>NC_143016.1:64499522-65197022 GCF_055824585.1 Amblyomma mixtum
ATATCACGATTTTAATCATGCACAATCCAGAAGACAGGCGCCTCGCCAAGGGTAGGGTCATGTAAAGCCGCCCACCCATCTGTCGTCTCGTGTGTGTGTATTGGGGTTTAACGTCCCAAAGGGACTGAGGCTAAGAGGGACGCCGTAGGGAAGGGCTCCGGAAATTTCGACCACCTGGGGTTCTTTAATGTGCACTGACATCGCACAGCACACGGGCCTCTAAAATTTCGCCTTCATCGAAATTCGGCCGCCGCGGCCGGGTTCGAACCCGCGTCTTTCGGGTCAGTAGCCGAGCGCCGTAACCATTGAGCCACCGCGGCGGGTTTGTCATCTCGTCCACTGAGCCACCGCGGCGGGTTTGTCGTCTCGTCCACTGCCCATTTTTCTTTTTTTTTTAATTTCCGCATGTCGTCTCGTCCACTGTCCATGCCGAAATTTTAAAAATTATGGCTACGTGCCTGCCGGGAGGCACAACATTTAGCAATATTTTACCTGGAAAATTAAATTAGGTACTATGAAATCGCGAAACCCGCGACACATCGGCGGTTGATTTGGTGCAAGTAGAGTCGACCTGAATGCACTTCTGCGTGCTCCATTGACAATTTTTTGCAACTTAGCCAACTTATAGCTGTCCTGAAAATGCACAATGCCTCATTACCATCTCATGAAAGCTGAATAGTGAAATACTTGTGAAGCAGTTATTTATTGGTGAACACGGACAATTAACCGCTTACAAATCTAAGGAGGCTGCCTTAATAATACATGCCGGGTGTTCCAAATTTTTTCGAAAGACTTGTTGTTTTGAAGGCCATGCGAAGTTGTACGGCGGCGTGTGCGATTGGATCATACGGCAAGGCGAACTTTATTTACATGATCGAGCGCAAATAAAAGTCGACTAGTGAACTAAACTTAACTAATCAACTTTTTCAATTTTTGATTTTGGAACTAAAGATTATATCGCAAAATTGCAAACTCGATGTCACCGATCGAAAAGCAAGCAAATAAGCAGCTTTTTGTGTGTGTGTTACATGAAAACGTGCGTGTCTCTGTCTGTATGTGCGCTTGCTTAATTTCTGCATCAATGCTCTGCTTTATGCTTCATCGCTGTTATCTGAAGTAGCTTGCTAGGTGTCAAATTTCTGCAGTCACCACTGCTAACTGCCTCCAATTTTCAAATACGATTCTTCTTTCGAAGAGCAGACAATTTGGTTGTTGCACCTTTCGGGAAAGCTAAGCTTTACCCGAAGGAGAAGATACAGTCTGCGCAAATTAGATCAAATGTCTGGCTGAATACGGAAATGCAAACGAGTCTGGACCAGTTCGCGCGAACACAAGCTCGAGCGAGTCGGCGAAACATGCTTGCATTGCTTAACGAAAACGCAATTAAGGAAATTTCGCCAGGACCGGCCAAACGCTTGCAGGAAAAAACGCAATCTTTATCAGGGCTTCCATGACGAGCAGCAGAAAAAAAAAAACTAATTGACGTGCAAATATAGTGCGCGCACATCGACATTTCCAGTCGTATTTTCCCGCTGCTTAGTTCCGGCTGTAGGAGTCTCCAAGTTGTCTTTTCGGCGCTACTTATTACAGCCATTCACCACCGTTCTAAACATATTATTCTCAACGCTTTTTACATATTGTTCACGCGTTCTTCTTATTACTGAAACTCGTTAATTTGACGTCGCACAATGCAAACTTTCGGGTTATGAGAGATTGTAAATTAGGTTTGACCTCCCGTAGCGGCACACTGACTATAAGCTAGGGGCGCCGTATAGTGGAAGGCTCCGGACCAATTTGGATCACCTGTGGTTTCTTAACGCGCATTGACATCGCTCAAAAGAATGGCCTGAGGGGCGAGTTGGTGCATGACGAAAAGAAACGGCGAAAAGAGGCACGGCAAGCATTTCGTTTCCTGTGCCGTCGGAGTGGTGTATGAAATCCCACTGACGTGCGGGAGGGTCTACATAGGCCAGACGGGTCGCTGCATTAACGACAGGACACGGGAACATGAAAAATCGTTAGAAAACGGAGGCGGGTCGAATTTGCCTCTACATTGTAAAGATTGCAAGTGTGAGCCAGTGCTTAACGGAATAAGGATTCTGGGCAGGAGTCGCGATCAGGTGGCACGTGAAATTCTTGAGGCCTTTATGATCAATAAGAAGGGAAGCACTTGTGTCAGCGACTCCTCTGTGTCCCTCCGTAGAAATGAAGTGTCCTTTCTTGACAGTTTTTTGTGACGTCATGTACTATGCATCTTTTCAGCCATGCATTTCTAGCGGCCGTCTGTTGTTTGTTTAGGCGGGTTGTTAATTTTGTTACTGTTTTTGTCTTTTCCGTTTTGTTGTTTTTTCGGGTTCTGACTGCTTTTGCTTAATGCGTTTGACTCTGCCTTTGCTACGATTGTAATTTCTTTTTGACTGCTTTTGCTTCTCATGCTTGACTCTGCTTTTGCTACGATTTTTTGACACTGCTTTTGCTACGAGATGGCCTCCTCTAAGTTCTGTTATCACAATCTTTTAGTTTTTTCTGCAAAGGTTAAAAGTTTCTTGTCTGTTATCCTGATGTTGCTGCTTTTTTTCCACGTGTTGGGTTAGGAGTGATAATGCGATGAGTGTCATGATTGAGCTGTATGTTTAAATACGCAACCTTTCCATGCAATAAACAGTTGGTAGTGTGCGCATGTGGTGTCCCCTCTCTTGTTAGTGTCCTTGTTGCGCCGCCGTTTCTTTTCATCTTACATCGCTCAACACACGGGCGTTTTCAGAGCGATAGTTCTATTCAACGCAGAAACTCGAGTTTTAGTCGGTATGTAGATTGGACACTGAAGTGACCTTCGAACGATCTCATGGCAACAGCTTTAAGTCAGATGCCGAAGCATACTTTGCCTATGGCCAATTCGATGGTGTGCCCAAATTAGGTCCAGGTCATTACCAACATTGGCCCACCTCATCCTACAAATTTGCCTCACCCCACTTCAAAACGTGATCTCGGATTTGGACCAAAATGGATATCCTGCCTAATTTAATTGTGCCCAATACGATGGTGACGTCCAAATTTGGCCTTCGCCATTTTTAAATTTGCCCTCCCCCCGAAAAAAAATGACCTAGAATTTGGACCAAATTCGATAGCCAGGCTACTCCACCCCCCAAATTATCCAGGCTACCTCACTCCCCAAATTTGGCCCCTCCCACAAAAAATGTTACCTGGGATTTGGACCAAAATCGATATCCTGCCTAATTTGATTGTGCCGAATACTATGGTTACCTCCAGATTTGACTCTGGCCACTCCCAAATTTTGGTCCACCCCACCCCGGAAATCAGACCTCGGACTTGGACCAAAATCAATGTTCAGGCTAATTTGAATGTGCGCAACACGATGATGACCTCCAATTTTAAGGCAAAAGCCTTTAATGCCTCATCGTTGTCGACAGAAGGCTGTCAGCAGAAGCTTGTCGGCAGAGGTGTCACGCATTTGGCGGGTGTCCATTGAGATATGCGAGACAGCTACTGCTTAATTTCCTTTCCTCAAATACAGTTTTAATTTTCTTCATTACAGTCCCTCTTTCTTTTACTGCTTTCACTCCCACTTCCTCCCTTCCTCTACAAATGGATTACGGGTGTTCACCGAGATATGCGAGACAGTTACTGCGTAATTTCCTTTCCTCAAATACAATTTTCATTTTCTTCATTACAGCCCCTCTTTCTCTTCTTTCACTCCCACTTCCTTCCTTGGTGGTGGCGTTCCGTGGACTCCCTGGTCATACCCTGGTGGTGGTGGTGAAAACATTTGGAAGGAACAGGAGGTATGTTTGGATCAGCCCGTAAGGGACCGATCCTTACAAGCACTAGGTGGAGGTCCCTAGCTTGGGATCTCAGTGGCGGTGGCCGCCGCCCGGGCGCGCCCGACTCCTCCCGGGTTGGGTTGGGGATGGGGGGAATAGCCGGATTGGAGGGGTAGGCCCACACCTTGTGATAGGTGTCAGAAGACACCGAAGATGCCGATTGGTGGCACTTGCGTCCTATTTCGCGGATGCGACTGCGCATGCCAGCATGGTGGTCGTTTCCAGCCTAAACACTAGGTGGCGCCAGCTTCCCAAGATAGCGGCGACCTTGATAAGAGGGAGAGAGAGATGACTGTCAGGTGCTGTCCCTCCCATTTGGACAAAAACGATTATTTTTTTGGCTCCATCCGTGCGCCGCGATTCTCCGAGTCCGATGAGATAGGGTGCTTTGATGCGCGGGGCGTGCACATTGAGGAGTTCTAACATGAGTTGAAGCCCCCCCCCCCCCCCCCATGAGTTAAAGCTCCTCAGTAGGCCCGCAGCGCCAACCCGTGTTAGCGTCGCTAACTTGTGCGGCGCGCAACATCCCTGGTGTGCGCCGTGTATCAGCTGCGGGCGCACGGAGGCGACGGAGCAGGGGGAAAACCGGCTGTGAGAATGTGGCTTAAAAATCGCTAGCGTTCGGCCTCCTATAAACAGCTTTTGTTGTAATAAAGGCCTGAAGCGATGCCTAAGTTGTTTCATCGCAGAATTTTTCTCTTTCTTTATGCTTGGGGAGCTCCATATAAAGTCAGCCAGCCTTATTGGTATCTCGTAATAGAAAGGAAATGTTACAAAGCCGCGAGCTGTACTGTACATGATATTCATTGAAGTACTCAACTTTGGAAGCTATTTAATGTTCATCTTTTCCTGCAACGTCATTCACAACTCAATCACTCATTCAGACTTCACATTCAGACTCGCATTCTAATTCACATTCAGACTGAACGTCATTCACACATTTAGACTTCGCGTTCCTTGCGCAAAATAATTTAAATTTCTACATTGGTATTTCCCACCAATCCACTTCTCCGGCTGCACTTGCCGGCTCGAGGCGTCAGTGTTATTAATAAGTAAGACATTCAAATTTAGCCCAATGGCTTCATGAATCAGGCCCGAGCGCAAAAAGAAGTTAGATTTCCGCTCCGCTTCAGCGCTAAATGAGAGCCAGGTTTATGACAGTTTTAGCCACCGTGGTGATAAGCGTCTAGCATGCACAAGTTCGCTAAATGCCAAGCTTACCTTTCTAAGTAGCTTTCGGTCATTAAATTTTATTTCAGATTTTTTGAGTCACTATAATGGCAGAACGCTTCGTCGACAGTGTCTTACGTGTAGAACACCATCACCGTATGCATCAACACATCCTGCTGAGCTAGGCACTGTGCCAATGAATATCACGGTTACCACGCCTCTTTGAGCGGCTCCGTTGCCAGCCACATATACAGAACGCCAGCGCTTGTGTAACCCTTTCACAATGGATTTTGTGGCCCTATCATGACCTGTCACGCGAACACGTCACCTCGAGAAGTCGAACAGTGCCCGGCAAGTCTTCATGTCCGACGGCCCACCGTACAAAGATTTTGGTCTTCAATCGTCAGCGGGCAAGCGAGCTATATGCTTTAGAACAGTCTGCAGTTGGCATCCACCCAGGCTTCCGCGACTGTGGGCAGAGCCACAGGCCCTCACTGATGACACGAGTGGCTGCGCACTAAATGATGTGCAACAAAGAACGTTTTTAAGTCACTTTAATTCAGAAGCAAGGATTGAGGCATGCAGTCTAGATAGCTTAACTTTCGAAATAGCATCTAACTTTCAGTGTTGCTCACACTGAAATCGATCTCGTTAATCGCAAGGTTCCAACTCTGTCTGCCAAGAATTTCGTCCATGACGGCGCATGGTTGCATTTCTGCCTTCCCACCCTATCTCACATGAAGAACCGAAGTTAGCAAGTACTGTGTGCTTCGCGAGACACAAAATGAAAACTACTCAGAATTTTTATCAAGTGCAATGAACGGAAGTTTAATCATTGCTTTGAATTGCTACCGTGGCCCGCATATGGTTTGACGGGACCATCGATATCGGACATCAACGTTGCTAATATCGGTATCAATAAACAACCTGTGCATCACGCAGGTGCTCCGTTATGCTTTCTCCGAGCTGTGGCGCGACAGTGGAAACGTTTTACGAAGGAAAGAGCTGGTATCACCTTTCGCTGTGACGCACTTCCTCGCTTATGTCATATCAATCACGAGCACACTCTTCTACGATGTATCAGCTTTATCTACATGTCCACGAACCTGTTCTATATTCATTTAAGTAATCATGTGTATACAGCAGAAAGTTAAGAAAAGAGGCTTTTAGGAGCGCTAGCCTATTTAAACGTAAAGCTGCACTTCCACGAAGATTCAGGGCAGGTCCGTGTCCTTCCAGAGGTCCATAACGTCACTGCCAGCGGTCTTGAGTGCGATTCGTTTTTTCAGCCGCTCGACTTGCTCTGGAGAAAAGTGGTTCCTCCAGTCTCCAACGATTCCCTTCCGTACGAACTCTCCCTGGACGGGCTTGGTGAGCATACTGCCTATGGACTCCATCATGGACTTCAGTCCCGGAGGCAGCAGCTCCGGGGGTACCGAGGTTAGGTTCTGGCCCAAGCTCTTCAAGTCGACATTGATTTTCTTCATCGATTCTATGCTGATAGCGTCGAGAACCTTCTCAAACACATCTGGGTGCTGTCTCAGCTTGTCGCCATACTCTTCTTTGCCCAGGAAATCGGCGATCTTGAGGACCCAACCCCGAGTGTCCTTCTTGATGTCTTCGTAGGTCACGAAGAACACATTGCTGTCCCCACGGTGCTCGTACCAGGACAAGACGTGGTCGAAGTAGTCGCCGAAATCCACTTTGCCTTCCATGAACATGTCGAAGAATTGATCGAACGTGCCATCCTCGAACAGGTAAGCAGGGAAGTTCCTCGTGTGGTAGTAGAATGACACGCAACAGTCATACGGGTTGCGAGAGACGTAGATGTACTTGGCCTTCGGTGAGTAAGGCTGCTTGTTGAACGGTAAGTGAGTCTTGATAGCGCCAGGACGCGGCATAGAACGAGCACCCTCGGCTCCCAGAAGCTCCAAGAAGGGAGCCATGCTCATGAATTCCATGTGGTTTGCCAGAGGCACGCCATCGCGGTATATGTTGCACACAATGTGCTGCATCCACGTGGTGCCGCACTTCGGGTAGCTTACGATGAAGACGTCGCCGTCCAGCGGTTCGTAGGATAGGGCGGAGCGCAAGTTCCTGTCGGTGAATATGTGGCTGACGTATAGGCCATCAAAGTCCCGGTAAACGTTGAGGCCCGCAGATCCAGGTTGGCATGCCTGCAGCGCAAGCGCGTAGAACCAGCGTAAGAGAGCAATGCCATCTAATAAAAACCACAACAGATTCCGCGAAAGAACAGACTGCTCTGCTTTCTATATACTCAGCGTAGCACTAGTCGAATTTAATGAAGTGTACTGAAATGAAATAGTTGCGTAAGCTGCATTACGCCTATTTCATAAATATTTGTCTAAAAAAACGCATTAGATTAGATGCATAGAAACAATTCAGATCAAAACAATGGGGTAGTGTCTGTCAGCATATGGGAACTGAATTCGAATCATACGCTATATTGTTCAATATCAGACCGATGATGCAGAATTCCATCAATCTCGCAGAAGCGGGAGTACTCTTACAGTGCGATTGCTGGAATAACATGCATACAAACTATTACTGAGCTTCTGTGCGGTGACATGCGGGAATTTTTCTGGAAGAAATGTTTTCTGAACCACGCTCTGGGCTAACTGTGGCAGATTGGGCGTCTTTGTGGTGCACGAACTCGCATTATCTCGCCAGCGACGCTCCGAAGGCGATGCCGCTAAAGGCGGCACGATGAAACGAAGAGGTCATGATGGATAAGGGATCTTCACGCATTGTTCATTTTGGGGGTCGGGAAAGCAAACAAAAATTAGCTTTTTTATTATTATTATTCAGGGCAGGCGGCAGGGATGGGTGAAGGTTGGGGGACGTAGCAGGGCCAAAAACACTTTGTTTCGGCTTCATGCGCTTGCAAAGCCGGTTTTGTGCGTCAGCGTTCGTGTAGCACTCAGGCACGATGACTGAGGGCACATATGTTATGACAGCTGCACCGCAGGCGTCGGGAGTTTAGCGTCTACACTTTAACTTCGCGCTAAAGTGCGCCGTGCTCCTGCCGATAAATGGCAGCAAATTCATTCCGCGATAACAGCACTCTGGAATCTGGCAACAAGCGTTCAAGCGCTCGCTGCTGGTCTAGCGAATAAGTAAATATCTTCCACCTACACCTCTGATCAGAAGCTCAAAATTCAGCACACATCTTTCACAAAACTGAAAGTTTTGACGAGAGAGGATTGCGTTACAGTGAATTGATTGGGTACTGTCGCCTTCGTTAGAGATAAGAAGCTTTGATATTTTGGATTAGCCTAAAGCAATCCCTTGGTATACGAATATATCGATACGAAACTGAGAGGTCTAGACGTCACGGCTCACGAAAATGGCGGTGTACAGGCAGTGGGCCTTACGGTAGGCTGGCGCCACCATCATCTTTGTACTACCACAGTACCTTTGATGCGTGTTCTACTACCCATATTCACACATTGTGCGTTCCCCGTTCCTTCGAACCTGCCATCCGGAGAAAAGCTGCCGACTATGCTTCCTCGCAGTTCGGCAGTGTCATAATTGCCTTAGGGTTAATCTGCTGGGAGTACGTCTGTGGTTTTCTTTGTTACCAGGACTATACTTAGTGAGCCCCGTCCGACTACAAGATATGCCACTGAGCCGGGGACAACTGAAAAAATACTGGCACCGTTAAACTTATTTCATAGATCACAGGGCCGCAGTTCTATCGTGTTTAAACGCTTTCACGGCCTATAGCCACTCAAGTGCCTTAGCATCTAATATTTCGGATTCGCCTCGTCGCTTTTGAGTCAGGAAAGGAAAAGCCAACGAGTTCTATTTTTTCTTCGAATGAACGAAATTGTCTAAATTATATAAGGAAAATAAAGCAACCGGCTTCCGACTCTTGTTTAAAAAAGAATTACTTTACAGCAAGCAGGGCTGTATTTAGGTTTCCGAGAGGCATTGGGGATGTTAGTAAAATACATGAGAAAGTTTTGGCCGCGAAAACTCTCAAAGTGCCCCGTGAACCAGGAATCGGAGTATCATTCGCGTAACTTGCGCGTTACAATGCTCAGGCATCATCATCATCATCAGCCTGACTACTCCCACTGCAGGTCAAAGGCCTCTCCGATGTCTCCAATTAACCCTGTCATGTGCTAGCTGCGACCGCGTTAACCCCGCAAACTTCTTAGTCTCAATCGTCCACCTAACTTCCTGCCGCCCCCTGCTACGCTTGCCTTCTCTAGGAATCTAATCCGTTACCTTTAAGGACCAGCGGTTATCTTGCATTCACATTACACTCCCTGCCCAAGCCCATTTCTTCCTCTTGATTTCTGCTAGGATGTCCCTGACCCACTCTCCTCTCTTCAAGGTGACGCTGGTCAGTTGCACCTTGAGCGCTCATGCAAGTGGTGCGCTCGTCGGCCAAGGACTCTGGCTTCCAAGGCTGTGGACTCCATACAAGAAGTTTCTTTTTCTTGGTCATTAAAGCTTTTCCCCCTCCTCCTCTGCTCTCTTCCTGTCTTCTAATGCTACAGCTATCATTTTCCTTTCCATTGCTCGTTGTGTTGTCCTAAATTTAAAATGAACCCTTTTTGTCAGCCTGCACATATGAGCCCTATAGGTGACTAGCAGTTGTACCTTCCTGGTACTCACTTATGGGGCTCATAACTCAGACAGTGAAAATCAAATCTTCATAATGTATTTTTTTCTCCAAATAAATTTAAAAAAGTGAAAAGGAACGAACACACTAAGGAAACAGTGCTTTGAATTGGGCTAGTTGGTTCGTGACTGAAATTAGGTCTACGAATGGCGGAAAAGAGGCAGGAACAAGGACGACACATGAAAACAGCTCGGGACCGGCCTGGTCCGCTGTTTCCTTGAGCTTTTTGGCCTTGTCTTTTTTGCGCCGACCATAGAATCAACTTCAGTCACCAGCTAATGAACGTAGGAAAAGCTTGGACTAAGAAATATGTGCCCTCAATGCTTTGTGACGATAGAAAAAAAAAAAAGGAAACAGCGGCCTAAGGCACCGAAATGTCCGTGTACAAACAGAACAAAGTGTTCATTCGAGAAGAGAGTGCAAGCACGTACCTCCTTGGCGGCCTTCCCGTCGGCTTCCTTTTCGAGGGGGTTCCAGGACGACGGCATGGCAGACGTGTTTCGCCGGCTGTGCTTCGCACCTGCGTCGGCAGGGACGAGATAAAATTCCCCCGCTTAGACGCAGATTGAATGCGCCATCGGAAAAGCTCGAGAGTTGCAGACATTTGCAATATATTGATTTCACGGAAAAACGCCGCTGATCGGACTAGCTGTACGGATGTTATAAAGGTGGTGTCAGACAATTTGAAGGAAGCTATTTCCCTTAACTCTTCTGAGCACCATATGCACAACAATTCTGTCCAGAAGCAATTTTGAGCGGGAAATCATCTATGAACGCAGTTTTTTCATATATTGAAAGATTTCACTACAGCAATCAATATATTCGCTGATGACCCGACGGCAGTCTTGTATATTTTTTTTTCTATTAACGTTTTTGCTAGCCTCAAAAGCGTTCCCCATTGGTTTTCTATGGTAGCCTTAACTGTGCGATGCGATCGATGGAAACAGTGTAAAGGAAACATTTTGCTACATATCACAAGAATGGGCCATTACCTTCAATATTTCCATAACAGTGTTTTACAATCTTGCAGTTTTCAAAAATTTTTGTCCAAAAATGTCGGACATGCGAGACAGCTCAAGAAGCAAGAAATGATGAAAATCGATGAAGACTTGCTTGGACGCATAACGGCAAACGGGATGCACAGTTATCTTAAACGTAGCTCCATGAATGCATACGTCGAGTGTGCACGCATCCTCAGCATATGGACGAGGTGGACGCGTAAAATCAAAACATTCCTATAACTTATTACATCGATCACTACTTTTCTGTATGAAGAGATTCGTGGCGTGCAGTCGGCGTTATCTCAAGCTTCTTGGCCTTAGATTTAGCCCTTGGGAACAAACAGTGGACTAAGCCTGGGGGAAAAAAAAAAGGAGTTATTTGGCCCAGACACAGACCACTACCACCGCTAAATTTACCGCTCAAAGCATGTCTAGACTGGTAGTTATGAAGAACGTTGTTTTTTCGAATCCTAAGGTGGAAATTTGCTGCCTCCTGTCCTTGCATGTTTTCCCATAACGTTCCTTCACTTCCTTTGCCGAACATGACCACAAATTTCACACAACGCGATACGCTTATGTTGACATATGTTCAGCTTCAGAATTCATGCACATACAAGTTCGTTCGCATGAGCTTGAAATATCAATAAAGAAATATAAAACATGGTAAAGCTTTTAAAAACTTGCAAAAATGTCAGTTACGCTAGAGTAATTGTGCTTTGATATATGTGCAATGAACTTTGCCTTTATGCAGCCAGTTTGATACAGAAAGGGCAAAGTCATCGGGTGCATCGCCCTGTCGGAGCTAACGGATCACCATTTCGTTCCGAACATTGCTCACAATAGGTTTGTTGCACAGTCCCGACTTTCACAGCTGCACTTGATGTACCGACTCGTGGGATGAGCTCAGCCAAGCCGTAGAGTGCGCTTGCGAAGGATCATGTTGGAGCAGAGAGGGAGCGCGTCAGCTCGTGCAACGACCCGCACAGGCAAGTGGCGTACTCCGAAAGGGGCGAGGTCGTCGGCACGAAAAAAAGGGATCAGAGTTCGCGCTTACTGCAAACAGCGATACGCCCATCAGGGCATTAGGGAGAAAACCCTGAGGTACGATACTGTGACGCTTCCGGCGCTTTGTCGCACAAGAGTCTTACGATAATTCCCGGCTCCCAAACTGCGTATGCCGAAGTTACCCCACCCGATAGACTGTACAAACGAACGCTGCCTATACAGTCGTGCCCCGTTAATACGGCCCCTGTTAACATGGAATACTCAAATCGTGGACAGCTTTCCTCAAGCTTATTTAATGTATTGACGTCTCATTAATATAGAAACTCGCTGTCCGGACAATGTACGGAGTGGAAATGTACAGAGGCCATTGCAGCTGATGTATGTCTGCCGCATGGACAGCGATGGGAAGGAAGCCTCGACTGCCCTAGCCAGATCTTTCCTTTCCTGCATTTTGAGCAGAACACGAGGAAGGGGTGGTGAGAAAGTGGAAATGCCTGAACGATGCCTTTTTTTTCCTGTCTTCATGCTTTACAATGCAAAAGGGCCTAGTTGAAGCACCTTATGATTTGCCGTACAGCATGAATGGCAGTGAAAAAAACTTTTGCAGCTTGCGCTACATTGAAAGCCACATTCAGCAGCATTCAGTCGACTGAGGACGGATTTGAACCACTGTCCATATAAACGAGGCACGACTCTGCAGATTCAGATCGAACCTCAGGATGACCACCATACCATCACATGGGCCCCAGGACACGCCGGCCTGATTTGAAACCAAGTAGCCGACGACATATCCCGCAGACACATCAACCGAGCAGCTTACGGTGAACTGGAGTGCACTACACTCTTACAGATAGATGCACGGTGCTATCCAGGAGCATCTCCAAGGACGTAGTCAGACACACAGAACACAACACAGAGTTGTGTTCTATATGCGTCTCACTACGTCCCAAAGTTCATACAGGCCCCATAGATGGAATCACGCCAACTAACCCAGAAGAATGCCATTTTGCAGTGTCTCCATGGAGCCCGTCAACGTTCTTTTATACCTCATTCAAAACTTGGCAGGGAGTAGTAGGTCTGCTGGAGACAATTACAAACCAACATGCTTCCAAATTGCTTATTTTACACAAAATGAGTCCCACCCAATGGTTGGTCGATCCTCGCACCTGCCCTTGGTGCGGGGATCGACCAACCCTTTATCACGTAGCATGCGGCTGCCAATACATGACTGCACTTCCTCACATACCGAACGTCACAGCGGAGCAGTGGGAGGCAGCGTTGTGTGGGGATAACCTGAAAGATCGACGCAGACTGATCGACCGGGCCTGTATCGCCGCAGCAGCCGCAGGGACCCCGGACTAAGGGCTCTGCCCATCAAGCTCGCTAATAACTACTGAGCAACAAAAGTTCATTCATTCAGTAATTGTCATCACCGTATGAGCATGCCCACTGTCACTAATAACTGGTAGAAAGAGGCGGATGATGGACAGAGTGAAGACGTCTGATCGCTTCTTGGTATATTTGCCCTTCAGCGCCTGGTGAACGATTAAAGCCTCTGAGAAGGTTGAAGCGACTCGAGAACTGCGATGAACCAGGCACGGTACCCTTAACTCGAAACCACTGGGCACCGCGGGATAATTGCTGAACCTAAATCAGACCACCTTAGGCAGCACAGCTCGCTGCCTGTTGCTATGCCATGCGTCAAATTTGTCCTCGTTGACCCCAGTGCGGCTCAGACACGATCATACAAGCAAGCGGAGCGATGTGCAATCCGACTGATAGACAGGGTTGAAATGAAATTCGGAACTTTCCTTAGAGGCTTTTTCATTTCATGGTTTGTTTAATCAGTAAGTGTAATCAGTAAGTGGAAAAGCGCAATGCAACAAGGAGAAAAAAGAAAGTTTATCGAGTTTATGAAGAAAAAAAGAATCTTTGTTGAGAGCATCGTAAGCATGAAATGAGTTGCAGGAAAGGCATAGTACATTCAACGACGCTTCATGGATGGTATAGCCGCACTTGAGTTCTGGCCGGACCCTTCCACTGCTGGACGGACCGCCGCCACCTACACCCCGGTCCTATTCATCGAGCCGGGAAAAATGCGTGGTTTTCTGCCTGCTTTAGAGGCTTGCAGACCAGCCGCCATCAGCCGTTCCTCTTCCAGCTGAGCAGTGTGCCGATGTCATTTTGGAGGGCAGCACTATAACGGATTAAAGATGAAGGCGAGCAACTAAAGCTGTAGCCCGAGAGGACCATCTCGAAGCCGGCGCGAATCCCGCTCCGGTCCGAAGTTTTCTGCTGGATATCATACCATTAGGACGGAAAAGTTTGGAAGTTCGCGGGTAAGTTCGGCCCAGGATCCGGCTTCATGTTCTTCCTCGGCTTCGCCGCACTAGCAGGCGAAGTCTGATTTTGCCAAGGGGAACTAAAAACACAGCATGCTTAAGATATGGCACTACTAAATGGACGTTTGTTGCTAAGCAAACAGAACAGCGAGACACACAGCATTTCAATCTTCAACATCGCTGCTGTTTTTGTTGAAATTGATGCTGCTCCTTACGCGAATGGCTTTGGTTTTCGAGAGGAAGCTATAAATGATCCCTCATAGCTGTTCGTATCATCTGCGATTTCTTGCTGTACCGTCTGTTAGGCTGCACACCCAAGCATGGTTCGCAGCCTCATAATTGAGGCTTGTCTTCCGGCTTTGTTGTTCGGGCGGCCGGTGGTGCGTTCGGCTTCCAAACCAGAGCAGGAAATAAGCCGGACGGAAAGCGCGAAGCCGGTTTTGACGCCACGTCTGCCATTCGGACGCGATTCTGTGTTCCTCCTACGGCATATGTTGCGCGCTTTTTGGCCGCAGACATCGCTTTGCCTGAGCGTGACACGGAAAGCGAAAGACCACCGGCAACCGATTATCTCCCTCTCTGTCTCAGCCACGTGCAGCGGCGTCCCGCATTCACCTGCCTGACGCAAGCCGTTCCGCGGTTTCACTGCGCCTAGCGTGTGCGCCACTGATGTGTGCAATTTGGCAAATGACGCGTACAGAGATCGGACATACAGCGTACATGATTGCGACGTTTCTCTCAGCGCAGCCTGCCTCTGTGGTTGCGCTTCCCTCCGCTGCCGCAGCCGGTTCCCTCCGGGGTTAGGTAAGAGTAAAAACTAATTTAACAGCGTCACAGTGATCGTCTACCATCTAAGTTCCTCGCAGCGATCGCACTGCCGTGAAATAGCCTAGCGAGAGGAGGAGGCACCTCACACCAACGTTTCCTTGCCCAAGCATAGCTCGAGGTGTACATTCACGCGATTTATTAGCGTGAACACGGGAACGCGTGTCGAACTGCGCAGACAGTGCAGCCTAGCGTGCGCTGTGAATAACATGCCGTAGAGGATTTGCTGTTAAACTGTTGGATGCACTCACAGCTAGCGCCTACATCCCGCCTGCTACGTCTGCTGTCGGCAACGCATATCGATAGCTAATAACAAAGGCGCGGACACTCAATACCTGCCTCGTGACCTTGCCATGCATGTACAGGCGCGGACAAAAGTAAACGGAGCACGTAACTGTCTTCGAATATTTTTCACGCGTCACCTAATTGAAATTTCCTGCAGTGGTGTGCGCATGCTGGTAGCGGAGGTTGGTGGGCTTTCCTGTAGACAAACAGCGCTTCATTACCAATGGAGAAAGCGTTATTCCACTTCGAACGCAATAGCGTGCTCCGTTTACTTATGGCCGCGCCTGTACACAGCGATGAACTGATGCCGTTTTTGAACTAGAAGGTAGCGAGTTTTCATTTACAAAAAAGCCAGATTCTCGAACACGCATATCTGTTAACCGAGAGGAGCTATAGAAATTAAATCGAGATGCATCGGTTTTCTCGACAGCTTCTACATCTTTACCAAAACAAAAAAACAAGACACCGAAGTTTGACAGGTGGGCACCACTGCGAAATTCTTTGTTGTTGGGCGTGTTCGGCACGCAACGCTGTTTTTTAGCCGCTGTCGCTGCATGGTGTCGACAGCACGTACGCGCGACTAGACGGCGAAGCGAGAAAACAAACGACGATATGGCGGGGCGGGCACACGCTCTCCTAACAGCTGTGGGCGTGCAATTCCGTGACGTCACTCACAGGGCACACTGTCTGTACACCTGTACGCTGAGTCTTCAAGGTCATAAGTCTTATGACTGACCGAGCGTCCATGATCTGCCTGTGAACTCAACTGCAACCAGACAGGCAAGAAAAAAGTTTTGCACGACCTCTACAACATCTTAAATCTGTCTGATGAAAGTATCCCCGCGCACCGCATAATTAAATTGCAACACTGGCTCGATTCTCAGCTACAGTGCCGTCCTGATTCCACCAGTTTGCACATGTAACGAGGAGTGAATGCCCGCCCATTTAAAACAACCCCCGACAACCAACGAACTCGAAAGCGTCGTGCAGGAGAAGGCACTATCGCTCAGTTGAAGGTCATGCACCCATACCAAACTAAGGAGCAGCGTAAAACGTCAACGAACCTCAGTCAACGGCACACGCAACTCTCAGCACGGCTCCGGGGTCCTCTTTACCGGCGTAACCTGCACCGTAGTCGGCTGAATGAGACAGGCAGGTAGGCGCGCGGCTGCCAACACTCGAGGCCGAGTACGTTCTGCTCGCTCTCGCAAGCTCGCGTCGCTTCCCTGTTTTCGTGCAGGCCCTCCTTTCCGACGACTTGCACGCGACTGGAAGCCAAGGCCACCGCTGCGCCGCCTGCGCTGGGAAATACGGGTTTAAGAGTGCACGTTGTTGGGCGAGTCGGTCGTACATACTTAAGCGAGAGAAATGCGCATGCGCAAAAAAAAAAAAAAGGAAGAAGAAGAAGAGCACGAGCGCCGCAGCGCCGGGACGAGAACGAGAGGGAGAGTGATGAAAGGAGGAAAATGAAAGGAGCTGCAAGAGGACGAGGTGGAACAAAGTGCTCGTTATCATCCGTCGCTTGCTTGTGCTATTCGCTGAGCGAAATGGAGCATCGATGAGAGAGTGTTGCGGCTAAGTTAAAAGTTGCTGTGCTGTTCACGACCATGTCATGTGGCCTTCGGGACCTGGCCACATGTTGAATTGGTGAAGGAAACTTGCTCAGATAAAAAAAAAATCGTTTTTGTTTCTTCTCCACTCCGAAATTGACTGAAATCTGAAAGGGTTGTCACGAGGCAGATATTCACACTGCATACTAACAACGTACTTATACGCAGATGTGGAGAACGCACTCCCTTGGTGTCTAGTCCCGGCAGGGCACTGAAGACCACTACGCAATGCCGACTCTCAGGATGTCCTAAATCTGATGCGGTGGTTTAGTGGCTTTGGCTTCCCAAGGTCGCAGGATCAAATTCCGGAAGAAGCAGTGGTATTTCAATGGAGGCGGAATGCAAAAAAAAAGCTCGTGTGCTTCGGCACGTTAAAGCCTAGACACGAAATCTTGAGGATGCCCTGGCTCCAATGGCATTCGCCGGCGGGTATTTCATTGTTTTCCGAAAGTGCAATGGCCATTGTTCCCATGGGTGGGCCGTATATACGTACGATGACGGCGTAGGAGGGGGAGGGAGGAAGGGGGGGGGGGCAGGTTTAGCACTTCAATTAGCCCTGTCTTAGACTTCAGTTCCGAATTCCAGATAAGGTCGGCAACCCCATAAAGACCTCTGCAAGATTCAGGTCCTATGGGGAACGAACTATCGGAAAAGTGAACACGTCGTGATGGAGTTTCGTTAGTTCATCGGTTTCTTTAGAGTACGCTTTCTTAGAGACCGAGGAAGCCTGGTTTTAAGTTTTATGGGGTTTAACATCTTAAAGCGACGAAGGGTATGAGAGACCGGAAACAAAAAAAAGAGCGAAAAAATATTTAAATTAATGCTGCATACTTGGGGTAACCCCAATAAACTAATTCGTAGCAGAGTGCCCAGATGCACGCATCTGTTGGCCCCAGCGACTCTTGGGGCTGGTTAGAACAGGAAACGGCGCGAATGGCGGAAACAAACAAAGAAAAAAAAAAACCGTAGAGCCAAATAGTTCCTTGATTATTTTCCTTTTTTTTCTTCGAAGGGCTACATGTTCAGGACCTTGGCATTAATTTTATCTAAAGCATTCAAGAGAATGCTCTCCTCTCATGCGGTCCTCTCATCAAAACGTCGCGACAAATAAAAATGTATCCAGCCGCCGCGGTGGCTCAGTGGTTATGGTGCTCGGCTGCTGACCCTAAAGACGCGGGTTCAATCCCGGCCGCGGCGGCTGAATTTCTTTGGAAGAGAAATTCTAGAGGCCAGTGTACTGTGCGATGTCAGTGCACGTTAAAGAACCCGAAGAGGTCGAAATTTACGGAGCCCTTCACTACGGCGTCTCTCATAGCCTGAGTCGCTTTGGGAAGTTAAACCCCATAAATCAAACCAAACCAATCAAGAGAAGTGTGTTCATTTCGCTCGAAACGGAGCCGTATTACTTCACACTGTGACAGTACTATCAGCAAGAAATGAAACGCGAACAAGAGAATTGAACCACACACTCGAAAATGCGCAGCTCATAGCCAGGGGAAGCTGTATACTAGTTCCTGCTATTTCAATTTGGAAGGAATGAAGACTCTTCTTTAGAAGTGTTATTCAACCGCTCTTGTATTTCCAATACAGGAGCTAATACGTTGCTGTTTTTGTGTTGCCACCTCAGTTTTCTTGTTCGCGTTTCATTCGTTGCTGATATACGTACACGATAAGGACCGGCGACTGATCTGGGCAAATAAAAGATGTCTCCGCATATATCTTTAAACTATCTATGCTGTGTGAACGATCGATCTACCAGGCCGATAGTAGACGTTCGAAGGGCACTGATAACGGCCATCCTCTGTTGATGCTTGGCCAACCATGCGAGCTGGCGCCCGAGTCACGTTGAAGACGAAGTTTTCAGCGAAATGCACTGAATGCTAGAAAGGGGTACGTGCAGAGGGCAAAATGCATGTCTAGAACGGCCGAACTGCGGAGCTACGTGCGCGACGTCTAGCGATAACGCCTGGTTCGACACGACGGAGTGTGGGCATGCGTGGCCAAACTTATAGCGCTGCCTGTCTTTTCGAGGCTCGCAGGCGGCCGCGGCTTTACCTCCTACTTTTGTCGTTAGTAGCGCTGATTTGCGCTACCGTCTGCGAAAAGAAATACGTGGCAGAGCGCACACCATTGGCTTCTTTTCTTTTTACTTTCTTTTTGTGCGACGACAGCCACCTCACCTGAGGCCCCAGTATGCTTTCAATAATCACATGCCTATTTTGGCATTTGCCGAAGAACGCAAAATGCCAAACCTCGCTTCTTTATCTAAGGCTCGTAGCCGCGATTACGATGCTGTACACCGGCGCGTATGTGATGTGGTGAATTGCTCCTCGCCAGAGCTTTGCAAGTGCACAAAAAGAAAGTAAAAAAAAAAGGAGCCAGTGGTGTGCGCTCTGCCGCGTGTGTTCTTTCGCAGACGGTAGCGCAAATCAGCGGTACTAACGACAAAAGCAAGACGTAAAGCCGCGGCCGCCTGCGAGCCCCGAAAAGACAGGCAGCGCTATCAGTTTGGCCACGCATGCCCACACTCTGTCGTCTCGAACCAGGCGCTATACCGCTAGACGTCGCGCACGTAGCTCCGAGCAGCCCGGAGCACGCAGTTCGGCCGTTCTAGACATGCATTTTGCCCTCTGTACTTGCGCAAAAGACGGGACGAAAACGAGGAAACACAAACGACACGTACAATGCGCAACTTCCAACTAGTTTTATTTCATAGAGAGCTGCACATTTATACCCTAGAGGTCAAGCACAGCGATAAAAACCATCGTATGCGCATTTCACGTCAGCATACCGCCACCACAGGTGCAGCCTGATTACAGCAATAATTCCAACAATCCCCAGCACTGCTATCATGAAAGAAAGAAGAATCGTGACGTCAAAAATGAGGAAAGGTGACATTAAAAGAAATCGTTGCAAAGCAGTGTCAAAACCAAAACCAACAACCAAAGGCATTTCAAAGCGTAAAAACTAATCATCGTAACAAAAGCAGTGTCAAAAAAGGCAAAACACAACACTAAAAACAGCCGGTCGACAGGGTAAAAAACGCACTGCAACTAAGAATTCAAACCAGAATCAAAGGCTAGGCCACCCAAAAACAGCATGACCTGAAAAAAAATGCAAACCTGAGGCGGAGCAAAATTTACACGTGTCCGTCTAGGAAAGTCACCTCTTTGTTAAGAAGTAAGAAGTGCTAATGCATTTCTCTCCGGAGTTAGTAATGTGAAATGCCTCAATAATTTCTCTCTGAAGTTTGATCTTAGCATGTGCCAATATTGTGGTGCCTCTGAGCAATGGCTTGCATTTGTGACTGATAACGTGCTCCGGAAGGCGTCGTTTTTCGTTGCTTTTTGCAGTCCTCTTCTGTTCACGCAGTCTCTCGTTTATGCACTTTCCTGTTTGTCCTATGTATACGCTACCACAAGACAAATGAATGATGTATACAACATTGGTAGCACATATTCAACGTATTGTTTTACATGTTTCTTATTACATGATTCACGCTTTCGAGACAGGACGGAGCAAATGCCGGACAGCCTTGCTTACGAAAAAAAGACCTTCACATCATACCTTTGGCCTATCTTTTTCAAGTTATGTAAGATTCTATGAAAATACGGAATGACTTTCATGCACTTTCATGCACGGTGACACTTCGGACGACATCACTGGGGTAACCTGCTTTTTCTAGACGGGTTATCTGGCCTTCAAAGCTGTTTTTATGAAGTATTTTATGAAGTTTTTTATGAATTATTGAGGCATTTCCCATTACTAACTCCGGAGATAAATGCATTAGCACTGCATCTATCTTACTTCTTAACAAAGAGGTGACTTTTCTAGACAGACACGTGTAAATTTGCTCCGCCTCAGGTTTGAATTTCATTTCGGGTCGTATTGTTTTTGGATGGCCTAGCCTTCGATTCTGCTTTGAATTCTTAATTGCAATGCGTTTTTACCCTGCCGACGGCTGTTTTTAGTGTTGTGTTTTGCCTTGTTTGACACTGCTTTTGCTACGATGATTAGTTTTTACGCTTTGACATGCCTTTGGTTGTTGGTATTGGCTTTGACATTGCTTTGCTACGATTTCTTTTAATGTCACCTTTCCTCATTTTTCGCCTCATGATTCCTCTTTCCTTCATGATAGCAGTGCTGGTGGTTGTTGCAACTTTTGCTGTAATCAGGCTGCACCTGTGGTGGTGATATGCTGACGTGAAATGCGCATACGATGGTTTTTATCGCTGTGTTTGACCTCTAGGGTATAAATGTGCAGCTTTTTATGAAATAAACTAGTTGGAAGTTGCGCATTGTACATGTCGTTTGTGTTTCCTCATTTTCGTCCCGTCTTTTGGGCAAGTACGCACCCCTTTCAAGCTATGAACCAACTTGCCCAGATTAGAGTTTTAACTGAATGCTAGATGTCACCGCTGTCATCGTTTGGCTAAAGCACCAGACGTTTTTCTTGGACCACAGCGCTGAGGGTAACTGCATTTTTGAAATTCTAAAAACTGATATCGTTATTACTTACGGCCGGCTACACGCTTCTTTATAATTAATGAGCCCAGCAGTAATAGTTAAAAAGTTGGCTTTTCGATATTAGTTAAACAGCCGCTAGTTAGCACAGTTAATTAAAAGACTAGCGCATAAAACTAGGACAAAGACAGAGAAGGAGACGCTCGTCCTGTCTCCTTCTCTGTCTTTGTCCTAGTTTTATGCACTAGTCTTTTAATTAACTACGACTCACCAACTAGCCCAGCTTTCCGCCTTGATTAGTTAGCACATCTTAGCCGTATTCTGATACATTACAACTCTGACAATGCTATGGCGAAAAAATCTTTCTTGTAACTCAAAAAGCCTATTTATAAAATTGTGTAAATTCTTCGGTGAGACACCTCGTATATAGGTACACTCCGGATCCCCGAAGGAAGTCGCAAGGTCCGGCTGTCGGGCCTCCAGGTTCTATCTTCAACATCCGGCGGTCGACCTTGTTTTGTTTCTTGATTGTTTTTGTTTTTGTTTTTTTTTTGGGGGGGGGGTCACATCGAAACAGTGGCTTTGTCCGGAAAGCGTCCAGGGACGGGCAGGAGCACCGTAGGTGTCTCCTCGAAGAGAGGAGCGGGTAAAAACTGTGGTTACCAGGTGACCAGCCTACTTTTGATAACTGCTGGACATTTTTCAAGTTTTTTTCAGCAGGTTCGGCCTGCCCCCGGAAAGCATGCACATTAGTTGGACGGAGAAGCTGACTCCATAGTGGATTCAAGGTAGGCCTGCTCTGTCTACTCTCCACCATTCCTTGGCTTTTAATTTGGAGCGTAAATGAACTGTGATGCTTGCCACTTGAGAATCAGACAGATATGACCACTGTTTGTAACGTTGTACTACTTAACTAATGGCTTTTGTGTTTGTGAATGCGACAGGTACCAGTCGGCTGAACAGCTGTGCATAGAGTTCTTTGATGCTTGCCGGCGTAGTCAATATTTCTGTTAAGGCTGAACGCAGAAACGTCCATTCATGGAAACTTCGATACGTGGCCGAAACTTTCCGACGAATAAATCATCAACTAAGTCGTCGCTCATTCACTGGACATATTGGGATGTTAACGTTTGTAAATTCAGAATTCTATTCCCCCGCTGTGCGATAAATTCCCCGCAAGCGGGATTTTTTTCTTTCGCTTCTTTCCGTACCTGACCTTTTCCAACACTTAATCTTGATATATTCATTTACAAGCTAATTAATAGGCAGATCTAATTTCATTCCATTCCACAACCAGAGCTTACAAACGCAAACGCTACAAGATTTGCGAATAACAGAAAACTAATAATGCCTAATGTACGCATCAATTATGGGAAGCAACCAGTTAATTTTTCATAATTTTATTTCTGAAATAGCTTATCAGTGGAATTGAAAAACACAAATCCGCTATATAAATACAAAAACGACCTACAAACCTAATTATTCACAATTATTATTAAGCTGGTTTTGTAAATCATACAATTATTAAATGAACTGCACAGGAGCGAATTGCATATTCATGAACTATGCATTACATGTTCCAAGTGCAACTTTAGTGATTACTTTTTTGCCTTCTTGTTATTTATTGTGTAACTTCATGTACTACTTGTACAAGTATATATAGTTGTTTGCACACACCTTTTCTTTATTAACTGTACGGCTGCCGATAGTGAGAACTCCATAGGTGTTCAGAGTTTTTATTGCAGTTGCTGTATTTCATAACTTACTACTGTTTTACTTAATGATATAGGAGGTCCCAGTACAGCCACTGACTACGCGACCTCCTTCCGTATAAATTTGTCCAACTGATATCTCATCTTTTATTCCAATAAACTGAATCTGATTCTGAATAACATAAGCACACGCCCACACGCACACACACACACACATGCGCACACATGCACGCGCACACACGCGCGCGCACATACGCACAGACGAACACACTCATACACGCACCCGCGCGCACACACACACACGCACGCACACACGTGCACCCACACGCGCGCGCACACATACGCGCCCACACACGCTCACATGCACACACAGCCGCCGCGGTGGCTCAGTGGCTATGGTGCTCGGCTGCTGGCCCGAAAGACGCGGGTTCGATCCCGGCCGCGGCGGCTGAATTTCTTTGGAGGAGAAATTCGAGACCCGTGTACTGTGCGATGTCAGTGCACGTTAAAGAACCCCAGGTGGTCGAAATTTCCGGAGCCCTCCACTACGGCGTCTCTCATAGCCTTAGTCGCTTTGGGACGTTAAACCCCATAAACCAACCAACCACTCACACACACACGTGCACACACGCGCGCGCGCACACACACGCGCACACCGCCGCGCAACTTCACGCGGTACTCGAGCAGCCAGATCGCAACAGGCCCATGCAACGTTTTTAGATTAGTTGGGCCCATCGTACTGTTGCGATCCTTTCCTTTCCCGTTGCTTACACCCCCTCTCAAACTTGCTTCGTCGATATAATTGGAGGAAATTAGTTTTTTCGTAGAATATTTCTCACTTAAGGAAGGGCCTTCTTTGCATACGAGGCACGCAAGTAAAGTAGACATGTTTGAAAATGAACGTGGAGCCATATGAAGCTGGGCGCCAGTGATAATTTGGATTTCTGTACGCCCTAGATGCCACCGTCCTTTCACATAACTGAATACCTTTGTCTTTCTGTCTATTTTGTTTTTTTTGACACTTAAGCGGAATTGTATACGTACGCTATAATTTTCTAATTTCGCTTTTGGTAAATAAAGGCTTTAAAAGCATTGTTTGTGCAGCACTACATCTCACCTAAGATATGCCATATTAGATATATGTAAACAGCACTGAGAAGATGAAAGATTGCAAGTAGTGGTGAAAGCATGCTTAGTAGACTAGATGTTAGGGAGCAATTATCTGCTCATGGACTGGTCTGGGTAAAACAGCAAGCACAGCTAGCGCCATCTCCATTGCGTCTCTCAGCACAGTCAGTTGGGGCTCTGCAATCGCAACCGGCAGATGGCGGGAGGGGCTGAAAAGTGCTTCATAGACTGCGTGCAAGCACTTGAACAGAGATCGCTCACTATTAGCACTTTACTATCGGCAGCAAAAATCTCACGATTAGGCGCATCGCCAAGGTAGGGACATGCAAACCCCCCCCCCCCCCCCCCCCCGCCTGTCGCCTCGTCCCCCGCCCATCCCAAAAATTTAAAAATTATGGCTACGTGCCTGCCGGGACGCATAACATTTAGCAATGTTTCATCTGGAAAATTATATTAGGCACTATGAAATCGCGAATTATGTCACCCGCGACCCATCGGCGGTTGATTTGGTGCAAGCAGGATCAATTTGAATGCGCTGTACAGCGTGCTCCATTAACAATTTGCTAGCAACTTATCCAACTTAGCTGTCCTAAAAATGCGCAATGCTTCCTTAAGTCTGATTAAAGCCGAATAAATGAATACTTATGAAGCAGTTATTTATTGATGAATATCTAGTAATTAACCGCTTGCGGATCTAAGGAAGGCGCAGAAAATACCGGATTTTTAAAATTATTCGATAGGTTTTTTTTTCACTTTAAGGCCGTGCAGACTCATACGGTGCGACGTGTGTGGTTGGATTGTATGGCAAGGCGAACTTTATTTCCGTGATAGAGTGCAATAAAAGACGGTTAATGAAATCGACTTAACTAATCAAGTGTTTAATTTTTGATTTTGGGGAAAATATTATATTGCGAATTTGAAGGCCGTTAACGTATAAAGTGAGCGAATTTCTTAAAATTTCCTAATAAGGAATGGGCATCAAGGTATCGGCATCAAGGTATCGAAAGGAAAAAAGAAATCTCCGAATCCTTAAGTTGGCCTTCCCACAGTGCAAATTTGTCAAATGGCGTCACTGCGCTTTTTGTTTTTGCGAGAACAATGGCAACGTCTTCTTCAACATAAAAATCATGACCTGTGTGCGTATTTTCAGCGTACAAAAATCGAGCAACGCCATTTAATCAATGTACAACCTGGGCAAGCCAAACTAACGAGTTTTCAAAAGTGAATTTTCCCCTTCGATATCCAGAACCCCTATGCCGGTAATCATGTCTTAAAAACTTTGAGATCACAGCGGCGACCCGCACTGGAGTAATGCGAAAGCAAAAACTCCACATACTATATCGACGTCCGTGGCTATTATGACGTCCATGTACTATTTCAACGTCCATCGCTATTTTGACGTGCAAGTGTAATTTTGCGCTTGTAATTAATGAAGTAATGAAAACTCGTCAACCAAATTTTTCCCACAGGAAGACCTTATCACTCACTATCTAACAGTGCCAAACTTATGCAAATTTATCTTTACTGGACGACACAATCGTGCGGACAAGTTTTGACGACGCGATATAGCCACCTAATGTTTTCGCATTAATAATTTCCCCGCCGCGGTGGCTCAGTGGTTACGGAGCTCGGCTACTGACCCGAAAGACGCAGGTTCGATCCCGGCCGCGGCGGCTGAATTTCAATGGTGACGAAATTTTAGAGGCCCGTGCACTGTGCGATGTCAGTGCACGTTAAAGAACCCCAGGTGGTTGAAATTTCCGGAGCCCTTCACTACGGCGTCCCTCGTAGCCTTAGTTGCTTCGGGACTTTAAAACCCCAATAAACCAATAAACCAAACCAATTTACTTTCTATAGTTTCGTTTTCAGTTAATTTCTGCCTGAGGCCTCTGCTAATCTCGCGGTCAACTTAGACCTTTCGCAAACCAAGACGAGATCGGTCCCCGTGACTTTTCTGCTGCTGTAAAAACATTACTTCAATAACCTGAACCCAATAACCCTGAAACCATTTTTTTTTGTGTTCGTTTAATAATTTGGTTCTTTAGCCATAATGAAAATTGCCGTTTATCCCATAGATACTGCCCACCCTGCTGCTCAATCCTTCTCCACAGATCGCGCCAAAGCACCATTCCCGTCTTTTAAAAGAAAAATCTGCATCGAATAATTTAAAACACCTGTGATCATTTTCATCTACTTTCAGCTAACTTTCAGAAGCAGATGCGGGAGAGGGGGGGGGGGGGGAGCAGAGAAATTTTCAGAGTGACAATCGACTACCGTTCATTTTTTGTTTTTGAAAAAAGTAATTATGAAACTCATTGTGGCAATAAAATAGTCTCACCACTAACGCCTGCCTCGGCGCACTCTCCGGGAGCTGGTCGTAAATCAACCCCTGGCCCCGTCACTGTTTTGTGAGCGTTTGTTTGAGCGAGATGTTCGTCACGTGTTTGCCTTCCAGACATAGTTTCCCATGCATTAGAATATGAGCTGGTTGCCTCAGAGGTCCTCTTGGAAGCAGCTCCTCGGATGCAGTCATCTCCGGTGTAAGCCAGAACCGGATACATGAGCGAGTGCTACTCTGCTTCTTGTGCGTCACTCTGCGGCGGCTGGCAGGAACGGCCTTCGCCACTGCGCGGCTGGTTGACACTTCTTTACAGCACACAGACACGCGAAAGTGCTCGCGGAAGCATCGGTCAGAAGAGGTTGGGAGGGAGAGAATGGCTACTTTCGTTTCGGCCTGCCGGCAATCTGTAAACACTCACACCGGCTGTTTCACCCAAGATGTTCTGTAATTTTTAGAACAAGGCTTTTTGAGTTACAAAGCTTTTTTTCGGCACAGCATTTTCAGCGGTGTAGCGCATCAGAATAGACCTATAGGACGAGCTAACCAGCAGGATGGTTAACTAATACTGAACAGATAACTACTTAAGTACTTCAGTTAGTCTCTTTATTTACTGAGAGGCGTGTAGCCCGCCACCGTAAGTAATATCCATATCAGTTTTTAGAACTTCTAAAACGCAGTTGCCCTCGGCGCGATGGCCAACAAATTTTGGCTGTTTCGACGACTTACGTGCACTGGAGGAGTTGCTTTGCCTGCCAGCTTCTTGAGGGCGCACGCATTTTGGGGCGTTGTGGTCAGAATTTGTTGGGCCACACCGCCGAGGGTAACGGTGTTTTAGAACTCCAAAAAAACTGATATGTATATTACTTACGGTGGGCTACGCTCTTCTCAATAAATAGTAATCATTAAATAGTAAAAGTAATACTGACAGTCACAGAAAATAGCTGAGCCCAAAAGAAGAAGGGCTCCCCGCTTCGCAAAAGTACCGCGGGTAACTGACAGTAACAGTTAAACGTGAACTATTCAACAATTTTGTATAAGTTAACCAGCCTGTTAGTTGCACGTCTTAGCTGTATTCCAATGCGCTACACCGCCGATAGCGCCATGCCGAAAAAAAAGCGTTCTTCTTACTCAAAAAGCCTGTTTTTAAAAGTTGCGGAATATCTTAGGTGCAGCACACGGTAGAAAGACTTCAAGTTCCTGTAGTGTGTAATGTCTTAAGGCCACTCAACATGACCATGAACCCTACGATAAGGTATTTCTGCTTGGACTGCACAGCTTGCGGAAAACGCGTAGACCTGACCGGAATACTGAGCCTGTTGTTACCCCTGAAACACATTTCAGTCCGATGCTTCAGCTGAAGGACATTTTGACGAAAGTGACTTTCAATCAGGTTGGTATCCTATGCTGATGTGCACCTCCTCTTTGCACCCCCCTCCTTTTATAAGCATAGTTCCTGGTTTTGGTGTTTAATGTGTTGACATATTTTCTGTTGCATCCGTAAAAAAGCACTCTTCTAACTCAAAAAAACTATATATAAAAACTGCAGAACATCGTGGATGAAATGCCTTTAATATGTTTCAAGATAATACGACGAACACCAATCCTGTTCGCACAATTTTTCTGTTCCACTGCACCAAATATCACGAGAGAATTTTCAACCAATATTCGAACAGTGCAACTGTTAGGTGTCCACCCTGTTTCGAGTGGTCACTTCACATACAGCTTTATTGAATTTCATCCTCGAGCGAGAAACAGCAAGCGAGTTTAGAAGGAAACAGTTACCGTAAAATAATAGAGTCACACATCAAACCAGCCAGCACAATTTCTCAGGGACTGACGAACTTATTTGGCGTGTAGTGGGGCTTATCTACTTATTAGTGAGTTTTGACCTCTGTGCTTGTGCCGATTCACTTACACGCTTAAGTTTTCCCCACTTTAACGCTGGGGGGTCAATCTAAACTGTATCGATTATATGTGTTCATACTCTTTTGCTTGTTTCTAGCTGACTAAAAAAATGGAGGGGAAACTAATGCCCATATATATGGAATTTCAACGCCTACGGAAGACATGCATCGATATCTGATCTTCTTAGCCGTTTCGGTTTGCCTACCTTGGAATCTCGTCGCAAAATGCATCGCTTGAAAATCTTACTCGACATCGTCAATACTCACACCAGAATAGACTTTCACACTTATATGCAGTATAACAGAACACGACAGACTCGGCACAAACACGAAAAATCAATTGTAGTTCCGAAATGCAGAACCACTGCATACGAGCTGTCGTTCTTTCCAAGAATGGTAGCTGATTGGAATGCATTACCTCGCGAACTGGTCACTTTATCGTCAGCCGAAACATTTTTATCTGCAATCAACTCCAGCCGGTCAAGTTAGGGTATTTGGTTCGATTCTGGAGTGCTGCCCTTGTCGCGTGTTGTTTTGTATTTTAATGTAAAGTGTTTGTTACTCGATTATTATTTGAGTTGTTCGGCAGAAATTTTGTTGCCTACCTGCAGGCCTTCTTTTTTTCCTTTTTTTTTCGTTGTTTGCTGTTGGCAAAGCACTGTGCAATTGTATCTCCACTCCTGCCTTGGGCACCAAAAGGCGGCTGGCAGTATTGAATAAATAAAATAAATAAATAAATAAATTGGTAATTCAGGACTTTACATCCACAGATTCCTGAATGTCCTCATGCCACTCCTGGCGCGTTTAAGCGATGGGACACAGCCCTGCGATGGCAGAAGCTGCCCCCTGTGGTTCTTGTGCGACGCAGGTTGCTCTTCCCGAGCAACCTCTCGCGGCTAATCATTCATTTCACTGCCGCCTACCACGGTGGTCCGTTTGCTCACAATCCACAATGGACAGTTTGTGACAACGCCACAAGGTCACGTGACCTAGCTGGCTCGCATAGGTTGCCGGAGCGGTCGGCTGCTCCGGCCGTTTCCTCTGCGAGGCGTCAAACGGCCGCCGAGGCCGGACAATTTTTTTCTGATAAGGGGGTACTAACACTCAGGTGTGAAAAGGCGAAGAGTATCTGCTTAACGATGAATATATGTTATCTCACAAAGTGATCTAATTTCAGTGCCCTATCTGCGCGCTTGTGAAAAGGTTACAAGTCTCGCCTCAGTGTGACCAAACATCGTGAGTCCTAGTGAGGTTTTCATGCCGTTCTGCGTTGCATATTCTTAAATTCGCAAAAACATTTCTACGTGAGCCCGACCTAAGCTAAAATAAAACAGCAACTAGCTAAATAAGGGATTGTTTACAAGGATTATTCTAAATAATGTGTCCATCATAGTTTCTGCCAAATTTGGCGTAGACTTCAAAACTTACGGACACCCTGACAGGGAGCTGCGTTTTGCACACAACCTCGTTGCAGTGACAGGAAGCGTCCATCCTTTGTGCTGACCAAGTTTAATCTGCTGTTTACAATTTTTTACACTGGAGTAATCGAAAAGGTTAATTACTGCGATTGGATCCCATATGCACCCAGCTCAGGGGTCGCAAACACAGGGCCTGCCGGCCCTTAAGATTTCTGCCTTTCCTGTAAGCGCCGAACGAGTAACGTCATCGCCTCTTCTCCATTACTATCGCATCTTTTATCGCTCTTCAGAGCTTGACACCGACCGGTCGCTCCCCTGCTTCGCGTGTGTCAGCGGCTAGACACAACTTGCATGGCAATCGAGGGTAGTAATCTCCTAACTTCACACTGTCTACGGCCGTGAGTCACCTTAATTTTCTCTACGTCCGAGGCGGCGGAACTGAAGTGCTTTTTGCCTATAAACCCGCCAGGATATTTCTGGAAAATAAAACTGAATTGACATAGACGCCCATGAAGCGTGCGCTGCGTTTCCTCCTTCCCCTCTGCATTTCCTAGCTACTAGCCCTTGCGAGTCAATAATTTCTCAATGCGACTTGCGTAAAGATATATGACTTCGAGTCTGTGAACTTGACAACAGGAGACACTACACTGAACGGCTGGAAAGCGCAATTTAGGCTCGGTGTGTTCTCATCGGCACTCCATCCATTAACCGCGGACGGAACTTTAACGTTTCCCGTAACGCAAGCGGGGAGCGGGGGGGGGGGGGGGGGGGGGGGGGGGGGGGTCGGTACCTATGTCAACTATGTGCCCACAACTCTCCTTATGAGAAACAAAAAAAAAATAGAGAGAAACAAAAGCGTATGCAATTCGCACTGCAATGGCCATTCACTACAAAAATAGCATGGACCCCTCACGGAATTAACTGTTCACCCATAGATAGCATCGAAGGGCGCATCGTACAGGCTCTTCCGTCGTGAGCATTGTGGAGCGTCCTCTGTTTTGGAAACAACGAGCTCGGCAAAAGCGGGGAAAATAAGGAAGGAATCTGAGAGGAAGTCAAAGCATATCCGCGGTTCAACGAAAACGTGCCGAGAATACGGTGCCAGTACAGACCAGTGTCGAAAACCTCGGCAAAATCGGAAACTGTCACAAAAAGAACGCATTCCTATTCAGGACCAGGCAGAACAAATAAATATAAAGAAACGCAAAACTAAAAGCCTATGTATAGCGTGCCAAGTGGCGTCGAAGTCGAGAAAGAAAAGTCCCAAGCTGGAAACACGGGAGGGGTCGCTGAGCAGAAAAATAAAACGGACGAAAATTAAACAAGCAGAGACACTGAGAGTGAGAGAGAAAAACCGCAGCAGCAGTAGCGGAGAGTGTGCAGAGCGCAAACGCTCGCAAATCAGCGCTCTCGCCCTCCCCCTGCTTCCCCACCACCTCCGCGTCCCTCCCCCTCCTCCTCCTCGCGAGGCGCGGAAGTCGCGGCTGCTCCCCCCGTGGCGGAGACCCGGCTTCGGAGCCGGTGCAGCCTCTTGCCGCCGCTGGCATCGCTCCTCCCGAGCCTCGGCTCCGTTCCCGCCGACAGAGATGCGGACGAACAGTCCGCCGCCCGGACTGACGACGACCATGTACCGGTTGTTGTTGGTGCTTCTCGCTGCCCCTCTTGCGCGGGCCTTCAACATAGACCTGCCATCCGCGCTTGTGCATCGCGGACCCGATGGGTCCATGTTCGGATTTGCCGTCACCGTGCACAGGGACCGTGGAGTCAACTGGTGAGTAAACTCCCTCGCCTCCTTGTCTTGACGCTTACTCCTTTGAAGAGAGAGCGAGAGGTTGCGCACACACACTGGACGGTTTTTGGAAGGTGGCCCGGAACCAAGGGGCGTGAAGGTGTTCCGCGCTGCGACCCAAGACAAATTAGGGAGACAGAGTAGCAGCGCAGCTCCACTTTTGGAATCGAGTCTCTTTCGCTGCTGTCGCGAAGGTGTCGGCTTCAAGACGCGGTCATTGCGCGTATAGTGCGCTTATATTGCACAGATGCCATTTCTTCAGTGCCGGCTGGCCGTCATTCGGCTAAAAAAATAGATGCACTCCAAGGCTCGTACAATGCCACGGGTTTCATCGCTATAAACACTCAGCGGAAACAGTGTGGTGCTGGCGATACGTTTACTTCAAGTGTAAAAAAGTACGTGGCTCCGTTTCCGCTTGACAGTTATCTTCCCCTGGAAATGTAGGATGCAGTCATTCCTCCAAAGAAAATTTGTGATTGCTGGGTCGAAGCAGGAAGCACGATATAGAACATTCTCAGAGCCAAGAAAATCCGCCATGCGAGGCGCCCGTGTCCATGAGGGGTTCACTTTAGATTTACATTATTATAGTGGATTCTTTGTTTCATACGTCAGCCACAATAGTTAAATATTTGTGTTTGACAACATCCAACAAACTTGGTACTAGTGGTTTTTAACTATTGGTACTAGTGGTTGGTACTAGTGGTTTTAGGACGAATCCCATGACTTCATGCAACGCACTCTAACGAAGTAAGACATCTGATTCCTTAACAAGAAGCGCGGACGCCCGCCAACGACCCTTTAACCGAGGGACATGGTGGAAACGTGAGGGACATGGTTGAAACGTTTCTAAGCGGCGGCCTTAACGTTGCTGCACTGCGCACGCCCTTCGCATAAAGCGTCCAGCAAAGCCTTTTCGCCTCACAAGTCCGAACAACCGCTCGAAACTCAAAACTTTATTTCTTACAGTAAACTGCGAACCTTTTGCTTGCCGTTGTAGTAAGTCCTCGAAGAGTAAAGGCTAGTTATTCTTTAAGTTGTTTCGATGACTTCACCTGATTAATGTCTGCATGAACGAAAGCGGTGATTGGGTAGATATGTAGTTCAGAGAAGGGTCGTGAGTTTCGCGTCCTTGACATAAACCAGCGCAGTAAACTGCTTTATCCAGGATATATACCATATCCACTCTTGGAATGTGCATGGTATGGAAGTGAGCGGCTAATCCCGCAGGTACGCGGATATCACTGCAGTTAAGCCTTAATTAGTTGGACATCTATGAATGTTCCGTGCCGTTCGGTGCCGCACTGTGGAGTATCGTGAATCAACATGTGCCCAGATTCCTAACGCTTGTGGTACAGAAGTTTTCGCTCACAAAACAGACGAAGACTTATTGCGCGAACAATGAGAACTTCTAATATAAATCTGTAGAGAGAAATAAAGGGGCCGAAAAGGTGTGCTCTCCTCCTAGAGTATACACGTGATAAGAAGAGAATCACTGGCCGTGCTCTCGAACACTTCTGTCCCCTCGTCTCTTTGATGACACCGCCGGAACGGGCTATACGGCGGCAGGAGCGGGCTATATAGGCCCCACTTCGACGAAGTCTTGAATGGGCCGTGCGATGCACACACCCCGAGAAGCGGGGCGGGTCGACGAGAGATACGATGCGTCTGGCGGAAACCCGACCCTGCCGCCGCAGGCCGGGGTCCCGGAGCCGCGACACAAGCGAAGCGCCCACAGAACCTTGGCTCTTGCCGCACTCAGCAGCCGCCACGCGCATCCCGAGTCAACAGCTGGGCCAGCCTGTTTCGGCATGCGTGCGCGTTGTCGTCGTGCGGAGCAACGAAGGCATCACGACCGCGGTGTTCCCAGAACTGCTCCTTTATAGCGAACACATCGTTACAACGAACGCAGTGTACACACGCGGCGTATATACAGAGAGGCGGTACGTAGTGAGCTTACCACGATGCTTTACTACGAAAGCGGACCGACGGGAAGACCACAACAAACAAACAAGCGTCATGTGGGCATAACGCGCTCCATTCATTGGGCCGCGCGCAGCTGCTAAAAGCGTGGGGTGGGCTTGCGGCGTTGATGACAGTACGCGTATAGAAGAGAGTGGCCAGAAAAAAAAACAGCGTTGTCAGCGTCGCTGTAAGTGAACCTTCTTTGCGTGGTTCATGACACCTTAAGGTCGTCGTGAATTTTGAGGCATAATTTTGCTCTCAAATCAGCCCTGTAGGGAGAAACTTCGCCCTATTTTAGTCATTGACGACTTTATTTTGTGAATCAGGTCGCATTATGATGTTATCCTTCGACGAAGTTTTTTTCCCTCTTCCTTCCATGCGATAAAAAAGACCTCAAAGCACCAGTTTTCACTACGTGTACCTAACTCGATCAGGCGCGGTTCTGGTAAATTCGAAAACAGCAGATTAACCACGAGCGAAGGAACGAGGACACGAAAGAGTGCACACAACACAGGAAGGGCGCTGGTTACCAATTCTTTCTTGTTTCATAAAGTCGCACGCCCATTGACACTGTACCACGCGACACGGTCAGCTAATTGACAGTGCTGAAGACCGCCTCAAAAAACGCTCAACAATCATTATAAATTGATCAACCAAGGAACAAGAAAAAGAACTGTTGTGTGTTCTCTTTCGTGGCCTCGTTCCTTCCCGCTGGGTTAGTCTGTTGATAGCTACTAACCAACTAGCAAAGAACAAAATCCTGGTTCAAGTTAGCAAAATGTGCACCTGGCAACTGTGGAGAACTTTGCCTTCAGTTCAACTGGCCACTTTGGGAGCTATCCAACAAACACTTACGCGTTATCGCAAGCGTCTGTAAGATGTCGATGTGCGAAAAAAAAAAAAAAAAGACGCGGCCGTCAAGTCTAACTCACGAGCATAGGAAGAGAAAAAAAAGCAATTCTAAACCTGATCACGTGAGAGGGTGTGTTGTTCTTCAAAGAGCTCGTATTTACGAACGAGGGCTTGTGTTAGTTTGCCTTTTCGGAAACGAAAGGAGGGGATGTCCTCTATTGTTGCCGAACACCACGCTCCACTGTTTTGATGCTTACCCTTCAGATTATTTTTCTAACCGAGCTTGGGGCGGGTCTCTCCTTTTAATTGAGCGCATGTCCCAAATTAAGAATAAGATTATGCCACACTTTTGTTTTTGCTTTATGTTGCAGAATACGTTGAGCGAGAGAAGACACAACGCAGACATAAACATAAGCTGCTTTTGTCGATGTGCCAAAAACAGAAATAGAAAGATCGTTTCCTTAATGCGACACTTTCGAGCAACCCACTCTGTCTAGGGGGTGGAGTTCAGTTCTGCATTGCATTATTTCGGGGCCGATGTCGTGAATGCAGTAATACTAACTCGCATTGTGTGCAAGCGTGAACTGCGCAGAGCTCTTCACCTGAAGCACTTGTGGAGTGACGGGGCTTTCTTCGTACGGCGCTGTGCTTCGGGGAGTGTATCTGGGGGACCACTGTCAAGATTAGGCTGCACACAACCAAAATGAACTAGAAAGTACTAGGTGAAGCACTGGTTAACGCTAGGTGAACATTGCACACAGCATGCAAAGCTAGGTCGTGGGTTCGGATCCCGCCGGCGACATGCGGTTGTCTTTCCTTCTGCTTCTTCCTAAAGTCGTCCCTACTAGAAATGATTACGCGGCTAATATCCGACTCTGATGGCCACACACATGCACACAAACAAACAAGCAAACAAACAAACAAAAATAAACATTTCCCCAAGCTTTCCTTAGTTTCAAACACTGCTGGCTTCTTTCACGCGCGTATCGTAACAAGGTAAAAGCTTGGGCGAGTTGGTGGTTGATCATTCTAAACAGCGCAAAAAAGACGCGTACAACAGGAAGAGATGTACAAAGCAGAGCCTGTTTGTACGTCTCTTCCTGTTGTCCGTGTCTTTTTTGCGCTGCTATGGAATGAATATCGTAACAAGCTCCTCATTTCCTATCTTTTTCTGCCTTCTTATTCAGTCATTGTCCCCGAAAGGCTTCTTTTGGCGTCCATTGGCGAAGTCTCAAAGTTCAGTCGCTCTTGCATTGCGCTGCTGCCTATGAGGGGACCGCGCTGCTTGGTTTGTACAGCAGTGAGCTGGAGATAGGGAGCGGCCTTGTAAATACGTGCAGTGTGCTCAGGAACGAAGAAATCACCTCCTCTGACTCTGTGAAAACAGCCCACCGGAACGGCAATCATTGCAGGGCCCCGTCAAATAAATCTGCGAGTGTGTCCTGATACGGCGCGGCTCAGGCAGCAGCATAAGGGCGTGTGCCTCGACATCGCGTGTTTACCTTAGCAGCCGTGCGCGCGGGACGTCTGCCAAATGACGCGGGCATACGTCGTGAGCCTGTCGGCGCCGCATGTTTAAACGCTCGCGCAGCTCCCGCCCCGCGCCGGACCACTTCCGCTCTTCGCTGCTGAGCACCCCCCCCCCCCCCTCTCTCTCTCTCTCGTTTGCTCGCTGGTCCTCTCCCGCGTGCCAGTCAGTCGTCGGGTTCGAACCGTGTTTTCGACCGGCAGGAGTTACGACCCCCGGAATTGGTTTATTTCCACGTTGTGACGGCGCCCTTACGGACCGTGCGTGAAGAGCCCCGTTTTCGAAACACTGCCGGCCCCCCGCTGCTTGGGATTCGCGAAGAAATATGTTACAAGGCGATGAAAGTGCAATCATTCGGACCTACCTCTAAATATATCTTATTTTTTTTCTCTTTATAAACGTTATAATGAAAAGCAACACTATTTATTTATGGAACTTAAAGTGATCCCTGTTGTTCACTTTGATACGCAACTGTGATGTACGCTTTTGGAAAAGCGTCCGGCGAATAATTTTTGGACAGTTAAGAGGTGCAGAAATAAGTGAGACGCAAGGACGTAAATTGAACGAACTCGTGTATTACGGACACGATTGAGAGATTTAGCACGGCGGAGGCCACTGGGTGCCTGCTGGGCATGTGCAGTGGCAAGTGCGTGTCCGAAGTAACGCCTGCGCGTGCGTAGCAAGCAGCAGGCTGCTTCTGCTTCGGTATGTACAGTTTTTGTCAAAAGTAACCAGGCTGGATGGTTTGCTTCTCAGTCGCATATTAAACCTATTATACAAGCCTTCAAGTTCTCAATCTCTTTGTTGTAAGGAGAACCCCTATCCTCTCCTTAAAATAACTTTTTTATTATTTTTAGGAAGCCGTGAGGGCTCTACTATACAAATGAGAAGCAAATCATGCAGCCTGGTTACTTTTGACAAAGACTGTACATACGTCTCCGCCGTGCTAAAACTCTCTATTGACGAGAGGACGGATTCCTGATGTTTCTCGCGCGTAAGCTCGGTACGAATCGGTTAGCACCTGCCCAGTAGCCAATCACAAGCCAGCGAGACGATACATCCATGAAGGCGGCTAATCACAAGGTTTTTTTTTATTCCTAACAAGACTTTGTTTATGCCTGCCTATGTATGTCAGATTTCTCGGGCAGACAATATTCAGGATAAAGTTAATGCCTTCGACGTCAAAACAAGTAATTAAGATTCATCATCATCATCATCAACAGCCTGACTACGCCCACTGCAGGGCAAAGGCCTCACCCGTGTCTCTCCAATTAACCCTGCCCTTTGCCAGCTTCAACCACTGTACACACGCCAACTTCTTAACCTCATTCGCCTACCTGACTTTCTGCGACCCCCTGCTACACTTCCCTTCTCTTGGAATCCACTCCGTTTCACTTAATTAATTGTTAATTAAGATTTACACATACTTAAGCACTCATACGAGTTAAGTACATGATTGCTTCTTGTGACCAGCAGCTCCTCCGACGCTCATGATCGCCCATCACCACTACACTTATACATCCTGTCACCTTGCTCAAGAGCTCAAGTTAAAACTTTGCGAAAGGTGACACAATGATGAAATCGAAACCGGATTTCGTGCAGTGCACGTTTGTCGGCAGAGAAAGCAGTAAAAGAAATGAAACTACAACTATCAGAGACCACCCCGGAGCTCTAACTTCGTACATTCAAACTTGATTCTGGTTGCTTCGGGTCTACAGACGGCGACACAAAGCGCTCCCTTTCAGTCCGCAGCAGCAGCTACGGGCCGCCGCGCGTGCCCCCTCCCGGCGTCGCCATTTTCGGGGCTCGTAGTAGGCGGCCTGGATAGCCTGGGCGCACGCATGCATTTTCGGCGCGCGCGCGCGGACCGGGGTGGCACGTGCGTCCCAGCTGGGGCCGTCGCTCGTCGCAAGGGGCGCCCATCGGGGTCGGGGAAAAGCGTTTACGGCCGATGCCCAAGGGCAGTTAACTTCTGGCGCCATCTGGGAGGGGGGAGACGGACAGGCTTCGGCCGACCGACTGGCCCTGCCCGACTCAGCACCCGCCGGGGCACGACAATGGGGTCACTCCGTCTCCCTTTCCGAGAACATGGGATGCAGAGAGGAGGGTGCGAAGACGACTCGAAAGCAGCGATCTCTTCGAAGGGCTGCAAGACAGACGAAAAGAACTGAAATTGGCTGTAGGCCTCTGCTGATTGTTCTGCACGTGTGCCGCGGCTTGCTGGTCGGTGTGGTCTGTGCATCTGCACGGGGTGCGTAGTAAGTGGAGAAGGTCGAAACACACGTTCTTCAGCTGCCTTCGTCCGCAATTCGATTGGAAACTCTACGAGTAGCAAATAGCATGGCTGCATTCTGTCGACTGGCTCCAACAGATTGGTGGTCCAGGTCGCGCTGTCAGTGCACTACCTACACCTGAACGCCGACCGAAAATGAAAGGTGTTTTGGAAGTAATGGACGTGAAGAAGGCTAAGTTGCAGCATCTGTCATAAAGTTTCCAGGGACGCGTTCGTCTAAACAAATACGCAGTCTGACAACGCACGATAACTCGAAGAGCGTAGGACGGCACCCGCTTAAGTCCCGTTTCGAGCAGCTGTCAATTCCGTCACCGTGAGAGTGCTATTCTGCGTACACAAGGTCTCTGAGCTGATCAGTCTTCTTACTACGTGCGCTAGCTCCACCCGCGATGACCTCACTCCTAAACGAAACGGGTTTTTAGAGGGGTGGCTGTGCTGTCTGCTCTGCCCAAAACAAAGTAAACACTTCGACTGATTTCATTCGACGCGATTGACAGGACGTTGCTTATTATTTCTAGGGAGGAATGTCATCTGCGTAGTGCGTACGCGACACTAATGTCATTCTTGTTATCAGCTGGCAAAATCTATATAGTGGTGAATTCAAATGACAGATTTGAGCCAAACGGGAGTCCAGTGCCGTAATCGTAACGCAACTGAATGGGGAAATTGTCATTTGCGTTTCACAACTCCGTCTCAGTGCGGTGACAAACCGGCAAGCCACTCATTTGGGGAGGCAGCATAAGAGAGTTGAGTGAGACAATCTCTAAGAAACGTGGCTGCACACTCTCATTATAGCTATTCTGCCTTTAAAACCCAGAATAAAGAGATAACTTGCGTCAAAAAAAACTTTGTTGGGATTGTGAGTACTCATAATATGCAGCCCAGAAGCAGCATCGAATCTTCAAAGTGGGAGAATAGTAAATTTTACGGAGTGTCGCGACCCCAAATCCATTTATTGCCACCGCTTGTGCATTAGTTATGGTACAGAAGGTAAAACAGTCAGGTTCTGCACAACCCGGTTACATTCCCAGAAGCTCTTCAAGCATAGAACGTTCAGTTTTCTGCGTTCATGGAGAACTGGGCCGACTTTATTCAAAGAGAAATTTGCACTTTTTGCATTATTGCTCAGGTGTACAACAAGCAAAATTACGAGCATGGGAAACGTTTTTTAGAGGGACACCGAGGACAAATTTAAGTTGTTTGTATCGATTGATTACCCATATCTAATGACAAATATAATACTCCACTGAAAATTCAGCTTCAAATATGCTAGAAAAGGTCAGAAAATTAAATGCAGGTGCCACCATCACCGGCCGATTTAGAAGTAAACTTAAGCGTCTCGACACAGTATTTGGAGAGAAGATCCTAGAGGCTACGCTACAGTGCCATCCACTTCAAAACGGGGATCCCGGAGTCCTTTTTGGTGTAGACGCCACGCGTTCGATTCGAGTGGCGGGAAAATGTTTAACTGCAATTTTCTCCGCTATAAATGGGTTCTTTGCCGCCGGACAAATATCAACGTACACCTAAAGAGCTATACAGTCGATTTTTTTACTGAAAACGAAAATTGCATGCAGTCGTACTCAGTGTACTTTATAACAATTATCGATTAAGATAACTAACACTCATGAGCGCTGGTCATCCCGTGCATTGCTAAAGTTCCCATATGAATAAAAATAAACGAGAGAGAAAACATCGTAAGGAGGATAGATTCAAATGGTGATAATTGTGTCTCAGTGGCTTCAAGGGTATAAGACCTCATTTCTTGATGTTGTTGAACCCGGTTTGGAAGCGAAAAGCTTCACTGCGCTAGTCAACACCGCGCTTCGCGTGAGCCGGCGTATGTCGGAGCACGAGTGACGTCACGCACGGCGCAGGCTACTGCGCATGTGCGCCGTCGCTTCTCCTCCTCGCCACCGTTTCACCTTTCGCAGCAGCCGTGCGCAGTGCGCATTTGAAAGCAGGGGTATATAAGGCGCGCTTGCCCATAGAACAGGCGCACGCTGCCGCGTGCTATGCGTCATCGTTTGAGGTTCGCCGCAAGCGCGTGTTTATCGCGGATCACCGCAGCTTTTCGCTTCGAGATATCCAGGCTTAACATTAGCTAAGCCCCAGGCAATTTTTTATTGATGTCATCATCCTGCTTTTTTTTTACAAGTATGTAATTGCTATTTCACACACAAAAAGAATAGAGAAAAGAGATAGAAGAGAGGCAAGTAACAGATATCTAACTCATGAGAAGGTTAAAGAACAGGCTCGCAAATGGCAACGGAACGAGCACATGAAAACCTGCATGCTCCAGACAGAGATGTGCATTGAAAGAATATGGTAATAGAGCGAAATAAATTGGTGTCGAGGCAGAAAAGGTAGAAGGGAAGAAAATAACCCAATAAAACAAAAGCCATACTCAATGCACGGATTAATCTTTTGTTAATTAGCAACGTATTGATGCTATGCAAAAGTTTACTTACTGGCACAGCGTTCCTTTTTGAAGGAGTTCCAAGTGAAACGCACGACCACAGCAGATGCTAGTTAGGAGCGAAATGAAATTTTTGTTGCAGTTGTGCTAACATATCGTTTAACTCCAGTGCTCACTTCACATAAACTGGCACTCACTACTTACGCGGCAGAGAGCGAACGTGCACGAAACAGCTATAGCTAAGAAGTGGATCACATTACACAGCGTGTTAAACTTTTACTCGCTTTGCGAATTTTCGGACACCATTCAACTGAAGCTGTCTCTGTAGCTTCTAGAACGCCGCACGGTTTCAAAGATACTCGCTGTCCTTCATGAAACGTGCTTAGTTGTACTTCATTTACGTAGCCCACACACCTGGCGGTGGAAGCGAGCAGAGTACCTTTCCCGGCACATTGCCAGTGCTAGCCTGAACGTCTTGCTTGTTTGACGGCGGATGCGTTTTCCTTCATCTTACCTAACCAAACTTTACTCCGAGAGGCCGTAAAGTGTGGTGTAACGACCAGAATGTTTGAGAACTTCGCGCCATCGCCACTGTAACTTCTGGCTCGACTGTCTCAAGTTCAAAGCGGCTGGGTGGCCGATGGGAGAGAACCGGGAACGCAAGGAGTGGCAAGACGAAAGAGAGAGAGAGAGAGATGGTAAATATAAATGCACGAGGGAGAGAGAGAGAAGATGGAGATGAAGAGGATGTGGGAGGCCGGCGTTGACGGACGAAGTGCGTGCCTCAACTCCCTTACCCGGACAATGACCGCGGCGGAGTTCGATGCGCCTCCGCATCGAGGCAGAGACAGAGACAGCGTTGCGTTGCGCTCTTCTTGAGCAACGTGCCGATGAAACTGAGGAAGCCTGTCAAGTCTTGAACCCATTTTCCATTCTTTGCCTCTTGATAACCCCTACATAAAAAGAGCCCACCGCATCGCCCGGTTCAGCCATAGTAACGCAGTGTATCCCCTACAAGCCCATACTGTGACATTTCAGCAGTCATTTTTTCAGCGTACTGCACGAGACTGGAATGACCTGCCCACCGAAGTTGCCATTATCATCAACCCAATAGAATTCAAGCGGAGCGTCGCCAGCCTTTCATCTTAACATTTTTTACCATTGTTTGCCAGATACCGTCCACTCCCTCATGTAATGTCTCAACCGAGACCTTTGAGGAAATAAATAAATAAATAAATAAATAAATAAACCCAAGCTGCAGCGTGCGTCAAGGCATTCTCAACGAAAATTGATTATATAGCGAGTGAAAAACGAACGCGAGGGTTTTGTGGAAGCACCAAAACACGACTAGCGTATAGTTCCTGATGGCTTCGAATTCGTGGAGTTTCAGCACTGGAAAGAAATATCCCAGAAATAGTTCTCGACGACCATCGCTCTGCCCCCGTGGCCTCTCAGCCCTCGCCATATGCGGTGACAGAATTCGTGGAGCAAGTGGATCTTTATGTATTGGCATAAACCATTCCCGTACTGAAATGACCAATCTGTGAAGAAGATATACGCGCTTCCGACAGGTAGATATGTGAAAATGGGGCGAAAAAAAAATCAGTTCTTTTTTATGGAATCATTATTGTCCATTAAAAGAATATTACACATCTCGAGAACTGCATTGTTTCGAAACATTTCTTCACTTGTTGAATGACCAAAATCTTAATACATCAGCTGTTCTGGCAAACATTTTTGTCGGTGTTTTGTAGTATATAACGCAAAAAATTATAAACGCGATTGAAGTTGTAAATGCCACTGAAGAAGCTCAAGCGGGAACATCACACCATCGCGAACCCACGGCGTCAGATCTTGGTTTCTTCGGGCTCCACTGACTCCAGTTTGAATGCAGTCGTGGCTGTTGCCTTCCCCCAAATTCACTTTGGTCCCGAGCTACAGTGTCTGAAATCTTAAAACCAATATGTGAAGGAGCACCTCTTTCTCAGTAATCACTTAGGGGTCAGTTGGCAGGTTAGCTAAGCAACAACAAAAAAATTAAGCAGAGAAAAAAGCATGCAGCCTGTTTGGCGGCTCGGCGCTCGGCTGCTCCCCTCCAAGAGGACATCAAACACACCTCTCGCAGTAGTCTATGTACAAAGGGGGAACCGAATACAAGATGTAGACCAGGATTGATGCTGTGTGCCGGCGGATGTTTCTGTTTGATCGCCAAACGGAGCTCCGTGCGAGCCGGAAGCAACAGGCTTTCGCGCGACCCGACATTTGTCAATACGGCGTTGCTCAAGCGGAACCTGCTTTTACCCTCACTCAATCGGCGGCAAGCGAGTCGTATTGCACCAGCAGATAATCTGAGTCACCATGAGTTCACGAGCGCGGGTGTAACGGCGACGCAACCGCGTTCATGGGAAAACTTTGGCCGCTAGCCCACAGCCTTCGCGCGCTTAATAGACAGTTGAACTTTATCGATCGCAACTGTGACCGCTTTTATTTCAATCTACGGCTGTCATAGCAGGCATATGTTTAGCGCTGTTTCTTGATTTATATGCGGGATCATAGCAATGCCAAGCGAAGCACATTTGCCGTTCTGACAGCGCTAAAACACCAGTCATCGGCTTTTTGTATACGTGCACGCAAGGAGTCGCGTGAGATACGCATTAATGTTCCTTAAGTACAGTCTTGTCAAAAGTAACCAGGCTGCATGGTTTGCTTCTAGCTCGTACAGTGGAGCCCTTACAGCTTCCCTGAAGCTGAAACGGTCGTTGAAGGTAAGGACTGGGGGTGTTCTTACCTTCCAGCACGTTATGATCTTTAGGAAAGCCACAAGGGCTCCACTATACAAGCTAGAAGCAAACCGTGCAGCCTGGTTACTTTTGACAAAGACTGTACGTAGCTCGTATACGCATCCCCCCGAGTAAAATAACGGTGTCCGTCACGAATGCTTATCCGGTGCGCAACTACCGTTTGGCCCGCTAGCACTAGGGTTTTTACTCCACCGAAAAGCCGCTGTCTGTTTGTCTCTCTGGTCCTTTCGTGACCAGTAAGAATTGGGTGCCAACCGCCTGGGTGGCAGGTGGGCCACCTAGGTGACGTGGTCTTGTGACGTCACACAACCTGGCCACCGTGGTATGTGACAGCTTAATGATTAGTCGCGAGAGGCTCCTCGGGAAGAGCAACTTCGGTCTCAGAATCTCCACCGATGACAGCACGGGCCACCACAGGGCAGTGGCGCGTCGCCTAACCGCTCCACCACTGCGCCAGGAGCGGTATGGGGACTGCCAGCTATATACGGTCGTAGAGAATGATCAGTTATACTGCAGTCAGCTCCAGAAGTCTAAAATGATGCAATATCGCGCAAACTTACATCACACGGACATAACCAAGATAATGCCATTTCGAATACAGCAAAACCAGAGAATAAGCCAAGGTAAACCATGCAAAACCATGTCTAACCACGCCAGCGCGCGATAATTCACGATGTAGCTGATTTTTTTTTTTTTTTTTACAGGTTAACATTTTTTTGTGCTTTAGATTATTTACGACCACGTTCATCAGCTTGAAAGCGCTAGTACGATATCACTATACGAGACCACTTCGAGATCTATACGAGGCCACTTCGTGGACAAATTGAGAGCGTTCCTGATAACAGATGCGTCACGGCGGAAACGGAGCCTCAGAGGTGAAATGCGACTCACGACAGGAGTGCTGGCTTGTAGTGCTAAGATTAGATTAACCTGCCTGTGTTGCGGCAAGGAAGTAACACACCTTGAGTACTCGCCTGTGCTCGATAGCCACCGGAGAAGCAATAGCTTTTCGACAGATGCAATGAGCAGTGGCTACCTCAGACAAAAGTAGACTATTCTTACACCGGACAAGAGCATGATTCAGACCACTCCATGGCCCAAGCTGTGCTTCCTGTCTGTCTCCGCACCGGCTTTTTCTTACTGTACCCCCCCCCCCCCCCCCGCCGCCCCCCTTTTCAGCCTCTTCAGCCGATGATAGAGGGGCTGAAGCGTCTACTCTTAGACAGTTGCTGTACAATTTTTCTGTTGACAACTCTTTCTCGTCCTTCAGCACAGTGCGAAGAGCTTACTGAAGAAAATGACGGAGCTTTGCAACACACCCCTTTAAACTTCCGCTTATAACGGCGGTGCTGAGGTGTTCCTCGAACCAGACAATTACCGCGACATTTTCTGCTTAAGAACCTCATTCCTTGACCATCTCAGCTGAGTGCAATAAGCTTCTTTAAAAACGGGCAAGGAGATGCAGCAAACGCGAGTTAGAAAGCAGACGAGACATGCGCTGTGCTTTAGACTTGAAGTTCCGTGCTTTGAGAAATTCAAGTTTTTCAACATCAACGAGAAATTCAACAAGAAATTTCAACAAGAAATTCAACATCACAAACTGCCATGCAGGCATATCCGCATTCGTACACGAGACAAGGTTGACCCATATAAGCATTTCCAGCATGACAGGGTCCCTTAAAATATAGAAACTCTTTATCAGGAAGCCTACTGAAGGTTGTAAGTGCTTCTGTCATCTCTCCGGTTCCTTGTTTATACTGGCGAGTCTATAGACTCCTCCACTCATGAAAATCTTGACGGTGTCCGCGCGACCTGCAATAATCGGTCAGCTTGAAGTGAGAGAAAGCAGACAAGGGGTCCTCACGCTCTTTTACGCACCGAAAGGGCCGACGGACTCCGAGTGTCGGCAAAAGGCTACGTGAGATGAAGACTTTTGACAGAAGTAGCAATGTCGTAGTCCATGATATTTGGTTGCATTTCTGATGAAGAGTGATCAGGAATGTATCAGTGATAAGACTGTCCAGTTGTACAGAAGTGACACGACATTATTAAATTCTTTGGTGTAGGAGGTGTTAATGAAGAACTTTCTGTATACTTGTACGTTTTTGCGAATATCACTGGCGCATGCGCCAACCTCTGTTTCAACTGCCACCGAATAGAGCAGTTTTTAGTTTCGCTCGTCCTGTCTAACTGTGGTCGTCATTTAGAGTAAGTCCTCATGGCTTTACAAAGCACGAGGAGAGCACTTGATGCGCCGCAAGCGAACGACTGGCACAAGCTTTCTCCTGGCCTGGTGCTCGGGTTCTTTGAGGTAAAATGCTTAGGAAATGGGTATTTCACTCCACCGTTAGTGTAGTCGAGAACGCCTTGTTCTATGGCGCTCAAGTTTTTCCCGAGTCGCTATCGCCGCCTTTTAATCTTCTTAATGCAGCCAGGTTTTCGGACAGAGAGCGAGCGATACGGGCGGAGTCTTCTTTAACGTCTCCAAAAGCAACAAAACTTAAAAAAAAAAAGCTATTGGTTACGAAACCCTCTGTAAACGTAAGAGAAAAAGAAAACACAAGAACCGCAAAGCCTTTTCCCACGCATGTTGCGCACATTCCGTTCTTTTTATGGCACATTTGGTTTTCCGAACTGTTAACATCCGATCTTTCCCACGCTTGGGTCATAACTAAGCGACATGTCTTCGACAGAGTTGCAGCTTGGCTGGTTTTCTCGCTACGACGTTGCGTAGGCGGCTCACTTCGCTACGGAGTCGAACGCAGTCGCTGCGACAGACGGGTGGGGATCGAGCCTCGAATGTGCGTTCCAGAAACGGATGTAAACGTGCAGGCGCGTCGCAACGAACCGAGTGAGGAATTGTGAGAGCCCGTGGGAGCCATAAAAATAAAGCGTCTCCGGCGAACAGAGCGGGTCAGTGGAGGTGTTATTTCGAATGATGAGCTAGTGAAACCGGCTAGAAACCGTTAATTGCTGAAGCTGGAAGAGGAAGTAGTAAAACTACGACGTCTAACCAGTCCAACTTCCCGCTGCAACACATAGTGGTATAGTACCACCATCGCGTGGCCGCAGCGCCAACTAGCGGCGACGCGCTACTGTCGCAGCAATGTAATCGCCGCTACGGAGAGCTGAACCAACCAACCACTCTACAGCTAAACTTTCGACACTTTCATCGCGCCCTTATCAGGGCCGAGTGACGAAACCGTTGCTATCCCCTCCTTCAAAAGCTCCCAACGCAGACAGCCGCAGGAACAGTCTTATCATCATCGGAACAGTCTTATCATCATGCTTGTGCGGCGTGTATTCCTGCCTGCACCTCCGCGTACTGAGGCAAAGGCAACCATCGCGACAGGGCGCCGACAATCGGGTGCGACCTGTCGATACCTTACACCATTCGTAAGTTTCCACTGACGTGTCTCTGCGAACAGGATTTCCGCAACTGTCTAAGAGTAAGGGCTCCGGCTCCTCCATGATCGGCCGAAGAGTCTGAAAGGGGGACAGTAAGAAAAAGGCGGTGCGGAGACGAACAGGAAGAACAGCTTGGGGCATGGAGTGGTCTGTATCATGTTCGCTCTTGTCTGAGGTCACCACTGCACATTGCCTCTTTCGAAATTCGCTATTGCTTCTCCGGTGGCTATCGAACACTGCTGAGTAATCAAGGTGTGTTACTTCCTTGCCGCAACACAAGCAGGTTAATCTAATCTTAGCACTACAAACCTAGATACCGGCTAAAGCCGGTACTCCTGTCGTGAGTCGCATTTCACCTCTGAGGGTCCATTTCCGCCGTGACACATCTGTTATCAGGCATTGCAAGTGACTTCGCAAACACGTTACAAGCGCTTCTAACCATAGGTTTCCACGTTTTTATTTTCACTGCGTACATTACGTCAATTATCTGTTAGGGCTTCTGTTTACCGTTACCCTTGTTACTGTTTGACACTTACTACGGTTGCTGAACATGTCTCACTTGCATAGCGGCTTTCACTACTTAACTTCTGCTTCTTGCGAGGCGGCGGAAGAATCATCCATTAGTGGCCTGAGTAGTGCGCTGCTCTTCACCCTTTTTCTCAACTCTCCATACTGGCCCGTGGGAGTTTGCCCATGAGGCCGTTTGGCGAATGGTGTTTGAGACCTCGATCTGATATACCTATGTCATAACTGAATGCGGCTTCGTTGCGCCATCTCTCAGCCATCGGATCAACTAATCCAGAGCCGCTGATTTTCTGCAAGTTTTCAGAGGAGTGCCATCACTCACAGGCCTCATGAGCAGCGAGGTGGCTTAACGTGAAAAGTTGTGTGCTCAGCCAGCAACAAGCGTATATGATGCAATGAGATTCGTAAAAAAAAAAAAAAAGTGACAAGCCACTTGAGGTTACTGTGGTCTTCCTCCCGACCAGCTCTGTGTGTCTGAACTGTTCAAGAGAGCAAAACCCTCACCATAATCCACAGTATTGACCCACGTTCTGCTCGGACTCAAGCAATAACGCATAAGAAGAGGATCGCACTGTCAACCTCTGTGATCTTTGTGCAGCGTTCACAGAACCGTATACATCATTATTTTACATTTAAAAATATCCCGAAATGAGGGCACCTGAACAACTGTCGTTAAATCCCACGTTACCAGTTCTGTCAGTTTTTTTTTTCTTTTCGCCTTACGCCAAATCATGTAAACTAAATGCTCGAACATACCGAAAACGTAATTCTCGTAGCTTACTCTCATACAAAGCACGCACAAATATTAAAAAGAATTATTCTTCTCACTAACCAGCGCAGAATAAAACTCCTTGACTGCCGCTCTTTGTTATACCAACCTGCAAGTGTCTTCGCAAATGCGTTACAAGCGCTTCTAACCATAGGTTTCCTCGTTTTTCTTCTCACTGCGTGCATTATGTCACTTAAGTGTTAGCGCTTCTCTCTATCGTTGCCCTTGTCACTTAATGAATTTTCTTTTGCCTTAGTAGCCTGTATTTTTATTTGGTTCAGTTTCTTGCTCCCAGCGCAATCTGTCTCTTCACATGAGTTGTTTTTCGTTACACGTTATCTCTTTCTATGTACTTTTGCCCATCTGCTTGTTCTTCAAAGACTGCAGCATGATTGTAAATGAATAAATAAAAATTAAGAGACCGTTTCCTCGCTGGAGAACTGATCTGAACAGCGAAGCTCCAACTGTTAAGCTGGTTTTACCATGACATTGTCAGTTAGATGAAAATAGAGTTTTGATTGTGCATCCCCGCGCTTGACATGTGCACGTGGCGCCATCACGGGAGCCACGTCGATACCTTCTACACCATAAAAAACGACATAAGAAATGGTTATTCCACTATTTAGTCGCCACGCAGGGTCGCTGCGAAGGTGGCCTAGCAATTATGAAACGGGTATGTATTCTACTGCCTACCAATGCTTTGTCGACGAAGTTCACTTCAGCGAAGCGGAACTAAGTATTCTCCGCAGAAGCTTTTCTATCGCTGTCGTAAGACACCTCGGTCACGGTGGTGACATCATGCGCTGACCTTGTGAGGTCGCGTTGGAGGGAGGATCGTGGTTATGGTTACGCGCCTACGCTCGAGGTGCGACTACAGAATTCTCGTGCAATAAACCGTAACGCTGGACTGAAAAAGAAAGAAAGAAAAGTGTGGGTAAGGCTGTGATTTCTTGTACGCGACCTCCGTCCGTCCATGGTGGGAAAAAGAATGCACACTGCCACTCTCATGTCCGATATTGGGATATTAGTACAAGTACGCGATGCTTAGAGCTGCCTTGGTTCCTCGGTATCTTTCGGGTCACTAAACAGCAGTGAGCTTATATTGCTTTTGAAGGTAAAATATTTTCAGTGCCACGTACGGCTTATCGATCACCCTGACGTGCTTGCAGCTTCGTGGAAAGCCGTTGTCCGAGCAGCACCTGGACTCTTTCAAGGGACGGTATCTGATTATCTTAGTCTGCAAACCATTGCACCGTTCTTGTTTCTGCTGTTGTTTTTCGTTGTTTACGAAACGCATTCACCTTGGTGCGGGCTGCGAGGAGACGACGATGCGAGCACTGGCGAGGGAGAGAGATAGATAATAAACTTATATTGTGTAAAAGGAGACCACAGCGGATTGCGGGTGGGGCCCTCAATCCAGGGCTCCAGTAGCTTGCTTCCGTCGATGCTTTCGCGATGGCGACTGGAGCCTCCTGATCTTCCAGGATGCTGCTGGCCACCTTTAGCTCCCACTGCTCCACCTCCGAGTTGAACGGCTTTAAGTGGTTGTGTTGAGCTGTGCATGCCCCCCCCCCCCCCCCCCCCCTCGCCCGCAAATCTTCCCAGCTGACTCCTACCACCTAAGACGCATACCACTCACTTTCCCCATTCTTCACCACCTACAGCGCATTCATCCAGCATTGTACGCAGATACGTGTCCCTGGTGTGGGGATATTCCTACATTCACATCAATTACATGGAGTTGCGAGGGAAGACGCGCTTGTGTTTGGCCCTTCTACCAATAAATCGACTTCGCAGTCATATCTGGGGCTGTGGTTTTCGCGTTGCCGCGTGGCAACATCTTCACCACTGCACCTTGGAACCACCTCATCCAGAGACGAATTACTTGTGTTTGCTTCTGTATCTGTGCGCCGTGAAAGTGATAAGAGGTAACGTGGAAATTCAGGCGATCCTGTACACTATTTCTCAAAAAAGCCATGCAACTTGTTCACAGCTACACTGCTGGCACCAGCTGTTCGCACGTAGTGGTCGTAAGGAAGCCTTCTTATCAGTGGGCCGTCTATTAGTAGACGCATTGGAACGAAGCTTCCTCCTTTTGAACCTTAAATGCATTACTTGTGCACATAGGCAGCGAAAACCAGACACGTGCGTGACACTCTATCTACTCGATTTACTGGTCACGGAAACTGACGGGCTCGCCAAGGCCACCGGGACGTCAACCAATCGGTGTGCTCCGTTGCGAACTTCCGGGAGTAAAACTGCTGCTTCCGGGCCTCTTTTTTTTATTTATTTTACAGTGGAGTTCCAGTTCAACATTCGTTTTTATTTCGGCACTTTTCGTTGAGCGCTTTTACCCAATTTCGCGGGCTTTTTTTCCCGAACGACGGTAGAGAGGGCGAGCGCGTGCGTCCCAGTTCGACCGGGCGCTATTTTCGCTTTAATAAGGAGCGTCCATCAATCAAAGCACGGGCGCGAGACGATGAGAGCTGGAACAGGCGAAAGAAAGGAACGCTTGTTTCGGGCGTGGCACTGAGAAATGGGGGAGAGGGAAAAGAGGGCTGTGAAGTTTAGTTCAGAGGGAGCATGGAGGAGGAGGAGTAGCAGGGAGAGGGACAGGGTGTCGCATAGCCGGCGCATAGGCCGCGCGGTTTAGCGTCTAAGCACTGCAGTGTGGGGAACCGTCTTTATCCTGCCATCTCGTTTTCTTTTTGTTCTCTTCGTATACTGTTCAGTGATGCAAGTAGCGGCGCACATTCTTTCTACCAGCTGCACTGCTGACTTTGGTGACAAGAGATATTTGTTGATGATGATGATAATGATGGTGGTGGTGATGGCGGCGGTGGTGTTTTTTATTTATCGCTCGAGGGCAGCTTTGGCGAAATAGCGCCATGTCACAAGGTATTATTCGGCTATACAAGGCGGCGTGAAAGACCCATTTTTCAAGCATTTCACCCCAAAGGAGCCGAGTACAACCGGTGGATAGTAAGAAGCGACTCTGGGGTTCGAACCCATCACTTCACGCATGCGAGGCAGATGCTCGATTCGCTAGATCACCGCTGCGAAGAGATATTTGTGTGCGACAAGGTCACACTCACTGTGAACGGTGTCACTTTTACGTCAGATTATTCGTACTGTGCGTGGCACAATGAAGGGCATGAGGCAAAGACAGCGCTGTTAGGACACTCGGCTGCCTATTGCAGCTAATGTGCGGCTGCTGGCACGAAGAAAGCGCATCTTATAATTTTTCGCTTCTTCTACTGCTACTCTGTGTGTGCTTCTTTTCTTTACAGCTAATTAAAGAGAAAATTACGTCACAAGGAGCCATAGGCGGGGTGGCCAAGTTAGACAGTCCTAAATATAAAGCATAATCAACCAGGTCTTCCTTACAATGTTGTGTGCATTTAGAGCCCGTCATCGACAACGCGTGCATTCAGCATTGCGGGGAAGTTTACGGTATAGCGATAAGCTAAAACACTTCCTCGTGTCAAACCCTTCGTACTGAGTCACCGAAGGCGGCCTACACGCTAAGGCGTGAGATGACGCGAGGCTGCGCAGGCCTGTAAATGGGTTGGACGGTGTATATAGTACGCCCAAAAGGCTCTTACCGAAGCAATATGACGCCGGATAATTTACGCATGCCGCTGCAGCTGCACGAGGTTTAACGACCTTCGCCGCGTTATTTGTGAATGCGCGGCCCGTGTCTCTCGTTCGCGCGTCGCGAATTGAGCGCGGTGAAGGACGGTACTCGCGACGGCAGAGAAAACAGCGGTGTGCAGCTCCCGGGCCGCCGCGTGCGGTGCGGCGGGGTTTTCCCCCGCCGAGAGACGGGTCCGCGGCGGCGGAGCCTCTTGGCAGGCGGGGCTCAGCCTGGAAATCCGAGCCGTCGGCGTGCCGCTATTTGGGGGCCGGTGGCAGCAGGCCAGGCTGTTTTTAGGCCGGAAGTGACTTGCCTCCGCCGAAGACGACGACGCCCCCGCCGCGGACGCACGAAGACGCCGCCGGCGCTGCTCGAGCCTCTTTCAGTGGCCGGCAGTGCTCCTCTGCTGCCCCTGTGGCGAGTGCTGCCCTCTTCCTCACCTCACTTCCACTTCCTCCCCCCCCCCCCCCTCGCCACCACACACCACACCCCTCTACGCACGTGCCGCACGTGCAGCCCACTAGCCGCGCTCAGCTCTCTCTCCTTTCTCCCTCACCCTCTCCTGGTTACGCGAAAAAGGAAAGCAGGGAGGCAGCGACGACTGGAATCAAAACCAAGGCCTGCAGGAGACAGCGAGGGTAGTGAATCCAAGGTCAGGAGCTAGCTGGTAGCTATGTCGCCCGCTCCACGATGTTCTGGTCAATCTTTCTAGAATTCCTTTCCGTCCTGATCGGTTCAATTATCTCTGTCATTATAAGCGTAAATTTCCACTCGCAGAACTCGCAGGTTTGCCAGTGGCACTGGTGCACTGCTACTTCGTAGGTCACGGCTCGATTCCCGCAGAGGCGGCCGCACCTGGGTGGCGGCGCAATATAAAAAATACTACCTTTCCGAGATTTAGATGCAAGAACCCGAGGTGATCACAACAGTGTCGCTTTAACATGAAAAAGATTACTCTACAAGCTTGCGCCCAAATCACCTCCTTAACGATTCCGAAGAGAGGTTTTCTATAACTCAGTGAAGTCTCGCTCTCGTACGTAGCTGTGGTGCAGCTGTTTTCTCAGCAAGTAGTCGATCGCGAAGATGAACTTAGAAGTCAGTGCGTAATTAATAAATTTTGCGTACCAATGCAAAACAGTTTTGAATGGTGAGCAACGTCTGGAACGTCAGTTAATTAACCGTGACAACCTGTCAGGCGTCGGGGCTTACGCGTGTTTGCTTATTTAAGCCATTTTATCGTGGATTTCATGACTGCTTCTGGCGTGCTTTCGTGCAGCGTTTACAAATACTTTTTGATATAAGAAGGTTCATCCAGCTAAGAGTAGAACAAATCACACCGAGAGGTGCAGTTATCTCCTCTCTTATTTCTGGACACATTAAAATTGGCTTTACTCCGATCTGAGGGCAGAAGCACTTCTAATATATGAGCAATTTTGAAGAAGGCCTCGCAGTGCGGACAGAAGTGCACTATTTCACCGTTAAGATTCTGTTGCGCTCAAAAAATGTATACGCCACTGGATCAAGGTAATAAATATTAATTAAAGAAAACCAAATTTTGCAGCAGCACAAGCCGGTAGCTTGAAATACAGAGATGCATTGTCAATTTCAACCCAGGCATCGAAAAAATGTTTTCCCATGGCCTCCATACGGTATCTAGATCTTCTTTCCGCCTACAGCTTCACATTAACGAGGCCAACTTGCCAGTAATTTGTCAGCCGGTTCTAGCGCTTTTAAAGGTAGAGTACCTCGGCCTTGAACCGTTCTCTTTCGATATCGCGAGCGGCTGATATGGTTGAATCTTTTCTCCTGTGTTCTATAACGTGGCAGCCATTTTCGCCCGCACGCAAATGCAACACAAGATTTTACGAAGAAGTCTCATCATCATCATCAAGAGCGTTCTCATAGAGTACAAATAGAACCTGGAAGGCTATTTCTTGCCCCTCTTGTTGTCTTGTTATAATGGCGTGTCTTAACGACATCATGGATTGATTTCGATCGCACTATAACGCACAGTGTCTAACTTTTCGCGATTTTGTGACCCCTGCTTTGTATAATACGTGTTTCACTCGAAACTTATCATTAGTGCCCCAAAATAAGTAAAAACTTCTCGGACTTCTGACCCTTAGACGGGACAATATCACATGACAACAGGTGGAACATACTGCCAGGTGCCTAGCATCGCCAGGCCTCCGCGCATTGTTGAAACGACGACGAAGCGACGGTTATGTCGAGAGGGCCGCTCGGCCTATAGACCTGGCTCTGGGATGATAAGGACCCACCTCATTTTTGGGCTCTTCCCTGCTCCTGCCTGCAAGGCTCTCCTTGGGCCATGACACTATTAAAGAGGGCCTCCTAGCCTTCTCGTGTGCCTGTTATGGTACAAGTTTATCTAGATCACATTCTTTCTGGACAATGGATGACCGTTGCAGCATTAGATTAGCAGATGCCAGTAGTCACTGTTTAAGTACGACGCTGATGCCGTTTGCTTCAGACAAAACATTCTACTCAGCTGCCGCTGATGAACGGGGCATTTTATGTCTACTTCGTAAGAAACAAGAAATTAAAGTCAGCGCTAAAAAAAAAATGTATAACCGATTATGGAACCAGGTAACATAACATTTATGTACAGGGTTCGACAACCTAACCTGAAATTACGGAGCGTTTACCAAGAAAATAGTTACTCTGTGCAGCCACAAGAACACTAGCTTAGGTAGTAAGCAACGCGGCAAAGAAAGAGGAAGAGATGCCCGGATGAAAACTGCCGGAGGAAAAAAATCACGCGTCCCTATTTTGGCTTCAAGCCTTTCTGTCCTTTCGAGGAGGGGCCTCAGCTTTTCGGGCTTGACAGCTCGAGGCACCGCGCTTGAGCCAAGCTGGGGCAGCGAGTCTATTTACAATGTTGTGAATCACACGACGTCGACAGAAGTGTACTTCCTGCCTCAGGGGGAGTCCCACGAGAACGTGGCAGACCCCACCGCTAGCTGCGCGTCTAAAAGCGTCGGCGAAAAGTTCCATGCTGAGAGCTTTTGAATTATCCTTCTGAGCGGCCAATGGATAAATGTCGCCACACGTACAGCTATATTTACAATCTGTAATTTCTGTTGCAGCCAAAGGACACTGCGGTCATGGTAATGAAGCCAGAAATTGGTGACTTAGGAAAAACAGATAAACGATAATGAAACTTTAAGGCAGCACAGGAAAATGAGGACGACCAAGAAACACAGGAAAAAGAGCACCAACAACTACAGGAGAAGAGCTACTCCTAGCTCTCCCTTATAATTTTATGGCGAATAACCGAATAGCCAACACCAAGGTTTTAATTAACGTTGTAGCCTCTGTGGAAATGAGTGGTTAACAGGAATATAGTTTGCTTTGTGGCAGAACAGCTTACCTGTGAGCCAACAAGATGCGAAATTGCACTGCGCGATGTGTATCCACTTCAGGAGAGAGCAAACGTGCAGTCTGGCAAAAATGGAAGTTTTCCCTCGACGGTTTTCTTATTCTGTGTTGTGAGAAGGCTTAGATGAATGCCCCGAGCTAGTTTTCCTGGCTATTCAAACGCAGTGAAAATTTTCCTTAATTCTACGTCAAGAAAGAGTGTGAAGAAATGCACCGCTGATGTCATCGTTCCAGAAGACAAAAGAGGAAAATTACCCAAAAATATATCCAAAAGGCAAAGTGGACGTGGTGTCGATGAACACGAAAATTGTTTTTGAACAATGAGGACGCTTCGGACGCACTGTCGGATTGAGTGACAGCAGAAAGATGACCCCCTGACCGTTGCCGGTGAGCGAGTAACGTTTCGTTTCGTTTCGTTTTCATTTCAAAACATTCAGCTTGGTATATGTACTTCAGCTTTTACGTTGAAGAGGCACGGAAGAATTCTGAAGGAATGCGATGTGCATGATTCGCAGGAAGCGCGGACAAACTTGAATACATTTGATGCAATAGCAGTTTTTGTTTATTAAAGTTGCCCCAACGCACGGAGTTTGCTCTTTTCCGCTCCAAGTATTGCTAGAGCAGAATCAACTCCGTTATTTCACATGCAAAAGAATCTCCTTCAGCGACTCCAATTTGAAGGCACGCACGCACACAAAAGAAAAGGACTCTTCATTTTTCAAAACAATAGTATGCACTTTTGTTGTGGAAGAATTCAACTGTTTTACAGCTGCCGTCTTTCTCAACCTTTAGCTGCGGTTAGAGTGTCTGTCTATGGGCACACTTCGCTGCCCTGGAACGTTTTGCACCTTGGAAGGCGAACGGATGACTGCTCGCAATTATCTCTATGTATACAGTGCGAACCAGTATGAAACCAAATATTTCTTTCCAAGCGTAAGTTGCAATTTCGCTTGGCGGCGCCTGTGTAGCAGCGTTCCAGTTTAAGAATAAGCCTTGATACCCTGCTCGGAGCCCTACAAAGATCTGAGAGACGCATCGGCCTTCGAACGTAGACAATGCGTTCCTTTCCTTTTGAACCCGGCTGTAGTACAATGAAGCCTGGCACTCATGCGACTTTTGTACCCCGCGCTCAGCGAATCTGCAGCCAACGTAGCATGGAATTGAACCACAAGCCTCGGCACTATTCATAACCAGGCGCCTTAGACTCGCCGCTTCATACCACGAGATCTGCCACCTGTATCTATTTTTTCGGTATTTTTTGCTATTGCGCAGCATTTTTCGTGTGTGTTCCTCAGAGGAAAGTCTGCAACGCGCCCCCGTCCAAAAGCAACAAGTGTGTGCCTCGTTCGCAAGCTCTTCGGGGCCCGGCGACTTGCCCCGATGTGGCCCGCGCGCCAACAAAGGAGGCTAACGAGACACCAGGCGGGTCGCTTTTTCCCCCGGCCGCGCGTATCCGTGTGCCGCGCCTCACTGACAACATCGCTGGCAACGCGGCCGGCGCGAAACCCCAAAAAGCCTGAGGTCAGCGAGCGTTACGTTTCCGGCCGAGGTTTTTTGGCAGCGCCGCCGATGCAACCGTTATCGCGCCCGGGCCCGGAGGAGTCACCGCTGCCAGGTTGCTGCCCCGACGGGGCGGGAAGACTTCCAGGCCCGTCTGGCGGCGCCGACGGAGGCGTCTAGGCGCTCCTCCGATCTCCCGCCATCTCGCGTGCGAGCAGCGCCGCCGAAGTCAGTTCCGGTGACGTGTACGCTGCCCGCGGTGGAGGAAAACAAAAAAGAGAGGAAATGAAAAGAGGGGAACGTGGCCCCCTTTCCCGCGCTATCTTGGCAAAGGGAGCAGTGGCACAGAATACGTTGGAGCACGCGACATCCGTCTCTGCCGGTCCGGCACCGGCCGACCGACCCGGGGTTGGTTTATGGCTGCAACAAGCCACGCTACAGGCTTCAAGAAAAAGAAACTTGTGAAAAACAGAAGTAATAAAGCAAAGCGCAGCAAAAAAATGAAAGTAGGCAGGACAGAAACAAAGGGAGAGTGGTATCCCCCCACCCCCCCTCCACCCGCCCTCGTTCAATCCGCCCGTCGCTATTCGCCTGCTTCCTTGCCAACACTACAACCCAACTATCCCAAGTCCAAATATTGATATCAACAAAGCCTTCTGGCTTTTTTCTACCGGCAAGGAAGCTTCTGCGTAACGCTATGTGCACCGCCCAGAATGACCGCAGCGCCGCGCGTCAAGGTGAGGAAACGGGTGGGGGTGCAGCCTTCTGTTCGAAGGGATCTCGGCATCAGTTATAAAAAAAGGCACCGGGTGTGGCTCACAGAACACAGACTTTTTCATTGCCATGTATGGAATACGCAGGAGTAAAGCTTCTGCGAAATTAGGCATTTATTTTTCTTCCTTCTCATGTGAGAAACCTTATTATGCCGTGTTGCACGCTTGTATTAAAATGTCTGCTTAACCTATTACGTTCCCTCTTTTCTTTGAGGTTATATCTGCACATTAAAATTCGGGAGAAGTCTCATGACCAATCGAAAACCGCATAAGGACGTCTACAAACAAGCTTTGTACAAGGAACTGACTTACAAATCCCATCAATTCACGAGCGGGCTCGAATTTGCCCGATCACTGCAGTTCGCGCATGTGCAAGCCATGCATGGGGAAAGCAAAGATACTGGGCACAAGCCTGGACACAAATGTCTCCTAATTGCTGGAAGCGCATACACCGCATTAGGAAAACAGATATTGCTTGCGTGAGCGATACGCCCTTTGCACTCTCCTCATACGAGTTTTCCCTCCCGCGTGTCCAAGACGCAGGCCTGTTCGACAAGAGGTTGTTTGGTCTTGCTTGGCATGCTGCCCGAGCGCATCGCGCACGTTTGCGTTTGCTGTCTGACACGGTAGTTAACGTTAGTTGAGAGTAACCACCCCATGTCTGTTCTTCATTTTGCACATTGGGTCTTGTTTGGGCTGGGCCACATTTTAACTGAAGGCGCCGCGGCACATACTATCTTGCGCATTTTATTTTCTGCCCTCTCACTTCGCTTGTTTCTCCGTCCCTTCGCCCTCCGCGGTAACATTACATAACCACGCGGAGCTAACTATAGTCACACCTGGTCTACCCTACAGGGGGCTGTTGAGTCCCTATATTTAGTGCTACCATCTTTACCTACTCGGAGTGTTTAAATCCAGGCTTTTATTCACGCAGTCACGGGGTGCTGACAAAGCGTGTGCATTGGATTGCTTGCAGAGATGATGGCTTCTACTAGTGCTTCTTTCGAGGCTTTCTTTACTAGTTACGAGATGTTGGGGCTTTAGCATAGCGCTATTCGTGTTCCTCTACCGTGATCCGCTTACGGCGAGACCCAACTGAGCCTATAGGTGCGCCTAGAGGCAGGTGCGCGCCCGTTCTGCGCATGCGCACTTGTTGCCTTTTGGAAGCGCGTATGAGTATATATGGCTTTCGCGGCAGCGGATCGCTTTAGCTGAACATGAATTGCGCATTCTCTCTTTCACGTGAATCACACTATTCTAAACCACTGCACGTGGTAATATGGATGATACTTGCTCTAATGCTCCTCGTCCCCCATTCTGAGAAATAAGTGATTTAATTTCACTGTGCGCGCACAACGGAAGGACCATATAGCTTGAGCTAAAATGGTAGGCCTTCCCGATTAACAAACCTTTAAAACGCATTTTTTTTATCTCGAAACAGCGAGCAGGTTATGTGTACAACGAATACAACTTTCGAGAAAAATATCATTCAATGTGGCATGCAACGATCTCTCCTGATCGAATCTTGCTCTGAATACGTTTCTAAGATGAAAACGGCGGAAGGGGCGTTACAGATGACGCTAAAAAAGGGTGAATTAATTTACTACGTTATTAAATTAATGTTCACGATAAGCGTTCTCCCTGTGCTGATGGCTCGTCTCTTCCCAAGTGCAACGATAGAGAGAAGTAGGCGGTACAATATCTCGCTTTTTAAATTCCCGTTTGCTATTACTAGGTACCACTGCTAAAGTTTAACGGTAGCAACAAAAATAAAGAATGCTGGCATTCATTAAAGAACAAGTCTGTGCGCATAACTGAATGGCCCCACAGTAATGAAGATAGCCGTAAAATTGCGTTAAAGACCGCCTGGTATGCGGAAGCGAGTGAGCTTCAAGCTCTCTTCATCCCGGCGCCTAGCGCCACTGTGCCGCCAATTAAAGCGCCTAGCCAGCCACTAAGGGGGCCAACCCATTCTGTAAGGAGCCGCCCGTAATCGCACTCGACAAATTGAACAATTGACAAATGGCCTCTATAGGGGCGAAGTCGTCCTCACGGCCAAGACAACCCGAGACACGGTGCGTGTTCGAGCCGGCAGCTATATAAGGGGTCAACTACAATCGGCCCATCCGTTTGATCGCGGCGACGGGGCTGTCAAGGCTCGTTCATTAAGGGCAACGGCATTCGGGGACCCATTCATTACACTGGTGACGGCTGGCTGGCGCGTCGTTGCGAATACGCTGTCGTGAATGCGGCGCCGTGTGTCCTCGAAAGTTTGTAGTATAGTGCACCCGGAGAGGGCCCTGAGAGAAGCCAGCTGTTATGTTAGTAGACACGGCTTCGATGGAGCAATATGCCGGCAAGCTCTGGCTGCTGACCCGGATGAGGTTGGTCTTCCTGCCGAGGCCTCTTGCGCGGTGAAAAACAGCCCTGTTTAAACTGAAACCCTTGTGAGATATTGAAGCACTACAAACACGGGCACGGGGTTGCTCATATAGCTCAAACTGCTCACGAATAATGTAGAACGTCTTGCTGGGCGAGCTGGTGCATGGCTTTCTTGGGATGGCGTTTCGCACACGAAAAAACATACATAGGAAAGAGCAGAAGACAGATAGAGTGCAAGGCAGATTTGCGCTCTACCTGTCTTCTGCTCTTTCCTGTGTAAGTTTTTTCGTGTGCGAAACGCCATCCCAAGGAAGCTGCTCACGAACTTAACGTGTGTCGGAAACGTATGACTTCGCTGAAAAGGTCGGTCTGATTTGGCAGTCCGGTTAGGTTTTCTGCCGGACCTGCTCCCGCTCTCCACGGCGTATTCCTTGGGACGTCAGTTTCCTGTACGCTTAAAATATACATTAATGTAAATGCACGGGTCCTGCTCCTTTTACAGGCGCACTAAATGATGAGAGAACAAAATATTTATGACTTCCATAGGGATGGAATAAAAAAAATAAAAACAAACGCCACAAGCTTTGCGAATAAACCCCGTACTGTTCTCGCAGCGTTAATAATATACGTGACAACTATGTAGTCCTACAGTCTCTGTCAAGGTGTCTCTCATTACAAATATCGTATAGTGGTTGAGCGTCGGCCTCGTACTCCGGAGGTATATTGGCTTCGAATTACGATTAATTCCGGCGCGAACCCGTCGGTAATTCCTACTGAAAGAGGCATATCCGTCTGCTAGCTGCTCAGTACGTTGATTGGCCAGGAATCGTTGCGACTTTTCCAAGCGTTTCGCCTTTAGCGAAAGCTGACAATTTGCTAGGCGGGTGCTTGCTCTCTTCCAGGGACTCCGGAACTTTTTCATCTAGGGAGGGGGGATGCAGGACTTCGAGTGCTTTTTAGATAGCTGTTTATTTATTTAAATATTTATTCAATTTTATTCACCTTCCTGCTTATATTTCTCTGTTCAAAAGCGTATCTGTTAATGCATATCAAACGCAAATTGAAATAGGCAGCTTTATAAAAATGTACACGGAGGAGGGATCGACTGCATTAAAAAAGCTTGCGTATAGCCTTTTCCGCTTCCGCCAATCATGCTAATGAACAGGGGTCACTCAATCAACGACTTCTGTTGGAACATGATTGGTTCAGGATACTCAGATTAAATGTTTTACACTGGCTACGAAGCCAACTAGCTCTGGCCCGTTGGGCTTTACATGAATAAAGTTCTAAAATTGAAGGTTCTGCCTGAGATCATGAGGGCAAGCAGTTGGAGATAGGGGAGGAGGGGGGGGGGCGGCCCCTTTGGAGAAATGTTCTAGAGTCTCTGTTCTCTTCATAGGAAAACTGGTGAACATTCCGGTGGAACAGTGACCTTTGACCTTGTTGTCCGCAGGCTCCTGGTTGGTGCCCCACACGCGCATACGCCGCAGCCCAACGTGAACCGGGGAGGAGCCGTGTTCCGCTGCAGCACCGAGGTTGCCAACAGCTGCCAAGTGGTGCCCTTCGATCTGCTCGGTACGGTCCCCCACGAAAGGAAATTTCTTCGAATTGAACATCACTGCTTCCGCACTCTTACATACTGTCATTTCCTCCTTTCTTCCCCTGTCACTGTCTTCTTACTGACCTCATTCCTTGCATTTCCTCCATGCGCCTCTCAAGTGTCCGACTATAGTGGGGCAGTTTGTGTGGTTGGCGTCCATCCCTTGTTTTCTTTTTTTTTATTATTTATTTTGAGTAAAATCACTTAACTACCTCTCATTTCATGCCGCCTCTGCGAGGAACGCAGTCACGCAGTACCATTTCAGACTGAAACATATTTTCTGTGTTGAGCTCCTCACCACAGCTCCACATGTACCATCCCTCAGTGAACGCGGATTGTCGCAAAAACTCGGACATACAACGGAAAAACGTAGTGTAAACGTGCAAAATTTCCTCCCCGGTGTGCGATGTTCTTGTAGGTCGTTTCCTCGGTTGTGTTCGTATATCTTTCTTTTTACTGCGCCTTCAAAAACTGCCAGCACTCGTGACGTACTATCTTGCGAAAAGGTAGTTGAACTGGTAGAAACAGCGCTGACACAGGACGAAGCAAGAACACAACACAGGCGCTGTGTTGTGTTACTGCTTCGTCCTGTGTCATCGCTGTTGCTACCATGATCTTAAAACAATAAGCCCAACTCTCCTCCATTCTGAGTACTTGAACTGGAGTGTGTCCGTGGTGCCCTTGCCATACGTCTATCTCTCGAGTAAAACCGAAAATACGAAGACGAAAAAATAAAACTTAATGAAAGACGCAAGGGTAAAGTTAAAGAAAGAAAAAAAAAACTGAACTCCGCCTAAAGCGTATGACGCGATAGCGGTAATAGGTTAATGTGCATATATGCAGAGTCCTCATATCGCTCCTGGCGCAATGGGGCAGCGGTTAAGCGATGAGCCACTAGATGGCAGGTGCTGCCACTGTTGGGGCTTCTGAGACCTAGATTGCTCGTCCTGAGCAGCCTCTCGCTGCCAGTCATTAAATTACCTGCCTCGTTCCACGGTGGTCAATTTGCTCACAATTCGGTGGGCAGGTTATGATGACACCAGAAGGTCACGTGACCTAGTTAACCCACCTACACCGGCTGCGAGGCCTCAAACGGTCGCCAACGCCGACGCCGGAAAATTTTTGGTAGCGAAAGGTAGGTACATTGGTCACGAACTTGCGATTTCGCTGTGGAAGTGCCAATGTAGATGTGGCGGTGCTTCGAGGAGGCACAGAGACCGATCTTGAGCCGTTGCCTAGCAACCGCCGCAGCTGGCGGACGCCGCGTGCTCACCGCGCCATCTGGCATGAAGTCACACCGCGCGCCTCGTCGCCGTTTGGTATGACGTCACACCGCTTGCCTCGTCGTTGCGCTCGCTTTCGCTACGTATATCCTGGCATAGCTGAGCTAAGCCGCTGCCATTTTTTCTCCTACACGGGGATACTAACACTCCCGCGTTAACACAATTGCAGTCCAGACTTGCGAGGCTTCCGATTTGTTTATCACGCCTACCGTTCGTAATTCGCTTGTTATGGAAAATACGTCGAATAAGGGGTAAAACATCGACATGCCTGCACATGTGACTTCTGGCATATTGCGCTCGGGAAATTTTGCGTGGATCATGTTGTGTGACGTGGGAATGCGATGGAGTGAGAAAAATCCGCTGAATTACACATTTTCGCGTACGCAGCGAGGGTGACAGCACTTCGGAAAAATTCGTTCTGGTTTCTTGCGTTTTTTTTCTAAGGAGCTTCGACGCAACTTATAGCACTTGGCGCATTTGGAAGACAGTCTGAAATACTGAGACTGCGGGCTATTCTGCTGAATCATCTGTATATATTCAGAACAATTCCTGTATTATCTCAACTTAGTTTCGGTTTTATTCTGGAGCTCAAATGGAGAGGCAGACATGCCGTGATTGAGGCTGCAGTGAGCCTTCTCTGCAGAATGATTAAAATGAATCTGCTCACAGGATCAGAATAATTGGCTTTAGTACATCCTGAATGATTTCGTGGGGAGAGAAACCAGCTCATTTCACAGCCACCAAATTCATTCGTGAAGATTAGAGAAACCCCTATGTTCGTATTGGAAAAAGTTGTTGTCTATAGGCCACCGACGCCTCAGATGAAACGTGTTCTCTAGGGCGAGCTTACATCTGTCCCGTGTGTACACTCATGGCTCGTGGCCAAAAATAACTATATAAAGAAACATTTTGATAACAGAGTAAATTTGTTTCATTTCGTAGAATGGTAGACGACATTAGAGTGGGTGAAGTTTTTTGCATTTCTCAGGTACTTAAATTCTGTTAGCTTAGATGTTGAGAGTTGCAGACGCAGTCTTTACTAGGTGCGTCAATATGAAGTGATGTTAGAAAATAGAAGCATGCACTCTGCACATATCCGCTACGGTAGATCAGTGGTTATGGTGCTCGGCTGCTGTCCCGAAAGACGCGGGTTCGATCCTAGCTGGCCGCAGCAGTCGCTTTCGATGGAGACGAAATGCTAGAGGCCCGTGTACTGTGTAGTCTCGGTTCCCGTTAAAGAACCCCAGGTGGTCGAAATTATCCAGAGCCCTCCACTAAGGCGTCCCTCATAACTTGCAGCGCTTTGGGACGCTAAACCCGCAAACTAATCCAAACAAAACCAAACTTTCACGTGACATACTAGATAGACATAACGGCGAAATTGACAGTGCGATGAAGCTGCGAAAGTCGTCACAGCTGAGTAGTTCTTAGCTGCGTGGCGGTTCAAAGATTCCAGCAAGAGTAGGAGAGCACTATCTTTTCTCTCATCTTCATTTTTCCTGGTTTTGCGCAGGGCCCACCGAGACGCCTGTGGGGCGGCGACTGGAGCGGACGGACGACAAGTCCGGACAGTGGTTCGGCGCCACGCTGCATAGTGCCGGCGATAATGGCCTCATTGTGGTCAGTATTCGTACTCTTCCCCTGTGCGGCCAATATCCTACGAACATCAAGCGACAGCGTGATACGCCACTTATAGTCGACATGTGCCGCTAATTGGCGACCCGCCGTGCGCTTCGGTACTGCGATTGTTCTCTTCGAACGCATACTGACCAAAAAGAAAAGGGCTACCAACTCAAAGAAATCACAAAGAATGGCGGAGACAATAAAAATCTGCAAGATGTGAGGCGCACGCACACACGCATCCAAAACACTTATACATTTGCACACGTGACGAATCCAGAACACGTTTGAAGCGGTGAATCTATCCAATAATTTTTGCACCATCTGATGGCAGTAGGAAATGTAATGCCGCGTATCTGCACGAGAATGGTACTCACAGAGCGTCTTTTCGCGTCAGCTGAAACAAAGTTTTAAGAAGACTTGGTACAGCTCGCTGGAATAAAACGGAAGTTGCGCGTATTGCCGTCCCCTAGCGCACTAGGGCTACTAATTTTCCGTAATTATTAGCCCAAAATTCATTGATAACTATTATTCAGTTATGCTAGCTTGAGATGTGTGAAAATCTGCAAGTACAAAAAGCTTCATAGCACCGCCTGAAAGCTTCAACTGCTTAGTTCCAGTGAGAACAACTTTGTTCTGCATGTACCACCGCCAGCACGCTTAACACGAACGCTCGAGCTCGTATCTTCTACTGACGTTAGCGCCGCTGGGTCTGAGACAATATTAAGGTAGGAGCAGGGCACGAGCTGTCTCCATCCTCCGCAGACACATCACGCAGCATGGTCTCGGACTCAGCGCCCAGCTCTCAGGGGCTGCAGTATTTCATTTTAGTTGTGTCCATTTACAAGGAAATGAAAGAGGCCAATAAAAGCTGCTTTTTGGCAGCTTTAGTGGTCCTTGGCCCCCTTTGCATATTGGCAGAAGGGAAAGAACACTTATACAAAATAACAAAAAAGAAATGGCGCAATGTATCGCGATTATTTAAACGATTCCTTTTACAAGAGAGATGAGCTCCGATGGTGTTAAGGTTGAGATGTCATTTATGGAGATGTTGTCCTGGCTCTTTTTTAAGTCTCGTCATTGGGCAATCAACGCATCCCTGAGTTCCTGCCGCGCAAGGCGGATAATCCCGCGCGTTTTTCCTTGCTTTGCCGGGAGGCTATGGACAGCCACAACATCATCCTCAGATAGGGGTTCAAGCTCAAGCTTTTGTGCGATTTCGTTCACGTGTTCATGTAGGTTTTCAGCGTCAACCTCAGCTATTCCGTGAATTTCGATGTTCAGACGTCTACTTTACCACTCAAGTGCGTCTATGTCGGCCTGAACCTGACTGAATTCCTTGGGTGAAACGTACTTTTCTTTTTTTTTCCCCCCTTTTCATTTGACACTGTTTATTTCCTTCCCGTGGTTTTCGAGCCTTCTTTGAATATCGTCAAAATGATCGACAGTGTTTGGATGGACCGCTCGACAGCGTCTACTTTGTTTGGTAAGCTAACTAGCACGTTCAGTTTTCGACCCATTTCAGCAAGTCTTAGAGGCTTCAGCAGAGGACGAGCTTTAATTTCCTGTAGGTTTGCAAGACTCGCACTTTCACTTCTTGCACTGACCTTTTTGGCACTTAATGGCGCTTTCGGGAACGCCTGAGCAGGAGCCGCTGTGATACGAAAAATCGCATTGTGAACAGGTCAGAAACAGTTCCTCTTCATCTCTCTCGGAGCGACATGAAACAGCAACGTGACGTAACTTACAACTGCAAAAGTATAGGACTTTGCGTAAAAGGGCAGCCATGCACAGCAACATGACATAACTTGCAACTGCCCAAGTCTAGGGCTTTCCGTAATAGGGCAGCCAAAAACAAGCGAGCACAAATTTTCAGACTCAGCAGCAGCGGAAAGAGCGCGTTACAAGGTGAGTTACGGAGAGGAAGACACCAACCTGGGAAACACAGAAGAACGTGAAGTGCCGTATCCTTTGAGCTCCACGACTACCGCCAGTATGATAGGAAATACCCCCCGCTCAGGTACAAGCTGCGCTTCGTCGACGACGGTGGCAGCACACGTCGTCCGGCTTGCGAACGGATGGCGCGAAGATCCAATGTCCAGGTTAGCAGAGGCGATGTAAAGGCTTTGGCAAGCATAGCACAACACTGAAGATTGAACATAGCTGGGATGGTCCAAAAAAGTTTGTTTTGTACTTCAGGCTTGCTGTAGTTGCGTCGGGCCACCAATCAACCTAGGAAACACAGAATAACGATAAGTGCCGTGTCCTTTGCGCTGCACTGCTCCACCGTCTCCAGACGCGCAATTGAGCGTTCGTGTTGAGCATGCTGACGGCGGTTCTTTCTGTACTTGATGAGAAAAGCTCGAAAATCATCAAAATGCCTAAATGAGCACCTAAGCGCCTGGTACCTGGATGGCAAACCGCCTGGCAGCGCATGGATATCGGAGACTGCTATGGCGGACACTGTCTGTGAAGCCGGCGGCCGCTTGCAGTGTTTCGCGATCTAGGTTTATTACGCAAAAAAAAAAAAAAATGTTCAGAATAAAGCTAGCTTTACGGAAATCTAGCTAGTTGATATTTCTCTTACACCTTTAGAGTGTACAGTTTTGTAGTTGGAACTTTGCGCGTATAATGATGGAGAAGCTGATAGCGAATTCGGCTGCCGCCAAGGAAACTATTTGTGTTTCATTCTACCGATATCAACGAGCTTATTTTTAATGTATGTTCTTGTTGAGAAAACACGCACCTCTTCGAATTGCGTTTCATTAGGGCCTGCTTCATACCTTCGTAGTTGCTTTATATGTTTAGTCTATTTTCATGTAATATAAATAGTTGCAGTGGCTGCTCGCCTGCAGTTATTTTTCGGACAGAGCCCGGACAATCGTGCGCGAGGGGCGCGAACTTGTTTACCCGTTTTTGTATTTTTAAATAGTGTATAAAATTTCCATTGTTCTTTCTCGCTGTCGCTCCCTTTCTGTACTTTTCCTTGCTACCCTCTCCCTATGTCTTTATTACCTTCGGCCGCAGCCCTGGTGCTTAAGATATTATATTAGACACCAACTACCGCTTCCAGCAACATCTCTTAATTTTGTACATATTTTCTTGCAATAAACCACAACTACCACTACTACTGTGGTGGGCTCAAGGTGGTACTCCGGAGTAGCATACTAGGCTAACAACAAGGCAGACCTGATGAGATTCACTGGTCACTGACCATGGTCAAACACAAATGACGTTTCGGGAGCACTATGGCTTCCTTGTTCACAATGAGCAACCGGTTGGACGTCCTGGGCTTTTTTTAGCGGTTAGTGTCGTTCTCTTCAGGCAGACCTCTTCTGTATTCATTAAAATCTCCCTCCCTCCCCCAAGGTGGGACGGACCAAACCGTTTGCAGTTGGGCTAATTAATAACTGAAATTAACTATGAGTAAACATGAACCCTTTCTTGCTGTCTTCTTTTCATTTAAGCTTTTTGTGCCAGTGTTAACGAAATCGCTTCCGCCTAAAACGTATTTTGTGTCTTGAAGTGCCTCTTTCGGTGAACTGGGAGTCAACTGGGTTGGCTTAGGGTAACTCGATCCTCTCTGCCCGCAGGCCTGTGCTCCCCGCTACGTGTACTTTTCCGTGAACCTGCGGCGACGCGAGCCCGTGGGCACGTGCTTCGTGTCGCAGAGTTCCTTCACGGGTTTCCAGGAATACTCGCCCTGCAGGACGTGTGAGTCACTGGAAAGGGCGTTCGCACGCACGCCCGCACTGTTCTCGGGCGCCTAATAACGCTGCCGACCGACCATTGCAGCCGCCTGGGGTCACCACAGGCAAGGCTCCTGCCAAGCTGGCTTCTCCGCGGGAATTTCAAAGGTGACGACGCTTTCACGCATCTGGCGACATCCCACATCCGCGGTCGTTTCTGCGCTAGCCACTGTGTCGTCAACCTCTTGCAGCATGCACCGCAACAGGAAGCCGATTGGATACGCTCTCATTTCTCGGATGTTTGCGCAGCAGACGCGCTATAGCGAGTGTGAATGCCTTTTATAGCGTGACTTTTTTTGTAACTGTCTTCTGGAGGCTACACGTGCCGTGTTTTTCTCTGCTGTCCAACGAGATTGCGGACGAGATTTTACAGGATTACATACAAGATTTGATGGATCCCAGTGGAACGTGGCGTGCGCATTCTTACACTGCATTTTCACACACGTATCAGTGGGTGTTAGACCTCGCAGTTATCGCGAAGATGCGCCCCTAGTCAAATTTTTATTGATTAATGGGAATAGTAAGGATTTTTATATGGCGGATATCTCGTGCTTTAAGTCAATTGAAGCCGGGAATTTTTATACCTAAATTTCTCGTTTCTTTCTTTGCTAATATCTGCAGGATAACCATCGACTTTTTATGGGAGCGCCAGGAAGCTGGTACTGGCAAGGTGCGTAACGATCTTAGTTTTATGGGCATTTTACTCTAAAAAAAAGTTGTTGAAAGAATATAGCACGAACATGAATAAGCGACAGTAATCATTGCAACATATTACTTTTATTGCACTGTGTTCATAAAGGTAGGAAGAGTTGAAGTTTTCGTCAAAATTCTGTTTTGTACTTCTAGGAGCTGCTTCTCATTGCATTAGCATTTTCTTGGTCGCAGCTTTCACTGCGACCAAGAGTGTCCCGTGAAATGACGTCATAGTACTAACGGTATCCCAGAAAAGTACACATAGAAAAAAAGCACCGCCGTAATCCATAAAGCTTTTTCATATTAAACACTTTGTTCCGGCATGCCAAAAGCAGTGCCACACTACCACTGACTCGTGTTGAAATAAGTGACCAGCGGTGTTCGAGCGACGAAACACACTCGCCTGGCACACCGTCTCTAAATCGTCCGTGGCAGTGCCGTTAGCTACCTGACATAGAAAGAACCCTGACTCATACGATACAAAGAAGTAAATGTTTAGGGGAATCCCCCAAGGTGGAGTAGATTTGTAATAAGGGAGTAACTACTCATTGACATCCACCCGAGCGCAGCCATACGGCTACAAAGGAAATCTATACAGCTTTCTCAGAAACTTCGCAGTTAAAGAAAAATTCGTCCTAGTCCGGGGTTCGAACCCGGGACCACCGCTTCACCGGAGCAGTCACTCTACCAACCGAGCTAACCGGGACGGCAAGCTTATGGTAGGGCGAGAGCGAATTGATCAATAACTCGAAGTGGGAACAGAGTTGGTCAAATGTTTAGGGGAATCCCCCAAGGTGGAGCGAGCAGCACCGTCAAGCGAGTATATTCACATCAAGGATTGCGCTGCTCGAAGCAGTTCACAATGGGAAGCAACGCTGTTTGCGGGAAACGGCTTTGAGTGTGTCGGCTTAGAGGTGCGAGCATGACCACGTTCCGCGGCCTGTCCTGTCCGCGGTGGCAGGCCAGGTATTCATGCAGGACCTTGTGGATGTGCGGAACCAGTACAACACATCCGAGTCTCCCTCCTCTGACGACGACAGCTTCCTGGGTGCGTCCACTCTTCTTTCTTCCGCGCCTTTCTTGAAGTTAACTCTGGTTGGAAAGCGAGCCAGTGCCGGCGCTATCCTGAGTTTTTTTTTTTTTGTTCTCATGGATGTCACTCTGCGGTGCACACTAGTCGTTACGTTATGCCTTTGTATTGCTCTCGTCAATCGTGCAGGGTGATTTACAGCAGGCTAGCATATAAACTTCGATGTCCCAAGGAAACTGGCAGTTGTAACAACGCTGTAATCTAAGCAGTTTCCAGGCGACCCGGTTGTGTCTTTGTTTACAAAGCCTGCCAGATCTCTTTTGCGGAAGGATCGTTGGTCGCCGGTTAACTGTCTATATACAGAAAGTCTCCATCACCATTATCAGCATCATAATTTATTTACATTTAGCGACCCCTAGGCCGGAGCATTATATAAATGGGGGGATATCTATACATGGGTCGATGGTCCGTACACATACTAACGAGTTAAAGCATTAGGCAAATGCAGGCAAGAGAATGGAAATTCAAGAACGAATTGAAAAACAGATGGAAATGAACAACTGCATAGTACGCACACGCAAACGGTAATTTGGTGCAGAAATAAAATTGCAACAAAATTAAGAAAACAAGCATGTAATATGCCCCGAAGGCTGAAGACAGATTTTATGAGTAGGGAAAAAGAGCCCTCGCATTTCATTTTTGGCTAAATGTTCGGTTCGAGCGCACGAAACCAGGCCTGGGACGTTTGCAGTTGCCTGCGGGAAGCTTAACTTTGCACGCTTACTTGTTTGTAGTAAAGTGAAAAACCAGAAACGCAGATATGAAGGTCTGACTGGTTTTTACCGCTCTTATCTGCAGTAAATAACTGCATCTTAGGTTCCTCGGCGACGTAAGGAACTTTACAACTGGAATAAAACTTCCTGCGACATGCCACGGAGAACAAATCTCTTCACTGATATGCAATCGAAATTCCGTCGAGTGGAAGCTGATATGCATCTCATTTGCATACTTAACGCACAGATGAGCTGGTACTTGCTCTCCTAAATCTAAAGCGACAGCGCAATTATCTCTTATGAAATGCAATGCGAACAGCTAAGTTTTTTTTGCGTACACGAAAAGTGTACGTGTCAAAAGAGCCAAAAAGCATTGCTAATTTCTGGAACTGGAACTGACGTTAGTTAATAATTAAAACAATAACTCAGATATCAATACATAACTGTATGCTGATTTATGTGTGCATCGCGTGTTTCGTTTGCCATTTCTTGTTTTTTTTTTGTTCTCTGTTTACATTTGCCTTATTTTCACTTTTCTAAGTCGTGCTGGAGCAAGTGACGAAATCTTTCGTGTCTTTTGCAGGCTATTCGACGGCCGTGGGCAAGTTTTCTGGGGACAATGATTACGACGTGGCCGTCGGCATGCCCCGCGGTGAAAGTCTCTTGGGCAAGGCAAGTATGGAAAGAATAGAAGGGCGAGGATGCAGTGGGGAAGAGGTCAGAGTAATATTGTGATCGAGTAGCCCTCCCTGGGTACAATTACTTAATGGTTGCTGCATTATAGTCAAACAAAATAAGTGAATCACATGCTGTCTATGGGACTAATCCCGTAAAGTCCATGAACGAAAATACAATTCCGATTGAAAAGTTCTGAGCTACTCGCACTAGAAGTCGCTACTGGTCTGTAAACCTCAGGTAGGTAAGAACGTGGCAGATTTGTTGAGAAAGCTGTTATTACTCTGTAGTTAAAATGAGCAAAATTAAGCTTAATCTCGGGCGTCTAAGAAGGCTAACGCTGCGCACTCGTAATCAGGCACGTGCAATAATTAAATAGCAGATGTTAAGATCATGACCTGTTAATGTAGTCACACACTTGCAGCCGGGCTCAGCACTTGCCGTGGATGATTTTGCAGCACGTTGTCTGCATCTCTAGAGGCTGACATTTTGACATGGCTTTGAGAATACGAAAAAAACAACCAAAAAACTTTCGAACTGCGGCTTGTGTAATGCTTTTATCATGACCTGTTAATGTAGTCACACATTTGCAGCTGGGTCAGCTCTTGCCGTGGATGATTTTGCACCACGTTGTCTGCATCTCTAGGGGCTGACACTTTGACATGGCTTTGAGAATACAAAAATAAAAAACTTGGGAATTACGGCTTGTGTAATGCTTTCCCAATGTGATTTGCTTTCGCAAGCAGAAACGGAAACATTGTTATCTGTACGGTACATATCACACGTGATGGCAAAGACATAGCGTATGTGGTAAAGCGGGAGATAACCTGCCTCACTTTTTGTGACCTGAAACGCTTTTCTGAGAATTTGAAAAGCTTTAAGGGTTCGAATATGTGACGCTTGTGGACGAAGTCTCCAGAGTTTTCTTGCGCTGGAATTTAAAACGATGACGTAATCATCGCTGAGAGCCGTGACTACGGTTACGCTCCTTCGCAGAGAAGCATGCTATGCAGAGAAGCCAGGTGGAGTCACCTGTGAAATAGGATGGATTTCTGCTGCATCCGCCCGTATCTTCCGTGCTTCGCCGAGTGCCGCCAAGGAGCGCAGCGAGGGCTCTGTTTTTGGTGTTGTTTATTTTATACTTCAAATCAAGCCTTTCTGATTTATAAATACACCTTTGCCTGCAAATGACGTCATCATGCTGCCCCTATCAGGTGGTGTGCTCTGCGGAGAAGCCTTGACGCGGTAGTGGATTTAATTGAGCATTACGTCACCGTTTGAAACGCCAGCTCCTCCGAAATAGCAGTACTTTAGCAGCCATTTTCACACGTTGGGTTCCCGGAAGCTCATCGAGCTCTAGAACCTCTTTAGTTACCCTTTAACTTTCGAGGGTTACCAGCTAAAAATGCTTAAACCGCATAACCTCGCGCATGCTTTTTTCTCAAAGCAAAGAGATCCTCTTGCCAGCACCGTAAATGTCCTTAGCAAAAATTCTGGACTTCTGGAATATAGGACAGAGTTGAGGCACGGGAGAGCATTACATGATTGATGAACAGATTTTTACGTGCCAAATCGACACTTTGGGCTGTGAGGCACGCCATTGTGAAGGGTTACGGACAGATTACCGCCACCTAGGGTCATTCAACAGATAAAATGCCACTAACAGTCAAGAAGTCGGTTTTGTGTTTGTCACGACACAACCAGGGTACGTCGTGGTAAAGAGCGTGAGGAGTGCCGCCGAAGGGGTGCAGGGGAATGCGCCGACAAAAGGGGAGAGACTGAAAACGGCTCCGCGTGTGAGTGTCGTGCTTCTCGGCCTCAGCGAGTGTGGAATGGTTTCTTCTCGGAAGTCGGTTCGAAACACGAGACGACGACAGGACAGCTCGGGTGGACTGGCGCTGTGCTTGTTTTCGCTCTTGCTAGAGAAAACGTTGTAGTATCCTCTAGTTAGCCATGGTGGCTTACAGCGAGACGTGTGTTGTTTTATACTGTGTACTTGTCGTTTGCGTTGTAACATCTTACGTCTAAGCGATGGCGGGAAAGTCATCTATTGGCTAAAGAGTAAGTTTGGGGCGGGAGGATTGCCTATTGGCTGAGGATGGAGTTTTTGGCGGGAGTGCAACGAGATGGGTGCGCGCGAAGGAGAGTGCCGGAGGTTGGGTGTGTGGCAGCTGGACAGAACGGACGTGTGCGGCCGGTGGTGGTCCCGGGGCCCAGAGCGTGGCGTTGGAGACGCGAGTTACTTGAGCGGCGGCCGGACGGGTTGGCCGTATGGTGGCCGGCGGTGGTCCGGAGTCGTGGAAGTGAGGTTTTATTTTTAGTTAATGCGAAGAGGCCGAAACATTTGGAATATGTAAATAAGTTGTATATATATTTGTAATAAATAATTTCTTGATGGAAGCCTTCCAAGTGCCTCACCATCCGAAGACCCGCACACCTGTCTGAACTCACCAGTCGCGAAGTACGTCCCCAGGGTCACTCACGAGACCCGCCCCCACTCCACAGCAACATCAGGAGAACAACATCACACTAGAGAGAGGGAAAAATTCGTGACTGTATTCGACCTGTTTACAAGTATTTACGCATTGTAGGAAACAGATTTTGAAATATGGCAACTTCATGTGTGTGTAAACACTTCTGCTTCAGCCGTGGCGATTTTTCATTCTTTTTTTTTCGTTACTGGCATGCAGGTAGTCCTGTACAGCACTCGGCTGCAGTCTCTGGGCAACCTGACGGGAGACCAGATGGGCGCCTACTTCGGCTACGCGCTGGCAACGCTGGACGTCAACGGAGACGGGTATGGCGGGCTATCCTGCTGCGGTACACTATCGCTGCCTCTGTTTATGTGGGTTAAAGATCATGCAAATCAACCAAGATGATAATTGATGATGATTGTGATGATGATGGCGGTCGACAATGCACCAGCCAGCCCGACTAAGCCCTCTTCTTCAACCAAGCTGGCAACCTGCATTCACTGCAGACCGAGTGTACGCCAGTCATGCTTAACACTACACGAATTCGACAGCTGTGACGCGAACGAAAAATGAGTTGTTGCGATGCAACGATCGCAGTAGGAGAACACTTGTCAGCACCAAAGAGATGCGGAACGTTTCGATTACGCTAAAGAAGTTAAATGGTCAGGCGTTAACGATCTCGATGCTCCGGCAACGAAAACTCTTTTGAACTACCTGTACGTGTCCTGCAAAGATGGTTCTTCGTATCATGTGTGTCCGCACGGGTGTTCACTTCGACGTTCAAGTTCGATCAGAGTTTGCACGCAAGTTAGACGCTGCAGTCAAGTGATCATCGCAAAAAGAGCACGAGTTAGAATCACTTAGTTCCATGAGGGGAGATCGGATTACATAGCGACTGTCTTGCTCTACGAAACGGGAGGAAAGAGAGATAAGGACTGAGGCCCTCTGTGTTTTGGTCGCAGCCGGGACGACTTGGTGGTGGGCGCCCCCCTGTACACGTCGCTGGACTTGAAGGACGGCAGCTACGAGAGGGGTCGCGTCCACGTCTACCTGCAGAGGGCGCCGGTGAGCATGCCGGTCTCAGTCACCCTAGATCTTCGAAACGGGGTTGACATCGTGGCCTTAAAGGAATACTGAAGGACAAGTTGAAGTTGGCCTAGCTGTGTCGACACATTGCCGCGTTCAAGTGACTTGGACGCTACTTATAAGGATCCTTTATAATATAGAAAAGGTCCCCAAAAGATGAAGTCTAGGTATCACAACCAGAGGCCGTTTTCATAAGGAAAATATGGTTACGTCAATAGTTTTAAATAGAGGGCCTTTTAAGCGAGGACCATTCACTTCTAGCCGCTGGTCACAGTGCCCTTTTTTTAATTGACTTTACTAGCTTGTATCGAGTGGTGGGGAAAAAAATTGTTCGATTTTAAATGCAATTTTCTAAGCAATAAACGCCTATTTTTGGTCCAACCGAACATAGCTGCGAAGAGTCAAGCAGCTGATTTTTACTAATAACAAAAATTTCCTTGAGTTTTTCTCAGTGTTCTTTTAAAGGCACGTTTTTCGCGTCGGCTTACACACCCAAGTCAAAGTGGTGGACATGCTTCTTTGTCGGAGAAGGAACTTGAGGCGTGAAAAAAAAAAAAAATAAGGCATGGTTTATGCCTAATGTACTAACGTATAAACAAATTTCTGCACTAACTTCACCTTGGTTATTTTACTTACATGCCTTTCGTTAACCAGAATAGCAGTGCCAAACACATGAATACGATCAGATTAATGAGATAAAAGACAAAGCTTCTTTCTATTTAGTATCAGAACACTGTAATACATACCTGTTAACAAACAGTGCTTGTTTTATCGCGCAGAGGAAACTGGAGCGCGTAACGTTTTTGGACGGAGACCAACCAAAAGGACGTTTCGGAATGTCTCTTTGCTCTCTTGGTGACCTGGACCGCGATGGCTATCAGGGTGAGTAATTTACTTCGTCTCACCTTCACGGTCGGCGTGCGTACACTCAAACTAGAACAACAAAGTATCTGTCGTGTAGCCAAATATTTTGGGTGGCATGTAGGCGATTGATTGTGCGAGGGACTTGAGACTTCTTACCGCTACTGTATGAAACTGCTAATCGGCTCTGCAACAGTGTTTGACGGTCTTTAATTTGTTTTCTCCCTTCTCAGTTACATTAGTGACCTGAAATTTCTTCCTCAAAAGCGGTTTCTGTTATATCTGCCGAATGTACAGCCTTTGTCGAAAGTATACAGGCCAGCTGGTTTGCTTCTCGACCACACAATGGGGCTTGTTTTGCGTCGTCAGCGTTCTAAATTTCTCGAAGGTGAAAACTCTCGTCCTCATCCCAGTGAAGCTTAGTACTCTAGATTTACAAGCACACATCGTGGGCTGTATGTTTCTGACAACGGTATAATCCTCCGTCTGTGTAGAGAAACGACACGAACAGCGACCGAAGAAACATGAAACGCGTGCTCGTTCGTCGTTCATATCTGTTGCGCAGAGCTATGGAGCGCATTTAAATGGATTACTGACCAGCCCCAACCAACGCATTATTCAAATGAATCTTGCTTGGTTTTTGTACCCGAAAAAAAAATGGCTGCAGCATCTTGATAGCCGTTTTTTTTTCTTGATGCGATAACTTTCATAGCTGTTCTTTGTCAGGTACTGGATATGCAGAATAGGAGAGGTGAATTCGCGGCATATGCACAGCTTTCCCTCTTGTTGAAATGGATGAAGTAAGAGCGAACATACGCGGTTAGAATATCGAAAGGAAACCGCTGTATCGAAGAGCAAGCGCGGATTTACGGGCAGCTCTCGGAAGGGGTTATTTGGTGTTGCCATCGTATTTGTACAGTGTGTTTCTTGACTTTTTTTTTTCGTCGAAGAAAAAGTGACAAACAGTGTAGTTTTCCAACAGGAAGCGCTGCAGTGACACTTGCCTTGTGACCTCCGTTCCAGACTTCGCCGTGGGCGCACCGTACGCTGGCCCAGATTCGCGGGGCGCGGTGTACATCTTCCTGGGCGGACCACAGGGCAAGCCGTTAGGTCCTGCGCAAGTCATCACCGCTGAAGAACTCAGGTGGGACCTCAGCACGTTCGGCTTCTCGCTCGCTGGAGGACTGGACCTGGACAGCAACGAGTATCCCGGTACGGTTCGGAGCGTTTCCAAGACTTCTTTCAGGTCAACTCGACCTGGGGTGTCGGCGCGTGCTAGCGCTCCCGCATCAAGTGCTGAATAGAAACAAAGCTCATATACTTGTCAAAGAGTGACGAAAAAAAAAGCTCCAACTTTGGCTCATATAGTCAGGCAAAACTTGGAAATGTTCGGGAATTTGAAATAAGCAGCTTGCTAGACACCCTGACTGGTATTGAGAGTGACGAAGGCCGCCTTGTGATCTGTGAAATGAAACATAAGATTCAAACTCTCTTAATTCGAGCAATTTTCGCAATGGCTCGCCTTAACCTTTTACTAAGCCATCAGCCAAGCTGACGTTCAAGAAAGCATGCAAGGTTTTCCAATGCAGAGCACTTCCTGCAGAGTCCCGCGCGACCCTGCATCCTGATGTGCAAAGACGACGAAGCAGCCACGTGCGCGTGAGGAGCGCTATCGGCCTATAGTCGTGTGACCTTGCTACACCACCGCCAACACCGAAGCTCCGCCGACAAACGAGCCATTAACAGCTCCGCTGTAAAATATTTCATGTGCCTTTTATTACAAAATATTTTATATAAATTATTTCTTTGTAACATTTAGCGTAATGTTTCAGATTTATGTTGGGCTGTGTTTCAAATGATTCCATAAATTATTTTTAGCTATGTTATTCATAAAAACTGAAATAAGGCGAGAATGAGACGATTCCATTAAAGGGGTCTGAGAAGTGCTGCAAATTCTTTTCATTTAGACTGGTGTTATCATGGACCAAAGTAAAAAAAACTGAATGAACATAATTGTCTAGGGAACTAAAACAGCACTTCGCTTTCTCTCCTGACGGCTGCAGACCTGCTTGTAGGCGCGTACGAGTCGGACGCGGCCGTTTATCTCAGGTAAGTCGATCCTGCTTTTTCGCAATTTACCTAACCGCAGCGTCGTGTTCTGCATGAAAAGAAAAAAAAGTAGATAATGTTTGCATTGCCTTCCGCCTTGTTTTTCATTGCTTGCAGTGAAACATCGCACATCGCACATCACACGCCACACGCCACACGCCACACGCCACACGCCACACGCCACACGCCACACCGCACCGCACCGCACCGCACCGCACCGCACCGCACCGCACCGCACCGCACCGCACCGCACCGCACCGCACCACACCGCACCATACCATACCATACCATACCATACCATACCATACCATACCATACCATACCATACCACACCACACCACACCACACCACACCACACCATACCATACCACACCACACTATACCACACCACACCACACCATACCATACCATAAGGTGCCGTACCATATCATACCGTACCATACCATACCATACCATACCGTACTGTACTATACCATACCATACCATACCATACCATACCATACCATACCATACCATACCATACCATACCATACCAAATGTTCCTTATCTCGGCATTTCAGATCTTTGATTGCATGGTGCTTGATCTCTCTATTTTTGCACACATCTACTTCACAACGTGGCTATTCGGCTTTCGCAGGAGCCGTCCCGTGATCGACTTGCACGCCACCCTCAACATAGACGGAGACACCGTTGACCTCGAGGACACCAACTGCACCCTCAGGGACGGCACCAGAGTGCCCTGGTGCGTGCGTCGTATTTACGGGCATTCCGACGCCATCGCATGTTGTTCAAAACGTTCAATTTTTATAATAACCATCATTCCATTCATTCTCTGAATTACATATCACCGCTTCCTAATAATTTGTTTCAACAAAAACGAAAAAAAAAAAAGAAATACCTAGAGCTTCACTAGCGTTGAGGTGTTTCCGTCACTGGGATGGCGACAATGACAAATAGTTGCATAGTTAGGCTTTTATGCGCATTATATATATAAAAACGCAATGCTATCTAAATTCACCCAGATCTATGGATGAGTGCATCTCTCACGCCGCGCAATTGCTAGACCTGCGAGAAATATCACTCGAATTCCAGCTAAATTAACGAATAAACGAACAATTCGGTTCTCACTATTTTCGAAGCTTCACCGCAGAACAGCAGGCATAAGGCATCCTCCACATGAATCTAGTAAAATGTTTTTCCGAAGCATCCAGCAAACTCGACAGCATGTGACGCACGATTGCGTGTCTTAGCCAGGGCATGACATATACAGACAGCATTCATGTTGTGAATGTTTTTCAGAGAAACATCTCTGTCACTTTTTTTTTTTCTCTCTTGCAGCTATGTCATGACGGTATGCCTGCGGTATACCGGCTTGAGAGCGGCGCCTTCAATAGGTTAGTAGGCCAGTCCTGGCCAGGACACTATCCATCCAGGGTTCCAAATCCCAGCTGTTAAGGAATCCCAATATATTGGACTTGGCACGTCGAAAAGCGTCGGTTCGAATCTGCCGGACAATTCCCGCTGCAGAGACGAATATATCAGCTTGCACTCCAGCTGTTTATTCGCCAACATTCAAGACGATTGCATTCACTGCAGGACAAAGGCCTTTCAGAATTATCTTCAATTAGTTCTACCGTGTGCCAGCCGTGTCCGCGCTATACTAGTAAATTTCATATCTTATTACCATGCCGATCCATGATAGGTTCCTATTTCCTTAGAATTCACTGTGTTACAAAAAGAGACTATCGGTAGCACATGTAATGCACGCAAGTCCATTTCTTCCTCTCGATTACATATAGTTTAGTAAAAATTATGAGATGATGCCAAAAGTATAACCGTAGCCTCAGTTTCAACATATATTTTTAAATTCCAATGCAGCCGACGCTTGAAAATTCTAACCTGAAGGAAACAGTAAATTCTTATGATTTATGCAAAGTTAGAATTAAGGGAAGCCTTTCTAAAACATCTCATACAGACGGGATCAAAAAGGCGGTTTCGTATAAAGAAAAAATCTGGAATAAGCGACTTCAAATTATTGATAGTCCACTCTAACTTCGAGCTTTTCTCAGAACAATTTTTTTTTTGTGAGTTGTGAAAAGGGAAGTTGCATGGTTTCTGAAGGTTCAAGGTTCTGTCCTTCACTCACCAGTTCTTGCGAACGTTTGTAATGGAATGTAGCCGTATGGACACACCCTTTTAACGTTATGTCCTCGCGCGAGCTAATTTGCCTCATCCTCCGTGCCCACGTGACCACCCTTCTGTACTTAACCGACAACGAACCGCGCAGAGGTCTCGTACGAGTTGGCGCTGGACACCGAGCGCAAGGGACCCGCGCGGGCCTTCCTGCTCGAGCAGCAGAACAGCATGGTGCGCAACAGGACAGTCCGGTTGACCAGGGATACACAGTACTGCAACTCCGAGACCGCCTACGTCCTGGCAAGTGCCCTTCCCAACCTTCACCACCGCCAGGCAATAGTCGAACGCTGCCGCGAATTTCATTCTCCGCTGTGTCATCTTTGCCGCGAAAATATGATCGCTAAGCAATAGGAGCACAACCCTTCATTAGACAGTCCCAATCAGCGTTACTGGCAGTCATCTACACGTGTAACCTCTGGTTAAACAGCAGCAAAGATATGACGGAGCTTCTAGAAACGCTTTCGGCTGCATTCACCTAATGTTGTATACAAAACTCTTACGCCTCAGTTTTCTTATGGGCTTTGTGGACTTCTTGTTGAAATGCTATGGTAGCAGAGGTCATTTCTAGGGAGCCACGCAATTTCTGTGCGTGGTTACCAGGGTCTGGGGTGTGCAGCGATGAAGGGGCGATAATATTTAAGCCTTACTGTATATGGGTAAAACCTATCTCTGAGATGAAATGACCTAAATTCCTCCCAGTTTCCATAGTATGTTTGGTCGCACTAACTGACATTCTTCGTGTTGAGCCAGCTGAATTATCTATCACATTTTCCTTGCGTTGCCATCGAGTTTATTTTCACCGTTAAAAGCAGCGAAGCTTTCAGAAATCAGGAACTTCTACTCCATCCTTACAGCGCAATTCAACTATGTGCCTTCCAGAAAACAATTCGGGACAAACTAACGCCAATCACGACGCGGTTGCGGACGGAGCTCATCCAGGCCGTGTCCTCCCAGTCCCTCCTCCTGCCTGTGCTCAACGGTAGCAGGCCTGCCAATGTCACGAAGGAGGTAAGAAGGCTTACCAGGCTTTTCGTTTTTTGCTAGGACCACAAATGTTCCGTTTATGACAAACACGCTAGCGGCAAATGTTGCAGAATTTTTGTTTCATAAACTCTAAAGCACCATCTCTGACGGTCCTTGTGCCTCGTCGCCACAATCTTCTTTGTCCACACTGCTAATACTTTTCTGACTTGATCGAACATCATACGATAAATTCATCGTCATCAGCAGCACATCATACGGTTCCAAGGCTGACACAACAAAACGCTCCTCGTATTTTGCGGCTTAGTATGCCAATCAAGAACTCCCCAGTCTTTTTTTTTCTTTTTTAATACGTTTCTATCTTTTTAGTCGACACAATGGTAGATAGGCTTAGGAAGCTCATAAGTGCACAAAAGTTAAAAGAAGCTCATGCGAAGCGCGAAAACATTGTAGATAAAATAATTATTCATAAGTTATGCCATTTCTGTTGGTTCCTTGCAGGTCCACATCCGAAAGAACTGCGGTGGCGATGGCGTATGTGTTCCGGACCTAAAGCTTAGGGTTACTCCGTAAGTTCTGTTGGAGAATTTATACGCGGTGTAGCAAATGCTCTGGGATATTGTAGGCGCGGCTGGCGCAGATCGGGGTTGATGGGAGATAATTTCGGCGATTGCTCGCTGTAGCATTGAGAACTTTCCGAAATTCACCTACGGAAACAGCACTTCAGTCGATCACAATAGATGTATGATATGTACGCACATCAACAGACGCAATATTTAAATGACGTTGTTCGCTGTGGCAGCGTCACCGCTCTATATAAAAAAAGAACAATTAAAAGCATGTTCAAGTGCTGCCCTGACACACAGATTTCCTTTTGCAACAGAGATGCCAGTTATCTCTCTTCCTTATAGCAATGAGGATAAACAGCAGAGGATAATAACCTAATGGCACATTAAGCTGTCTCGTAGCTAACTTCAGCAACTCTCCGGTATACAAGCATCACCCGAGAGGCGCAGATGCGCCGCATTATACCTAGTGTCACTATACATGTATACGCGCAGCACAGCTGAAAACAACGAGATACACTCGCCCGAGATTTCCGGAGCCATTCCGTCTTCTTATGTTCTAGGTTATGGTAGGAAAAGGTTGTTTTGGAAACCCCGCTGATTAAGTTAAACATGGCTGAGCGTACAGACGAATAGGAGTCGCTTTATAAAAGCGACTCCTATTCGTCTGTACGATCATACGATATATATATATATATATAGCGAAGTATACGCTTCGTTGAAGGAAACATTTATTGGACTCGAAGTTTCGATCGGAAGACCGATCTTCTTCAAAGAATATATATATTCAAACCTCATTATAACGAAATAATGGATATAAGAAAGGAATGACGTTTCCCCTTGGAAGCTCGGTCAATACGGGCTATAAAGAATCGCTGGGCCCCTTGAACTTCGTTATGACGAGGTTCAACTTCACTAGGATCTGCCTTTCGCCAGGGCCGTACGCATGAGCGACTCCAGAGATTCCCAGCCTCAAGGCCGGTGCAATATTCCTGATTGCTAATATACAACTCGGTGCCTTAATGGGAAGAATACGCATAATGGGCTCCACTGCGACAGTCTGTTGACACTCACTTTCTATATACGGACGAACGCAGCAACATGGAGGAGTTCCTGATCGGCAGCACGGGCAACGTCGAGCTGTCGGTGAATGTCGACAACCGCGGAGAGGATGCCTTCGAGGCAATGATGTTCGTCACCATCCCGCCTGACCTCAACTACGTCAAGGTCGACAAAGGGAAATTGGTGCGTGGCCTTTACTCCCGGTTTATACATATCCCCCGTCGTGTATGGTTGCCTAGTTGTGGCCTATGTCCTCCCAGCGCATCGATGGCATTGCTAGCAACTCTAACCCACCCTGATATGCCCAGTAAGGGCAGCGTGAGCGCCTAGATAAGCCATTTAATCTTAAGGTTCCACTCAACATGGTTCCTCCGCTCTCTTATTATCAACAACACAAGTAGAAAAAACATTCGCAACGTGACCTTTCCACCTGCTACGAAAGCAGCGAAGATTAAAGGTTCTGCAAAAGTCAGGTTTTCCTACAAAAGTGCCTTTATTTTCTCGCTCTATACCGCACTTGCCGTCCGTAGCTACTACAGACAGGTAAAGCCATTATTAAAAGTTTCCAGTCCACAGGGCTTCTTACTGCACTGTGTAGCGGGGCTGTAATATCCTCTCTGGCACTTAAGCAACCAACGGACACTTTTTTTGGCTACGCTGGCTATGCTATATGAGCGAGACTGCAAGGCCTCGAAAGAAAATCCGATTGTCGGGGAATTTTTGAAATACGCTGCTCCATGGGTGGCGAATGCACTAAGTAACCTATCTCGTTCTGCTCCAGGACTCGGTGACGTGCGGTGGCGCGCAGAAGCAGTTGTCGGGCGAGAGCCAACTGGCGTGCGACGTCCAGAACCCCCTGCCGGCGGGCAAGAAAGTGCGCTTCAAGGTCATCCTCGCCCCCGCCCGACTCGTTCCCACTGCGGCCGAGCTCAACATCACCGTTACCGTCAACAGGTACTGAGCTTGTACGCAGTGACCAGAAACCCGCTCCTTCTGTAGAAAAATATCCTGTGAGTTCATCCCACTCTCTGCAATTCGCTGAGAGATTAAACGGAACGGATGAAGTGGCGGGCTGGGCACACCACAGGCATATCAGCTGCAGACCTAAGGTTGAGATGATGCCTAACGTGTGTGGCGTCTGCCTTTTTTTTTTTTTTTGGCGATCATACTTGCTACGTGTAACCAGGATTCCTCCTGGTACACGTTTTAAATCTTGTATAGAGCAGCGTCAGACGAGTAGTCAGTCAGAGTAGGCATTTTAACGTCGTGGTGAAACGCTTGTTGACGATATCCCATCAGAAATCAAGAAAAGAAATGGGCTTGGGGAGGGCATGCAATGCGAAGGCTAGATAACCGATGGTCGTTAAGGGTAACGGACTGGATTCCAAGCAGAGGGCGGTAGAAAGTTAGGCGGGTGGATGAGATTGAGAAGTTTGCGGGGATGAGGTGGCTGCAACTGGCCCAGGGTTAATTGGAGAGATATGGGAGAGGCCTTTGTTTTGCAGTGGGCGCACTCACGCCGAAGATGATGATGATTATTATGAAACCACTGATATCCTCTTCACTATGTTAGCAGTACGGTCTTCCTTCGGCGAAAAACCCGTTGTCTGTATGTGCGTGTGAAGCCTGAACCCTCCGGAAGCACCTTCCGGAAGAAGCACCCTACGGAAAATGCATTGTCCACTTAGGAACATCCACCCCCCCCCCCCCCCCCCCCCTCCCATCACCCGCGCGCCCACCCCTGTTTTCCAGAAGCCCACGGCGAAATCAGATTCAGAGGCGCAATGGGAAGGCGATCAATGTTAGAGCGAAACGTACTATCGATACTGCTAGCGCATATTTGTCGCATCGTATCGTATGATCATTTGAACATTCTTTTTTTCCTTCTGCAGCACTAACCCGGAAGTGGAAGCAGCCTCCAAAGACAACAGCGTAGTGGTCCGGCTGCCAGTCACCGTCAAAGTCAACATGACTGCTAGAGGGTGAGCACACCGGCGCTTTCTTCACAGGCAGAGACAGGAGGTGATCACAACGCGACTTTGCTGCCGCTGGTGGCGTGTTTCTCTGGTAGGAAACATAACTATGTCAGCGTGTAGAGACTGCGTCATTAAGTTGAGGCCTGGGTCTCTGAAATGCGCACCGTACCAAGTCCACGACAACTGGATGTCACCGCACAACTGGTCATGTGCACTCAGCCGATCACTATCTCATCATCTTTCCGTTACATCGTACCTCGCTCTTTGGTTTACGCTTCAAGTCAAGCGGAGAACTAAACACATATGTTCCGGCAGCAAAAGGGATAGCGACACTGAATATAACCGGAGTAAATAGACGCTGCAGTTTTGGATTATGTAATTCACGCAGACGCATTTAAAACGATATCGTACCCTAAAATTGGTGCGATTTACAGTGTGCATGCGCCAAATACTATTCGAGACCGAGCCGTTATTTACGTTCGGTTTGTCAATGCAGTTTTTCGAATAGTTTGAATGATGAGGTTGCTTTCCTCACAGTGATCAGAGCGGGTCTCGTGCTGTCTCAGACTCAGTCCCCACCATTTGTATGTTTGCTGTTTTAAATTGAACATGTATCGATAATGGTGTTTTTGGAGGCAAGGAGAGTAATCTAGGATAACCGCTGTGCCACAGAACTGGTTTTGCGGGCTGCTTGATGGTAATGCAGATCGGCGGCTACCCATCTTGCGTTGTACACGAACATAGCCAGGAGCAATGACAGAGTCGGTCCGTTTATCTGCCGTCTCGGTGCAGGAAGCGGCGTCTACCACGTCAAATAGATAGATAAACTTAACGCCAGACTGCAGCGAAAATGCCTGCAGAAGCAGCCAGTAAGCGACAATAGCGAGAAGAGAATCGTAGCGAAACAGTTGCAAACCTTAATTATCTGCATTTTTCGTGCTAAACATTACAGCGCCTAGCGCGTTGCTAAAAAAAAAAAAAAGAAAATCGCCGGATGGTTAGCACCGTGCTACGTGTTTTCGTCCTAGCACTCCTTTGTTTTAAGCTAACGTCGCAAAGCCGGAAACGTCGCTTTAACAACTACTGCTGCAAAAATTTTGTTGTGCTTTAGTTACTTCTTCTCGCGTGAAAGCTTTACAGCTTGTGAAAGATGAATAGTTATTTAACGGTATTCGTTTATCCGGGAATCGACTTCACTTGATTAATTGTCTCATACATGCGAAACCTCTACGCAGGACTTCGTTCCCGCCCGAAGTGTTCCTCAATGTGTCCCTCATAGAAGACAAAGAAGTGCAGACATCAGATGACATCGGGCCACCCGTTAAACACGTGTACGAGGTGAGTATGTAGCTTATGGCAAGTGTGCTCAAGTCGAAGCAAGAGAACCGATTCAGTGTCTTTGCTTGGCTGCAGTCAGTCTGAATGAATTGAGCTAATGCTTAAAGTCTCATTAGATAAAAAGCAGTGGAAGTCAGGTAGTGCTTAAGGCGTCTTAGCGACCCAGACATACCTGCTCTGCATAGGAACATTAGAACTGGTAACGAAATGACGTGGTCAGTGCGCTAGTACAGCAGATATGCATTTCAGCCGAATGAAGCTTACAGCTGCGAGGCTGTTCTCCGTTACAGTGTCATTACAGTATCGTTTGTTGTTAAATTATGGTATGTAGTTGGCTTGGGCCGTGAACTCACTTTACTATTATCCAAAATGCGTTCAGATTCCGCGCACAACACCAAAAGCCCTCTGGGAAAAGTGAGCCCAGTTTCGGCAAAAACTATCTTGACATTTGAACAGCGAGCGGAGCCCTCTAACTGTGCAAAGATGCTCGAAAGCCCCCACTTTCCTTAGGACAGCTGGATTTTCGTGTGCCAGGAGAGCGTGGAGTAGCTTCTTGTCTCAAATCTTTCTTGTACTACGTACACATTTTGGCATATCTGCCTCCCAGAGCCAGTGTCCAATATGACGACGCCCTTTGACGTCTTTTTGAAAAGATCTGTACATTTGGAATAGCGTGCGCGGTACGTGAGAGTATAGGCCTTGCAAAAGCGTCCGCATCGGTAGCGCTGAGCTAGTTAAATGAGCAAGATGGCGAGCTTAGCGAGAGGATGTGGATACTGAAATGCGCAGCTGATCAACCGTGGCCCGAGCGTGGTGCAAGAGGCAGAGGTCTACCTGGTGTGGCCCACGCACAACGTGCACGACCAGCCGCTTCTCTACCTGCTCGAACCGCCTGTGGTTCAGGGCCCGGGGACCTCGGCCAAGCGAAGATCCTGTGACGTCGTCTCGCCCGCTACGCCGGGCGAAGCCGTCGACCCCAAGCGACTGGCGGTAATGCCAAACGTTTCCGTATTTTCGTTGACAAAACTGGTAGGCTTCCTTCCCGTACGCTCGGCGGAGGCGATCCCGTCGAAAGATGGCGCACACTGAAAAGGTTAATATTTTAAGTACTGGCGCCATCGGATTCGGGCTAGTCACAACAGCACCACCACACGGCGAGATCAAACGCTTGCTAGGTTGACTTCACCGCGCAGTAGCAGTGCCTCGAGGAGAATGTGTACTCCAGACCGAAGGCAACTATCGCGAGAGACACAGGTTGTCTCTAAACCAAAAATCGTCTCTTTAACACAGATGGTTTAAGAAAGACAAACAGGGTGGCGCATGCGTAAAACAGCTCTGTCGGCACGCGAAACGTCTAAGCGTTCCGTATGCGCCATGGGGCACGAACAGCTTGTCGAAGGAAGAACGTTCGTTGCTGTGGGTGAATATCCATTGAAAGAGAAAAAGTTACTTTTACTGAGGGGGTGAGGGGAAAACCAAATAAGCCAGTTATGAAGCATCATATCTAATAGGTGTTGCTGGTGTCGCATCTTATGCAATACGGTATATGACTGATTATTTTGTTTCATTCCGTCATCAATTATTGTGTTAAGATTTTTTTAACGGTTAACTACGGGAGACTCTAGGAAACTCTCAGTTAGGAAACTACCCCTCGGAATGCGACCGAAGTAAGTTGCCTGTTTTCTGGCATATGTGTGCTGCATTGTTCATTGGACGTTAGCAGTTCGATGTGGAATGCAGTGCGCGAATTTCTACCAGCTTTCGCCTGCTTTCTCAGCGTTTTGATCAGGCCAACGAGACACCTGCGCTCACGTCGTTATAGTCCATCATCAGACTATGTGACAAGCTCTTCAAAAAATAGAATGGATTCTAAGTGGATTCTAAGCGAATTTAGTTGTATATTTATCTATTTCGCATCCTCACCCAGGGATCATCCAGAAGACCTCGGGCCGTTTCCTCGCATGCGGTCAGAGTGCATCGTGACATCAGGGACGATGAACTAGAAGCTGAACTGGTAAGCACACGCCCACGAGTCAAAACGATAAAAAAAGTTCTGTTTTGGCGTCTCACTTATCTAGCAGTCATAATCCTCAAAATTAACGTTACTTAACCACTGCTTAACGTTACTGCTTGTACTTTGATATCTTGTTTTTATTCCGTTACAAATAGCTATTAAGAATGTGATGGGGAGGGGTGGGGGCTGAACTACAAAGGTTATTTATAGTCTAAGTTGAGTGTATGGGTTGTTCAGCGCATGGCAAACGAAAGAAGGAAGAGAACAGTCAAACACAGGGACACAGAAAGAAGCAGACCACACTAATAAGTATGGTAGCTACTGCTCCTACAACTCCTGCATATACGTAGTTCTGCTTCTGCACAGAAGCTCCTCAGCAGCTGCTGCGTTATAGTGCTCGTGCTGCGGTTCGCAAATGCTATGGAGCATTCTTTCTTTCTTTCCTTTTTTCCTTCTTTCCTTCCTTCTTTCTTTCCTTCTTTCCTTCCTTCTTTCTTTCTTTCTTTCTTATCTCTGGAATCCCCAAAAGAATTCTGAATTCCATGAGTTTATAGGGTCACCTGGAACTTCACCATCCGTTAAAAAGTGGGATGGAACATGAAAGAAGTACAGTCGAACCCGGATAAAACGGTCTCGAAATTGCTCGCGAATAGTTGAAAAATTCGATAATTCAATACGTAAAAATAGCAATAGATAAGTTTATCTGTAACCTAGAAGCAAGAATACATTGCTTCCACGCTAGTGACTCGCTTCTTGCAGCGACGTGCCGCACGCCGGCTTACTGATAAAGCACCGCCAGCTAGGACTTGCTATAGGCTTAAGCTTCGTATCGAACTCGCAGCGGACGCTGCTTTGGAACTAGCCACTGCCGATCATATGATGTCTAATGCTCTTACCAGTGCACTATGAATAGAATAATCTCATTAAAAATAAAGCACAGTCGGTTTTCGTGGTGCATTCGGCATGCCAGGGTCGACGCTGCAGTCTTCAGCTTGTTTGTCACATCTACCTGCATAACTTAGCGGCAATTGCGAACAATTGGTGTTAGGGGAGGGGAGGGCTGGGGGTGAAGGTTCTGATGATCTGTACCTGAATCCTTGTCTTGATTTCGCGCTGCCAAGCCCTATCCATATGCTGCAAATTCGATCCGATTTCGGCCGATGCCGCTGCCAGAATCTACTTACCACGAACGTTTTAGCTGAGGCACCTCGACTGAACAATTTCAGTGCGATAACGTGTCAAGTGGTCGATCACGTGAGAGCTCGCTCGATCTATATCTTCAAAGTACAGACCAAAGCAAAATAGATGAGATTTGTTAGTATGCATTCAGCGGTTACCCCAGAAGAATAAGTAAGCGTTCTTTTTTTTTTCTGAGAAGTTTTCTTCCATGATCGGATAAAAACCTTGTCGATGTAAGGTTCTTATGGGTCGTTACTGTTGTTTGAATATTACGATTTTTTTTAATTTTCTGTTCATAACTTATCGTAACCATGGGCCCAGCCCAGCAGTATTCCATAGCTATATAAATAAGCCTGCACTGAAGCTCTGCCTGAATTCATGACCGCCACAAACTATCCTGCCTCGACGAAAAAATAGCCTGCTATTAAAAGCGTTTCTTGGTGTCTAAACAAACAGCTAATCCCAAGCCGAAATTATAAGCGCAAGGGTTATCCTACCCGCCGCGGTAACTCAGTGGTTAGAGTTGTCGGCTGCTGATCCTGAGGACCGGAATCTAATCCGGGCCACGGCAGCCACATTTCTACGCAGGCGAAAAGAAAGACGCCCGTGTGCTGTGAAATGTGAGTGCAGGTTAAAGACCACCCCCAGATGGCCGAAATTGATCCAGCCCACATCATTTTACTGTCTTCCTTCTTCCACTCCCTCTCTTTTACGGCGCGGTTGAGGCGTCCACCAAGAAGTGAGATAGAAGCTGAACCTTTCTTTTCCTCAAAACCACTTTTCCTTTCTTTATGATTTACTCAAGTGGCATAAATATTGGTAAATTGGTTTTTGAGGAAAGGAAATGGCGCAGTATCTGTCTCATATATCTCGCCGGACACCTGAACCACACCGTAAGGGAAGGGACAAAGGAGGGAGTGAAAGAAGACAGGAGAAAATAGGTGCAGTAGTGGAGGCCTCCAGAATAATTTGGACCACCTGGGGATCTTTACCGTGCACTGACATCGCACAGCACACGGGCGCCTTTTGAGTTTCGCCTCCATCGAAACGCGGCCGCCACGGTCGGGCTCGAACCCGGGTACTCCGGCTCGGTAGACGAGCGCCTTAAACCGCGGAGGGTGTCATCAGAATATTGATTTCGTTAACTGACTGTGACTCGGTGAGCGGAGTAATGCAGACCTCCGTAGGCAATTGCGAGCTTCAGTTGTATCCTACTACAGATGGAGCCCTTGATCTCGGCCTGTTTCCTTTCCCACTGCTTGTACTCGTATACCGCGGAGTGCAGTGCCCTAAGCGAGGCGCCTCCGTGTGCAGGGCTGCGGCGAGCTTCCTCGGTGCGCGGTGTTCCGGTGCCCGCTTGGCGGCTCCCTGTCGGCGGGCGACCGTGCCGTCGTGACCACCGAGTCCCGGTTGTGGCAGCGCACGGCGGCCGCCATGGGCCAGGAGCGGCTGCGGGTCTCCTCCAAGCTCGTGGCGCGCGTCGCCTCCCTCCAGTACGGCCTCGCGCCGGACAACGTGCCCCTCACGCTGCACTTCGTAAGGACGCCCCTCTTGTTACACCTAAGATATCTACGCCCACAGCCATCACCTTCCGATGGCTTCAATGCACGGACTGATGACTGCCGCCAGACTTTTGCGTTGAGAGGCTTTCGCATTACTTTAGCAGCTGTATTCTAGTTGGCGCTTAGCATGCGTAGCAGTGCTGTCCCAGCCGTCTTGATTTATCCAAGTGTCATGCTACTCTAAGTCAAAATGTCAGCCGTTAAGATGACCCTTGCAATGTTGTACACATTGAATATCTGTCGTATATTCAATGCAGCTTCTGTAAATGATTTCATTACGAAGGACTATGCAACTCTTGTAAATACGATACTTGTGCTGCGAATGTACTATAATTAATAATTTGCATAATTAAGAAAAAGGAAAGCCTAAAGAAAGTCTTGCTGCCAAAACCCCCTCAGTTCAAAGCCTAAAGAAAGTCTTGCTGCCAAAACCCCCTCAGTTCGCCTCCGTTTACTAAAGCGGAAAGCAGCGCAGTTACAAAGAACTCGCCGCGGTGGCTCAGTGGTTAGAGCGCTCGGCTACTGAGCCGGAGTACCCGGGTTCGAACCCGGCCGCTGCGGCCGCGTTTCGATGGAGGCGAAACGCAAAAGGCGCCCGTGTGCTGCGCGATGCCAGTGCACGTTAAAGATCCCCAGGTGGTGGAAATTATTCCGGAGCCCTCCACTACAGCAACTCTTTCTTCCTTTCTTCTCTCACTACCTCCTTTATCCCTTCCCTTACGGCGCGGTTCAGGTGTCCATATAGGCATGTGAGACAGAGACTGCGCCATTTCCTTTCCCGAAAAAACAATTTATTTACAGCTACAAAGACGTGATCCCCTTGTTTCTTGTTCCAGTAGCTGAGCGGCACAGTAACGCAGCCATCGCAGCCGAAGACGATGCACTATCGCGCGCAGTATGACTTGCAACACGCATCAGGTGGTACAAGCTGATGTCACGAAGCATGCGAGTCAGGAGCTGCTGCAAGTTCTATATATAGCTGCCGAGGAGCGTGCCGACGTGTCTGGTACTGTGGAGCACAGCGTATTCTTCTATCAAACGCAAACCAGGAGAAGGTAGCCGCCAGAGTGTTGCAGGTCATTCTGATCGCAAATCTACAGTCCAGTACATTTATAATGGCCGGAGTTATAACGAACGCTCGCTTATACTGAACGAGGCTGGTGCTACCGTCAGTATAAGCATCATGGCAGTGGGACTGCATCTCAGATACGAGGAACAACCATGGCGGCGGAACTCTGCTAGAACGAACGAGGAAGCGCCGTAAACTCGGCACCGCAGAAGGAAAGCTCGCTCTTCCATTAAGCGCAGAGATGGAAGAGCGTCTCCGCGAGCGCCCGTTAAACCCTCCCCTGAAAAGAACATGGGGACCGAAAAACGCAATAGAAAGAGGTGAGGCATTGCCGAAAACGGCACAGATTTACCATATGCTGCAGTCGAAAACGCATCTCTTGGAAGGCGACACTCGCTCTGGTGAAAGACACGGCAAACTTTGGCGTTGCACGAGTAGGAACGGCAGCGACCAGTGCCGACCCTTTGTCATCGGCAAGTCTCGCGCACTGCGACGATTTGGGGACTTCGTTTTCGTGCGATACGGGCCACACACAATGGCCTGGATAGCGCGTGACTTGTTTTCATGCGACGAGCGTGCCACCATGCATAAGTTCCAATGACGCAACGGTTACTGCGCACGATTTCTACGCCGAGTGTCCGCACCGAGTTTGAACATGACATAACGAAAAAAATACGAGCTTCGACTCGTGCGTGATAAGCGCACTCTTCCCGCCACAGAATGCCAAGTGCAAGATCCAGCCACCGGTCATGAACCGATGAGAGTAATTTTCAGCACTGCGTGTGCGCATGCGCATTAGTGGCCGCTGCAGAAATGATGAAACCGTAAGCGACGACGTGGCAAATCAGTTGGGGTTGACTAGGCCATGGGTGCAGCCAACAGGGAGCAGCATCCTCGGAACGTTGCACGTGTGCGGGTGGCCAAAGCCCGCAAACGTGCGGGAGGTATAATAGAGGACGAATGCGCTTTGGGACGCTGCTCGTAAATGCGCTGCGCGACAAGATTCGCAAGTCCATGCTTACACAATGCTCAGGGATAAAGCTCTCCCTGTAACCCTCTCATAAGATAAGCACAATCGCCATATACCGTTAAAATCGGAGCCGTCATTGCGCAAACCCTTCGCGAACCGTGCAGCTAACGCTATTCACTCTTCGTGCCGTTGTCATGGGTAAGCGGTCTGAATATCTTAAACAGAGTGAGCTGACGGGCTAGTTGGTCATTCATAATAACTTCAACAGCTTATCTTAGTCAAGACTGCCTGCTATTTTGCGTTTTACTTTGATTTCAAACGCCTTTATTTAACTTCCTTGGGAGCTTGAAGAACGAGAGTAGACGCATATTCCCGGTACCGTTCTTCTGTATAGTGAACAAAACAGTGTGGATTCAACTCTACGAGCCTGGCATTCAGCAAACTGTCGGGCTGGCGAACAGGGCGGTGAGAAGAGCGGCAAGAAAGAACACTATCGTCTGTGTCTATATCTGCCATACATGTCCCACTCCTACGGTTTCGAGCACGAACATAGCCAGATGCCAGTTCTGGGACAGCATGTCAAGCTGTCGCTCATATTTTTGCGCTGTGCGTGACGTTGCCCAGGTGTCGACCGAGGTGGTGGTGGAAGGCACCGGTATGCAGGGCCGAGGTCCCGCCTGGTGGATCATCCTGCTGGCCGTGCTCGGAGGACTGCTGCTGCTCGGACTACTCGCCCTTCTCCTGTGGAAGGTGCGACCTCTCACTGCTCTTGCCTGGCAGCACATTTAGCGCTGTTATGCATGCTTTCATTCATTCAGAGTCAGCGTACCAGCACAGGTCTTCCTAAAAGCTCAGCAGGTTAGACATTTTCGTCTAACAGTGAATTTTTGTCTAGACATTAACACGTTACTCTACCTCCAACTAGAACAACTAGGCCCCATTGCTAGCTTGGTTAGGTTAGACATTTCTAGTTCCTGACAGCTCTGCTGCAGTCACTGCATACAGACGCATACTGTGTGCAGCCTCTAGGACAAAAATGCACACGAACAGAAAGAAGATAAAAAAATTGCCGACGATTACGTTACTTCCTAGTGCGAAATTTGAGCGCAGCACATCAGCTGTTTCAGCTTTTCGATAGGTTGAGGCAAAGAATTTTAGCAAGACATGTTTTTACAATTACAACTTGCTATTTTTCACACATATTCTTTCCTCAAGAAACACTCCGCTCCGCTAACAGTTCTTGATTGTCATGAAGGAAGCTTCGTGGTCGGAGAAATAGATGGATATATGCTCGACTTGCTGCACCAATGCTTGCTTCTCGAAGACGAGGTCTATGCAAGTATTTCGCGAGGTTGTCACACCCGTGGGAGGCGTGTCGAGCGAGAGGAACGGGTTGTTCCCCCACATGAGGAGTAAGGAATTCCTATTTGTTTAAGTCCCCACCCACCCTGCCACCCTGGCAGGTGGCAGTTAATGGTTGATCGCGAGAGTTCGCTCACCGTTGTCAGCGCTAACGCATACAGCCCACATCTCTCTATCATCACCTCACGTACCTATAAGCGTGATTCGGGCGTCCACTGACCCAGGGAGCCAGTTATGCGCCTTTATTTCCCTAAAATAATCGGAGTCTAAAACGTTGTCAACGCCAACGCCAGTGAGCACTACGAACGCCGACGGCCTATGGCTTCAGTGCCGCGTGTCTGCCACAACGTTCTGAGCGCTAACGCATGCAGCCCCCATCTGCCACTATCGTCATGTAGCTTAATGCACGATTGAGGTGTCCACTGTCCCAGGGGGCCAGTTATAACCTTTCTTTTCCTCTGCTTTATCTAAGTCCAAATGAAGGTAAAATCTGCGGACACGGTGCCCTTGGCTTGACATAGCGTAGTGAAGCTTTCGCAACCTAGAGTTGGAAAATAAACATTGAATTGAATTGAATTGAATTGAAAACATGTGTGGACACTTCCCAAACATTAACTGCCACGTGCCACGGTGGGCAGTTTGCGCACAATCCGATGGGCAGGTTTATTCCACCATCCTACTTTTTTTTTGTCCCATTTCCACGCGTCTTCAGATTTTTTCTGAATATTTTGCCCCGAGTAATAAACTAACCCCCCTCTAAATTTCTAGAGGTTTTTTGGCAAAAAAGTGCGATTATTATGCTAGTATATACGGTTTTACATCAATAAAACTTCTTTTTGGGCTAGTTGGTGCATTTCGAATCGAAAAAAAGGAGCAGCGCCAAAGCATGCAAACACAGACAAAACTTGTGTCTCCTTCTTTCTTTGTGTTTGCATGCTTTGGCGCTGCTCCTTTTCTTCGAATCGAAACGGTTTTACATGATGCGCAAAAACCTGCGCCGCATTGGTCGTAAGTAAAAGGCGAAAGGCCCGTAGGACCGGTGCCTCTACACAGTGGCGCCCCTGAAAGCCCTGTCGCGGTAGGTTCTCAAAAGTATCAGATATACCTGGCCGCTCTCTCCGACGTGGGTATTGTTTGCATTTGCGCGCATTGTCGTCTTGTCTCTGCTAAGCTAGCTCAAGTTCGCTGCTACTACTTTCCTCTTTGTGCGTGTCGGCGGCGGATATTAACGCGATCTGGCATTAAGGAGCTCGTGTCGCAAGAAATCTGGCGTCGTCGGCGTGGTTGACCGGGGGCGAAAAATCCCCTGAGAAGCGAGGCAGGTGAGCCACCTAGGTCACGTGACCTTATGACGTCATCTCAACCTTCCCACCGAATTGTGAGCAAACTTTCCACCGTGACAAGTGGCTGTTAATTAATGATTATTCGTTAGGGAAGACAACCTGTGTCGCACCAGGCCTACCAGTGGCACCACCTACCATCCCCGGGGTAGTGGTGCATCGCTTAACCGTTGCACCAATGCTCAAGAAGTGGTATGAAGACTCCCAGGGATCTGTGAATGTTAGGTAGAGAAAGAACAATTCTGTGTATATGGACATTAACCAACTGCGCTATTGCGTCATACCCTTAATGCGGAACTTAATTGTCCCCACCAGTTTCTTATGCAGCTGCACGTTCGAGAAGGACAGGCGCTCTGCAGGAGTGAACACATCTTCGACGTCGATGCAGTGTGAGACGATACAGCGCGCGCTAGGTTTGGGCGGCCGATAAGCGCTGCAAAGCCCGTCTATACGAAGTGATTGTATGCTGCAATAGCTATGGTGCCCGAAGTCGCCAGTGCATTGCCTAAGTTTAATGCCCATCCGTCATGTCATCCAAGCAGACATTGCTCGCGACGCGCTGGTTTTGAATCCCCTAATGTCACGCGGCTGATGCCAACTGAAACGGTTGCTTTCGAGTGGCCTCTGCAGCGTAGAAGCCGTACTTTTTGTCGTCATATAGTCCTTGAAAAGTGTAATGAAAACGACCGGAACTATTACAGTCAGGCGCCTGGTTTCAGTGCAGGGTTCCTGCTGGCCGTTAGTAAAACGCGCATCATGTTTCTATTTAATTTCGAAATCACCATTACCCTTAACTCTGTGGTTCAACAAATTTTCATCATTTCGCGTCCCTTTCGAAAAGCGCGCGTCTACTGCCACGTGACCTTCTGTGTGCTGCCCGCGCTGCGGTACGCCGCTGCTCGCTGCTAGGGTCACCGGAAGGTAACTCTACTCGCTGCTTCAGTTCACAGGAGATAGAGAAGGTCACGTGACACGTGCGCCACTGAGCTGCATGTACTGGTAGACGTTGTTTTTCGCGATCCATTTGTACAAGAAAAAAAAAGCAGAGCTTCGACCTTCTTTGTAAGTTTTGCTACAACGCTTTGTCAGTAGTGGTTCGCAGAAATTTAATATCGCGAGCGCTTCATTCAATGAATTAAGAAAAAATAGCATTGGCGTCAGTGCATGATACCAGTGTCTTGTGCTTGCCAGTATAGAAGAAAGAAATGGTTAGAGGGAGAGGCTACTGGCAACGCTTTTTCTTTTCTGTACTTCTCGACCTCTTGCACTGTTTTCTCTTGGTTTGTTTTGTTTTGTTTCCGTTTCCTTCATGACGGTCCCGTGCTCTCGATGCAGCTGGGCTTCTTCAAGAGAAAAAGGCCTCAGGACCAAGAGCCCCTGAACCCCCCCGAGAAGAACGGCTACCGACTGGCGCAGGGCGACGAAGCCCTGTGAGGCACCGGCGACTATCCTCCAGCATGCAGGCCACGACGAAGAGAGTGGAGGAGGCCGTGAACCAACGCCTTCGACTAAAATGCTGCTGCCACAGGCGCGGCCTGCGTACGACATCCGCCGTCATCGCGTTGTACTCTGTTGGACTTTAGGTTGGACTCTACAACAAGTTGTGGTGCAGTGAGCCCCTGCAGGCGTGCAGGGTACTCATGCCGGACGACAAAAGGAGCGTCAAATTTCCTGTTAACTGTGCTGGACAATGCGAGGTTGTTGAGCTGCTTTTGATACGCGCTGCGGAGAACAGGGAAGGTAATTTTTTTTTTAGACACACTTCTTCTTGAAGAACTTGAACAAAGACGCACGGAAGGCGTAGACAGGGGGACTGTACGCATGGCTGCGACCTGTTGCAGGACAGGCGGCTTTGCGTACAGTCCGCTTTTCTATGCCGACCGTGTCCCATGGTCAAAACTATAGACTGCCCGTATGGAATCTAATCAAGCCCGGAACAGTGCCATTCTACATCGTTTGGAGCGAGTCGATCCGACGTTTCTGGAACGTAAGACAGTGTGCATATGGATGGTACGCGTGTCACTCGTCTGTCGTTTAGTGCACTGACCCATGCATAGGTTCAAAGGGGAGAGGGTGAGAGAGAGGCGACTGCCTCCCCTCGCGACCAGCGAGAAATCTTCTATTGCAGTACCGCCTTACCCTCCCTGCCCTCATCTTTCTTTCTTTGCGAATAAAGTTTAAATCATGCGTTTTGTACGTTGGACAGCCCCCGACCCCTTCTTTCTTCTTTCCATCCTCCCAACATCTCAACCACCCCATCCAAGAGTTTCCCATGAGTGTGCCCCTGTTCCAGCCTTCTTGTGCTTGGATTCCTGTCTTACGTTCCAGCAATGGAAGAATGACTACTAAGTAAAAATTCTGAAATCGAACTATGCACTCGATTGGAAAAAGTGGGACTCGAGGCAGGTGTGAGCATCGCCTAGCTACCAGGCCGAGACAGGGACGTTTCACGAAAGAAAAGCTACCTAAAAATCTGTTTTGCTGGTCAGAACTTTCCCTCGGCCTCGATCAAAAATGTGGTATTGCTCGGCAGATATACGGTCGCGGGTGTAAAGAATTTCTTGCCGCCTACGGCGAGGAGTGGCGAGTACGTACAGTCTTTGTCAAAAGTAAAAGTAAAAGTAAGTTCTTTGAAGGTGAGGAGAAGGGTTCTTCTTACCATACAGAGATTTGGAGCTTGAGGGCTGGCATAATAGCTTTAATATACGACGGAGAAGAAAAACCTGCAGCCTGGTTACTTTTGACAAAGACTGTACGTCAGGCGTTTCCGCATTTAGCCGATGGGAGGCTCGGTAACATTCCTTCCAACCCGTTCGAAGGCTGTGTCGGGTCTCCGATCGTGCCGAACAGACCAGCCGAAGATTGTCTTGAGGTAGACACGTCAATTTTGGCAACGCCTGCTGTCAACCATCACTGTTCGTGGTTTTTTAGAACAAAATTAAGAAATGAAACATTCGCTCCTTCTCGCTTTTGTTTCATAGTACAGTGTAGGTCGCTCATGATATGTGACGTGCTTTATATAGAGACCTAGAGTATACAGATTTGATTACAGTCGTGGGGAGAAAAGAACAGATTACTGCTTATATTCGTAGTTCGTATGTTGCAAAAGCTTGCACTGTACGCGGTACCGCAGAGATAGAGATGGCCGTTGTAAACCTGACGTGCAGACGAAGCAGAAGTGTGTGCCGTCCCCGAGCCCCAATGACTCCGATACATCCGGTAATTAGTGAGTATGTGCATCCCGACGAATTTCGATGAAGGCGAAATTCTAGAGGCCAGTGTGCTGTGCGATGTCGGTGCACGTTAAAGAACCCCAGGAGGTCGAAATTTCCGGAGCCTTACACTATGACGTCCCTCATAGCCTGAGTTGCTTCGGGACGTTAAACTCCAATAAGCCAAACACGGTACAGCAGCTTTCCTTTTCTTTTTCTGTATGGAGTAAAACGCTCAGGTCAGGCTTTCCTTATTTCATGAACGACGGCCTAAAAAATTCCACAATGTCATGCCACTTACAGTACAGGCTCTCGCCGTTCGCGCGTCATGTTTTAAGAGTGGCCTACACCGCAACGGTTTTCTTGCGTTCAGCAGAGAAATATGTAACCTAAACCATGACATATTTGTTGGAAAAGTATCAGCTTTGTTTTGTCAAGTTCGGTCAAAGACATGGAGTACTAGTGGTCTACTAGTCAACACAGCGTGAGCTGAACCTCAGCTGAAAGCGCAGGTGGTTCGGCGGGGCATGTTCTTGGCAGCAAAATCTCGTGATAAAGCTATCAATCGAGGATAAGACAAGAAAAAGGAAAATTAAATCTTAGTATACGCGGTCGCACTTCGTCTCTGTATGCTATTGTTTCAACTTTCCGATATTTTATTTCATGCTTTGTTCATGGTATTTTTGTTACTCATTGACTGCCATGCTCATGCAAACTAAATTTCCATCTCAATCAAGTTTTATGAAGTGTCGTTTCTTTGAATAACAATGTGGAAACCACATTTGTAGGAGAACTTGCCTGTTGGCGACGGTCCGATGTTTGTCGGTGTACTATTGCGGGCAAACGAAGCACGAACGGGACGACATACACGACGACACGAACGAAAAAATAAATACAAGTTACTCAAAAGAAGTCGAATATCGACGGGATTTCTTTTCACTTGCGAGGTGGGATCACCACGAGTGACCTGACCGCGTCGTTATTTAACTTCCGTCAGCCGAAATCTTCTCTCTTTTTTTTTATTTCCTTCATCCCGTTCATGCTCCGTTTGCCTGCGATGCTTGCATTTATTCTTCACGTCTATAGTGAATGAGGCTGCGTGTAGAAAGCAGTACGAGTGCTGGTTAAAGAAGCGCAGTTGGCCCTTTGAAGCCCCTGTTGGCTTGGCAGCAGATCTCACGATTCGCATTGTGCGCGCTTTCTATTTATTGGGGCTGTTATCGGCCGGGACAGAGTTACCCGGTTGACAAAGCCCGGCTGTCACTGCCGGTACGGCTCGGAATAAAAAAAAAACGGTTTTGTTCGTTTTTGGTGTCTGTTTCTGTTTCGCTCTTTCACAAGTCTGTATTGTTTCCTTTAAAAACTGAGCAAGTAGGCTTTTGCTGCACGCTCAGCAGAGAAGTACTTTGTGGAATACCAACTATGGATGCACAAGCGCTGTGCAAAGAGTCTGCAGCCGTCTCTCTCCGTCTTCAGAGGAGGAGGGATTAAATTTGGAAGTCATCAGTTTGAGCTCAACGAAACAAATCTAGAACAAAGTATTTATAGTACTAGCAGCAAATGAAAACGGATGCAAAAGTGCGAGCAGAATAGAAACCGAAACCCAAACCTTGAGATTTCTGGTGCTATCGAGTATGCTTATGAAAGCTAAATATTAGCAAGTTTAAAATAGACTGCAATGTGACAAAAGAATATAATTATCAACGCATAATTCAAAATGTTCTTAATATAAGTTAGTTTCTTTTCTTCCTGTTTTCGAGCTGCGCACGACGCAGCGTGCGCATCCCGAGCCCGAGCGCAACCTTCTTCGTAGAAGGCCGCATGGAAGGCCGCGCCGGTTGCGTGCGCGATAAGAACTAGTTCTTAGTTACGCCTTTTACTGTCGTACATAGAGAAGAATTGCAGTTTCATTTTGCCGACATATGGTGTTGGAACACAATACCGCAAAGAGTTGTTCACATATGCGTGCCGGATATTTGAATTCTTATTAAAAAACAGCGGCTGTACACCACAAGTCAACAACCTGAGCACTCACGCTTCGTGTTCCGTTTGGGATGTTGGATGGTTGTTGTGCGTGTTAGCGTCGGTTTTATGTTTTAACTTCGGGAATTAGTGATCAAGGCTGTAGCTTCCGAGTAAGAATAGTTTATCAGGCAGGCTTTAGGCGACCCTGACAGTGCTACAGATGCGGCCGGGCACATCATAAGGTAGAAGCCGTTCATGTCCATTTTTTTGTAGTCTAGGGGCCCCCAATGGCGATTCCGAGCAGCGAATTGACAATAAAACTGAGCTGCCCACTTACGCCGCGGATTCTTTACTGCGCTATTCGCGGCGTTACTGTTGGTTACGGGCGCGCGTTTTCTTGGTCAAGACGAGCCGATGGCGTAAGCGTGCTTGCACGCGCTGCTGCTGCTGCTGCTGTCGAACGTTACCTTGGCCGCGCGGCATTGCTCGTGTTGACTGCTCTAGGTCCCTGGTAAAGTAAGTGCGATAGCGGATTTGTTCGCGATTTCGGGGCATTTCCTGAGCGAAAACGTAGCGCCGCGCTTGGCAAAGCCTTGCGTTTGTGTTTTGTGATACAGGCAGCGGCTGCTGGCGTAGCGTTCCACAGCTCGAGCAACTGTTCTACGGCGGAGCCCTGGGCAGTCTTAGGATTGCCGCTGTTCTTTGCACAGGCTACGCTGCCGCTGCGAAGTCGCATGCTTTTGCGGCCCGTTGCTGCTGCTGCTGATTGCATCGCTCGACTTTGCTGCGCACAACCATCGGCTCGATGACCGACAATCAGGATTTGAGCTACGCTGTGAGCGCCGTCAACGCCGTCGGCGCCGTGACTGCTGTGGGCGCCGTGAGACCCAACGAAACCCTGATGGCGGTGGCGGGCACAAACGGCGGGCTGGATGCACCGAACGTGTGCCGAGACTTCCTACGCAAGGTGACCGCTAGAACTGTTGCAAACTTTAGCCCCGTTTCCGTAGCCCTGCTTATCGAACAGTTGATCTGCGCCAACGCTGCATGGAATGGAACAGTGTTTGTCGTGTCGTCTGCATGCGATCTGCTTCGCGTTTCTTATGCGTCTGATATTAAGAGCCAGGATTCCAACTATATGCACTATCTGAATTGGAATTCGGCTTAGAACAACGCATCAGCTGCTATTACATAGTAAGCTGTTGTCGGGCTGTTATGTTATGAGCTGTTGGCAGGAATGTTATGCGAGCTTTTAGCGCCACATTATTGTGCGGTATCAACTGCAGCGCGCTGGTATTGATTGCGACCAAACGACTTGTTTAGCGAGCCATTTAGTAACCGTACCTTCAGTGTTCAACCCCCATATATGTTTGTTGCATTGCAACTGTACTGAAATGTGTTGAGCCTTCAGGTGTGCCACAGAGGCAGCCGTTGCAAGTTCGTGCATCCCGAAGGGCTGGACAATGATGACAACCGTGGCACTATGGAGCCGGTCTTCTGCCACGATTACCAGAACTCCGAGTGTCTGCGACCCAACTGCAAGTTCCTGCACTGCACTCGTCAGGTAAATGTATTCTGTGATGCCAGGGTTTTGAGAGTTAATTTGCGTCATTGAGTGATATTTTTTGTTAATTATGAGATGCTTAGATGGTTCTGCAGGTGTTAGTGTACAAACTGAACTCGTGGTAAAGGAAGAGCTGAGGATTTGCACTGAGCCAGCAGCCTGCTTTGTAGAAACTTTCCACTTTGAATGGTTAGTCGCGAAGGAATGCAGCACTGCAAGCTCTATCTAATAGGAGCGTAATTGGAATATTGAAGCAAAGTTTATTTGCATTGTGCATAGTTGGCTCTAATTTGCCTTTATGGTTATACCTGCTGTCCCCAACATCTGCCAGCATTTCTTTGTCGTTTGTCCCAAAATATTGTCAGTCTAATGGCTTTAACGAAGGAAACAGGACAACTCCATGTATCATCCACTAGTATCCAGGATTGAACTTGGTTTCTCAACCATCTCCAGTAGGCTTCATTGCTTTTAGATCTGTTTTTTTATGCGGAAACTGTGCACTCTTTGAGGCTGTGAAGTGTTTCTTGGACTGTGTTCTGGAATGTCGTTATGAAATTTATAACAGGTGGCCATGCTTGGGGAATAATCTTTTGACTGAAGTCACCTCTTTGGCTCCCAATTATGTTAGCTCAACGAATAGTATAAGCTGCTGTAAACGAACATACTGAAGTCGTCAGAATGGAAATTACATCCCTGGACTGATAGTTGAGGCAATAACCAATGAATTCTCCAAGGCTATTTTCTATATTTGCATTTTGTGGATAAACATGCTATCTGTGGCTTGAAAGATTAGTACCTTATATAAAGTATTCTCCAGAATATAGCCATAAGTCACCGTGGTGGCTCGGTGGTTATGGTGCTTAGCAGCTGATTCGAATGGCATGGGTTCGGTCCTGGCTGCGGTGGCCGCATTTTGATAGAGGTGAAATGCTGAAGGTCCGCGTACAGTGTCAGTGCACATTAAGTAACCCTAGGTAGTCAAATTTACCCTGAGCCCTCCACTACGGCATTCCACATACCTCGAATCACTTTGGGACATTAAACATCATAAACCAAACCAAAATACAGTCGTAATTCGAATTAACTTTAATGTCACTCTAAAGTATGCTTCCAGGCACCGTGCTGTCGTAGTCGCATGCTGTTAAAGTAGCTGCTAATGCTTATAGGGCACTAATTTCTGTGATATGTACTTCAACTGTGGCCAGATTCTGATTGCTGATTGCATATATTTTTTTCTGGCATTTGCTGAAAATTTATTGGATTTGTTGCTGTCACAGAGCTGTGGTATTGTAGTATTGCTCCATTCTCTGAGTAACTGTTGCAGACATTGAGGTTACTAAGTTTCTTGTTTTTGTTGCTGGGAAAGCTGTGTCCGTAATGCTTTTTTAAACCACTACTTTGATGGAGAGTTTCAGGGCTTTAAAGGGCCTGTGAAACGGTTTGCACCGTGGGTAAGAAAAGCGAAATACTGGTAGGCGTCAAATCGTCTTTCATCCTCCTATAGAAATTTTCGATCTAGTTTATGTAGCACTAAAGAGACTGGCAATTAAAGACTGACCTCTTTCCTTTCTCTCTGAACTTATCTTCTGGAGTGAGCAAAACAGATTACATGCCAGAACTGCTTCTCGCCCCTTAATAGGTCAATCTGCTTTGTGGTTTACTTTTTTTGTCTGCTCGCTCTCCTGATGTAACAGGACTATAGAGGGCAGACTGGATGGTTGTGAAGTGCCGCGGTCTCCATGATGCAGTGTACTTCCTTCGCCTGCTTTGTCTATGAATGTCGTGGTTTTAGTCAAGCTAGTGTCAGGCCCTCACATCTGATGTCATGCGTGTGTCACATGACATCATAAGGCCGGAGTCACGCAGGATACCAGCACCAGATGTCGCTGGGGGAATGGGAAGGTTAAAAAAGCATTTATAAATTATCAACTCACTTTTGAGCACTTTTACATGTCATGAGTGCTCAGTGGCCTTTACTGTACATAATGTATGCATTTTATAGCCATCTTAAATAGTCCCCTGACCAGTTTTGGTCATTTCTAACAGGCAAGCCCACTGGGTAGATCGGTCTGTTATCAGGGTTATTATTGTATATGCAAAATATTAGTGGTGTGTGCCCTGAAAGATGGGGAAAATTGAAATGAAAACCCATTCGCACTCTTTCGACAAAGTGAGTCTCTTCGTCCAGACTGCTGGCACCGAAGGCTTTGCTGTGACAGCACAGTCAACTGTATTTTATTGGTCCAACATTCTGACTCGTAGGCGAAGGACGGACAATGTCTTGTTGTCTGCTAGTTGCTCTCTCTCTTTTTCGTCTCTCTGTATCGCTTGGTACAAAAAAAAACAACATACATTTTAGTTCCTTGCTCTTGTCCATTTATGTCCGCGCATGCTCTGGGTACTATTCTATTATTCGTTTCATTCATTTCACCGTATTTTGCCATCCACTTGGGTGCAGTATCTAGGCAGAAAGCTTCTTGCACGTTTCCATGTCTGTAGTGTGCTGTAGTTCCCCTTATAGTGATAGTTGAAAAGTGCTTGATAAAACCGGTCATTCTGCATGACAGGTTCTGCTAAGTGCAATTATAGCCTGTCGTACGCTAGTATTTGGGGCATTAATTCAGTGTAATTTCTTGCTTTCAAGTTTTTTTTTCCATTCCGACTTTATGGGATTGTTACTTGGGTTAAGTAATGTTATCTGTAGCACCTGCTCCGATTTAGTAAAAAATTGGGCCTGTATAGCAGTCAGTGGGCAAAAGTAGCTGTAAGTTAAGCAGATTATTTTTGACGTGCGTTCACTTGCCACTAGGCTGCATTTCTGTTCGCAAACAGCCGGAGGACCTGTGTTCTGACCTTTCCAGGGCGGTTGTGCTTCGGTGGAGGCGAAGCGTAGATGTCCCTGTGCTCTGTCAGTGCGTGTTAAAGAACCCCCTGGTGGTTTAAATGAATCTGGATCCCTCTACTACAGTGTCCGTCGTAGCCCATGTACCACTTTAGTATGTTAAACTCCACAATTTTCAATTTTTATATTTTTTTTTTGTAGCACTGTACTAGTTTTCTTTGTAGCTATGTTAAAATGTATTTAGAGATTAACATTAGCGTACTTTCCGGTGTATAAGACGCGGTTTTTTGTCAAAAATCTTGCTGGTGCGTCCTATACAAGGGTGCGTCTTATATGCGCATTTTTCGGGTTTTTTTTGCGAGTTCAGAAATTACTCAGGTTCATGCTGAAGCTTTTTTCACCGAAAAAATATCACTACCAATGATGCGGTAGTAACACGGTTAATACTTCAGTACGGGGACCGCCGTGCGCAACTTTTTTTAGGTGAACTTTATCATGAAACGGCGGGGATGACGACTTCCAGAATCGCAAACACGCGGTCGTTTCGGAGGCGCAAGCAAAAGTAATGTGAAATTCCAAAAGATGGCGACAGTCGCGCTTCTCGCCATTGTCAAAACTAGCCAAGCCGGCGTTCTTTTTTAGTCATTCTTTGCAACTTCGCAACCGTGTACGTATTACATCTGTGTTGGTGACTTCGGCGTGTGTTTTCCACTACCTACACCTGTCGTGCTCGGTCTTACTACAGTATGCCACCGAAGTTGCGCAAGAGCTACACCGCAAAGTTCAAATTATCTGCGGTCGAGTATGCTACCGAAAACGGAAATCGGGCTGCGGGCCTACGGAGCTACGGAGCTTTTATGCGATCAGATGAGTCCATCCATGGTTCATTTCGCGATGGTCGAGCGTGTTTAATTAACCCTCACTAGACTAAGTGGGTAAATTGGGGTGCGTCTTATACACGGGTGCGTCTTATATACCAACTTTTTCAATGAGAGCCTTCATGTATGTCGGCTGCGTCTTATACACCGGAAAATACGGTAGTTTTTTTTTTTTGAGGTTAAAATTGTGAGACTGTGTTGCACCATTATAAAAGGGGTATTCGCATGGCAGACCCTGGCACGAAAAGACGGGCAGGGTGTTGCCTCCGTGTGGCACTTTCTCCCTCACGCCGCATTCACACGGCCAGTCGGTTGAGCTAAGGGAGACATCACTGTTACCTATCGGGCCACCGGATAAAACGGGACGCCATCGTGGGTACCCCGCAAAACACGGGCAGTGAATTTTCCGGATGAGAAAAAAAAATGCCATTCTGGCCACACTGTGGTGCAGGAACCAAACTGAGGCACCTGCTTGGTCCTAAACTACCTAGTCGTAACTGTTCTATTTGTGCTGTTCTTGGCCAGTCCAAATGGCATAATGGCACCTCAACGATATCCTAGTTGATTGGTTTGGTTTGGTTTTGTTGGGTTTAACGTCCCAAAGCAACTAAGGCTATGAGAGACGCCGTAGTGGAGGGCTCCGGAAATTTCGACCACCTGGGGTTCATTAACGTGCACTGACATCGCACAGTACACGGGCCTCTAGAATTTCTCCTCCAAAGAAATTCCAGCCACCACGGCCGGGATCAAACCCGCGTCTTTCAGGTCAGCAGCCGAGCACCATAACCACTGAGCCACCGTGGCGGCTGATATCCTAGTTGAGGCGTGGGGTTCAGTTCCCAGTGTCGCAAGGTACCCACCGGTTTTCGGTCGATAGAAACTTTCCCCTGGCATGGTGCTCGACTTATCTGGGATAAATTCTTTGAAAATGGATCTTTGACCCCACCTTGTGTTGTGAGGCACTCTTTGGCCAAAACTGCCCTTGCGCCATTAACCCTTTATAAAGCGCGAGCTTCATGCATGTCTCACATATATTCAGATCGTAAAATTGCATTCGGAATTACTCTAAAAATTGAATGATATCTCTTTGAAGCCGCTTCGTACCTTGGTTTTGTAAAATGAGGGGTAAACATTTGTATCAATAGCTGCTTAAAAAGACCTATAATGTAAAATCTGTAGCTCAGTCTTTTTCTTGCATTCAAACTGAAAATTGCTTCAATAAATATTATCACGCACTTGACTTGTGGAAAAGGCTCGAAAGCTCTACAAATTTTGAAAATATCTTTTTCCGCTGGGCTGGGTCGGATTCAGCTGTATGCTTACGTTTGTATAAACACACAGAACACCAAAGAGTTTTATTTGCTAAAGATAAAAATACGCTGGATGGCTTGTCTGATAGTTCGGTAGCATTCATCATGCAAGAAAATGGTACCTAGGTGCATATGTGGCTGTTTGTCGGCACTTGAAACTAGTGGGACCGCTTGTGTCCTGTTGTCCTAAGAGGGGTTAAAAATTAATCATCATCATATCCAAATGGCACAGTGTAGGATTGTCAATTTCTGGCACTATATATGGCGCCAGTGGTTTCCTGTCTAGCCAGAGCATTCCACTGCGTGCTGAATTTCAGCTTAAAATTGTCGTAGAAATAATTTCTAGCTGTAAACATTATTAAATGCTCAAAACACTTTGAAGAGAACCATTTTTACGGCATGAAGGACGTTATAAAAGTGGAGTGTCCGTCTGGTCTGTAGTGCAAGCACACTGCAGTGTACTGTCCTAAGTTAACACTCATATCCTGTGAGCAACTTTTCTCTTGGTGCTCGCACCTTATGTTTATATTTTCTCACAAAACTGTATCATAGCAAGCATATTAACGTGAAACTCAGTTGCAATGCAGGCACCTCCAACGGATGTAAACATGCCAGCGTTGTTGCTGTCTTCATCCAGCATAACAACAAGCATTCTGAAACCAGCCGTCCACAATCCTGCCCAGATTTATACTGTATTTATTTAGTGTAAAAAATATTTTCTGTTGAGTGGAAAGTCTCTGGCAGTCGTCATGACATTTTGGCTTTGAGAAGCGTGTAGTTGGCTTGCAAATACATGGTACATAGGTGGAATGCGTTGCCACATATTTGTAGCTGCTGTTCTGCAGCAGTGGTAAGCTGGAGTGCTAGAAAATTTGAGTGTTTTCAGAGATCGCTCCGCAGAAGCAATTAGCAATGATAAACTCATGATATCTAGAATGCAATTTCAGCCGCGATTTCTTGTGCTTCGCAATTTGAAATGGTAGGTCGTGTTCAAAAGGTATTTTAAAATGTCACGTCATCTGCATAAGCTTCAATAGCACTTCTCAGTCCTGCTCTCAGGGATCGCATGAGGGGAAACTTTTTGCAGTAACCCTCTGCTACAATACCATGGAAAGTTGTCTGCATGTACCGACTGTTGCGCAAATCAGAGAAAATCGAAGAAAAATTCTCTCGGCTTAACCGCGCGTTTGTTCGGGCTCAAATTTCGCACAGAGGTTGCATTTAGTGGTCAGTTTTGTTTTATACTACATTTAGGTGGGGTACTTGCCTGATTCGGGCAGAATTATTTCGAAATCCCCATCGTCTGTGGCGACGGAGAACCAAAATCGAAAGACTTCGCAGCAATGGTACGCGTGGCGCCATCTCGCAGCCATCGGAGAAACGAGCTCTCCACTTAGCACAGCTGGGTTTCTCCGGTGGGTGCGAGATGGCGCTACGGGTACCATTGCTGCGATGTCTTTCAGTTTTGGATCGTCGTCGCCACATACGATGGGGATTTCCAAAAAATTCTGACTGAATCAGGCAAGTACCCCACCTAAATGTAGTATAAAACAAAACTGACCACCAAATGCAACCTCTGTGCGAAATTTGAGCCCAAACAAACGCGCGGTTAAGCCGAGAGAATTTTTTTTCGATTTTCTCTGATTTACGCAACACGCGTTATAGGGCACGTGACAAGAAGCACATCATCTTGGAATTTTAAAATTTCAGTCATCATCTTTACTTTGATAGTGATACTGAAGTAGAAATGAAGTGCGAACTCTCTTTTGATGATGAATGAGATGAACCCAATATCAGCGTCTCGTGACCCACACTGTCGCATTAGGAACCCGCAGAACTTGTTTTTAACAAATTGCTCCAAGTACGGTTTCATCTTGCGAGAACGCAGTGCGCCTGCCTATCTTTAGGTGCCATAGGTGCCTGAGAAGGTGTACAGCTACTTTGTGATGACCTGCACCCCACTGCTGGAGCTGTCAGGCTGCCCCTGCATTTCCTGATGGGGACACACTAGTTCCGTCGAAGATAGATACGAAGGGCGCCGTTGAAATCAAGAGGAAGAAGTGGGCTTGGGCAGGGCATGTAATGCGAAGGCAAGATAACCGCTGGTCCTTAAGGGTGACGGAGTGGATTCCAAGAGAAAGCAAACGTAGCAGGGGATGGCAGAAAGTTAGGTGGGCGGATGAGATTAAGAAGTTTGCGGGGATACAGTGGCGGCAACTAGCAAAGGACAGGGTTAATTGGAGAGACATGGGAGAGGCCTTTGCCCTGCAGTGGGTGTAGTCAGGCTGATGATGATGATGATTAGTCATTTCAGGTGTGAACACATGTTGGAGTTAGCAGGCGAGTTAGCAGGCAAGCTTATTGGCTTTAGCTTGTTAATAGCCACATCCTTCTGACCAAAGAAGCTTTTTACGATGGTTCAAAGATAGTTTGAACTGACCATTTCGTTTTCCTTTAAGTCTGAACTGGAACCATGGCTGCTTTACTGCGTTGATCTGAGAGCTAAACAGAATAAGGTGCGCTGTATTTACAATGGTTCTATTGAGTGGTGCATGATGGGTAGTAGTTAGCTGCTGCTTGAATGTGCAAAACTGAGTCCTGCTGACCAGAAACTGTTGAACTGGATGTGAAATAACTGTACAAGCAATTTGAAAAAAATATCTAAATATTCTGTACAGTCAGGCCCCAATAATATGAACACTTTAGTCCATGAATAAAACTGTCTAGTGTGAGTCATCCATGGTAACAAATTGTGAAAAAAAGCATGTTCAGTAAAGAAAACTTCAAGGTTTTCTTTTATGCATAACGGTTGGCAATGAAATGAAAATTAAACAAAATCTTTGCAGATTCCAGTGCAATTTTGATGGCCATTATCATAAAAATTTTGTGCTGCAGCTTGAAGCGCCTACAACAGTTCATGAGATGCGTGATGGTATCTCGTGGCATGGTAGCCAATCTCCAATTGCAGCTCTTCACAGTTGCTGAATACAGCTCTCAATGCCGCGCAAACTGCACAGAGTTCTTACTGGGAGTCATATGATATGGTAAATTGTAACGCACGTTGCCTGTGCACATTGGCCCTGTAAAGCATGAAGCCACAAAAATGGGGCATCAAATGTTGCATTTGTGCTTTTGTAGTACCGCTTGCTTGTTTCCTATACTCAAAATACAGGAAATGAAACATCTGGTTGGGTGAATAGAGATTTTGCCCTCATCAGCTTTTAAAGCTCTTTTCATCTGTAGATAGAGGCATATGCTGATGGTTATGTTGAACATGGATTTTTCTCTAAAAATTTTTATGGTTGCATTGTCAGTCTATTTCTCATCACATTCCTGCTCCGGGGCTTGGTTTGACAATTTTCGAGGTACCTGTCGTGCTGAGTTGTTTGCTCCTAATGTCATGAATATAAAGTTTTGTGCGCCGCCGCGGTGGCTCAGCGGTTACGGTGCTCGGCTGCTGTCCCGAAAGACGCGGGTTCGATCCCGGCCGCGGCGGCTAGAATTTCTTTGGAGGAGAAATTCCAGAGGCCCGTGTACTGTGCGATGTCAGTGCACGTTAAAGAACCCCAGGTGGTCCAAATTTCCGGAGCCCTCCACTACGGCGTCTCTCATAGCCTTAGTCGCTTTGGGATGTTAAACCCAGAAACCAAACCAAACCATAAAGTTTTGTGCCCCGTTGCACTGGCTCAGTGGTAAAGATTCTTGACTGTCAAGTCCAAGGACGCTGGTTCGAGGTGAGCCGCGCTGGCCGCACTTAAATGAAGGCAAAATGCAAGGGGTCCATGTACTGTGCGCTGTTAGTGCACGTTCAAGATTCTCAAGCGGTTAAAATTAATCTGGAGCCCTTCACTATGGCAGCATTCATAGCTCAAACTTTCATAGCTTTGGGGCATTAAAATTCCATCTACCATGCCGTACGGTACTGTACCATACCATCAGTAGCTTCTTTTACTGTAGTCGAACGCCTCTACATGGAGCGCTGCTACTAGGAAATGACTTGTTTAACGAAGGAGACAACTTGCCCTTGCCAGGTGCCTATTCTAATAATGTGTGGTGAACACCAATACAACCTATTTGCCTGTTTAGCAAAATGTATATATATGTTCCCAATTGTGTAATTGTCGTAACGAACTTACTTGGCAAGGAACGATAAATCCTTCATTAATAATTTCACAGTGGCAACACACGGCTATTCTATTTAAGCGTCACGAGGCGCCACAGCGTCACAAAATGAAAGCAGTCCGCGCTGACAACGTTCCCAGAAACACCTCTCCTCGAAGTGCAAAGTGAAAACCAGATCTTGCAGTCAGGGCCATGCTGACTGACATCATCTAGTGCTGTGGTGGGCAGGCGCAGGAAGGAGCATGCGTGCAACTGATCCGTGTGTAGGAAAGGAAGCTTTGGCTTTGCGAGCATGTTTGCAAGCATGCGTAGTGCCAGTACCTCTTTTTTTCAGTGTTTGCCAGCACATGTCTTTGCGGCTGTCACAATTCACAGCGCTCAATTCAAAGGAGGTTTGTGATGATGCCTAGTTCAGAACTGTTGTCCCTGGCATTTCGAAAGATGCATAGTGGTGAGGAGCATGCGAGAGCTGCTTAGAAGTCCCTTATAAATATACCTGGCAAGGGGGCAGGGAAAATGAGCTGGCTGCAATGCCTGGCAATAAAGACCTGTATGGTCATAAGAGCATTTGACACTTCGCAATTGTTCCTAGCGTTGGTCCCATACCCTCTGAAAAAGTATGCTGCTGAGCTTAACAGTATTATGTCGGCCTTAAAGGTGCACTGAAGAGGAATCTGAACTTGTCTTTTTGTGGCGGGAACTCGATCTACACGTTCCTAGCATTCTTAGAAACTACGACTTATTGCCCTGTGTGGCCAATTTCCCTAATTAAATCGAATTAACGTCCGGCTCCCGCCCTTTTTTTTTTTAATTCTGCCTCGTACGGTGGGCGGAGTCGACCAACGCGTGGAGTGCCTTTCACCCAGTCCCGTGGCGGCTTGCGCTCTGCCATCGGCGGAGTAATACGTAGTAGTCCGTAGTAGCAAATAGTCCGCGCGTATTCTTATTTCTGCGGGCTTATTTTGCGGCTATATTATCTGCGAATGAAACTATTTATTCATGGAAACCTAAAAAACAAAAAGCGAAAGCAAACCTCCACGGAGCTGGCTGAAAGGAACTTCACGCGTTGGTCGACTCCGCCCATCGTACGAGGCAGAATTAAAAAGAAAGGGTGGGAGCCGGACGTTAATTCGATTTAATTAGGGAAATCGGCCATACAGGGCAATAAGTTGCAGTTTCTAAGAATGCTAGGAACGTGTAGATCGAGTTCCCGCAGCAAAAAGACAAGTTCAGAATCCTCTTCAGTGCACCTTTAATTGCGAATTCTGTGAGGTGTGCTGTGATAAAAAATTACCGGCTTCTTTAAAAGAGCTCATTATTTACCATGCCCACCCGGAATAAAGCTTGGTTTCTGTCAAAATGCTAATTCTTTATTGGAAGCTGTTGGGGGACGTGGCTGTTTTGATGAACAGACCTCTGTAATGAAGGTATTATGTGAGAACAAGCTGATGAAGACAGGACTACACGACAGATGGCGATGGAATGATTTAATGGCGGAGGGCCCGGCGCGAGCGTTCCGTGCTGCGTCACTGCCCACTTTGTCATCTTCTAGTCCGTGACACTACCTGGGGCCACCGAGTGATTGTCGCGATTGTGCGAACTAGGAGAATGGCAGTGACGTGCAGTCGGGGCGGGGGATGGGGCTGGGGCGAACGGCAAGGTCAATTCTGGTCAGGTGGGAGGAGGCTCCACCGGGTTGTGCGGACCAAGAATTCAAGGCCGACAACCATGGCAGATGCAGCACGCTGAAGCTCCAGGACCAGGATGGTAATGGAATGATTTAAAGGCGGCAGGTCTAGCACAAGCGCTCCGTGCCGCACCACTGCCCACTTTGTTGTCGTCTAGTCCGTGACTACATTTTCCACTCCTGTGCACCTTTTTATAGAGGCATTTGACAGCATTTTTCTTATGTTACACGTTGAGTAGCATAGTTGGGCATCTTCACTTCACCTGAGGTAGCTTTATTTCTAGTCGTTACTTTTTTGCGTGCCTGGTCATGTGCTACATCAGTTAGTTGGGCAACATCAAATTGAATGTTCATACTTAATTTCCCTCTTTTATCATTCCTATAACAGTGCTATTCATGCTCTTACTGCTGCAGTGCTGCCACTTGTAAGTTAATGCACCTCGCAATGCCACAGCAGAATCCTTGCTGTTGACAGGTACTGTCAACACCACCGCAACCAGCTTGAATGCATGCCATATTGGAAACATCAATGCTCTGCTTCCAAATCACAGAATTAAATTGTGAGCATCCTTGAAAATCTGAGGCATACTTGGCACTAAAGCCTTGCCTGTCTGCTTGCAGAGAGAAACGACAAGCAGGTCTGTCCCTTGTTTAATGTGGCAGGTCTAAATACCGAAGTGTGCACGCCTCCTGCTTAAGGAGACCATGGCCCTCAAACGCAGGCAGCGTGTGCTAAAAGCATGGTTCCCACTGTAATAATGGCAGGCACCTTATCTGGCTACTTCTCAGATCTAGCTGTTCTTTCTGGTTGTTTGGTTGGAACAGCGTTGTGCTCAGGTATCTTGCTTAAGGGGACGGTCTGCTGACTTTTATTGACAAAATTTTTCTTGCGGCAATCGAAAGCTCGTTTATCAGATAAACAAATACCCAGCTGCAGTGCTGAGAGACGCAGCTGAACAATTTAAATTTTTTTTCCTTATGGCTGTTGCAGCTCTCATGGTAGATGGCGCCTGCAAACCCTGCCATCGGGGACACAAACTGTAGCCAGTGCTGTGACCTTATGCGACACTGCCCTTTCATTGACTAAATTTAGCTTCTCCGTCGAAAATTTTTTTGGTGAAATTTTATATTGCAAATGTTTGCTATAACGAGGTATCGCTGTATATATGTTACGAAAAAGATGACGATGGCGACTTGTGAAACCGTCACATTCCCCGCACTTGTACGCTTGCTTTTAGTGTTATGACATGTGGGCTTTCCTTGTGTGTTTCTGCTTCATTTTGGCTACTGCGTTGGGCTTTTTATGTATTAGTTTAGTTATTGTCATTTATCAGTTTATTGTGCGTGATAACAGCGTCATTTCCCATAATCGTCGGACCATACCTTTGAGTGGACTGCTTCAATAAATTTTGAGGGACGCTGAGCACTCAGTCCGCTACAGGATGCAGTAGCATAGAATTTACACCAATGATAATTTAAAACCAACATATTTCCTGCGATCAGCGCAAGTTAAAAAACCCCAAGTGTTCGAAATTTCCGGAGCCCTTCACTACAGCGTCCCTCACAGCCCGAGTCAGTCGCTTTGGGACGTTAAACCCCTATAAACAAAACTAAACCGAATTTCCTGCTGTTTCATGCAATTTGCTGCAGACTTGTGAGATCTCAATTCCAAGCGCCCTTTCGAAGCTCCCGCCATTTCATGTGATTTGCTGTATGCTTGTAAGATGGCGCTTTCGAGCGTCTTTTTCTTTTCTTGTTGTCAGTGAAAGTGGCCACGCGGTCACTTTTCAGCTTGCTCTTTTTGGACCGACTTGCTCACTGATGGAAGGCGATGAAGACGAGGACATCCAAAGTACAGCATGAGAGACTGGCAGTTTAACATGCAGGACGGTGGGCTGTGGCAGTGGTGCAGCGGTCTGATGCACCAGCCAATGAAGCGACCAGTGAAGCTGTTCTGTCCACACAGCCGCCGGTTCAGCTCCCGCTCGCGATCAGTTCTGTTTTCTTTTATTTCACACCCCAACCGAGTGTGGCACTGGGCGCCGCCAAATGCGCAGAATGAGCTCCTTATGCTATCGTATGAAGTCCTTCTCTTTCGCTCGTCTTTCTGCATGGCTTCTTTTTTCCATGGCTGGGCTTAGGTGTCATGAGAAAAGCTGTGATGTGGTAGTGCACTTTCCACCTCAGCTTTTCTTCTTGCTTTTTCTATGTTCACATTTTGTAATGCACACGTGGTGAAAGTAGAACACATGCAGAGTTAGTCTGCTGTGTGCATTAACATTGCTTGTAAACAAAAGGTTGGAGTGTGCTCCCTAGAATGTGTGGGATTGATTCATAGGTACATACTACAAAGCTGTAAAAACACTGATTTTAACAATGGCTAAGCAGCACTGGCTCAAATCGAAGAGGAAATTGCCTCTATTGTCTTTCAGAGGCCATAAGAAAAGGAAAAGAATGTTAGGCTACTGATATATGCAGCTAAAATACTTTTGGTGCAGCATTACTACTTTTCCAGGCAGTTCCTCTGCGTCTAAATTTCCTATTTATGCTAGTTGTCTGTCTGTCCTGAAGTACTCACAGCTTTGTGCCTCTCACAAGAAGCCATTTTAATAGGGACTTCTAATACTAATTCACATTTTTACCTTGTTCCTCAGCTTCTCGCGCAAAGCATGAAACTGCTCTAAATTCCTCTTTTGCCTGCTAGAAAGCCTGCTGCGGAGTGGTGACAGTCATCCATTCTACTGTGAAAGGCATGTTAGCTGCCTTGTAGAAGCGCCGCAGTTTTGGTCGGAATATTGCAACTTGTTTTGACTAGTGCTGTGGCCATCGGTCCCGGCGTGACAGTATTGTGGCAGCTGTAAATCTTATGTGAAACTGGAAATGCTGCATATAGAAACACTTTCAATTCTGAAGGCCACATAAAAGTTTGTTTTGTGCATAGCTCTTCTATTATCTTCAATTACTAGGAAAGAAATACCTAGGTACCAGCTTTGCACATTGTGTGTGCAGTATGCAGAACAGTTCACCTTGCACACGTTTGCTCTGTAATGGCCGACACCACACGGCGTTTTGTTGTGCTGCACAGGAGGAAGAGCTGTTCCGTACAACAGGGCGCCTGCCGCCATCAGCCGGGGGCGTGTCGGAACCCCCCCAGGTTGTGGGCATGATCCCACCTGTTTGCAAGGATTTCCTGAAGGGCGACTGCCGCCGAGCGGGCCGGTGCAAGTTTCGGCACCTGGGTGAGGAGGAGCCGGAGGCCAAGCGCCGGGCCCTGGATGACGAGATGGGATACCGCGTACTGCAGCAGGAGAATGCCATCCTGCGCCGCAAGGTCGGCCGTCCCACTCCCTACTCCCGATTTGTGCAGCATTAAAGGCCTTGCCCCCCGCCGGGCACTCACCCCCACTCTGGCTCTCTTTTATATGGGAGGGGAGGGGAGCGCGAGCGCGAAAGCGGCAGTGCAGATGCGTGGGCCAAAGTGCGGTGCAAAAGCGCGTGGCGAATGCGCGAGCGAAAGCGCGTGGCGGTAGTGGAGTGTTTGAATGCGGGACGAGCAAATGCGGAGCAGTGGGGTAAAGCGCGGGCAGAATGCAGCGTGGAGCGGAAATTGCGGCAAGAGTGCGAAAAGTTTGTGGAACTGCGACTTGTCACACGGTTCAAGAGCTGCAGTGTGTGCATTCATGAGCTGTCGCACATTACGTCGAAGCAAATGCTAGCATAAATGCTTAGTTTGGTGGTTGCAAATTGGGTTACGAGGACGTTTCAATTTTGGGAAAGGCACATACTGTTGCCGTTAGCGAGTAGCGAGAAAGTAGTAGTGCTACATGCTCACCGACTCATTTGGCACTTAGAGGGCACGATAGCGTTGCTTAATTCTGAAGTGTTGCGAATGAACAGCTTGAGTGGGTGAAAGTGAGTGCAAGGCTGGGACAGGTCCAGTGATGAAAGATTGTTGTAGGAAATTTATGGCATAAGATATTCTGTTTGCAAGCTTATCTTGGTGAGGTGAAAACCTGAAACACCACCTGGTGCTGTATTTTTTTTTGTATTTTTTATGCAATCTGGCTGTGGTAGGCATGCTTGCAAATATTGTCATGGTCTGTGTCATATACTTCTCTACCATTTGGTGGATTCCTTCAGCTTACTGTACATGTTGGCACTACTTGGCATAATATTTTTCCTTTCAGTCGCAAGGAGCCCGGTGAAAAGGATGTAATAGGGCAAATGTATGCCAGCCGCGTTTAGGTGGTGGCAGTTGCAAATCATAACTTCATGCAATGATGTCATGGGAAGTAGGGAAAGCCTGCTGAAGACGCATCTTGTTTTAAATTTTCTCAAAAAAAAGCATGCTTTAAAGTAAATGCTGCAGTACCAAGGTATGTTTTCGTAACTTGCCTGAAGTAAGCTAGTATATGCTGTATTGTACTGAATATATTTCGAAGACTTGTTCTGAGAGCACGGTAAGGAGCAGTACATGGCTGAAAGTGTTGATTGTCGTGATGAAACAAAGTAAGAAAGTCTTTGGTGTGCCTTGGCTTTTACCACTGCACTGTGGTATAGAATGCAATGCAGTGACATGGCAGCCACTGTGATCATGTTGCTGGTTGTAAGTGCACCTGCACAACACTTGTTCTTTCCTTGAAAGATTTTATTCAGAATACAAAGCCATGGGAATATCCATCTGTTTCTACTCTGTCACATGGGCAGTTTCAGTGCCCATTGTGTCAACGGACATCACTCAACTGAGATAGGCCAGTGCCACACGGCGATTTTCAATGACCTTTGAACTCTATGGACGTCGACTCGGTGGAGGTTCTCGAATGGCCATTGGAATCTCAAGGGCCAGAACAGTCTCGCACTCGCCATATGTTGCAAAATCGACATAAAAACTCAAAATAATTACACTTTTGGTTTGATGACAAAGTTTGACCACATTAGCCAGCTTGTAAGCCCATTTTTATTCAGTGAACAAATTGGCAAATTGGTTATGGCATTCAGCTTCGTTTCTCCCATTTGTGCCTCTTGGTGCACTTTGTGACAACCAAGGCTAATAAGTGCCCCACTAATGCTCTTACGATAGTAGCCATGAACGTGACAGAGACGGCCACTGATATGTGGCAGCTTCGGTGGCGAAAAGTAAATGCTTATGATAGGATGAGCACATCGCTGTCCATTGTCACCCTACCAATGCTGTCTCTAGATTGTGACAAACTGTGAAGTATTTAAATAACTGCTTCCGAACAAAGTTTCGATTAAAAATAACACCCCAACATTCGCTCCTTTCATACTGCTTCTCTTCATCACCATCATCAGCCTGAGTACGCCCTCTGCAGGGCAAAGGCCTCTCCCATGTCTTTCCAATTAATCCTGGGGCTTGGCCAGATAGTTCGAAAACTATACAGGCAATGCGAGCGCTGTCACGAGTTTTAAGCGATATGGGCCTTGACTTGCATTTGTAATGTTAGCAAGTGTGCCTTGACTTTTGTCATCTGCCTCCTGCCATCATCATCGTCCCCCATCGTGACCCTCCTTTTTTCTCCTCTTCCCATTCCCCAGTGTAGAGTAGCAGGCCAGATGCTCACTTTTCAGGCCAACCTATCTGCCTTTCCCGTCAATAAACCCTCTCTCTCTCTCTGTCCTTTGCCAGCGGCGGCCACCATGTCCCAGCAACCTTCTTTAGTCAATATTGCTACCCCTGGCACCATCTTTCAGGTCGCATGCTCACTACTCCCTCAATGGTCATTGAAATTTGCCGTGTGGCAGTAGTGCATGGATGGCCCTCAAAAATTTCGATGGCCACTGCCTCATTGCACAATGCGATTGCCCATGTGACTAAGGTATTACTCCATACCACTTATTTCAGCTATCAGGTAGGGAAGCTGCTTGCTTTTTCCAGCAGCATAATTATGTTCAGTGAAGTTAAAATGATCTATTAATAAAGTATGATGGACAGCAGCATTATAACGGAAGGCTGTTTGTGCCTTGTCTTTTCAACTGCTTTGTGGGACACATGACTAAACCACAAAAGTGTCGCACACAGGGTCCATCTGCAGCCTTGTGGCATGGCAGGCTTCTATAATTATGTTCAGTGAAGTTAAAATGATCTATTAATAAAGTATGATGGACAGCAACATTATAACGGAAGGCTGTTTGTGCCTTGTCTTTTCAACTGCTTTGTGGGACACATGACTAAACCACAAAAGTGTCGCACACAGGGTCCATCTGCAGCCTTGTGGCATGGCAGGCTTCTGCTTGTAAGGTCACCAAGCAAAAGGTGCAATATTCGTGAAGGTTTGTGCTTGTGCAGCAGTTTCTGTTTAAGTAGCAGTTCATGCATGTGCTCATCCAGCAGCCCAACTTTTTCTCCATTGGTATTCAAAGAGACGCCTAGGACGAACTGAAGTTGGCCTGTATTGATAAGAGTGCTGCTGCCTAATGACAGAGAAGCTGCTTTCGCTCAGAACGAAGGTGTCATGAGCTAGAAAAGGTCAAAGCATGAAACAGATGTGTCACCACTGGCCATTTTCTCAAGCAAGCTGCAGCAATGTGAATGCATTTTTTTTTTTTTGCAGAACTCTGAAGCCAGGCCACACTACCATTCACTTCTAGGCAGTTATCATGGAGTCCATTTTTGGCCTGGATGCCTTGAGTTTGAATTGAGTGGCAGGATACAGAATTTTGCAGTCTTGAATTCAATTTTCTCAGCAATAAATGCTTATTTGGCTACCAAAAAATGGCAGACTAGCCAGAAACAGCCACACAGTAAGAACAAGAAGTTGAATAATGTAGTGCTCGGTGTCCCTTGAAGATATTTGAGCAGGCCTGTCAGTTGACACATACTAAGTGGCGTGGGGTTCTTGTTCATGGCATGCTTTGAACGCCACCTTTCAGGTGGATGACCTGAAGAAGCAGGTGGCTGACCTGATGGCCACCAATGAGTTTCTGCTGGACCAGAATGCTGCGCTGCGGCTGAGCAAGCAGGCGCCCGCAGGCACCCCCCAGCCCCTGGGAGTTATTCCCACCGCAGCCGCCTTGGGACCCGTGGCCCCCCTAGGTGGCACCGCTGACCTGACCTCCACTCCACAGAGCATGGCACCCATGATGCCCGTGGTGCCAGTCTCCATCTCATCCAGCCTGCCGGCCTCCCTCTCACAGAGCCTGGCACAAACCATAATCACCATGAGCAGCCCGTCGGCACCGCTGGTCTCCTACCCTGTCATGACACAAAGCCTACGCCCTGTCATTGCCCATCGCATGACTCACTAGGCTCGTCCACGTGATGGCCATTCTGCTGCTGATCTTTGTGCGCTGGTCTGGATCACAGTTGAGGAGTGTGCCACTGAGTGGCGGGCTTGCAGACAGGCCTGAATGTGGCTGTGCCTGCACGTATAACTCTGGAATGGTGGTGCCAGCTTTGAGGCAACACACCTCTTTGTTGGGCTCTGCTGTTGAAATGGACTCATTACCTCTGAATACCACTTTCATTTGATGCCTCCTGCCTTTGGTGGTAATGGTACAGTGCATGATCCAGACAAGTTATATGGAGGTCAGCAGGCCGTTCGGATCTTTTTCTTGTACTTTTGAACCCGTGCCGTTCCTTGCCAGTTTCTGTGGTGACGACTCATATGGTCCAAGACCCACCAGCTTTCCCGATGCTTTTGTTGTGTCTGACGCTGAGTTGAACCAGAAGGCTGTATCATAAATGAGATAAGAACTGCCACATGTGGCTTGGAAAAAGAAAAAAACCACTTGTGTTCTTGCTCCACCTGAGATTTCTTCTCTGTGCATTTCTTGGGCACTCGTCCTTGTGAAGGTTTGGTTAGTGTTGGCACCTTTTTCTTCATCTTCTTATTCTTTCATTCAGCTGTATGCAGTCTTGGATTTCCACGTGGCAGTTTGTGTTTTTGACCATGGAATTTGTTGGTGGGGTGGTGTTGCAAGACAGCCACAAGATTATCAAAGCATGCTGCCACTGCTGTGTTCTGTGTACTTCTTACTTTGTGTGTTTTTATACTTCTGTCATCACTTTTTACATTTGGTACTTTGCAGACTGGAATGTTACACCTGACTTACAAGCATTTGAATATCACTGCACGGTGGGACTGCATCACATTACTCGATTTTCTTGATATCTGGCAAACATTTCTTTGGATACCAAAAGAGAGATATGGAGCCTTGCTGTCTTAAAGGGACACTGAGGAGAAATTGAAGTTGGCTTGTATCGGTAGAATACCAGCTCCTGATTACAAAAACGCTACTCATACTGACAACAAAGCTCTTGTAACGTAGAAAAGAGCAAGAACCAAAATACAGGTATCACCGCCACAGGCCAAACTCGCAAGTACAAGCGTGCTGACATCTTAGGACAAAGCAGTGTTGCTAGAACCAATGGTTCTAGCAACTCTAGGACCCGAGAAGCAACAAATCACTGAGGCGCAGCCAATGCATGCTCAAATCTCCTTGACGTCGCCAGATGGCGCCACGTGCCCGGCAGCTACGCGCGCGCCTGCAGCATCGGGACCAATCAGCGCCTGCTCATAAAGGTGTCTATTTGCGAGAACTTCGTTGACCACTTCGAGAACGAGATCCATCGTAACGCTGGCAAAACGCCTGTGCAAACGTAAGCGAAGCGACTGTAGCGATGGCCGCAATAGCCGATAGAGGCCTTCAACGTTCGGCCGGCGGTAGCTTTCGTTTCGGCTGCTGCTAGGCCGCACTGCTGGCCGCCAGAAATCACGGAGTCTGCGTTACGTCATGTTCACGTCATGTGTCACGTCACTTAGTCCTGTGTCGTCATAGGAGAATCCCAAGTTTGAATCAGAGCGGCGGGAAAAACTTTTTCAACTTCGAATCCAAATTTCTTAGAAATAAATGCATCTTTCGCTGCCAGCCAAGTGGCAACAAAGCCATGACATGCCGAACTATCGGATTTTGCTATAAAAGAAATATTAATAGTGCTCTCCTCACTGTCCCTTTAAGTGTCTCGCCATATTTTCCAGGCCTGCCTTTCAGTGCTATTTCTTTCCTGTTCTTGCCTCAAATTGTTTTCAGGGAACACCCATAATCATGTACAGTGGTGAGACAGCTTTGGATTTGAAAGACCTGATTTCTTCTTCTTGTATGATGAAGTCCTGTGAAGTGGTGCTTATGAAAGCCAAGCTTGTCTCACTGGGTTGTGCTAACGGCTGCCATGCAGGAGGTCAGTCGTTTCTGCTATAATAGTGGTTGCTTGCATGCTTGGAGTCTCACTTTTCTCCCTTCATAATTTCCATTTCCCAAGCTACTGTGCTGCAGCTGGCATGGATATGCAGCCAACGTTCCCGAAATACTTTTGGGATTTGCCGATGGTTTTTCTTTACCGTCTGATGAAATGCAGGTGCCAAACATTGCTAGATCAAACATAATACGGGCAACAATGGCTGGGTCCTAGGCAACTCATTGCTAGAATACTAGATTACTCATTCTGTGGCCAGCACCTGAGTTCGCAACCACACCCACGGAGCTTGTGTGTTGGAGCACAGGCATCTGCTCCTTCAGTGTTGGCTACTCTTGTGCTGAAGGATTTGTAGCAATTGCATTGCTGTGGCAGATTGTCTTTTCCTGACAGAAGAAAGAAGGGCACCCAACACATGAGCAGTAATCAGAAATGCACAGCACCATTTTTATTTCCATCACATGCTACAGAAAATAAAACAGTCAGTTTGCAATGTCCATGATTTACTAAACTGCGCTTATGGCATGGCAGGGATGCCTATTATCGCAATACCAGGAATTCTGGTTTTCCTGGTATGATCGGCTGATCTTTGCATGCATCTACACAGCTGGCGGGGCGGAAGCATGTTCGCCAAATGACTTCTGTATATCCTGCCTCGGAGAGCATGCGTGGTCGCCCAGAAAAAGTTTTCTTTCCCAGAGACCATGTATTTAATTCTGTTCCACGGTCCTTAAAATTGGCAGACAGTACCAGAGCTCAGCAGATGACAGCATTCACCAGCAAAGTTCCTACGACCATTTCTACCATGGGCTGCATGCCATGCCTGTAAGTTGAAGCTGCAGAAAACCATGCATTCTTGATACCATGGCAAAGGAATTTCGCTTCACTGACAACAGTATTTCAACAAGTTCCTTGGAAACTGTGAACACACATGGCAATGTCCCACATCTGCCTTGTTTCCCTCTGCTGCCAGGTGTCCCGCTGCACTTAATACTGCTTATAAGGCATGCACCTGGCCACCACAGTGGCTCGATAAGCTCTAAATTCACTTGCACGTTACCTTCATGCATTCTTCATGCAGTGAACTTCGTCAGCCTATTTGTCGGACTATGCGCTCCATCATTCCATAGGTTACATCAATAGTCGCCATTGCATCCTTAGTACCCATTTCATGGCCGCATTTTATCTTCGTTTTTTTTTTCTTTTACCTCTTCCACGCTGCTCTCCTTCTGTCTTTATCTCCCAAAATTCCCCTTCCTACGCAGAGTAGCATGACAGCGATTTTTAAACGCCGGCTAAATTCTCTGCATTTCATTAAAGAGTCTTTCTCTCTCACAGTGGCTCAGTTGTTATGGCGCTCGGCTGCTGACCTGAAAGACACGGTTCCGGTCCCGGCCACTGCGGACGAGTCTCGATGGAGGCGAAATTCTAGAGGCCCGTGTACTGTGCGACGTTGGTGCATGTTAAAGAACCCCAGGTGGTCGAAATTTCTGGAGCCCTTCACTGCAGCGTCCCTCATAGCCTGAGGCGCTTTGGGGTGTTAAACCAAACCAACCATCTCTGTGTGACAAGTGTGCACGGCAGAGATTGGCAGCATTGTAAGTAAATCAGAATTTTGGGCAGAGGTGCTGGCAGTGATCAAAAAATTCAGGGGGGCATTTTGCTGACCTAAAGTGCGGTGAGGGGAAAGTCTTAAGCGCGGTGTTGCTGCTTGTGCCACTGATGTGTGGTTAAGATGTTAAGCTTCGACTCTGAGAGTGGAACGCGACAGCGTCTTGCAACGCTGCCAGGGAGTCCACAGAACGCCATCGCCCGTTCGGCTGTAGGCCTTGCTCGTCGGTAAAATGGTTTTGAGGAAAGGAAATCCATCTCTCGCATATCTCTGTGGACACCTGAATTTCGCCGTAACGGGAAAGGAGGAAGATGGGAGTGAACGAAAACATCATATTCACTAGACGCGCCTTTGTTAAGCCTGAGAACATCATCATCATCATTCCAAACCATCGAGCTGGCATGGCGGAGTGGTAGCGTGCTAGTCTCGCACTCCGGAGGCCCTGGTTCGATTCCCCGACTCGACCAATTTCCTACTCGGTTTTATTTATTTATCTGGTCTGACTAGAAAGGTTAATTAGGCTGCTTGGTCAATTGAGCAATTAACTAACCTCAGTCCCCCTTACTTGGAGCATCACTATACCATCCCTTTAATTGGTTGCATGGTTACTAGCCAAAGTACAATTGGCCCGTTTGAAATTCACGCACTGTGACGTCACGACAATTTCGACCAATTGAAAAGCGTGACATTTCTGTCTACAACTCCTGCTTACCACGATGAGGTATTAAAGGCTTCCGCCTTAAAACATGTGGTAAAAACAAAGCAAAAGGACTAACCACAACTGTACCGGCTGCTTCAGCAAAGTGTGAACCAGAATTTTTAAAATATGCTATGAGGTATTGGGGTACTGAGCTGGTGAACTTATGCAGCATTGTAATGCCAGTGTTGGCGGACATCATCCACCAGCTGAATCATGTTAACCAGTAAGCTGGTGAACTGATTTTTAATGGCTGTGGTAACGTCCCAAAGCGATCGACTTGGGCTCTGAGGGACGCCGTAGAGAAGGGCTCCAGAAATTTCGACCATCTGGGGTTCTTTAACGTGCACTGACATCGCACCGTACCCGAGCCTGTTGCACTTAGCCTCCATCGAAATTCGACCGCCGCGGCCAGGATCGAACCCACGTCTTTCGTGCCAGCAGCCGAGCACTAACCACTGAGCCACCGCGACGGGGTGCGCGCACCTAAGGGGATTCCGTGGCGCACGTTACACGTGATCGCTCCTGCCTGGGTTGGAGAGTCGCTCGGTGGTGACTCTAGGCCGGAGCAGCACCGCAGCGCGGGTGGGACAGACGAGGTCACTTGGTAGTGCGCCGCTGAGCGGCGCACGCTTTTCGAAACATGGCCGCCGAAATACAGTTACTGCGGCATCGTCGGTCGGCCGGTTATTGTAAAAGATGTAAATAGTGGGAACGAAGCCCCCTACATGGCACTGGATGCCCCCTTAATGTGAGGAGGCAACATTACAACACGAAGGATAGCCTTGGAGCGCAATCCTGCGAGCGCTGGAGATGATCCGACCCCAACAAACACAAAACCTCCACAAAATCTCCCAAAAATGACCCATCGGGACATCTGGAATCTCCCCAGGAAGTGCTTATTTTTCCCGAACACATCTAAAAAACCCCCAGAACTAGCAATGTCCAAAAAGTTGTCAGTCCCATGGAAAACCCCAAAAGGTTAATGCTCGATTTCTCGGTTCTGGTTCAATAAAATTATTCCTCCTTTTTTCATACAGCCTGGAGGCATCCAAGCGCACATATGTGTCAAAATTCAGGCGCATACTTATGTTACAGGTGGTGTAATACACCTTTCCACTCGTGTGAAAGCGTGCTGGCTCAGCCGTTCTGCACTTATCCGTTTACGTGAAATGTCTTAGCATTTTACACACAAAGGAAATATGAACACCCGATTTGGCCCATATAAGAGCAAATAGCAGCGCCATACAGAAGTCATATCAGTTTACTAGCTGTGCTCTTAGCACGAATTGCATCCTGTCGTCCGTACCCGCTACCGCACCATACACCACCACAATCAAAATGCAGTCATGTTTCAGTCAAAGAAAAGCAATACAGACCGAATTGAAAGTCCGTGCCGAACAAAACTTACGCGTAACGGCGCAAATCTGAATGAATACAAACAGCAGACGCAAACGTGTGCACCATTTAATACACAGTGTACATAGCACTATGGCGCCATGCATATAATGATGGCCACTTTTTCCTCCAGCTCCGAGAAATCTGCGAAATGAAGCAAGTAAAACAGAATACAGGCTGAAAGTTGATGCACCTTAAACGAGCAATCTAAGGGCTACAAAAGCAGATATGCACACGCAAAAGCAAACGTATGTAAAGAGCAACTTGGGTGACAAAAGAAAAGTCGAGATGGGCGTACGCTGCAGACACGCAGTTTCAGGTCACAGATTTACTTCAAGTGTGAGAGGGGTCACGCTTAGAGACTCGGAGCAAGCTTCAGCGCCGTATTATCAAAACAGAAAAAAATATTAGTTCTACTAGGCGAAAATAAAAATAGTGCGAAAAGGGCCTGCAGTATGCTTAAATAAATAAATAAGTAAAATCAACCAACATACCTTGACGACGTTGCCTTCGGAAACGCAGGGCTGAAACAGAAGTCAACAGCTTTAACCATGAATTAAACGCAGCCTTCTGTCCTGCGCCTTCTCACAGCACAGTAAACGCTCAAACATACGCGTTACACCCCGTAACGATCCTGGGAGCTTTATTTTCTTGTGACGAAGTGTGGGGATATGACTGCTTGGAGCCAGGCGGGAAGGTGAACGTGTTGAGGTACGTGCGGTGGCGCGCTGCATCCATGGTGCGGCAGACCGCGCATGCGGCACAGTCCAGCGTGGGAGTCGAGATCAAGGCACAATTAATCCGGCGGGGGAGAGTTAATACAACCACGCGAACACTGCACAAACTATACCGCTGCAACACGATGGCTGGGCGGTGGCGAAGTAGGCAGAGCAGGCTAATCCATGGGCACTCGCAGAAAGAGACGGGTGGGTCTCTGAAGGTCCTTCCCGCCTCGGACCATAGTAGACGGCCACGCTGCCACCACCAACGCGCTGCAGTCGTCGGAGGCGCTGAGGAATGCAGGGTGCGAGCGAGGAGTCGCCTATTGCCACGAACTCCGCCGCCGCGAACGCCGCCTCGAAAAGCGGCATCAGTAGGTCGTGAAGCTGCGCAAAGGACTTGCGATGCGCCGCCGCGGCACCAGTTCCAAAAGGAATGGTATGGGCACGCCGAGGTGTGCGGGAAAACTGCCGTGAATCCCTAGCTACGATGTCCACGACAGCCCAGATGGCGCAGTGACGAGAGCAAGAATGTCGCGCGCTGGGCCTTGTGCTCGAACGTCTGGGGCAGCGCGAATAAGCGCGCGCAAAATGGCTTCCGTCCAGCGAGGAAGCCGGGCGAGTGACGGGAGGCCATTACTGCACTTCTGCTAGACAGCGGCGCAGCGAGGAGTGCCGATAGTCGGGGACGCCTGGAGGGACCACCACACAATGTTGAAGTTGGGCGGAAGCTGGGAAAACGCTAGAAGACGGGAAAGCTGGTGACCGCCGCTGGTGGTGGTGGAAAACATTTATGTGCAGGTATAATACAGGAGGTTATGCATGAGCTGACCCAGAGGGGGCCAGCCCTTACAAATACTAGGTGGAGGTCCCTAGTTCGGGAGCCCAGTGGCATCGGCCGCCGCCCGGGCTCGCCCGACCAAGGCCCGTTGGGCCTGCAGGTCAGAGCAGCCGAGCAGGGTCGCCTCCCAGTCCTCCCAGTCATCCCGGGTTGGGTTGGGGTGAGGGGGGATAGCAGGGTTGGAGGGGCAGGCCCACACCATGTGGTAGATGTCCGAAAGACTTCTCCGCACAGTGCGGACAGCTGCCCGAGAAAGAAGGGTCGAAGTGTTTCAGAGCTGCCGGGCACAGCAAAGTATAAGTATACAGGCGGAGCAGAAGCCGCTCCTCCGCCTTTGACAGACCTTTACACGGGCGGGGATAAAGACCATGGCCAGATTGATAGAGTAAAACGATGTCTTTGAAGGTGTAAGCTGGAATAAATTCGAGTTTCTGATCGTCAGGGTCGGAGGGGAATGTCCGATGAGAGAGCGCGCGGGCGGCGGCGTCAGCTGCCTCATTTCCCTCAAGGCCCATGTGAGCGGGAGCCCAAACGATACGCCGGTGCGCGGGGTCACCGGTGTAGACGCTGTTTTGAAGAATGCGGTAGGCTAGATACGGTACCCAGCCCTGCTCGACGTTCCGACATGCCCCTCGCGAGTCGGAAATAATTGTTTTTGAATTGGAATCAGATGCAGCCAACGCAATGGCGACCTCCTCCGCGTGTGTTATGTCACGGGCTCGGAAAGTAAGGCCGTTCACTGTTTTGGATTGGTGGATGACTGCGGCTGTGTACCATCCCCCATGGTGGGGGCCTGAGGCATCCACGTAGAATACGCCGGGTTTCGATCCATAGTGGCGGGCCAGGGCTTCCGCCCGCGCCAGACGCCGGCCATTATGATCCTCACGGTTCATGTTCGCGGGAAGAGGGCGCACGTGGAGGGCGCATCTCCACTGGGATGGAATACGTACGCGCTCTTCCATGAGAGTGGTATGTTGGATGTGTAGTCGGGCATAGAGTTCCTGTATATGCTACCAAAGGTAGCATTGTATATGCTCCCTGCGGGAGCATATACAAGAACTCTAGTCGGGCAAGGAGGCGGCGACCCGACGATGTCTTCGAGAGACGTGTGTATTGGTTAGTCAAGTGGGCTTCCCGGAGCTCCCGAAATGTGTTCACCATGCCTAGCCCCAGGAGGCGCTTGTTGGAGGTGGTCACGGGGAGGCCTAGAGCCCGCTTAATAATTTTGCGGAGGATGACTTCGAGTGAATCCGCGTCTTGCTTCCGCAGGTGGAGGTATGGAGTCGAATATAGAATTCGACTGGTTACAAATGCATGCGCCAGCCGCAAGGCGTCCTTACATCGTAACCCCCCGCGCTTGTTAGAAACCCGGCGGACCAAGCGGCCCACCTGGTCCCCCACCTCACGGAGTTTGGCCAATGTTGTTTCTGACCGTCTGTCTTGATGTATAAAGAGCCCCAGTACCCGGACTTCGATATTTTCAGGGATTGGACCTGTCTCGAGAGACAATGAAATTTTGGCTGTGCACTTTGGTGAGGGGCGTATGTGCACAAATTCAGACTTTTGGGTGGAGCATTGGAGGCCGCAGCGGCGAGCATAACGGTCCACTATGGTCGCCGCCTCCTGCAGGTTAGCCTCATGGAGGAAAAAAAACTAAGGAGGGAGCGTGACGTCACGCGGCCAGCGTTCGCAAGCCGAGTTGTTTTGAAGTCGTTTTCTCCCTCAGTTTTTCGCTCTCCGAGGCAGTCCTTTATGTTTTGATTCTGGTATGTTTTAGTGCGCGCGTATGCGTGACCCGCGGCGCGGGCGTCTACAGCAAGGAAGTTGATCTACAGTTAGTCTGCCGCGCTAATCGGCGCATGCGCGCGCTCAGCGGGGCTAGACTTTACCGCACGCTATCACGTGGTGCGATCACGGGGGGACACACTCTCTTTTTTTTGCTATATCTTTACTTGTTTAGACTAGGCTTCAAGGTTGTCGCCGGACGCTCCCTCCTTAGTTTTTTTTCCTCCATGGTTAGCCTCAATGTCTTCAAGGGAACCCTGCGTGGCCCACAGGGTGATGTCATCAGCATACAGCGCATGCTGCACACCGGCGACAGCGTCCAGCTGGGCCGGTAGGCGCATCATAGCCAAATTGAATAAGAGGGGAGAGAGCATCGCGCCCTGGGGTGTACCCCTGGTTCCTAAATGAAAAGGGCCATGTTCTTTATCCTGGATCCGAATGTAAGATTGTCTGTCGGTTAAAAATTGCCGAATGTATTGAAAGGCATTTCTGCCGCAGTTAGTTTGAGAGAGGTGGGTGAGAATGATCTCGTGGGTAACGTTGTCGAATGCCGCTGCCGGCGGCGCGATGAAAATGCAGACCGCCATCGCCTGCCTGCAGCATGGAGCCGACGGCCACGTGCGAGAAACGCATGCGCCGAGAGAGATGCGGGGTTAACCGTTTCCTTCGGCTGTTCGAATGAAACTGCTGTTTCATCTCTCAAAACGACGAGTGCAAGAGCAAAACCTTCTCTCCCCGCAGCTTGTGGCGATATGGAGAGAGAAAAGAGAACGCGGAGTCGATTTTTTTTTTCTTGTTGAAAACCACTGGTCCCGAAAACGTTATACCCAGTTGCCTTTCTGGGACCAAAATGCATTAATTCGTTTTTGTTGCTTCTTAAAACTCTCGAAAAAACGTGTCTAGACCTTTAGTGGGAGCACTGCCTTTTTGCTTGTGTTTCTATGTCTTGCCTCTATGGTCTGGAAGCGTTTGATAAATGCTGTACTGGGACTGGGACATTCCATCCTTTTTTGGAGTTTGTGAGGAGGTTTTGTGTTTGTTGGGACGCTCTTGAGTGGACGAGCTGGTCAGAAGAGACTCCCAGTAACACTCCGCCACGGTTGGTGATGGGGTATGAGGGAAGGTGGGGCATGTGAGGAGCGTGTTTAAGAAGTCTCCTGGTTTGCCGCAAAGTTTGCATGAGGACGGGAATTGGTCTGGGTATCGGGCATGCAGTAGTATGGGGTGTGGAGCAGTCCAGTTTTGTAGTTTTCGCCAATGTGCAGCCAGTTCTATGCTGAGGAATGGAGTTTGGGGTGCGTATTCCCTTCGTTTGTCTCGGTAGTACGAGAGAATATCACGGAAGGAGAGCAGGCGCTTCGAGGCCCGTAGAGGGGGCTGGACTCCTCCTGCCCGGAATGTGAGACCTCGGGCTAGGGAATGAGCCTCCTCGTTTGTGCTGGCGTCCAGGTGAGAGTTATGGGGCGCCGGGGTTGCCAGAAGCGTAGTAAATGCGCAGCGGGGCTGGATATGTAGCCCTTAGCATAATTTAAAATGGCAGATTTGGAATCTGAGATAATTTTTGTGGTAGATGTAGAAATGAGAGTAAGCGCGATGGCTGCCCCTGTGGTCGCGCCAGGGCCATACGGGAGCCTGTCGTATATTCCGAAGCGTCCACGTAGATCACCTCACGGTCATCGCTACACTGTTTGTGGAGGGCCCAAGCCCTTGCTAATCTGCGTTCCCTGTCTGGCTCAGCGTGCATGTTCTTGGGGATGGGAGTTATGTTGAGGTTAGAGCGGAGCCCACCGCGGGGAGGGGAACATCACCCCAACCCGTGCCTAAGACCTCTTCTTTAATAAAGTTTACCTCCTCCTCTTTTTTTAAATTAAAATTTAAAATTAAAATTAATTTTTTTAATTAAAAAATTAACATGCAGAAAACCAAAGTAATGTTCAACAGCCTAGCAAGGGAACAGCAGTTCGCAATTGGTAGCGAGGTGCTGGAAATAGTAAGAGAATATGTCTACTTAGGGCAGGTAGTGACCGCAGATCCGGATCATGAGAGGGAAATAACTAGAAGAATAAGAATGGGGTGGAGCGCATATAACAGGTTCTCTCAGATCATGAATGGTAGTTTACCAATATCCCTCAAGAGAAAAGTATACAACAGCTGTATCTTACCGGTACTCACCTATGGGGCAGGAACGTGGAGGCTAACAAGGAGGGTTCAGCTTAAATTAAGAACAACGCAGCGAGCTATGGAAAGGAAAATGATAGGTGTAACGTTAAGAGATCGGAAGAGGACGGAGTGCGTGAGGGAACAAACGCGGGTTAATGACATCTTAGTTGAAATCAAGCGGAAGAAATGGGCTTGGGCAGGGCATGTAATGCGAAGGCAAGGTAACGGAGTGAATTCCAAGAGAAGGCAAAAGTAGCAGGGGACGGCAGAAAGTTAGGTGGGCGGATGAAATTAAGAAGTTTGCGGGGATACAGTGGCCGCAACTGGCAAAGGAACGGGTTAATTGGAAAGACATGGGAGGGGCATTTGCCCTGCAGTGGGTGTAGTCAGGCTGATGATGATGATGACGTCCTCCTCTTTATTGCGCCGAGGGCAGCCATGTTTTCGAAATTTTAAAAATTGGTATGGCTTTTACTAACGGCCTGCCACAGATCTCCAATTAAAGCAGTGGTGAATCAGCCGAACATGCCAAGGTCTCCTGTTCTTTCACCAAGTCCGAATTCCTTCTTCCTCCGCGACCCGGCTATCCTCTCCAACCGGACAGCACCCACCATGTTAAAGAACAAATAATCCTGCGGGTCCCCAAGCTACGCGTGCTTGGCTTACACGTAGTACAACAGAACCGCCAAAACACCACCTTCATCGGGTAAGCTCGAACAAGCCTTCATCCTAAGTCGCCTCGTTTAGTTCCTCCCATACCTCACCCGCTCGACAGAACTAGACAAGACAGACACCCACATCCGCAAAATTTACGTTCGGCTGTTTCCACCACTGCGTTAATGCTGCTACACTGGGTTATGCTCACGCGCTTTCCTTCCTTTTCGTTTATGGAGATCCCACGCGCCCGACGTGTATACATAGGTTAATTTGTAAATACAATACTTGTATATAGTACCGCTCTCTCTCCCCTATGCTTTCTTTTCTGGCTGTCCAATCACCTATTTCATTCCATTTCTCCAGTCTGCCTGCTATCCCTCTATTACCGCTTCCCTAGCTCAGGCGCTTCCCGTAGTGATGACAGATTCCGGGGCTAGCAAAAATCTTTGCCTTCAGTAAATTTCACAGGTTCTTTATCTTTCTTCCTCGCACCAGAGGTGCCCCGCCAGAGACGGTTGGTTTAACTCGAAGACTGAAGCTTGATCTTCGCACCAGGGGTGCCCCGTCAGAGACTCTCTCGTGATGAGTTGCGATGCAGGGGTAAGGCGAATACTTGAAATTTATATACAAATATTTACAGCATATACAATTTTAGGCACTCGAGACAAAATTAAACAGCAAAAAGGACAAACCAAACAACAAAAAAGGTGGATCTGGCTAACACTAGGGGAGGCCCCTACTCGGCGTAGCCGAAGATGCATAGCATCTCACCTTAGTGCAGAACCTCTTTTCTGTTGTTGTTGTTGTGACTGAGAGAAGGATGAGGAGGAAATTGCGCGGGCCTGCTACTGGCTCGAGCCAAGCCACCACCGCTGCCACGTGCAGATAGAGGAGAGTTAAAAGATCAGAGGAAAGAGAAAAAGGAAAGAAAAGACGCGCGTCGCAGCAACAACTGCGTCCGCCGGAGCGGACGCTGCTCAAAAAAGAAGCGGCCGAAGCCGCGCTCGCCGAAGCGAGAACAGATACTCCACTCCCACCTCTTTTCTGGCGCCGGAGCCAGGTTTTAAAGACCTCAAGGCCCGGCCCACATTTGGCAGCACCCAATCATTCTACATTCTTCATATGATTCGCTAATCGAGAGCATGGCCAGCCCTACAACTACCGTTGGGTAAATCACCCTCTCCACCACAAAATAAAAACAAACACAAATACACATTCGTGCCAGCACGTGCGCGAATCGGTACCGCCGGGCGGGGGGGACACCCGCACTTCACGGCGCGTTCGCGAGCGGCCGCGTTCCAAGAAGGGAGACGCTTCGCTTTGAGCGCCCCCAGCCGCGTTCCGATGACCCCGCGTACACTAACGATCCCTTACACCTTCCTTTTTATAATTATTTTTAATAAACCACTCAGTAGCAGCATCACTACCGCCGCTGACCCACAGAGTGATACGTCATCTGTGTAGATACTGTGGGGGAGTTGGGGATGGAGGAGAGTTTTGAGGGGAGATCCAGAAGAGCCACGTAGAAAGGGAGGGGTGAGAGAACGGCTCCCTGTGGGTTGCCGCGGCTACCTAGTGCGATCATGGGTGATGCCAGGTCCCTATGCGCAGGATAGCCGTCCGGTATGCGAGGAAGTCGCGGATGTAATTGTAGGCGCGTTCGCCGGGCTGGACGGATTGCAGGCCCTGCAAGATCGCTGTATGGGCGACGTTGTCGAAAGCCTTTGTGAGATAGATGCAGCCGAAGGATCGCGAGCGTATCAAGGGAGATAGAGGTAGTGATGTGCTCGGGGATCGGGACCAGGGTCTTCACCGCGTTAGGACGAAGCAGGCAGACTACGAAGGGAAGCCTTCGAGAGGAATAGCAAGCTTGTAGGTTTATTTTACATTATGTACAGTAGCAAGGAGACCAAAGTCAGAAAATGGGGGAGGATGACCTGGCACCCCACAGATTGCTGCTTAAATGCAGTTCACATTCCCCAGACACCCAGCTAGGAATCTGATCTCTGGTTGAGCGTCCAATGGGCTGCTAGCGTCTTCTTAGGCTCCGCCCTCCCCACGTGACGGCGCACACCGCACAGACACACACATGCACGGGCAAGGAGGAACTTGGCGTCTCTCAGTCGCGAACTGTTGGTTTTCCGCGGGCCGACCAGGCCCAAAGGTCGTTGCTGCTGTGTGATGATCCTGATCGATGAGGAAGCGAGCGCTGACCGCTCACACCGGTGACCTCTTCAAGGACAAGTCAGCCGTGTCGCCCCTCCGCTTTGTCGCGTCCTCAGGGCGCACGCGGGCACTGAGTTGGGGGCGTCGTCGCCCCGCCGTCGTCGCCACTGGGTCTCGTCCGTTGGTCCACGGCAGTCCGGGAGAAGCGCCGCACTCAGCCTCCCCGGCGAAGGGGATTAAACGCCTTTGTGTACGCCGACGCCGTCGCCAGTAGCTGCCCCACGCAGAGTCCCTTTTGTCTTCCCCGAGCAGCAGCGCTTCGGCCAAAGTGGCCTGATGGCGCCCGACTGGCTCGCCTGTTTCCGCTGCCAGTCTCCAGGAGCGCTGTCCGGCACCAGAGCCGCATTAAGCATCGCCGGCGAAGGGGATTAGAGCCTTTGTCCACGCCAACGCCGTCGCCAGAAGCCGCCCCCAGGCCAGCTTTTCCTGGCGTCTTCTCCGAGAAACAGCAGCGCTTTTGGCCGCATACCTGATGGCACCTGACTGGCTCGACGTTCTCCGCTGGCTGGGCCTCCGATCATTACAGTCCGTCCGCCACCAAGAAGACGTCACGAAGTGGTTGCAGCTGATCGGTGCACCACGAACGTACGTCAGTGTCCGAGTCCTTCTGCTCGACAGGTCGGCCAGGAAGCCCTGCACATCGTGCAGGGGTCCTCGAAACGGAGCATTAGTGATCAGGCCTACGCTTAGCCCATACCTCCAGCAGGGCAGCACACGGCCAACCTCAGAGAACTGCCAGGTTTTCGGATAAGGTTAAACAAAGGCTGTAAATTTTGATACACACCACCGCCCTCGCTCGAAAGCGCATGCCTGGAAAGCTGGCCTACCGAACCCAGTTGAGCCAATTTTGTTTTCTTTTGTAATGGAAGCCACTCGCTTCCGAATTTTGATCAAAGAAAACCGCTCCAACTAGTCGACAAAGAGAACAAAACGGTGACGCTTCAGAGATGCAATTGCGGAGAAAACAAATCCAAACTTTTTTTTTCTCGGGAACTTTAAGCACTTCCAATAGGGCCACGGAGAAAACACGTGCTGAGGCCCTCGCGTTTCAGTTTTCTCGCCCTCTTTGTAATGGAGTTCCACTCGTAATTACCACTAGAATTACGAATGTGCTTGCTTCTTCTCATTTGCATAACCGCATAGTGCCGTCACCTTTGCTCAACCTGGCAAAGCAATATCGGAGCCCAACTCACATTAATCTGTCTAATCCTTAAACAAAGAGACTCCAGGTGCTTATGCCAGTGTCCTACAATGGCCCGTCTTTCCAGCATTTCCGTGTGACAGCGGACGCGCTACCTGTGCATTGTCCAACCGTTAGCATTAAAAGAACCTCTGCTGCAAAAGTTAACAATGACCATACCAAAACTACACATACTCAAAACCTTTCGGCAGCAGCAAAAAGAAAAAGCAAATAGCAGAGACTCATTCTCGGAATCTGCTAACTACCCCCGTCGCGACACGAAGGGTCCTATTCTTCAGCCGCGCTCGGCGCGGTCGCAGACTAACAGTAGCTTCGGCCGCCGAGACCCGACAAAAGCCGAAGGGCTTAAGTGCGGGTTCACCTCTTCGGGCTCCAGACGCCACGCGACATTGATTTATTCCGCACCCCGGTCGCGCGTCTCCACCACCTGAGCAAGACTTGAAAAGAATGCGGGAGGGGGACGATCTAAGAAAGCAATGCCTACGAGCATTCCCCCCTCGATTCAAGAATGGCCTTAGATTGAAACGCGTTCTGCTGCGCTCTTTCGGGTGGTAGCTATGCTTGCTTCTCTGTGGCCTGCTACAAGCTTCACTCGTCCCGCAAGAACTACCGCAGCGTCGCCACAATGGGTCAGGTGGCTTTCGCTGTGTCTGAACTCGCCTAGTCATTCTGGCCCTCGTGCGGTGCCTGTCGCATCTGGCGTGCCGCGGTGACCGTCTCGGCCGATTGCACGGTTGGCTGGCCTTTAGCTTTCCAGTGTCTTCGGCCCGTACTGTGTCTGTTCTCAGGAGAGCACGCTCTCGCTTGGTTCTCCCTGCGCGCGGCCGCCTTCTGAAAACTGCCTTAGCTGATCGGCCCTGCGCGCCTCCCTTTCTCGCGGTATCCTCATCCTCCGCATCTTCTCTCTGATGCAGCACCGAGCCGCATTTCCCACTTGATTTTGACCAACGGGCTCGCGCTTTCGGCGAGTCTCTGCATGTCGTAGTATCTGACTGTCTTATCGGCACTTTACTCTCTCCTGAGCATAATGTGCTCTCTCGAGGCTTGCTGTTCGAGCCTACGACACTAACGCTCTGGCCTGCAACTTGACCTGAACCACGCTGCTCGGCTAACGTAGCGCTTTTGTCCCGTGTGCTACCCTCTCGATCGCAGCAATCAACCTCACTTCTCAACAGAGCATCTGCCTCAGGGTTAGAGACGGCCGCCTTCTTCCCGGAAAGTGCACGCTCCTCTGGACTCAAAACCGCCGCGCTGCACCTTTCCTTACTGCTAGCCTTAGTACCCACATTATCCCCTGAGACCTCACGGCTTGCGGATATGCACTTTTCGCCAGCCTTAGTGCCTACAATATCCCTCGAGCCCTCGCGGCTTGCGGGTCGGCACTTTTCCTCATTCCTAGCCTTAGTGCTTACACTATCCCTCGAGACCTCACGGCTTGCGGATCTGCACTTTTTCTCATTGCTAGCCTGAGTGCCTACACTATCCCCCGAGCCCTCGCGGCTTGCGGATCTGCACTGTTCTTTAGAATTTTGACCTATATCATCGGTCACTGCTGCTGAAGTAGCCTTTCTTTCTAGGACAAAGCCTGCCCTATCCCAGCACTTATGAGCAGCAGTCGTGTCTTCCAGCGACTGAGCGGTGCTCTTAAGTCGGTCTCCGACACTCTCGTGGTACACCTGACCACCGTCAATTTCGCTTTTGAGATCGACCTCTGCGGGAATTCGAAAGTTTCGGAGCAGCGCACTTTTAGCTTTCGCGTAGTTTTTCGCATCCTCGTCCGACAGGCGCGCTAATATGTTGGCGACTTCACACGGGAGGACACCGAGCAGCATTATTGACCAATAACCCTGGTCCAGCTGCTCCTCCGTACAAATTCCTTCAAACTTTTCAAGGAAAGTCCTGATATTACCGCCTGTTCTGAAAACTCTTAACCTAGATCGAATTCTTTTCATTCTTACGAGGTTAAGTTGACGTGTGATTTCCCGCAGCTCCCTTTCCCGCTCCTGTCGAGCTACTTCATCCCACTCTCGCATCTTTTGATCGAGCCGTTTTTTCTCGATCTCCATTTGCTCTTCGCGCTTCCTTTTCTCTTCATCCTCTCGCTTCTTTAGTTCCTGTGCCTTCTCTAATTCCTCCCGAATGTACTCCCAACATCCGACTATCTCCTCCGCGTCTGCACCGCTTGCCTCAATTGCCTCAATTAAGAGCGGTTTCCTACGGATAGACCCACAATCAATGCCCAATTTCCCGCATATCAAAACCAGAACCGGTTTGCGCAGCTTTTTCCAGTCCATGTCTGCTCCCAGGCGACGGCTAGTCTCTACTAGTGGTCAGAGAAGATTCCCAGGCAATCTCTGGAGCCACATCACATTACCTAGGTTTACAAATTCCAAAGATGTACAACCTGGCAAAACTCAAAAAGAGACAAGACTGTGCACTTACCCATACCGGAGCCAGGACACCGCGCAGACCATCCCACAGCTGCCAACCAGTTGATGTGATCGGTGGATAAGGACCAGAGTCTTCACCGCATTAGGGCGAAGCAGCCAGACTACGAAGGGAAGCCTTCGGGAGGAATAGCAAACTTGTAGGTTTATTTTACATTATGTACAGTAGCAAGGAGACCAAAGTCAGAAAATGGGGGAGGATGATCTGGCACCCCACAGATTGCTGCTTAAATGCAGTTCACATTCCCCAGACACCCAGCTAGGGAATCTGATCTCTGGTTGAGTGTCCAATGGGCTGCTAGCATCTTCTTAGGCTCCGCCCTCCCCACGTGACGGCGCACACCGCACAGACACACACATACACGGGCAAGGAGGAACTTGGCGTCTCTCAGTCGCGAACTGTTGGTTTTCCGCGGGCCGACCAGGCCCAAAGGTCGTTGCTGCTGTGTGATGATCCTGATCGATGGGGAAGCGAGCGCTGACCGCTCACACCGGTGACCTCTTCAGGGACAAATCAGCCGTGTCGCCCCTCCGCTTTGTCGCGTCCTCAGGGCGCACGCGGGCACTGAGTTGGCGGCGCCGTCGCCCCGCCGTCGTCGCCACTGGGTCTCGTCCGTCGGTCCACGGCAGTCCGGGGGAAGCGCCGCACTCAGCCTCCCCGGCGAAGGGGATTAGACGCCTTTGTGTACGCCGACGCCGTCGCCAGTAGCTGAACCACGCAGTGTCTCTTTTCTCTTCCCCGAGCAGCAGCGCTTCGGCCAAAGTGGCCTGATGGCGCCCGACTGGCTCGCCTGTTTCCGCTGCCAGTCCCCAGGAGCGCAGTCCGGTACCAGAGCCGCATTCATCATCGCTGGCGAAGGGGATTAGAGCCTTTGTCCACGCCAACGCCGCCGCCAGAAGCCGCCCCCAGGCCAGCTTTTCCTTGCGTCTTCTCCGAGAAACAGCAGCGCTTTTGGCCACATACCTGATGGCGCCTGACTGGCTCGCCGTTCTCCGCTGGCTGGGTCTCCGATCATTACAGTAGTGAGGATGTGGTGTTTCAATTGAAGCATGATGTCCGGTGTGGGACCGGCGCGGAAGCCGGTAATGCTGGGTGAAAAGAGCCCGCTCTCCTGGACTGGGTGGATCGTCTTTGCTTATTTCATGCCTCTGAGAGTGTGCCAGAGGCCCAACACTCGTTCATGCATTTGGCGAGGGACTCAAGTGTGTCCTCCTCCAGGTTGCAGAGGGCCTCACTGGCGACCCGGTCCAGACAAGGTGCCAAGCGGGAACGGAGGCGAGATAGCGCTGCCCGAAGTTCTACCATGGCAGAATTCCGGTCCAGTGGATGATGGGGTCGCCCCGGAATGTGGGGTGGTCTGTGGATGTTGGGGCAAATAATAGGTTTTGGACATGGGTGAAGAGATTCGATTCTGAGCCGGGAATCGTTGAATAATAATGGTGAGGTGGCGGCGCTACTCTGTCTTCCCTAGCTAGGGTCGAGGCGGCCTCGTGTCTCTTTACTGCCCTGCATCTCCGCATATGAGACCCCATTGCTCCCGGGTGAGTTGGAGAGCGTGGGTTTTGATCTCGCGGTCTAGGGAGGCCAGTCTCAGCCTGAGGGTGCCCGAGGTGTGCTGGGTGTATGTCTACAATGGGGGAAAGGATGTCTTGTGGGATTTCATGGGTGCTGTGTTCTGTATCCTATAAATGTTGTTGGGTTCAGGCTTCAATGTTATGTATAGTGTGCGCGCCCGCCGTAGCGCGGAGGGCCCGGAAGTCATTCCATTTAGTGTACATGGGGGTTGTGTGAGGTGTTTTGGAGGTCCGAGTATGGTCTCCAGGATAAAATGTGAGAAGGGAAGGGTGGTGGATCTGAATTTGCGCCCAGAGGTCGTTGTCTTTTGGGGGTATACCCTCTGGGTAGCCCCAGGCCGGGTACCGGCGTTTAAGTCGCTCACTGTGAGTAGACCATGGGCCGCAGAAGTCGCAATGCGGCTAGCCTCTGCAGAAAATCCGGCTTCATTGGCGTTAAATTAATGATTGGCAGTTAAATTAATGGTTCGGCACCAGAGGTTGCTTGGGAAGAGCAACCTGGGTCGCACAAGCCCCATCGATGTCTGCACCTGCCATCGCAGGGAAGCAGTGGCGCACCGCTTAAACACTGCACCTTTGCGCCAGGAGTGGTATATATACTGCTCCTGGTATAAAATACTCCTGGTATATACCACCATTCCTCATGTCAGCACTGCCAGGAATCTATGAATGTAAAGTCGAGAATGATGTTCGGCATATATGGGCATTAAGCCGTTAAAGCCGTACCCTAAACTCCAGTTTTTTTTCTACGACAGCTGTATCCCATATCTACTGGCTCCCTCCTTGCATCCGCGACGGTTCGTACGTGCACCACGTAAGAGGCAGAGGAATGTGCGTTAGCCATGGCCGAAGCTCCAACATCATGTACTACTATTCTTAGAGATTCGCAGTCTGCAGTACGTAAATCTGCCAAAGGCCGGCTTTTCCCCGCTATTCTTTCCATCCTTCCCGTAGTCCCAATCGATAGCCGCATCATTTTCATAATCTGTAGCTCCGCTCACACTGCACACGCACTGGGAAGGCGGGCCGCCGACTACGATGCTCGAGGTCTCACGTACCGAGCAGAGCCATTGGCTGATTCCCGCGCCTTATTTTCCGCGAAGGACCGGCTGATTCCGTACAACGCCATCACAATTCATTACCGATCTCCGGTTTCAACCAGGTGATAATTAAATTTCTTACTAAATCCGAAACGGTCCTATGAGGACAGCTTCAAACGCCTTCTCTCCTTACGCCGGCCCAGTATCTGCAACTCAGTGCTTATTGAGCTGTGGAATGCTGCGCTGCTCAGCTCGGACCTGGATGTCCAACGCCGAACCCTCGAGCAAGGCACCGAGGTCATCACGAAACAATGTCGTTGTTGTTGTTGTCCTCAAAATAATGGCACGTACCCACTGCGGCGGATGGGCCAAGACACAGGCGGCGACTGACAGGTGCTCAAAACGTTAAAACGTGAAATAAAATTTAAAAATTATAAAGGTAATAATAACAATAGCCATAAGAATAAGAATAATAACAATAGCCATAAGTAAATAAATAAAAGGAATTCAGATTTCGTGATTGAAACAAACTAATCAAGCACTGTCAGATCGGTGACTGAAGAGGGAACGGGGCTAAACTTGCTTAGGAAGCTTTGGTTGCAGATAAATTTTGAACATGAGAAAGAGCTTAGGACGGGAGCCGTTTCATGTCTCCTGATCACTTAACTGGAACGAATTAAGTTTTTCCTCTTCCTCCTCCTTGCTAAAGAACTCCATGGGCCGGCTTGACCGTTGCATTTCGCGCCCGCCTGAGTATTTGTTCACTGTCACGTACAAGTCCGGGCTACACCACGACGCGCACTACTTGTCTCGTCGCCCCGACTACAGCGTGCCCTATGTACGGCCTGCGCTTCGGGGCTAGTTCTCACCTTTCACCGCCGCCAGTTCGTGGCGCTGTTAGCCAACCCTGCCACTCTAACCCTGCCCTGCCCAGTTCGGCTGACTGAACCAGCCAGCTCCCGCGTTTGTGGAGACCGCAAAACAGGTGATATCTCGTTGCGCTAGCTTACATTCTATTTATCATGGGCCTCCTGAAAATGGGTGATTCCCTCGCCCCTTGTCCTGGAATTCATACGGCCTAAAAGCATTAAATTATCTTTCAGAAGCTTCGAATGATGAAAATTTGGAAGAAACACTTCAACGCAAATGAGGCGAATTACTCTTCGGTATACTTTTTATTGACCAATGTCTGCTGTATTTCAAACATTGATTTCAGCAAAAGTGTGGTACAAACTTCGATTAAATATAATCCCTCAGAAGAGGTATTACTGCGTAAACAAGCAGTTCGCAGTGTGATATTTTTTGTCAGAGATCCCGAGCTCATATATGTCAAGATCATAGTCTGATGAGCTTCCTGTGGACGGCTTGTGCACATATTTGGAGGGCTTTTCTTGTGCGTCGGTGACTTTGTTTGCGTTGTTGATGAGCAGTATTCGCATGAATTTTTCGGCAATTAAAGTCGCTGATCGGTTTGCGTGGCTGTCGTCAACACACTCTGTACAGCTTAGTACTGACGCGTGTTCGAGCCGAGGCTCGACGAGTAGTTGAAGAACTTGAAGCGTATTCGTTCTTGGCAAGTCCTTTACCGCGCGCTCAAAAAAAAAAATCACTACATTGTTTAAAAGTGCAAGAAACTCTGGCTTTGGGTAGCATAGCCCGCTCCTGTCTTGGACTTGCAACAGTGCATACAGAGGATCATCTTTTTTGCAGCAATGGGTCGATAAAATCAAGCAAATTAAGTCCCAATACCACTATACTTAATTGGTAGAACGTGACAGCAGCGAATACGTGCATTGGTGTCCGGTGAATGTTTGCGGTATTTACAAAACACGTGCGATGAACCCTGTCCGTCCGTTCTTTCCAGCCGGAGGCGAGGCGTCTACTGAGAAGAGGTAGGGTTAGGTCTCAGCGCCCCACGCGGCGAGCGGAGCAACGAGCCGTCAAGAATCCACCCTATTGTTTCCTCGCCGGGCGCGCAGCGCGCGCGTGCGCGTCACCCCTCTAGCCCGGCCATGGTCGGGCCTGGCCTGTTTGCCATTTAAAACTTTCTGAACACCCCCACGATCAGCCCCTTGACTCTGTTGCGGACGGAGGGGCCCTTAGAGTTGCGTGTGTCGTTCAGGTGCACAGGTCCCGGCTCGGAAGGACGATGGCGAACTCCATTAAGGAGGAAACTGTACAGAAGGTTTCTTCTGCATATTTACAGGCGAGAAGGGAGTGTTCTGATCACAAAAAAAAACATCCCGTTAAATACAGTTCGTATTCCCCAGATCCCTGACTGGGGAATTAAGTTCAAGGAACGCTGTCCAATCGGATGGACAGTTGATGACGCTGGTGGTATCACCCACGCAGAGGCGGTGCCGGGCTCTCTCGCTCTCTCGCAGCTCGGGGGATGGGAAGGGGTAGATCAACGAACACTGATGTGTCGCCTTGACCACTGCGGCAAGTCCTCTGCTCGCTCCCTCCCAGCAGGTGAACGACCGTCCTCGTATTCCCCAGCCGGATGTCCGAAGCACGAGGCCTCTGTAGAGGACACAGCCGTCTTTCAAGCAGCACCGCTCCGTCGTTCGGCGACCCAAGGGTAGACTCGACCACTGGACGTCGCCGTCGCTGCTGCTTCCGCCGGTGCTTAGCCTTAGCCGCATCTTTGCTTAACGACGACCCACGTCTGGTAGTAATCTCTCCCAGACCCGTGTTCTCCGACCTTGACACCGCATCTTGCTTCCCGATGACAGACATCTGGAAGTAATCTTTCTAGGCCCGGGTACTACGATCTTAACACTCCTCATTGCAACCGCTTATTGAAGGCCTTGGCTCTGCAAACCCAGATGCCTGTCTACTACTATTTGTTTTGAAGCGAAAAGCTTCACTAGGCTCGTCAACACCGCGCTTCGCGTGGGCCACCCCTGGGCGCCGCCGCGGCGCGTCCTTCCTCCTCCTCGCCACCGGTTACCCTTCGCCGCTGCCGCGCGGTCTCCGCCGCCGTCCCAAGAGAAGGTTCTTTCGCAAGACGTTGCGAGAACGCACGCGTGAGCGGCGGCGGCGGCCGTAGAAGAGGCGCAGACATTCGCCCTGGAAGGAAGAAAAGAAGACCCAGAAGTGGTAGCGAGGGAGTTGGCTCAAAGCAGCGAGCATATGAAAAGTGCAAGGCTAGACAGCCTAGGCGGCTGAAACACCAGAAGCACGAGAGGCACCCCTTGCTAAACGGCGGCGAAAGGACGCTGAATTGCGGTGTTTCGCTGCGTCAACTGCGTCACGTCTCCCATTGAGCCCACTACACAATGGGGGACAACTATAGACCTTGTCTATCAGAGACAGGGTGTGCGTTCTGTGTACTCCGTAGCAACCACAAGCACAGCTGCTTGCTACTACTCTGATCACCGGGCCATCTTTATGGCTATACAGAAAGTGCAAGACATTGTGTCCATTGAAGAAGAACAAATAGATTTTAATAGCCTTGTATAACGATTGTACAAGCTTTGTATACCTAAGACAACACGTTTTGGAAAAGCTAGAAAGCTATACCCAAATTGTAACCCTATGTATGAAACCTTAAGCTAAACCACGAGCATCGCCACGAAGCTTTTCGCTTCGAGATATCCAGGCTTAACACTTTAGCTAAGCCTCAGCCCAACTTTTTTCGTGATGACACTGTATCGTCGCGGTGTCCACTCTAACCGGCCTGAGTCGCTGCTTGCGGTGCCTCAGTGGCTCTGTACGGTTGTCCTGAAAGAAGAAATGCATCAAAATTTAGCCCAAGTTCCTCTTAATGTGCTGGTTATGTGACATAAAACCAAATGTGACAGAGTTTCATGTTTGTTAGAAAACTGATATGGTTGTCGCAAATGATTGCAGTGCATCTGGCGGCGTGTCACATTGTTAGGCAACTTACCGGATATGATGTAGCTACAGGAACACGAAAGCCTTTCAAAGACGTGCTCATAGGGAGTTAACGGATTACAGACGGTGTGGAGTGAATGGCTGCAGGCTAAATGTGGCTTGGCAGTCCTAAGTTCGGTACTATGTTGGCAGTCCTAGGTTTCGTACTACGGTGAAATATGTTTAGCAATTTAAGGCGCAATTACCATGCTGAAACGTTGTGTAGCCGTACGGGGCATGAACACGCCGCATGCGTTTTCGAAGTACGACCACACTGTAATAATGTATATATGTGTTGACACTCAAGGCGGAGAGCACGCACAGATAATGTTCGCGCTGTAGTGCATGCGCCGACCGCAGCGGCGCGGGGGAGCTGCGGCATGTGGGCATGCATGTGCAAATATCGTGTATTAAGCTTGTGCACGCCAAGGCAGGGTTGACCAAGAGAACACCAAACTAGCGTCACGTGTGGATGCTACAGAAAGAGGGCTAGAGGTAGAGAAGGCAGAGCAAAAAAAAACTTCAAGAAGAGCTTGATCCGCCGCGGTGGCTCAGGGGTTAGGGCGCCCGGCTACTGAGTTGGAGTACCCGGGTTCGATCCCAACCGCGGCGGCCGCGTTTCGATGGAGGCGAAGCGCAAAAGGCGCCTGTGTGCTGTGCGATGATGTCAGTGCACGTTAAAGAACCCCAGGTGGTCGAAATTATTCCGGAGGCCACCACTACGGCACCTTTTTCTCTCTTCTCCTTTCACTCCCACCTTCCTCCCTTCCTACGGAGCGGTTCCGGTGTCCACTGAAATATGCGAGACAATAACTGCCCCACTTCCTTTCCTCAAAAATCAATTTCAATTTTTAATTTCGACAGCTTGGTCTATTGGAAGCAAAAATGGCTCAGACCGCTACCGGAAACCACAATGGTGGACATTCCAGTGCCAGCCCCGTGGGTGGGGCCTAACTGGCCCGGGCAGCAATAAGAAAGTAGGTCAAGCAGGTTGGAACAGGAACAGCTATTCACGTGTGACAGCTAGGAAGTCTGAAGGCGATGGAGAGAAGGGGAACGAGGTAAACCTAAGAAATGAGGTCATAGTCACTGATAAGAGGAAGCAAAATCCGGAAGTTAGGAGGGAGGGAGGAGTCTTATCGCTACTGACTCAAACATGAAGGGGTGCGGAAAAGCTAGAATGGAGCTCGTAAAGGTGATAGCAGGTGGCAGTTGGGATGTGTCCAGGGAAGAAAATGGACGCGGTGCTGAGAGAGACGAAAAGCGAAATTTCAGAGAATGTTACAGGGCGCCATTGGGTAGTGGTAGCGTCGGGGCTAAATGATGCCCTGAATGGGGACTCTGCACAAGTTTTGGAAACTTAGCTCAGGGAGTTGACATGATCGTGGTGTGCACAGTACCGGAGGTACAAGAATGGAACAGAGAGGTTGACAAGGACGTGGTGACTGTTAACCGGGAGATAATGACTTTAAGCCTTGAGAAAGGCTTTGAAGTGGCAGACATAAACAGTGAAGAGCATGGAGCAGGTATTGGCAGGCGGTTTACTGTAGATGGCATCCATTTTAGTGGAAGGGTAGAAGCAGAGATCGGCTGGCGCCTGGCAGGCCGGGCAGTAACTTTTTTATGGTGTACACGGCGGCTCAGGGCGTAGGGGTAGGTGGAAGCGAACAAGAAAGTGCAACAATGGAGGCTGAGACCAATAAAATGGCCACTAGGAGGTCCAGGAAGAAAACTACCACAAATAAATTTAATACATAAGCATTCAAGGGGGTAGAAATAGAGTGAAATGGTTGGAAATAGAACAGCAGTTAAAGGACGATGAAATAGGAGTGTACGCGCTGTGCGAGAGAGATATCAGGAATCTAGAAGATCCACCGTTTATTGGTGGCTACGTATGGGAAGAGTGCAACAGAACAATAGAGAAGAAGGGAGGAGGGGTAGCTACGCTGATATATCAAGGAACAAATTGGCAAGGAATAAAATAAACTTGCAAAGAACATGTGTGGATATCGAGAGCAATTGCCGGTAAAAGGGCATGGCTAAGTTTTATTTAAGGACAGGACAAATGCAGGCAAGAAAACAAGAATCTAGTTAAATGTCTCGATGACGATATGAAACAGTTTAGAGATGGCACCGATATTGTTTTGCTTGGTGGCATGAACGGCCGTATCGAGGATCTGGATGGATACACAGATTGTAACGGGAAGTCAATGGTAGACTTCCGTGAGCGGCACAGCCTAGTTTTATAAGTAGAGAAATAAATGTGAAGAAAAAATGACGTGGGAATTCCGTAACAGGCAGGTGACCATTGGCTGCTGCCTAATGTCGCAGGGAATCTATGGCAAACTCGCAAAAAAGGAAATAGACGAAGAGGAAGAGTACAGTCTGGGAATTCATGATCATATGCTTATTAGCCTCCAATTGGGAGCTCTGATCAAAAGTGAAATGCGGAGAAGTAAAAAAGAGAACGCGAAATAAACGACGAACAAATAACGCTAATATCAGCCGGTATAGAGGAAGCAATAGAGATATGCCCCATCGAAAAGTGCATTTATGATCGGTGATCATAACTACTCACCATTACGAAAATGAAACAAGCAAAAGGGATAAACCGCTGGAGAGGAAAAAGGAAGACACGAAGCTGGTGGAATAAGGAAATTGAGGAGGCCATCGAACAACGAAAGGTGGCTTCAAGTGAACTCAGAGAATCAAAGGAGGCGCATTTATCTCAAGAGGAAATGGGAATCTTGCCGACAAAAGAAACAAAGGGCAGGTTCTCGTCCAGGCTAAAATAAAGCAGTCCACTGATATCGCTGGCTGGCCGAAGTTCGCGATGCAAGGGGAGCCAAGAAAATTCTGGAGCCAGATAAGCTACTAGGTGAAACGAACCAAAGAAAGCAGCAACAAATTCGAGATGCTGAGGGTAGGTGTTTAGAGGGAGACGACGCTGTGAACTACATTAGCAAGGGTGCTGCGCTACGGCTTATATAGTGGGTGTAGCATGACAAAAAAGAGGAACAGCGCAAACTTGGCTGTTCATTGTAAGAAATGCTCTTTCCTGCCAGCCTTTGTCAGGACGAAGATTTTAAGGCGACATCCCGAAAACGCACTCAAGAAATTCATGAAGCATGCCTGATTCGAAACCAGGGCGCCACGTGTGTCAGCAGTGCGTCCATTGACATACTAACCAAAGTAGGGTGTCTGACACCCTAACCAAAGAGGCAGTCTATCCGGTAAAGAAATGATCTTTCCTCCCTTAGAACACTTATAGCCTGTAACCCAATCTTTTAACCACTCATCTCTTTTACCCCCTTTTAACGAACCTCCAAGCCATAAGGCTCACGGTCCATTTTGCGCCGCATATCTTGTTGTTTCAAGTTTTCATTTGTCACGTTGCCCACGGCCTCATGCCATTGTCCCTTTTTGAAATTTTATCAATTTTATGAAATGTATAATTTTATTGCTTTTATTCTGCCCTTTGCACCGCCCCTAACCTTGACTCAGCTCGTGACTCGCCTCAAGGCTACTTATTGTGTGCACATCTTCGAATAAACTGCAGTTTTTAGTCAGCGCATGCGTCGTTCGTCTCTACCTCGTCCTGTGCTTGCGCTGTCTCTCTCTCTCCCCCCCCCCCCCCTCATCCCTTTTTTTTGTCATGTGAACTACATTACATCAGTTTTGGATGAGTCATTTAAGAGCGACTATATGATATGGTAACCTCCCCAAATGAGGGAGCAACACAGGAGAGCACAATATAAATCAACTTAGAAGTAGCCAATCTTAAATGGAAAAAGGAGGAAGCAAATATTCCTAAATGCACATCCGCAGGGATGGACGAAATACCAAACAAGCTTACTGATGAACTTGGTCCAAGAAGCAAAGAAGCGTTGTTAAAAGCATTGGGGACAGTCGTAACAAATAAGCTAATTCAGCATAGCTGGAGACAGAGTAAAATGAATTTTATTCACAAAGAGAAAGGAGATATGATGCACATAAAATCATTCAGGCCGATTACGATGACATATCTTATATACAGGCTGGCAACGCCGGCGGTGATATTAAAAGTGCAGTCATGGCTAGAAAGAGATGTGATAACTCCGAGAACTTCAGAATGGGTTGAGAAGGGGTAGACCGACCATGCCGCACTATGGAAGGTTCGCAGATACACCACAAGGTGGCGACTCTGCTCTATCTCGCAGCCATGCAATGGATATCTCTTCTCTCGTCGTCTCGCGGCCAGCCGCTACACACAGCGCCGAATGAAACTGCCTTTACGGGCTGCTCCGGTCGTCGAAGAGTTCAGAGTGGCAGATGCCTAGCTTATATCCCCCTCTAAAGGTCGCCATTGCACTGCGCCCATAGGCTGCGCCGGCTGTAGGCGTCAAGGATCGCGGACCGCTAGGCGCGTTCGTGCAGTGCGTGTCGACTGCCACTGCCGCGGGCGTTTTTGAAACGCCGGTGCTTGTGAAACTGTCACTGCCTGAAATCGTGACGTCGAGGACGTGCTGAGCAAGGACGACGATGTTTGTGACGAAAAGAGACGTTGCCGAAATTTTGGAGAAAATCAAACAGGAACTTGAGGTAAGGTTCTCCTGCCTTGTCCGCGCGGTGCTTACCGGATGTTCACTAAAGAGGTCCTGCAGTTTTTAAAAAGAGGCTTTTGCAGTTGTAGGGGCGCTTTTTCTCATCATAATATTATCCGTTATATAGTGCATCCAAATGCAGCTAAGACGTGCTAACTAGTAAGCTGATTAACTAATATTGAGTAGTTAAGTTTTTAGCTATTACTACCAGTATATTTATCGAAAGACGTGCAGCCCACCGTAAGTAATATCCACATCAGTTTTTAGGATTTAAAAAACGCGGTGACCCTCGACGCTGTGGCCCAACAAATTTTGGCGACATTGTGCCAAAATGCATGCACTTTCGAGAAGCTTACAGGCAAACCAACCCCTCCAGTGCACGCAACTCGTGGAAATAGCCAAAATTTGTTGGGCCACTTGCCCGCCGCGATGGCTCAGCGGTTAAGGCGCTCGGCTACTGATCCGGAGTTCCCGGGTTTGAACCCGGCCGCGGCGGTCGCGTTTCGATGAATGCGAAACGCAAAGGCTCCCGTGTGCTGTGCGTTGTCAGTGTTTAGTGTCCTCAGGGGATTGAAATTATTCTGGAGCCCTCCATTACGTCACCTCTTTCTCTCATTCTTTTTTCACTCCCACCTTCCTCCTTTCCCTTATGGCATGGTTCGGTGTCCACCGAGATGTGAGACAATTACAGCGCCATTTCCTTTCCTCAAAAAAAAAAAAGAAAAGAAAATGACCAAAAACCAAACCTTGTAGGGCCACAGCACCGAGGTATAACTGCTTTTTCTGAATTCTAGAAACTAATATGGCTATTACCTACAGTGGGCTACACGCCTCTCAGTCATCATCACAAGAATAATAATCATCATCCTCACATATATCTCTCCAATTAACCCTATCCTTTGCCAGCTGCGGCCAACATATCCCCGCAAACGTTTTAATCTCATCCATCCATTTTCCCGCACCCTGCTACGTTTGCCTTCTCTTGGAATCCACTCTGTTACCCAAGAACCAGCGGTTATCTTGCTTTCGCATTACATGCCCTGCCCAAGCCCATTTATTCATCTTGATTTCGACTAGGATGTCATTAACCCGCGTTTGTTCCCTCACCCACTCCACCCACTGCCGATCTCTTAACGTTACACCTACGTATCATTTTAGAGCGCAGCTCTTTGGCGTCCGTTCCTGGGTTTCGCGTCGTCGTCGGCGTTGTCGTCAGCCTCGTAACCAGCTCCGCCCCCCTTTCATCCCCCCAGCGCTATCGGCGTCAGCGGTATCAGTCAGTCGCTGCTATCTCTTCCCTCCTCCCTTTATCGTGTTGTCCGCTTGCTGCGCGCGCTTCTGCCCCCATCGTTTGCCGCTGGGTGTACACGCCGCCCCCCTCCCCCCTCTTCCTGCGAGTCTCCGGTTGTCAAAGCGCCGGCTCGAACTTAATTCCTTTCTTCGCTCCTCCTCCAATGCAACCCCTGTGCGATGGCAATCAGAGAGCCAGATCGGTGGCGGCGGATCTGTATATGTGCACCGCCCGAGCCGAAATTGCGAATACGTGTGAAAAATAAAAAAAAAATTCTGTGATAGCGCATACATGTGTTGCTCGATTTCTTTGCCTCAATCTATCGAAAAGGTGAAACAGCTTATTTGCTGCGCTCAAATTTCGCATTAGGAAGTAACGTAATCGTCGGTAATTTTTTCTTTCGCTGAACCCTCTTTGTTAGTTTCCACGTTTCTGCTCCATAGGTGAGTGCGGGTAAGATACAGCTGTTTTATACTTTTCTCTTGAGGGATATTGGTCAACTGCCATTCATGATCTCAGAGAACCTGCCATATGCGCTCCATCCCATTCTTATCCTTCTAGCTATTTCGCTCTCATGATCCGGATCAGCGGTCACTACCAGCCCAAAGTAGACATATTCTCCTACTATTTCCAGCACCTCGCGAACTGCTGTTCCCTTGCTAGACTCTTGCACATTACTTTGGTTTTGTGCATGTTAATTTTCAGACCCACCGTTCGGCACTGCCTGTCTAACTCATTTATCATGCTTTGCAGTTCATGTCCTGAGTGACTGAGCAAGGCAATGTCATCAGCGAATCGCATGTTTAGGTATCCTCCATTAACTTTTATCCTTAATTGTTCCCAAATCAGGCCTTGGAATACGTGAATACCTCCGAAACCATATTATTATCTTATTCTGCTCACGTTCGACCAGTCACGTTGATGCGTCAGAATACGGCTGTATGCATGGAGGCATGACCGTAATCTTACAGCGGTCAGGACTCTTTTATCATATATTCTACGGCCTCGCTGAGAAGTCCGATAAGGTTTTGAACTGCCTAGCCGTCCCGTCGGCGAGATATGACCCTGAACGCACAAGGAGGAAGAAGGCGCGTAAAGCCCGACCCACATGGAGCGATTTCCTCGCGAAAAACCTGCGAACGGCCGCCCGGCGGCGGCCGCTTGGCCGCCGGCGGCCGTTCGCCGCCGACCAAGCAGTGCTAGATTTGTTCGCCCGGCGGTCAGCCGCTCCCCGGAAGCGGCGAATGCGAGCTGTCAGCGCGGACCAATGAGGGCGCTCTCTTCCCTCATCTAGCTTCCGCCCGCGCGCGGCGACAAACATGGCGGCGCCCTACGAAGCCGGACCCCTCTCTTTGGACTGAATTCTCGTTGTTGCAGCCTTTTTCAGAGCGTTCACTGGCCGTAAATGGAGCACCGGTATTTCGCTTCGTCTCACCTTGCCTATAAGAAAACGTATAAGGGATAAATTTGGTTTATTTTTTTATTTAGAGTGACAGTTCTCCCACTTCTAGGAGAAGAGTCGGTTTGTTTGGTTCCTGTCCTGAGAACCAGATAACGCCACTATAGGCTGAGTTTATTTTTGCGTCTCTGCTAGCATACGCTCAACTAAAAGTGGGAATGCGCCTCCGTTTAGCGTACGTAAGCATGCATACGCTAATGGTACGTAGACAGAGTAAATTTATGTTCTTTTCTCACTGTATCTGTGTACGCCGCAAGCGGCGACGTGGTGTAGAAAAGCGAGAAACAGCAGCGGCGCGACGGTTCCGCCTCGCCCGCGCGTCGGCAGATGAGAACAGGTACAGAGGGTAAAACGCTTGTCTAGAACGACCGAATTGTATGCTCCGCAGCTCCCAAAGCCGCCGCGACGACGAAGGAACAAAATGACGGGGAAGTCGTATGAGTTTAAATGCACATGCTTACATCAAAACAACTTTTAACCAAATATTATCGCTAGGTACCAGGCGTTAAGCCCGAAACACGCCCATAACATGTTCTAGACAAGTGTTTTGCCATCTGTACTAGTTTTTGCGGTGAGCGGATCCGCTACGGATTTTTGAACAAGTGTGAGCGCCTACTCTAGCCTACGGTCTGATAAATGAAGATAAAATTGAGACAAATATAAATAATAATTTGTTTCCTTTGCCGCCCTCTAATAAACAATGGCTTTATAGTACGCTTAAAAATCGTTTTTTGTTGTAGTTCACTAAGATTAAGATCCCGTGGTCAGCAACACTGAAATCGAGACGGCTGTGGTCTGGCGGCGGTCGCCTGTTTTTCGCCGTATGTGGTGCAGCACGGCGGCAGCGCGTCGGCGTTCCGCCGCGCCGCATGAAATTCGCAGCGTCTGTTCGCTCCATGTGGGTCGGCCTTTAACGTCGTGTGGCGTCAGCCGAGCTAAAACCGGATTTTGAAACTATGCACGGAAAATCCACCGGAGCTTGTGACTGGAGTGGCGACATCGCAGTCGCAGTCCCCTAGTTCAGCGGCCACATGCATATAGACCTCCTCCATGTTTGCAAACAAGCGAGGTGGCGCTGCAGTCGCGAACGGGCTCGCGGTAGGCAAGAGGCCAGGGAGTGGCGTCGAGTTGAGGTGGTGCAGCGCCGGTTTTCAAGGCTTGTATGCGCGTTTTGAGTTTCTGAGAATCATAACAATGGTTGATGCTTTCGAACTTAGTATTCCTCGAAGTACACGGGCTCGCGTTGGCCATGTACGGCGTATTTCGACACGGTGTGTATTGTATTATGGCTAGAAAGCGCTGCAGTTGGTTTCTACCCCAGGCATTCAATACAATGATAAGTTTTTGACACTGAACTAGCAAGAATGATTTTACCTCGGGACAGTGCTGAGGGAAGCACTGGCGTTTTTTCGGCAGAGCCGACGTGCGCTCACCGTCTGTTGACACATGTGTCGCACAGTGCGAAAAGTGGGGACAGCGTCGATCGTGTCCCGATCTCATCTGTCTCGCGTAGCCGCTCTTTTTAGCCGTCAGATCAGGCACCACCAGGCTGACTTCTCTCCTTCTTAAACTGGTCGATTTGGTGAAAAGTTTGGATTCCTGAAATTATATTTCTTCCAGCCCTCGGTCTTCTGTTTGGTTACTAAAAATTATAGCAAAATATTCAGTAGAAATTCATAAAATTGCGGTTTTTAGATCTGTGGTCGTCAAAAATTGTGAGGTAATGGCTTTTCTGATGGTCCTGGCACGTCGCGAATCCTGCGGGTTTCCGAGGACGGAGCACCACAATGGTAGTATCACTACGCCGAAGAGGGATCAGAGGTTTCGTTGATTTCAGTGCGGCATTTCTTTGACCAAAGCGAAAGCGAAGAGGCCATAAACGAGGGAAAAAAACTTAAAGGTTTGTTTTGTGATCTACCACATTTTCTGATTGGCATCACTCACCCCTTCGTAAATTTGTAACGAATGGAAATAGAATGATTCTATTTGTCGCGAACGATTCCAGAGAAATTGAGGAGTGCAATAAATCTCTCGACTTTTTTTTTTGCTACAAGCGCAGTAGTATGGTAGTCATTTTTAATAAGAAAGGTACTGCGAATCTAAAAAAAAGAAGTAATATATACCGCCAGCATAGAGAATAGGACTTTGGCAACGTGCTAGCATAAAAAATTTCCGCATTTTCTACTTAATTATTCAAGACCCGTGGTGACTTGACGAGGGTGTTATTACCAGGTATAGCTGAAAATAAAACGCATTGCTGAAATTAGCAGAGCAATTTCATATTTGCACCAAATTTGGTGACATATCTCAAGCATCAATAAAGAAAACACTTTTCATTGCCTCATCCCCTGTCAATCTCGCTACGTGCCTCTGTTGGTAGCCCGCCTGCGGTTGCTTCTTTCCAAACAGCCTTCGCGATCATGTACTACTTCATGAAGAAGCTTATGACACATGCATGATGCAATGAAAGTAAGCTGTTCGAAGCATGCCAACGCGACCGCGCAAGATTGGCACAACTTACCAGACTTTTCTACTACAATCAATTAATTATGTCCGTCATGTTAAGAAATATTTTGAAGTATATATTAAATGCCCTAAAATGCGTCATTACACGTTCGTATAACTTCTGCACACGTCATAACATGCTGTGCTATCAACAAAATAACGCACTCCTCGGTGGAGAGTGACCCTGCCGGCGCACGTGCACACCAGCTCAGGGTGATAAATACGTTCGCAGCTACATACATGCTTTTTCTTTTCCTTGCGCAATTTTAAGCGTACCATGCGGTTGTTCAGGTGAATGAGCGCGGCAATTTCCCTGCTATGAAGTACGTTGACTGGCAGCGCCGGTCTACACCCAGACTTCGCGCTTTTACTACCGCGGCTCATTTCCTAATGCGGCATTTATTTCCGAGAAACCTATTAAAGGTAATCTAATTTTCCGTTTTATGATACTACGCGGATCCAACAGCGACGCAGCTGGTCAGTACATGCTGCTTCTGCAGTGCGCAGCCACGATATGCAGCCGCCGGTAGCTGCAGCAGCTGCGGTAGGCACGGCCAGGCGGAACCTGTTTTGCCTACCACGCGAAAGTCGCTACTGACATCAGCGCCACCGCATCTCCGTGACGTTGCGGGGTGAAGGAGGTCACTGAGTTTGAGGTTGATTTTCACATTGCCGTGTTCTTTTTATAACAATTTCTGAGGAATTTTAAAGACAGTGAAATATTTAGAGGTGTAGTCCTGATATATTTTTTACGAAGGCAGGATAGGCTCTTCAGAAGAGGGGGAGGGGGGGGGGGTAAAAGGCTCTAAGGGATTTGTCTTGCAATAGCGCGAACAGCCTTCAAGACAGTGACGTGTGGGCGCCTGTCTATGCATACACAACGGCTCTCAACAAACATGATCCCTTTCTCCGTCGCCTACAGCGCATACCGTAATTCTGTAAGCTTCTGTAACGTGATTGCATAGGTGCTCATAGGAGGCAAATTTACGAAGGCATTTATGAACTTTGCGAACGAAGCTGTTTATGCAAGAACATTTACAAACCTACCCTGTAAGGTTGTTAAAGGTGCACTGAAGAGGAATCTGAGTATGTTTTTGCAGGCTAGTTGGTGCCTAAGCATTCTGGGTTTTTTGCGCAAAAGACACGACACAAAAGAAACGAGGTAGACAGGACAAGCGCTTTCTGAACTCGTCTTTTTGCCGCGGGAACACGATCTACACGTTCCGAGCAGTCTTAGAAACCTCGACTTATTGCCGCTGTGTGGCCGATTGCCTTAAATAAATCGAATTAACGTCCGGCTCCCGCCTTTATTTTTTGAATTCTCCCCGTACGGTGGGCCGCGGAGTCGACCAACGCGTGGAGTGCCTTTCAGCCAGCTCCGTGGAGGCTTTGCTTTGGTTTTATTTTGTTTTTTAGGTTTCCGTGAATAAACAGTTTCATTAGCAGATAATATAGCCGTAAAATAAGCCCGCAGAAATAAAAATACGCGCGGACTATTTGCTTCTACGGATTACTACGTATTACTCCGCCGATGGCAGAGCGGCAAGCCGCCACGGGGCTGGGTGAAAGGCACTCCACGCGTTGGTCGACTCCGCCCACCGTACGGGGAGAATTAATAAAAAGGCGGGAACCGGACGGTAATCCGATTTAATTAGGGAAATCGTCCACACAGGGCAATAAATCGAAGTTTCTAAGAATGCTCGGAACGTGTAGAATGAGTTCCCGCGGCAAAAAGACGAGTTCAGATTCCTCTTCACTGCACCTTGACAGGTGCACTGAAGAGGAATCTGAACTCGTATTTTTACCGCCGGAATTTTATCTACACGTTTCGAGCGTTCTTAGAAACTTCGTATTTGCCCTGTGAGGCCGATTTCCCTAATATAAATCTGATTAAACGTCCCGGCTCCCACATTTTTATATTTAATTCCCCGCAGACGGTGGGAGAAGTCGACCAACCTTTCAACCCGTCCCGTGGCGGCTTGCCGCTCTGCCATCGTAGGAGTGATACGTAGTGATCGGCGAAAGCAAAGAGTCCACGCGTATTTTTATTTCCGTGGGCCTGATTTGCAGCTTTGTAGTCTCTGACTAGATCTATTTATTCACGGAAACCTAAAAAACAAAAAAGTAAAAGCAAAGCCGCCACGCAACTGCCTGAAAGGCACGCCATGCGTTGGTCGACTGCTCCCACCGTCTGCGGGGAATTAAAAAATAAAGGCGGGAGCCGGGGGTTTGATCGGATTTAAATTAGGGAACTGGGCCGCACAGGGCAACAATTGGAAGCTTCTAAGAATGCTCGGAACATGTAGATGAAGTTCCCGCGACAAAAAGACGAGTTCAGATTCCTCTTCAGTGCACCTTTAATGACGCACTTAACATTGAAACCCTTTGTCTGAAATCTGTAAAAATAAACAAAAACTCCTGTCTACTTTTTGCTCGAGCTAATGCGGTTAGGCTAAACTAAATTCAAAGTTGTGTTGGCGGTACTGATGGTTGTTGGTTGTTTGGGGTTTAACGTCCCAAAGCGACTGAGGCTATGAGAGACGCCGTAGTGAAGGGCTCCGGAAATTTCGACCACCTGGGGTTCTTTAACGTGCACTGACATCGCACAGCACATGGGCCTCTAGAATTTCGCCTTCAAGAAATTCAGCCGCCGCGGCCGGGATCGAACCCGCGTCTTTCGGGTCAGCAGCCGAGCGCCGTAACCACTGAGCCACCGCGGCGGGGCGTTGGCGGTACTGAGTATCAGGAATTAACTTGTCACGAATTTTCATTCATCGCTGATCGCTCAATCCTTTTTTAAATTCTGTCATGTGTAGGCGTAAAAGGAAGCGAGTGCTGTCTCAAAATTTTAGCAGGCTACTACGTACATCTGCTGTTGTCTTTCTGTTTACAGACCGCGGCGGAGACGGCGTCAGGAGAGTCGAGCACAGCCACAGGAGCCATGACCGGTGCAAACGAGTTCGTAGAGATGCAGCTGAAGTCACATTCACTGCACCTGCGTGCACTGTCACTGAACCAGGAGATGGTGATGAGCCAATTGCGCCACATGCAAGAGGCCAACCAGAAGCTTCTGAAGGACCTGTCTGACATCCATCGCGACGTCCTGACTGAAGTGAAGCAAAAGCTGGCTGACGGCTTCCATGACATCCTGACTGAGCTCAAGAAGGGGTACGGCAGACACGGGGAGGACCTGACCGAAGTCAAGCAACAACTGTATGAAATCCGCCGGGGCATACTGACCGAGGTCAAGCAGCAGATATATGACAACCACAATGACGTCTTGACTGCGGTCAAGCACCAGCAAGCTTCCGTAGAGCAACTCTTGGTTGGTGTGCTTTTGTACTCTCACAGTTTCAAGCTGGATTTTTTCAGCGACAGCTGTTAAGGCCGCCGTTCCCGTTTCTACGTAATCGTCGATGTTGGCGTAACAAGAATGAGTTTGAGGAGGAAATAGGAGAGGAATAGAAAGCAGGTGCAATACTCCATGCTGATTGATCGCAACACAGTGAAGTCATGAACGATGTCATGATAGCATACTGTGATTCATCTGGGCCACCAGTGCTACGGAATTAGTATTTGGAGGGTACAGTTTGCTCTCCTGGTGGATTGAAGCCACATGCCGGTGGATTAAAGACATATCCCAGCGTTAAAACTTCTGCCATAGGTGTCCCTTCTAACCGGAGACCTTGTTGGATGGAGTCCTCATACCGTGGCTTATGAATTCTTATCACTTCCGATTTTTCGGGGGAGCAGTGCAGTACGCAGTGCCGTGCGTACAGGGCTTCACCGTCGATTGCTGCTTGGAGTTTTTCGGTCTTTTCGTCAAGGGGACTCTCAGTGACCCAAAATAGTAACATTAAAAAGCGCAAAGTGCATGCTAAACGTTTTCTTTGTCGTCCAGCCGTCCTGGAAGGGTGATTAATGCAATATTGAATAGTAGGGGTGAGATTACTAAGCCTTGTGGCGTTCCCTTGTTGCGTATGCTCATTTTGTCAGTACTGAGGTTTCCGATTCCAATAAGGCATTGATAATTCAGTTGGATGGAGTCTTCATACCGTGGCTTATGAATTCATATCACTTCCGATTTTTCGGGAGAGCAGCGCAGTACGCAGTACCGTGCATATTGGGCTTCACCGTCGACTGCTGCTCTAATTTTTCGGTTCGTGAAGGGAGCTCTCAGTGACCCAAAATAATGACATTAAAAAGCGTAAAGTGCATGTTAAATGTTTGCTTGGATGTCCAGCCGTCGTGGCAGGGTGATTATGGCAATGTTGAATAGTAGTAGCGAGATTACTAAGCCTTATGGCATGTCTTTATTGCGTATCCTGATTTTGTCGGTACTGAGATAGTAGTAGTGGTGGTGGCTTTAATGAACATAAAATAAAAGGAAAGAAAAAATTTTTGCAAGCCCCGGCATTTGCCATCGCTACGGGAAGCATGTGAGCTGGGGCAGCGAAAATAAAGGGACAGCAGGCAGACTGTACAAATGAAACGAAAGAGGTGAGGGGACAGGCAGAAAGGATAGGGAGAAGAGGTTTGCGGTTCCAATAAACGCTCTACGGTAGTCAAAAAGGCATTGACAATAAATGACGAAGCATGTGAAGAAAAATATGCTGGGCGCCGTTGTGCTGAAATCATGTATCCTTCAGCGCACCTAGCGGAAAGTCAGAAGCCGTCCACAACTCCCTGAAGTATTGCTTCCATGTAGAGCTTCTCTTTTAATGTCATAAAAAAAAAAAGTCTACGAAAGTGACCCTGTCATAAAAAAAAAAAAATCCGCACCAGGCGTTGACGGACCTTCTTACCTGGCGTTCTGGGCGTTGACGCTGGGCCAGTAGTGGACGTTCTTAACGGCTGATTATCTGCAGAACATTATCATCAGTACAAAAATTTGTTTCGGAAGTTCAGGGTATTTTTGAATCTAAAGTCAGTTGCAGAAGTTTAGGCCTCTTTAGACATCGCTGTCATGCAATTCTTAGCTCAAGTTGATGTGGGATGGGTATTATCGATGCTCCAGGCACTCCCCACACTACTCTGGGCTGGTCCCCGGTGGATCTCGTAGTTTCACGCACGCTCGCTTCCGGTTTGGATGCTACGTGCGCAAGGACGCCAGTCTCGAACGCTTCCCTGATGATGCACTCCCGTTATCTTCGCTTCCTGGCCACCGCGCCACTTAGTGCGAACTTTGTGAACGCCCGTATAAACGAAGGCATCGAGCGCATTCGTGGAATGCTTGTCATTAGCGTGGTGGCGCATATAAATACGCCACAGCCCCTGCCCTGCTCATAGTAAACAAAAAACCTGTTGAGGTTTCCGGGACGTCTTTCCTTTTTTCAACTATATATAGTCAGTGACTGCTCCTCCATTTCAACAAAACAGAATACACTTTAAGCCTATTCACTGAAGGTCGCACTCTCTTGCATCCCTGCTACCTCAATAACCAATCGCGCTAGCTAAGTGGCTGAAGAATCAGGCTCCTGAGCGCTAGTTGTCGGGTTTTATACAGACTATGGCGATAGTGCTTTCAAGAAGGCAAGAAGCAAAAATTCCGTGTAGTGCATGCTAGACCATCCAATGTGACCAAAATTCACATGGAGTCCCAATACGACATGCCGCATATTTCACAGTGGGGTTTTAATACGCTTAATACATTGCCCGCCAGCGTGCAACAAGCTTGTTCTGCTGTGTTCGATACTGTTCTTGTTTTTTTCTGAAGTCACTGCCTATACAAACTGTCATTCTAATATTATGTGCTATATGATGCGAAGAAAACAGGGGTACATTTGCTCGTATATAGCATTAGTGGGCATAGAACAGGCACCGTAGCAGAGCACGAAAACTGCTATCTTTGGTGATGATATGCCAGCCAAATTTGCCCTACTATTCTTATCACTGCACCGTTCTTGTGGGCGGATGTTTAAGGAGATACTATTGACATGAAAAGTTGCGGAGGCCTTTGGGTAGATATACACTTACTTGCAATTTATATTTATGTGCTGGTCTCATTACCTATGCACTTAATGTTTTTTACTGTGCAGCCTGCCCCGTCCCCTCTAAAGGCATCGGAGAAGTTTCCTATCCCTATGTCCCGAGGTGGAGGTTTTCCTGGCATTGTGCCGGCGGGGACTGCAACACCCAAGGTCACCATTAAACTTCCCAGCGTTGCCGGTGCCCAACCCTTAACGCCTGGTAATTTAACCACACCGACATCTACTCCTCAGTTGACTTCAACAACAAACCAGCCTTTTGGAGGCGCACCTGCGCCGTCATCTCCTCCCCAGTTGCCTTCAACAACAAGCCAGCCATTGGGATTTGAGTCCGGCTCTGTGTGCCCCAGCACAGCTGAGCCGTTATCTACTCCCCAGTTGACTTCAACAACAAGGCAGTCTTCGGGATTTGGGTTGGGCTCTGTGCGCCCCAGCACAGCTGAGTCGTCATCTACTCCCCAGTTGACTTCAACAACAAGCCAGCCATTGGGATTTGGGTCCGGCTCTGTGTGCCCCAGCACAACTGAGCCGTTATCTACTCCCCAGTTGACTTCAACAACAAGGCACTCTTCGGGATTTGGGTTGGGCTCTGTGCGCCCCAGCACAGCTGAGCCGTCATCTACTCCCCAGTTGACTTCAACAACAAGCCAGCCATTGGGATTTGGGTCCGGATCTGTGTGCCCCAGCACAGCTGAGTCGTCATCTACTCCCCAGTTGACTTCAACAACAAGCCAGCCATTGGGATTTGGGTCCGGCTCTGTGTGCCCCAGCACAACTGAGCCGTTATCTACTCCCCAGTTGACTTCAACAACAAGGCACTCTTCGGGATTTGGGTTGGGCTCTGTGCGCCCCAGCACAGCTGAGCCGTCATCTACTCCCCAGTTGACTTCAACAACAAGCCAGCCATTGGGATTTGGGTCCGGATCTGTGTGCCCCAGCACAGCTGAGCCGTTATCTACTCCCCAGTTGACTTCAACAACAAGGCAGCCATTGGGATTTGGGTCCGGCTCTGTGCGCCCCAGCACAGCTGAGCTGTCATCTACTCCCCAGTTGACTTCAACAACAAGCCAGCCATTGGGATTTGGGTCCGGCTCTGTGTGCCCCAGCACAGCTGAGCCGTTATCTACTCCCCAGTTGACTTCAACAACAAGGCAGTCTTCGGGATTTGGGTTGGGCTCTGTGCGCCCCAGCACAGCTGAGCCGTCATCTACTCCCCAGTTGACTTCAACAACAAGCCAGCCATTGGGGTTTGGGTCCGGCTCTGTGCGCCCCAGCACAGCTGCGCCGTCAACTCCCCAGTTGCCTTCAACAACAAGCCAGCCATTGGGATTTGGGTCCGGCTCTGTGTGCCCCAGCACAGCTGAGCCGTTATCTACTCCCCAGTTGACTTCAACAACAAGGCAGTCTTCGGGATTTGGGTTGGGCTCTGTGCGCCCCAGCACAGCTGAGCCGTCATCTGCTCCCCAGTTGCCTTCAACAACAAGCCAGCCATTGGGATTTGGGTCCGGCTCTGTGTGCCCCAGCACAGCTGAGCCGTTATCTACTCCCCAGTTGACTTCAACAACAAGGCAGTCTTCGGGATTTGGGTCCGGCTCTGTGCGCCCCAGCACAGCTGAGCCGTCATCTACTCCCCAGTTGACTTCAACAACAAGCCAGCCATTGGGATTTGGGTCCGGCTCTGTGCGCCCCAGCACAGCTGCACCGTCATCTACTCCCCAGTTGCCTTCAACAACAAGCCAGCCATTGGGATTTGGGTCCGGCTCTGTGTGCCCCAGCACAGCTGAGCCGTTATCTACTCCCCAGTTGACTTCATCAACAAGGCAGTCTTCGGGATTTGGGTTGGGCTCTGTGCGCCCCAGCACAGCTGAGCCGTCATCTACTACCCAGTTGCCTTCAACAACAAGCCAGCCATTGGGATTTGGGTCCGGCTCTGTGTGCCCCAGCACAGCTGAGCCGTTATCTACTCCCCAGTTCACTTCAACAACAAGGCAGTCTTCGGGATTTGGGTCCGGCTCTGTGCGCCCCAGCACAGCTGAGCCGTCACCTACTCCCCAGTTGCCTTCAACAACAAGCCAGCCATTGGGATTTGGGTCCGGCTCTGTGTGCCCCAGCACAGCTGAGCCGTTATCTACTCCCCAGTTGACTTCAACAACGAGGCAGTCTTCGGGATTTGGGTTGGGCTCTGTGCACCCCAGCACAGCTGAGCCGTCATCTACTATCCAGTTGACTTCAACAACAAGCCAGCCATTGGGATTTGGGTCCGGCTCTGTGCGCCCCAGCACAGCTGCGCCGTCATCTACTCCCCAGTTGACTTCAACAAGCCAGTTTTCGGGATTTGGGTTGGGCTCTGTGCGCCCCAGAACAGCTGCGCCGTCATCTATTCCCCTGTTGACTTCAACAACAATCCAGTTTTCGGGATTTGGGTTGGGCTCTGTGCGCCCCAGCACAGCTGCGCCGTCATCTACTCCCCTGTTGACTTCAACAACAATCCAGTTTTCGGGATTTGGGATGGGCTCTGTGCGCCCCAGCACAGCTGCGCCGTCATCTACTCCCCTGTTGACTTCAGCAACAATCGAGTTTTCGGGATTTGGGTTGGGCTCTGTGCGCCCCAGCACAGCTGAGCCGTCATCTACTCCCCAGTTGACTTCAACTACAAGCCAACCTTCTGGATCTGTATTCAGTTTTGCGCCCGCCAACACCACAGTGCCATCATCTACACCCCAGTTGACTTCAACGACAAGCCAACCTTCTGCATCTATATTCAGTTTTCCGCCCGCCAACACCACAGAGCCGTCATCTACTCCCCAGTTGACTTCAACGACAAGCCAACCTTCTGTATCTATAGTCGGTTCTGTGCGCGCCAACACCACGGAGCCGTCATCTACTCCCCAGTTGACTTCAACTACAAGCCAATCTTCTGGATCTATATTCGGTTCTGTGCGCGCCAACACCACGGAGCCGTCATCTACTCCCCAGTTGGCTTCAACTACAAGCCAACCTTCTGTATCTATAGTCGGTTCTGTGCGCGCCAACACCACGGAGCCGTCATCTACTCCCCATTTGACTTCAACTACAAGCCAATCTTCTGGATCTATATTCGGTTCTGTGCGCGCCAACACCACGGAGCCGTCATCTACTCCCCAGTTGACTTCAACTACAAGCCAACCTTCTGTATCTATAGTCGGTTCTGTGCGCGCCAACACCACGGAGGCGTCATCTACTCCCCATTTGACTTCAACTACAAGCCAACCTTCTGTATCTATATCCGGTTCTGTGCCCGCCAACACCACGGAGCCGTCATCTACTCCCCAGTTGACTTCAACCACAAGCCAACCTTTTGTATCTATATCCGGTTCTGTGCGCGCCAACACCACGGAGCCGTCATCTACTCCCCAGTTGACTTCAACTACAAGCCAACCTTCTGTATCTATAGTCGGTTCTGTGCGCGCCAACACCACGGAGCCGTCATCTACTCCCCAGTTGACTTCAACTACAAGCCAACCTTCTGTATCTATATCCGGTTCTGTGCGCGCCAACACCACGGAGCCGTCATCTACTCCCCAGTTGACTTCAACTACAAGCCAACCTTCTGTATCTATATCCGGTTCTGTGCCCGCCAACACCACGGAGCCGTCATCTACTCCCCAGTTGACTTCAACTACAAGCCAATCTTCTGGATCTGTATTCGGTTCTGTGCGCGCCAACACCACGGAGCCGTCATCTACTCCCCAGTTGACTTCAACCACAAGCCAACCTTTTGTATCTATATCCGGCTCTGTGCGCGCCAACACCACGGAGCCGTCATCTACTCCCCAGTTGACTTCAACTACAAGCCAACCTTCTGTATCTATAGTCGGTTCTGTGCGCGCCAACACCACGGAGCCGTCATCTTCTCCCCATTTGACTTCAACTACAAGCCAACCTTCTGTATCTATATCCGGTTCTGTGCGCGCCAACACCACGGAGCCGTCATCTACTCCCCAGTTGACTTCAACCACAAGCCAATCTTCTGGATCTGTATTCGGTTCTGTGCGCGCCAACACCACGGAGCCGTCATCTACTCCCCAGTTGACTTCAACCACAAGCCAATCTTCTGTATCTATATCCGGCTCTGTGCGCGCCAACACCACGGAGCCGTCATCTACTCCCCAGTTGACTTCAACTACAAGCCAACCTTCTGTATCTATAGTCGGTTCTGTGCGCGCCAACACCACGGAGCCATCATCTTCTCCCCATTTGACTTCAACTACAAGCCAACCTTCTGTATCTATATCCGGTTCTGTGCGCGCCAACACCACGGAGCCGTCATCTACTCCCCAGTTGACTTCAACCACAAGCCAACCTTCTGTATCTATATCCGGCTCTGTGCGCGCCAACACCACGGAGCCGTCATCTACTCCCCAGTTGACTTCAACTACAAGCCAACCTTCTGTATCTATAGTCGGTTCTGTGCGCGCCAACACCACGGAGCCGTCATCTTCTCCCCATTTGACTTCAACTACAAGCCAACCTTCTGTATCTATATCCGGTTCTGTGCGCGCCAACACCACGGAGCCGTCATCTACTCCCCAGTTGACTTCAACTACAAGCCAACCTTCTGGATCTGTGTTCTATTCTGTGCGCCCCGGCACTGCAGCGCCATCTTCTACTTTCGCGCCCGGAGCGACGTCTTGCAAGACTGAGGCGACTCCCACGACTAGTGAGACGGATACCACGGCATTAACACAGACAACTGTAAGGCCATCCAATCTGCTAAGTAGATTTTGATAGGTCTCTTCCCCTGTCAAAATGGGGTGTAAGTCTAACTTGCTCAGGGGGAATCGGCACTCGTGTTTGTAAAGTGACAGTTAGGCTTAAGCCCATGACTCATTTGTTTTGAGCGCAACGACGCTGCAAGGCGCTGAATGGAGAATTATTTTTTCATCCGTATTATCCTTGCGATTACGGCACCATGTCTGAGACTTCTGAACACAAGATTGCCCCTTAAGGAACCCCTATAACTCTATACAGTTGCTGTTCGTCAATTCACTTCAAAAATTCAGCGGATGCCTATGATACTGGCCCTCACTTAGCATGTTTAGACCGGTTTTCTGTTTTTTTTTCTGCTATGCAAACTTTTTTAATTGCCTGGTGTCGCATTATTGTGTTTAGCGCGATAGAAATAAAGGTGCACTAAAGAGGATTCTTAGCTCGCCTTTCTACCGCGGGAACTAGATGTACACGCTCCAGGAATTCTTAGAAACATCGAATTATTGCGGCCTATTTCCCTTTTATATAGGATTAAACTTCCCGGCTCCAGCCTTTTTTCTCTTTTATCTGACCTCCGGGAGTAGGAATCAACCAACGCATGGAGTGCCTTTCAGCTAGTCACGTGACGGCTTCGCTTTTGCTTTTATTTTGTTTTTCAGTCTTCCGTGATTCAATAGTTTCAGTCTCGTACAACATAGCCGCAAATTAGGCCCGCGGAAATAAAAATGCGCGTGGGCCCTTTGCTTTCGCAGATCACTCCGCTATTACTACGTATCACTCCGCCGATGGCCGGGCAGCACGCGACTAGCCTCTGTAACGCGACTGGCTGAAGGCAATCCACGCGTTAGTTCACTCCTCCTACTTTTGGAGGCCAATAAAAAAAAAAGAAGGCGGGAGCCGCGACGTTTATTCCGATTTAATGGGGAAATCGGCCGCAAAAGACAATAATTCGATGTTTCTAAGAATTCTGGGATCGTGTAGATCTAGTTGTAGAAAGGCGAGCTCAGAATCATTTTAGCCCATGTCGCAGAAAAGCCGACGTCGTCGTCGGCGTCGTTGACCGTGAGCGAAAAATGCACGAAACATCCCCAGAGAAGCAAACTAGGGGGAGGGGGGGGAGGGCACCTAGATGGCAAGTGAGCAACCTAGATCATGTGACCTTGTGGCGTGATCACAACCTGGCTACGGTACTGTCAGCGTACTGCCCACCGTGGCAGGTGGCAGTTAAACTAATAATTTGTCGCGGGAATTTGCTCGGGAAGAGCAACTTCGGTCGCACAGCCTCACGGGGGGTAACATCTCGACGAGCAGTGACGCACCGCTTAACCGCTGCATTACTGCGCCACTAGTGGCACGGGGACTCCCACTTATCTATGAATGTAAAATAGAGAATGACCCATTCCGCATATATGGGCACTAACCCATTAACCCTATCGCGTCATAATTAAAGCAGAGCTTAAGCGTCCCTTAGAATACTATGTACCGTTTAAGGGAAAGGGAATGAGGGGCTCGTTCTAAATATGAGAGAAGCCAACAGCCACAGAAACCAAGGGGCACAGGGGATTTTTTAAATTTATTTATTTTGTGGTGTTGATCAATTTAGAATATTACTGAATATGTTATCGCTTAAAGGTAATTGATTAGAAAAGCAGAAGAAAAAACAACCACATGCCGCTGGTGGGATCCGAACCCACGACCTCCGAATTACGCGTCCGGTGCTCTACCTCTTAGCTACGGCGACGGCTGTCAAATCTTCTGCTTTCGGGGGTATTTATGTTTACAAGTAACCTAACCTTGAGAGTGTTCATCAGCGCCACCCACGTTTTTCTTCTTTTTTTCTTCTGCTTTTCTAATGAATTACCTTTAAGCGATAACATATTCAGTAATATTCTAAATTGATCAACACCACAAAATAAATTAATAAATTTAAAATATCCCCTGTGCCCCTTGGTTTCTGTGGCTGTTGGCTTCTCTCATATATACCATTTAAGTCCGTTGTATCTGGGCGGTGTGTGCAGATAAATTTTGATTTTCATTCTTTAGTATCTTGAGGCCAATGGGAGGGGGCTCTTTCTTTTACCAAACTAGGCAATATTTTAACGTGATAGCTAGTCTTAAGGAGCTCGTGTCGCAAAAAATCCGGCGTCGCCATCAGCGTCGTCGAAAAATCCACGAAAAATCCTTAGAGAAGCAATCTAGGAGGCAGTTCGACCACCTAAGTCACGTGACGTTTGTGCCAGGAGACCCCTCATATTGATCCTGTAAGACGTATGATAAACACCTCTCTCTGCAAAAAGAAAAATGGCTGAGGCTTAGCTAAGGTTAAGCCTAGTCAGATGCGAAGCATATTGATGGCTAGGCTTGGTAAAGTTCCTCGCTTTGTTCTTCAGTTGTTGTAGAACGTTGTCGCCGAGCCGCATATTGAGCACGCCGCTTAGCCAGACGTTCATCCCGCTCTTCATCGGTCTCTGTGGCACGCTGAAGCTTTCGCTTCTCGTTCAAATCAGCCCTGCTTCTAGGCGGCATCCCAACACCTGGCCGCCTCGTAAGTGCCCGAAGAGCGAGGCAAGCTCAGCTTTATACCGCTGCTGTAGCGTCACGTGGTCAGCTGCAGCGCCTCTGATGTGGAGCCTCCACCGCCGCGGCCGACCGCGCGAGCCGGCAGCCCATCTCTCCTCTGCTGTGACGTCATGTTGTCACGTGGTCAGCCGCCGCGCCTCTGATGTGGAGCCTCCACCGCCGCGGCCGACCGCGCGAGCCGGCAGCCCATCTCTCCTCTGCTGTGACGTCATGTGGTCACGTGGTGTCACGTGGTCGTGGTCACGTGGTCACGCTAAAGGTCAATGGTAGCTCCACCGCCGCGCTCGACGGGCTGTAGTGTAGCTCTAGTAATATGCTTCGCATAAAAGTAACCCGTGTAGCACTTCACTACATAGGGCGTACACCTGGCACTTTCACAGGCCTCTCAAGCGTTAAAAGAGATATCGGCTGCACCAGTAGATGCCTCCACATTCCGGCTAGATGGATCTGCAGGAAGCATTCCCGGTGACACATCCGGTGGCTTTTCCCCGGCAAGCAGCTTTGACTTGACGAAGCAGGCTGTGGTGCGATCTCTGCTCGGCAGCACTTCGCCATCGAAGGGCTGTTTTGACGACGGTGAGTTGGACTGCTGATGAAGGCCTCAGGTATGCGTATTGATGTGCAGGACTCTGTCCGAATGTGCTCTGTGTATTGACCTGCGATGATTTGCGTGCTATGACGTAACTGGCTGTTGGAATTGACTGGCTTTTCACCTCGCATATTAACTGTAGTATGCTGCCAATGCGGACTGCCCCCAGAGCTGCTCGAGTATGCGGCATGCTCAGATAGTTGTACGCGCGCAAAGGTGCTATGTATATTGTTTTTTGTTTGTGTCCGAGATGTGGTGGTTGGGAATGAGACCAAGGCAGGTCGTGCTGACTTTGCCCATACTAGACAGCAAATTAAACTTCCGTAAGAATAAGGCACCTTTCTTGGGATGCCGAGGCTGCGAAGATTTCGAAAATAAAAAGGAGCAATTTATTTTCCTCGAGGAATTGCTCTTAAGGTATAGAACTCTGCAATGTAGTCGAAACGTATTTTGATTTTACATCTAGAATACATTTAAACCAAGAGTAAATTTTTCGTGCCACTATCCCCCAATGGAGGGTTGGGTAGCGAATAGCGACGGGCGGACAGAGAAAGTCACGTGACGCGCTGCCGCTCTCCAATTTTCTCAATGTTATTAAACTTTTGTGTTGTTCATAAAGACAAACATGTTTTTCATTCACGGCAATGCCAATGACAAAAGACAATAGCTCTCATATTCTCAAATTTCGTAGTGCATCATTGGTCCTAAAACATTGTAAATTCTTCTGATTTGTCACTGTGTGATCACTCGATCGCCTGTCCGTGTAATTAGTTTTATGTGTTTGCTGCAGAAGGACTATGTTCTGCTGCCAAACATCTTGGTTTTCTTTGCGTCTCACTATGCATCTGCGTTCTTCGTGCAGTTGGCTCGGAGAAGAACCATGAGCTGGAAAAAAGGCAACCGGGTGAGAGCACCAAAAAAGAAGGTGGAGAGGAGAAAGAAGAGGACGTAGATGATGAAGAAGAGGAACACGACGACGAAGACGACGAGAAAAAGGGTGAAGAAGAAGAAGAAGAAGAAGATGTGATGTTTGAAAAGAGGATCACTCTTGCTGTGCAGAAAGCTGATGCAGATGTTTACGAGGTGGGCTGCTTGTCTTTGCCGCACCGTTAAGGATTGAATGGGCATTCTTCCTAACTGATTTCGATCTGTGCATATCACATTGCGGTATTCACCGGGTTTCCCCACTAAGACGAGCCAAGAACTAAAAAACGAAACAAAGTATAGGCGAGACTGCGTGTTGCTGGCAGTCGCCTTGCTCACCCCAAACAGCTTTTTATTTCGCGACTCATAAATTAGTTCATTAAGATTATTGATCTAAATTGCTAAATATTGACTTCTGAATGTATACGTGATTCGTAAAACTAAGGAGCCTCGTATGTATTTTTTTCCCTTGCCGAGCTGTTGAGGAAACCCGCGAAATACAAATAAACGTGCCTGGCACATTCGCCCGCCGTGATCGTGCAGCCCTAAGTCGTGGTCTGAGTGAACAAAGTTAGCTGTTGAAGTGGCTCGACGGCCTCGTTGCTGTGGTGGGCCGATGTGGTGGCGGTCGTTGCAGCGCCCGCGCCAGTCAGTCTGCGCGTGTGGCAGTGCAAGATGCAGCGAGCGCGCCGCGCTTTCTTAGAGCGACATAGAGACCGAAAATGAAAAGATACGAATACAACTGTTTCATTCGTTACCGAGAGTTAAAACAAGAAAAAAAGGCCGCATGTTGTTTCATTGGCATGCAGCGAGAGAACGCATCGTTGTGTTGACTGTCTTAATTTCGGGTGGCCACCGATTATAACACGTGATCAAAAAAATGACCTTCCACAGCGACGCAGCTTTGGCATCATCTTTGCTTGGTTTGTTTTATAGCGTTTAACGTCCCAAAGCGACTCAATCTATAAGGGACGCCGTAGCGGAGGACTCCAGATTATTTCGACACGTGCAGTGACATTGCACAGTACACTTACCTTTAGTATTTCGACTCCATTATAACGAGACCGTCGTGGCCGGGATCCAACCCGCGTCTATGTGATCAGCAGCCGAGCGCCATTACCACTGAGCCCCCGAAGCGACTGCGCATCATGTTTGCGGCGTGCTGATGGGCTGGTCACGTGAATTTCCTCGTATTTCGCGGGTTTTCTAAAACAGCTGCGAAAAAAAAAAAGCAGGCAGACACATTTAAGACTGCTTGCGGGTGGGAAGTCGAAAGCCCGCCTGCTGGCCATTCTACCTCTCATCCCGCGCTCCTCGTTGAGCGTATGACGCAATAGCAAATGGGTTACAATATGCATATATGCACGATTGGTCTTCCTGTACTTAACATTCATAGATCCCTGGGAATCCTCATAGCACTCCTGCCGGAGTGTTGCAGCAGTTAAGCCTTGCACCACTGCCCTGAGAGCGCAAGTGCTGCCACCGGTGAAATTTCCCCAGCAACCTGGCAGAGATTGAGACGGGTTTTCTCGCAGTAGGGCAAGCAAGGCTTTCACCTTCAAAAAATACACGTGAGGCTTACCCTGACGCAAAATATGGAATCGGGTATCTTTAGTGGTGCTCTCCAGCTTTGCGAATGGAATTTATTGCTTAAAATCAGTATTATTTTATTTAGATCAATAATTGTAGTGAAATAATTAGTCTCAGAATAAAAAATAGCCTTAGGTGCGCAAGGTGACTGTAAACAACATGCAACATCGTTCGTTCACCTATTCTTTAGATTTAATATTTTATCCTTGGCTCAAGTTATCTGGGACATCTGGTATATCTCTTACGCTAGAATTTTCGCGCAGTAAAAGTAAGCTGGGGCTCCTGAAAACTTCCCCTCATTTTTTGTGCAAATTACATCTATGGTTAAGTCAGAGGGGCGAAACTTCCTATACCTCCCAGCTGCCACGAATTACAGACGGTAGCGCCAATTCTCCTTCATTTGTATGTACGTTCGTATTGAATGGTGTAGGAGTTATCTCCATGAAAACGGACGACCGAAACACGCCGGCGGGGGGAAGGGGGGGGGGGGGGTCGCATGGCATCTGCTTTACGCGTGGTCTGGTCCAAAATCGGGCCGGCTAGGGGAGGTGGTTAAAATTGATTGCCCTGCAGGTCAGTAATGGTAACCGCAGCGCTGGAACAGCGTACGGAAAACAGAGAACGTATTTTCATGTTTTTATTGACACATGTATCCTTCCCGTTACTTTCAGTCTGAAAGAGATATTTCTCAAAATACACTATATGTCTACGTTAAAGCATTGCATACAAAGCAGATAACATGTGTCGAGGCACCGGAGGTGTTAAGTTTATCTCAAATGGTGCCGCTGACATATTCAGTGCATCATTTCGTGAATCATTCACGTATACATGCGCGATCATTCCTGCACAATATTCACGCAATACAGAAGGATCATTCTGTGCAGAGTGATCATTCTGTGCAGAGTGAGTGCACGCGGTTCAATGCATGCACGATGCCGTAGATAATTGCAAAAAAATTGTTTAGTATTAAGCTATCATGCAGTTGCATAATCGGCTCCCACGATGTGCCCACTCTTTTCGGACCAAACCCGATGACTGCATCGCCAAAAACACTGACTAAATCATAGTTCATGATCCATGGCGCCGAAATGAGGGGCGGCTCCCGAGAAAGCGAGCGCAGGCAGCGGTTCCCGTCGTATCCGTGCGGGTATCGCTGCACTCTTCGCAGTTTCGGAGGTCATGAGCACAAAACCAAAGACCGAACGTAGTTGTCGCAGCGCCGACGTCACCAATACATGAAGGAACACGACGCCAAAGTGTCTGCTGCCGGCGCCGCAAAGCAGGCGACAGTTCCCGAGATAACCCGACTGGCGGAGTTCGTCAAACACGCAAACGACTCGCGGTGGTTACAACGACTGCATGTGTCAGAAATCCAAACGGGTAGAGAGTAAGAGAGCGAGCGAGAGACCTTTTCTTCTTTCAAAACCTTGTTTCGGTTAGATCTTGTTCTTTGCTGCAGACGCTAGCGCCAATTCCTCCTTCAGTTACGTTCACAACGAATGGTGTACGGAGTTACGGCATCAGCGGAGGATCCCCCAATTAGCTGGGACGGAAGTGTCTCGCGCTTTCCTCCCCGTGGTTAAGTGCTACCTTCCTCCCGGCAGCTTTATCTGTGAATATATCAGGCCTTCAAATATTTTAGGAATATATCAGGCTTATTTTAAAGGTATGGCGGGGTGTACGGGAGAAATATATGCTGATATCATGCCGCTACACCATCTTGGGATCACAAGTAAAGCCCTTCATCACAAGCGCATTAGAGCTCCACCTACCACGGTAGGTGGCCCTCTTCAGAGCAAGTAAATGCACATGTATGTGCTGGAGTAGGTGGCCTTTAATTGTTGTGCCGGGACCCTTAAATTTTGTTGGGTCCACTAAATTCTTTCTTTCTTTCTTTCTTTCTTTCTTTCTTTCTTTCTTTCTTTCTTTCTTTCTTTCTTTCTTTCTTTCTTTCTTTCTTTCTTTCTTTCTTTCTTTCTTTCTTTCTTTCTTTCTTTCTTTCTTTCTTTCTTTCTTTCTTCCTTTCTTTCTTTCTTTCTTTCTTTCCTTTTTCCTTCTTTTCTTCCTTTTTTCCTTCTTTCTTTCTTTCTTTCTTTCTTTAAAACCAATATACTACCCTCTGACTACTAGTTTCTTGAGAAGGCTAATCTTGGGAGCCTCGAATCTGACTCACCAGCAGCGACAGCAGCTTCATGAGCAGGTGTTTGACTATTCCAGCTAAACGAGGGAAGGCGGGATAAGTTTGCGGGAGACATGCCTGTAAGACTTCATCGATCTCGCGAAGTGTGGGTTCACGGCAGTTACTTGTGCGCGCATAGTTCAAGCTGAAAAGAGCAAGACCATTTTTTTCACTCCTGGAGCCCTCTCTTATTAGCGTTTATAACCGAAAGTGAGACAGTGTGCGCTATTGCGCTGGGGTTTCTGCGGTTATGGCTAATTTCAGGCGACATGGCAATGGCATTACATCTGCTGGGCCGTAAAGTTCATGCACCACTATGTATGCTGTTTGCGCATGTCTAAGGGCTGAACGTTTTCGCAGTTGTGATTTGGAACCATCCTTCTATGTGAGTGCGTCTTTCGCTTCGGTTTACACATCATACTAATGAAGAACACTGCAGAACTGTTTGTTCCATAAAAAAATGGCACGATGCCTGGTGTCCAGCTACGAAAACCTCTGTTATCTCCACGTCTTCTTTCACTGCAGGCGGAACAACACAAGCTAGAGAATTTTTTTTGCCAGTGTCATCAACATAACCGGTACTGCTTTAGTTCAGATTAACGTGGTTCTTCTCGCATCTTAGAAAAATTTGAACACCGTTCAGCTGGTTGAAATGCAGGAAGACAGATTAACCAATTCAATGTCCGGTTAACAGAAATTATCTTGATCTGATTTCATTCGCATAGCTCATACATTTATTTTTCGTTCTTTCCTATGCTCTATCTGCAGTACATGGGCGCGGGCAACCTGCGTATGGTGTATGACGACTCGTGCTTTGGCGCCCGCATCCGGGTTATAGCAGACGATGGGTCCCTGCTGTGCGACAACATTGTAGCCATGCAGACAGTCCTGCGCACAGAGCGCCTAGAGGCCTTCTGGACAGCTCTAGACACGTCTGTCGAGCCCCACACCCGACGGCACTTCAGAGCCACCTTCATCTCATCTGCAGCCATTGCAGAGTTTAGCCGAATCTTTGAAGAGGTAAGATTGCGGTGAGCTTTAATTCTTAGTAGGTTTCTACTGCGTCAGAGCAACTCTGTGCTCTATGCAGCATGCAGTAACACAAGGCTCCAGCTTACCTTGACCACACAGAATTGCCTACAATGCACTGAAAACTCATTACACGGCAGTCTGTGCACAAATTCCAGAAAAGAAAAAAAGACTACAAGCATGAAAAGGAGGCTCGCCAACTGGGGACGTCACTGACAAAAATAAACAGATATATGAAAAGATGCGCGCGCTAACATGTTGAGGCGGTCGAGCAGATTGCGTCTCTCGATCGTTCAGTGCGCGGAGAAAATGCAACGACGCTTTTTCGTCCTTGGATGCGTACACAGTGACTGGAGTTGAATCACGATCCGGCACAGATTGCCAGAAGATTGTGCCTTGAGTCGTGCCTGGCATCGGCCGTCCAGACACAACGGTAAAGAATGTAGTGGTTTGCGGAAGACACTTCACTCCGGATGACTACGTATACACGATCCAAGGATACTTCAGGCAATGAACAGCCGCCTTCAGTGAGACTGGGGCGCGTATGGACAACTGGGGCGAGGAAGGACAAAGAAAAAAAAAGCGCGACGAAACACCACGAGGAGACCCAAGGAGCAAAATAGAGAGGGTGTTCGAAGACCCCCCCCCCGGTAAAATTTCCCGGGTAGCAAAAAGCGAGAAAAGAATTCTTTTCAAGGCGGGGCCATGACGTCCTCCACCAGAAAAATCTCAGGGTGGGGACAGAAGGAGAGGAGCATGGTGAAGTAGCTTGATTACGATGGCTGTAACTACGCTATTAATGAGTCTCTCCAAAAAAATATTTGCGGAAGCGCCTTCCGAGGACGATGCCTCCCTACCAGAGAGGTAGAAAATGTTATGGACGAGAGGGTGGTCAGTAGCCATTTAAAAGCTTTTAGAGTTGGCTTTTCGACATTGGATATCGATAAAACGGCGTCTTTCGCACTTCGGCGCAGTTAGGGTGCTTGGTTGGTTGGTTGGCCTCAAATAAAACGGCGCATACCCACTACGGGGGAGTGGCCAAGACACAGGCGGTGAACTGCTGGAAAGAGGAGCATTTATAGAGGAAAGGGAGTAGTAATAGGTTGGTTGGTTGGTTTATTGGGGTTTAACTTCCCGAAGCAACTCAGGCTACGAGGGACGCCGTAGTGAAGGGCTCCGGAAATTTCGACCACCTGGGGATCTTTAACGTGCACTGACATCGCACAGTACTCGGGCCTCTAGAATTTCGCCTTCATCGAAATTTAGCCGCCGCGGCCGGGATCGAACCCGCGTCTTTCGGCTCAGCAGCCGAGCGCCGCAACCACTGAGCCACCGCGGTAAGGCGGAGTAGTAATTTAGACCACTGATCAAATTTTTCGTCTCGGAAAGCGGGAATGCGGCATCCAGCCACCTAGTTGAGATCAGTGGTTTAGGCTGACAGATTGGACGACGCAATGACAGGGGACCTGTTAGCTTGGAGATCGAAGACGGGACGATGGCTTTTTGTGCAAATTCGAATGCAATGCATGTAATGGTTCAATTTTGCACTGACTGAAAGAGAAAAAAAAATAATGATATAATTTTTTGAAAATCAGAAAAATAAAAATAGATATGAAAAAATAAAATTAAATTTAGCATAGGAGTCGCTGCGTTTCTAGAAGAAAATTTGGAACAGCACAGCGCACACTCCTGTAGCTTCGTCCAAGCGAAGAAGCGCCAAAGGAAAGAACAACCGCAGTGGACACAGGCGGACCGAGCTGGTGAAACGGAATTTTGATGATGTAGAAGAAGTTAACTTGATTTTGGCGACGATACTACTCGAAGCGAAGCCATTTTACATAGTAATGCGGGGAATCTCTCAGACTGGTATTTTTTGATTTTTGGATATTTCGAACCGCATTTCCGATTAAGAAAATTTAAAAACAGGAGTCCTCATCGATGTTCACGGCCATCAACTTCGCGATATAACTGCTCCCCCTAAAATAAAAAAAATAAAAATGTTTATTGGTTAAATTACGTCAATTTATTGTCTAATTACTGATCCATATGAGGCACATAATGTCCGGTTTGCTGTGCAATCCAGTTCAACAGACCGCACAGACTTATAACTCGCGTGTTTTTAAAATGAATTTCTGTAAAGGTTAAAAAGATCATTCTGTCTAGTACTATACTGCAACGCATCTAGGTACCCGTGCTTATAAATTTTTCTGTAGAATTTTTGAGAAACTTGCTTTGCTTGAATTATAAGCTTCATCTAATATTAAAAAGGTGTATGATTCTAAGGGTGGGTCTTTATTAATTTCACAAAGAGCAGCAAAGATTTGATAATTCCACATCTCTGTTAACATATGTATCTCAGCTGCACCAAAATTCACAGTGTCTGATAACTGTTTCTGATCAGCAGCCAGTTTCCTACCAGATGCAGATAATTCGTCGACTTTGATTTCGACTTGCGAGAATTATCAAACGAATGAACCCTTCATCGGCTGTGCGCTGCCGCCAAAATGGCAGTATGTTATGTTGGCACTGTAGTGCTGAGTCCTTAAGCTGGCAACTAGAACTGACATTTATTTCCACTTCGCTTGCCTATTAACCTGCCGCATTCCGCAGTTTCTGGCGTTTCCCTTACATAAATTTCCCTACCTCCTCCTCCACACTGAGTTTCCTACTTGTAGCATAAGAAGGCGCGTACTCTGCGGACGTTGTAGCCAGAGGAATCTAAATCCTGTCTTCCAAGAGGAGCCTCAATAACTCGCTATATAGGACCAGTTTATCTTTTAAAATCGATTTCAGTTCTATTGTGCGAAGTAATGGCGGCTCCCATAAGAACAGCGCTTTTGCTTTGCTTCCACCTTTTTACTTTTTTTTTTCGATAATACGATGATCGGCTGAATTCGAATATTTATCGCCTCCCAGTCAGGATTTTGAAGCAATAAGCTTCTTTTGTACTATGCAAATAAACCACCTCAAAAATGTTTACATTACTTTCAGAACGTTTCATCTGCCCTTTTCAATCATGCATCATGTTGGTATCTGCGGCTGTTTTCTCCTTCAAGAAATTCCACTAAAATTTTCACTCATGTACCGCATTTGCGGTGCTGCTATTCTGCCTGATTTGCATGAACGTTACTCAAATTTCTGTCAGCTGAGAGCACCTCTTTTTCAAGTGTATGTGTTCGAGGAGCAGTTATCATTTGGTACTGTTCTAGGCGATGACATAATGCCAGAAATTTTTGTAAAGACTCTTTAATGCTACATTTACACTTTCTATAGACATAATATCTTAAACTTATGCCTTGTATCGACATGGCATCGATATTAAAAATTTCGTTTCTGCCTTTTTCTTTCAGGCCAAGGACCTAGCCGTGAACAGCTCCATTGTGGAAAGCATTGAGGGGCCATCAAATTATTTATAATGAGGTAAGGTATGAGGAGGCCTTGCTGGTCTTCTTTCCGAGAATTGTTACTAAGTTCAAACCATCCATGAATCACCAAACCTTTCAAAATGAGCAAAGTTATGAAAAGGCCTTGCTGCTTCCTTTTTCTATTTTGCTTAATTTACGTTGAATACAAATAATACGCTTAAACATGTGAGGAGCTCATTGGAATAAAGCAGGCCAGGGGTCTCCAGCGGAAGAGAACGTGTGCAGTTCTAATTAAGTTAACATAAGCAACGATGTATGCACAGCAACAGCACATTATTCATTCAGAATTTCAGACAGCATTCCGACAGCAGTAAACCTACCCACAAGAGTGCTCATACGCTCGCTGAAATTGCAAAGGTAAGGTTTAGGATGTAATTTTCACGGACAGTGCGTGTAGAATAATGGAACTGGGGTCGTTCATTATTTTACCACTTTGTTACTGGTACTTGTCGGCTCTTATGCCAAAAACTGGGCTGGCTGACAGCATATGTTCAAAATAATATTTGCGAAGCAAAATATTTACAGCAAAAATAGACCTTAGATGTACTGCAACAAAAGAAAAGCTACATTAGCTTTTTACTTCGCACAGAGGGATCTAAATTTCTTCCCGAGACCCAGTAACACTGCATTTTACTGAAGTGTACCGACAGTTGTTTTTCTTTTGCAGTTAGGTGGCGTAGAAAAAAAAAAATGAAATCTCAGTGTATAAGCTTGCTGTAACACCTGCAAATTAGGACATTTGCGAATTTATGTAATCGTGAATGCAACTGGAGGTGCCAGTTATGCCTGCTTAATTGCTGCATTAGATGCGAGACTTAATACTAGGCATTTCATTGTACAATTCGCAATGTTCCTTCAGAAATGTTGAATTAAGGGCCTATCTACAAAATTTATTTTCAGTATGCTTTCATCATCACTTTTATTTGTTCCATACGTAGCTGCAGTGAGTTCACTCATACCGACACGCGTGCTATTAAAAATAATTACTCATGTGTTCCTGGTATATTTCAGTGTGAAGTTCACACCCAAGCTGCTTCTTCCCTCTTCACAATAGAATCTGATTTTCACAGCTCGCCTTTGGCCTCTTAAAAACAGCAAGATATCTAAGCAGCGTTTGTGGCCAGGAACCATTAGAGCGACAGCTGGGAGTATGTGGGACAAAATAGGACACGGATCAAAATGCGACATTTTCGTAGTTATCGCCCCCTACTTTTAAATGTGCGATAAGATTAGTTGGATATATTAATCTGACATTACCCGTCGCATGTATTTGTTACAAATATATCTTAATTACAACTGTTCATTGGTCTTATGCAAAGTTTAAAATTATTTGCGCCTACCATTTGTGCCAGAGAATTAGCAACAGGCTACAAGCAAGGCTAAGCGCGACATCGTTGTGTTCTACAACACTTAAAATCAGGATAACGGTTTTAACGCTTGCTCTAAGTCTCTACCCTTTTTTTATCGTTCTCTAGGGTCGTCCGGACGTATAAACGGAAAACATTCGATTGCCGACGGCTGCGAAGAAGATAATTTCAAGAGAGCCAATGCCGTTGCCATCAGACGTTCTGGTGCCCTTCAGCCGGCTGTGTGCATACTCTCTGTGCATACCCTCTGTGCATTCCAGTCGGCTCTGTGTATACTACCTCTGGATGACAATCGGGCATAAGAAAGGAATATTTCGTTCTTGCATTCTGAGTTGATCTCATAATTCTTTAACATAACCACTCAAAATTGCAGTAATGCTGCACGTCTTCTAGAGGTAAGCTACTATAAGAATGCACCTTTGTAGTCTGAAAGAAGACAAAACGCGGCAGCCAAATGGCATGTGGCATTGTCATAATCCAGTGAAAATGAACAACTCAAATTTTCCCGAATACAGTGAAGCGATATTTTATTTACCGATACGCATACGACGATACTGTTGTCGGGGTGTGGGGCCGGAGTGCTGCAGTAAAGTTGGGGTACTACACAATGAAACGGTTCGGCACCACGAGCGTCAAACACACATTCCCCAGCCCAATAAACCTGGAGCATTCGATAGATGTACCGCTCTGATTCGAACGTATGCGTCGAAATGCACTGTCTGAGGATGCAGATTGCCAGTAAATACATGTAAAAAACAGTTGCTAGAATGTATGCAGTGTGAACAGAGGATAGGGTTTTATCTGTAGCGTATCAACTTGTTTTACTCTAATGAAATATATAATACAGTTATAGTACACGTCTTGCATTTGTTCAGTTGTGTGCATCAGTTGTGTTTATTTTTTGTTTTGTTTTCATGGTAACTGGATCATTCGAATTACTATTGTATTAAAACAGCTACTGGTGTGTTGTTTTTTTTTTTCAATAGGCTGCATGAGACCAGGAAGCCCCATAAGGACTGAGCTGGTCTCGTATGCTACTAACAAAATCATACTGTATTAGGATAAAAATTTAAAAAACCAGCAGTTCTAGCAATGGGTCATAGCCTGCGGAATCCCGCATTACTGCTCTGACCGATCATAACAGCAAACGAAAATACTTTTTTCATGTTTGACGATGTCAAACAAGCCAGAGGCATCAAAAGTCTTGAGCTTATTATTTCGTGTGTCGGTTAGCTTTATGTTTAGATAACAAGAAAAGCTTTAACAGCGCGCTACTTTTTTGTCATGGAGGAATTCTGTGCAGCGGTTACAGATTTAAGTTGTATCCGACTATAGAAGGGCTCTCTGAGCGTAAAATAACTAATTCCCTTATCAGAACCGGAGTCTGCCACCCTGACGTAGTACTTTACCATTATCACCTGCGCAACCCTAGGCTCTCAGTCCCTGTTTTTTAAGAATTTCCGCATCAGAAAAAAATGGAGGGGATACTTAAGTTCCTCCTTAATGGGCAACTGACTAGGGTCCGGACATTTTTGAAAAACAAGCTCACTGCATAGGTGAGGCATCGAGGATAACCTCTGCAAAATACTAGAGCCATGCGCGCTCCGAAAAGATGTAAAAATTCAAATCAAAGCCTGCTCGTTCTTTCCTTCCACAAGCAAACTTGCTCGTCCTCTACTCTGGCTCCCGAACCTTTGGTTTGACGTCATACGGAAAACTTTCGCTAAAGGCATTCCATTGGTGCGTCGTCCTGACTGACGGGCGAAGGGTGGGCGTAGCCGGGGCGTCGCGTCGTCGCGCACGCTTTCCGCAGCGCCTTCCGTTTTGGCACATGCCTACAAACCCGCATGAAGGAAAAAAACAAACAAACCGAGGAGGGAGCGTCCGGCGACAGCCTTGAACCCTAGTCATAAAAAGTAAAAAATAGTAAAACGGAGAGAGTCGGTTCTCCCGCCGCCGGCCGTGATCACGCCAGGAGAGAGCCCTCTGCGTGCGCGCTCCCTACCCAGTTTTTTTTTTACTTGTTACTTGTACCAGTTCACGTATGCTTCAGCGTGTTCTGTGCGTATGCCGTGTCGCGTGGGGTAGAGCCTTTCCCTCGCTCGCCCACTCGACCGCTCCGCACACACACCGCTTATCATTCGTGCATCTTGTCCACCTTGGCTCCTTAAACGACATGAGCTTAGGAAAAAGACACAAACACACAGAACACATAAACACACATGGAGGAAAGCAAACGGGCGGTTGCCGGGTCCGCGCTTCGCCATGTGTTTCGAACAAAACCGACTCCCGCCCCTCCAATCGTGAAATGATGGGTAGGCCTAATAAAAAGTAATGAAAAGGTGGCTCGTTAACTGGGGTTGACAAACAGATGTATGAAAGGATGTGCGCTCGCTAACAAGTTTAGGTGGTCGAGCCGATTGCGCCTCTCGATCGTTCAGTGTGCGGAGAAAATGCAACGAGGCTGTTTCGTCGTTGGATGCGCACGCAGCGACTGGAGTCGAACCACGATCCGGCACAGTTTGCCAGGAGATTATGAGTTGCGTCGCGTCTGGCTCCAACGCATCGGCCTTCCTGATACAACGGTAAAGAATGTGGTGGTTTGCGAAAGACACTTCGCTCCGGACGACTACGTTCACGAGCCAAGCAACTGGGGAGAGGAAGGACAAAGAAAAAATAACGCGACGAAACACCGCGAGGAGACCCAAAGAGCAAAATAGAGAGGGCTTTTGGAGACCCGCCGCTCCCCCTCCCCCTCTCAAATAGACCGGGCAGCAAAAACCAAGAAAAGAATTGTTTTCAAGGCGGGGCCATGGCGTAGGCATGTGACGCACTCCACCAGACACCACGCCTCCGGCTAACATCGGAGGAGGAAGGGCTATTTTTCCTTGCCGGCCTACTCGACGAGGTGCGAGAGAGAAAAATCTCCAGGAGGGAACGGAAGGAGAGGAGCATGACGAAGTAGCTTGATTGCGATGGCTGTAACTACGCTATTAAAGAGTATTTTAAAAAAAATATATGCCGCCGCGCCTTCCGGGGACGCCGCCTCGCTACCAGAGAGGTATAAATTGTTTTCGACTAGAGGGTAGTCACTTCCCCTATAAGGGTCATTGGTCATTCTCGACTTTACATTCATGAATCCCGGGGAGTCCTCATATCACTCCTGGCGCAGTGATGCAGCAGTTAAAGGTGCATTAAAAGCGTTCTGGAAAAATTAGTTTTTGTTTTTATTCTGTTTTTTGGGTTTCCGTGAATAAATAGTTTCAGTCGCTGACAAACCCACGAAAATAAAGATACGCATGGACTACCTGCTTTCGCGAGACTCATCCTCATCACCGTGTCGTGGCCAATGAAAATGCTATAATCCGTGAAGACACTCAAAGTAATATTTATTACTCGACCGTCTGCGCCGGTCAGACGCATCACTCCGCATACTCAGAGCCATATATGGCCCTGCGCGTACTATACCGCCGAAGTTAGAGCGGCAAGCCACAACGCGATTGGCTGAAAGGCATTCCGCGCGTATAGCCATGGCAACCATGTTGGTTGACTCCTCCTACTCTCCGCGGTGAATTTAAAAAACACAGGCGGAAGCTGGAACGTTGTATCTCACTTAACAGGGAAATCGACCCCACGTGATAATAATTTGAAGTTTCTAAGAACGCTCGGAGCGTGTAGATCGAGTTCGCGCGATGAAAAGACGAACTTGAAATTCACTTTGGTACACCATCGAGCAATGCGCCGCTAGTCTGCGATGGCAGGTGCTGCCACCGGTGGGCCTTGTGCGACCTAGCTTGCCCTTCTCGAGCAACCTCTCGCTACTAAGCATTAATTTAACTGCCACGGTGGTCAATTTTCAGGTTGTGATGACGCCACGAGGTCACGTTACCTAGATGGCCCACCTAGGCTGCTTCTCCGGGGCGTTTTCGCTCAACGCCGACGACGTCGACAATGCCGGATTTTCTGCAGAACGGGAGCCTTGTAACGCTATAGCGTTAAAAATGAATAGATAGGGTGAGACATATGATGAGGCTAAATGGTAACCTATGGTTATCTACAATTAGCCGGCCGAGCCTTGTCCAGTACAGCACTCCTATCATTATGATGGATCAACCATGCCGCGATCAATGGTCAACGATTATAGAACATTGGACAAAATGGTCATCCATTCAAATATCAGTCATAGAATACGTCAGTGATACGCTAAGAGACGGCTCAAGATAATTTCCTAGGCCTAGACCTGTAGCCTTTTAGTTGGTACTTGGGACAACATTGCCATACGAACAGCGTAAATCCAACCATTGTTTAAATCGGCCTATAGGTCAGTCAGACATTTCGGACCAACTTCGGGGACCCTAAGGAGGGCTTGCAATTCAAATGTAAATTCCCAGCATCGGCCCAACGCCTTTTGGCCTGTTGGCTAGCCTACGTCTGGCCAACAAGATGCTGATATGTAGTTATGCTTTCGTTACTAGACGGCAAATGGAGACTAGCACCCACAAATGGAGTATAGGTTTTGCAATATACCTATGATTATGCAAATGGTTATGCCTAGCAAATATTACAGCCTGAAGAGAACTTTCCTTTGTGGGGTAATGTAGGCCAGGGAGTACCAATTAAAGATCACATGAGCACTGACAGTACTCGATGAAGTATTGAAAACAGTGACAATCAGCAGCCTAGAGATGGATATAAGGAAGCTTCACTTTGGTTTCCTTTCCGGCTAAACTCTGTGTGAGGATGCAGCTTGGAAAAGACGGTAGTCGTTGCCTCACACAAGTTGGTAATTTCGAAAAAGTCAGTGGATGACGATGGTATAGCGCCGAGAAAAGCACAAGCAGTGCACTTGGTGCTTTTCCCGCCGCTCTGAACTTGTCTCTTCGTGGAGTTTTTGGAAATTACCGACATTCACCAACCACCGTGCCAGAAAATACTGCTTAGGCAAGTTTCGAGCATAAACGTAACGCCAAGATCTTCCATTCCTTTCTGCAACCCGTAAATGACACCTTGGTTTCTAAGCGGAAGCATCCGCCGCGACCACTCGTCTCCAAGAGTGCATGGACAAACGCTCACCAGGGTATCGAAGACGTGATCAAGTACGACTTGAATACACCACTACAAATGAAATTCTGTTCAGATTGCCCGACTTGAGCGCAGGGCGACACAACTAAAGGGAACCTGGACGGAACACTTAAGCTTGCCTTAAAGGTATTGAGCGATAGCCTCAATGAGTTATGCCCACATATGCGGAATTAGTTATTCTCCACTTTACATTCATCGATACCTAGAAGTCCTCGAACTACACCGGGCGCAGTGGTGCAGCAAGTAGGCTGATGCTATCTAGAATCCGATGGGCAGGTCATGATGACGTCACAGGGTCACGTGACTTAGGTGGCCCACCTAGGTCGCTTCTCCGACCGAGGCTTTAAATGGTCGTCGACGCCGACACCGGAATTTTTTTTTTTCCGACATAGGACTCGCTATCGCTTCAAAAGCACTCGGGGTGACATACTGACTCAGACGCAAGACGAAATCAAGAGGGTCGTTGAGTACGCTATCCGCTGTCTGAGTTAGCATGACAGGCGCCCGCACTCGAACATGCGCGATAGTATGATCCTGCACTCGGCTATCAAGAAGTTTTCCACATAGGCGTGAAGCGCCCTGCTTTTTGCACCCTTCGTAGATGATTCAGTCTGCCTCTGGTAGCTCAAAAACAAAGAAATACGGCGAGCCGCAGATTTACAGGGTGCACGCTGGACTTAGCAAAATACACTTCTCATGTGACGCACTGGCGAGTACTTTGACTAGGTACCAGAACTGGTCCTAGCCACGGTGCGTAGAACGCAGCGAGCTATGGAAAGAAGAATGGTGGGGATAAGGTTAAAAGACAAGAGAACAGAGTGCGTTGTGAAGCAAACACGCGTTAGTGATATCCTGGCTTAAATAAAGAAGAGAAAATGGATATTGGCAGAGCACGTAACGCAAAATCAGATAACAGAAGGTTTATTAGGGTGTGGGAATGTACTCCAAGGGAAGGTAAACGTAGCTAGGGGGGACAAAGAATCGTGTGGGTACGTTAGAAAGTTTGCGAGGATATATGGCGGCTGCAGCTGGTAAAGGGCAGGGTTAATTAGAGGTAAACGAAAGAGGCGTTTATTCTACAGAGAATATAGTTAGGCTGATGGTAACCATAAGGATGATAAGCGAAGATACCAGGACCTGCATGCAGCCAGGGCTCTCTCGGGGGAGGCGCGAGGGGCCGACTTCAAAAGAAACGGTGGCCACTCCAGGCTCACTGCGACTTCACGAGATCGACGAACACGGGCCTTGGAAGAATTAGTACCGGACGTGACTCATCGCGAAGCAAAGATGCGGCGAGAGCTTGCGACAGCAGCAACAACAGTGGAAGCATAGATGCACATGAAGCACGGCAAAAGCAGCGGTATACGTTGCCCAAGTCGGTCTTCGGGTCACCGGACGGGGTGATGCTACGCAAGGTCACGCTGAGCGAGGCTGTTAATTGAAAGACGCTGTGTCCTCGACAGAGGTCTCGTGCTTCGGACATCCGGCGGGGGAGTTCGAGGACGTTCATTCACCTGCGGGGAAAACTGCTGGATACTCCTTTCCCGCGGCGGCAACGCACAGAAGACTAGCCGCAGTGGACAAGGCAACGCATCTGTGTTTGATGACTCTGTCTTCCCCTTCCCATCGACCGAGCTGCGAGAGAGCAAGAGAACCCGGCACCGCCTCCTGCCGCGGATGTTATCACGAGCGTCATCAACTGCCCATCCGATTGGACAGCGTTCTATACGGACTAACTTCCCCACTCAGGGATCTGGGGAATCTGAACCCTATTTAACGGGATGTTGTTTTGCGACCGGAGCATTCCCTTCTCGACTGTAAATGCGTAAAATAAACCGTTCTGTACAGTTTCCTCGATAACGCAGTCCGACACCGTCATTCGGAGCCGGGACCTGCAGGGCTGAACGAGTCAATCATCACCAGGACCCCTCCGTCTCCAACAAGAGTGATATGAGTGCTTGAAGTTGCGGGCCGAACATATGATGCACTGAGTCAGATACGGCTTATCAGTGAAAAGATCGATTGAACGAGGACGTCCTGAAATTCTTGCAATTCCTCGAGGAGCCATATAAGGCTTTGAGGATCATCTTATCGAGCAGTGGTTTGTCCAAATGCAATATAAGTGGCCTCGGCTTGAGATTCTTTCAGGTGTTATGCGCTTTGCCTGCTGCACAATTGGGTACAACTGCGGCTGTGTTCTATTCTCTTCAAACGTTCCCCCGTCCTCCAAATGTCGATCTAATAGAACAGGAAATGTTTCAGATAGTCTTAGTGGAGGCCGGCAATCAACTCTTGATGACGTCGGCGCCTAGGGATGAGTTTTCTTGAGCGCAAGTTTGACGCGTGTGTGTCGTGATATGCTTGGCCCGGAAGTCAGGTGCAGTATTTCTCGTGTTCGAGAAGTGCGCATTTGGCAATGGAGATTTCTGCAAAGCGTGAGCCAACTACTAGAGGTGAGTCTGCGCGTACTGGTGAGCCAACTCCATTGCAGGAAGCAGACGATAAGCTTTTATGTGAGGGGCTGTTATCGAGCTTCCGGCAGCGGTCATGGTTTAGCAGCGGCGACTGCGTTGTGCCAGCATACCGCTGCGAATCCGCTGCGGTAACCGCGATAACCGCTGCGAATCCAGGCGTCACGCTGTTGAGTCCTCTCCTCCTTTTTATTTTGCCAGCCCACACAGCGCTGATGCCCACATGAAAAAATAAAAAAAAGATCTGCCACCCATATGGCGTCTCGATCGCCGCATCCGAGTTGACTCACACACTCAGAAAGAAAATGGCAGGTCCACTGAAGCGGGAACTTGGAAAGAAGTATTAAGAGAGCGCAAATAAGAAGCCAATAGAACCGTCACTTCAAGATTGCTATCACCGTGGACTTCATCTCAAAGGGCATACGCGTTTCTGTCCCACTGACCTGGGTGGCCCGGAATTAATTCATCTCGTCAAGAATATGATTTGATATAAGAATATGATTCATATTCATATATCACATTCTTGCTATACTGCAATTCTTTTTTCCTTTATTTTCTTGGTGTGAGGGGGGTGGGGGGGAATTGCTTTTCGTCTTTTAGAACGGCCAAACCTTTCGAGAACAAGTTCAGTGACTCCATCGACTTGTCTATGTAACTTCACTGAAAATTAAAACCATTCGTGCCAGGTTGCCGCCGCTTGTTTACGTTTTGCAAGGCCGTCGACGGAGCTCCAACAGGAGGTCTGTACATTGGTTTAACCGTCATTTGCAACGAAGCAGCCGCCTTATGTCCTCCGGCGCCGGCTGCATGTCACCATTATGTGGTCGACCAAAATGCGCTTGCGTGGAACACTAATGACGAGCTCCTCCGCTTTGTATCCTCTTCACAACTGAGAAAAATTTGCTTTGCATGCATTGTAATAAAGATATATTTCTCATATCTGGCTGTTCCATGAACGAACACACAAAAAAAACGTCCAGCGTGGTTACCACAAAGTCTCTCTCTCTCTCTCTCACACACACACACACACACACACACACACACACACACACACACACACACACACACACACACACACACACACACACACACACACACACACACAATGTGCGCACTCTGCGTAGTATGGGGCTACTTTGTGCTTCGTTTGTCATTCACCTCGTTCATCTATTTCACTTTCACCGTGCACTCCGACGAGCTGTGTCGTCTGAAAGAACAAGTGGCCGTGAGTTTCCCTGCCCCCGGCTTCTAGACCTGCAATCATGATTCACGCAAACCGGGACGCGCGGAAACCAAACGCTAAAAAAAATTTCATTGGCGAGGCGGAATCACAACGCACACGTCTGCGGCGATTTCCGTCGAAGCTGCGATTTCCATCGGTCTGCGACAGGAAAGAGCATCGGTGTAGCCGCAGTCGGCTTGCGACAGGTTTCCGTCCGGTTGGAATTAGCAAGGTCATTGTGAGCAGAACCCGTCGTCGTTGGCCGTTCCAAGACTGGGTGGAGAGGAAAATGGATGGCTACCAGACATCTTATTTCAACTACTTGTACAACATCAGAATGAATGAACTGTCAGATAGAAATTTTACTGTCGTTTGCGTGAGTGAATTCAGTTCGTCAACACGAATCAGCTGCACAGTCGGAGTCGCTAAGCTAATACATACCCTTTCGCATGAATCGCATTGACTCTGTATGAAGCTTTTTAACACGATAGCTTTAATGGGCCCGTTCACCAGAAAATCCGATGCCGGCGTTGTCTGTCTTATCGGCGTTGATAGTGAAAAATCACTGGCATGGCTCTAGCAGGTGGTCACCAGCGAGCAACCTAGGATGCAGGTGGGACAGCTAGGTCACGTGACCTTGCGGTGTCATCACAACCTGTCCACCGGATAGTGCACAAACTGCCTACCGTGGCAGGTGGCAGTTAATTTAATGAATGGTTGCTCGGGAAGAGCAACCTGGGTCGCACAAGGCCCACCGCTGGGAGCACCTGCCATCGCAGGGCAGTGGCGCATCGCTTAACTGCTGCACCACTGCGCCAAGAGGAATATGAGGACTCCCGGGGATCAGTGAATGTAGAGAATGACCTTCTGCACATACGGGAACTAACCTATTGCGCCATCGCGTCATACCCATAAGGCTTAGCTTAAGTGTTTCCTCCAATTTTTTTTTTCTCTCTTTCTGCGAGCAATCGCCGACTCCTATTTTAATTAATATTCTACCGTGGCTGCACCGCTTGTACTGATCCCCCTTTCACACGGAAGTTCTGAAAGTGGTTGGAAGATTGGCTTTGTCTTTTATCATCGAGTGATTTACGGTTTACTTGCAAAAAAAAAAAAAAAAAACTGCTAACTGACCTTACCAGGGTAGATGGATATCATGAATAAGGATAGCTTTGTTTTTGAGCGCTTTGTTTATTCGCTTTTTTGTTCAGCCCTTAACGTTTTAATTAGTTTCATTCGGTCAAAATTCGTGCCAGGGGCGCTATGCTGGAAGGCCCGAGTTTGCTGAAACTCGGAATCTTCCCGAGCTCTGCCGACGCCCTCATATGAGTGAACTAATGGTAGCAAGACAAAATCCCGCCCTCGTCACGCCTCAAACTTCATTGGGTTATCTAGATATATTCCGTGCTTTATCATCACATCGTCGCCACCTCATGGGCTTCTTGGGCGGTCTACAAAGAACGGGTCACGTGAGCCAACCGCCGGTGCACTTTTCATTTGTGTGTCGCTCCACCAAGTGCATTGCGTGTGCAATTAGACAAACGAGGTTTGTTGAATTTTATAATGCACTTAATACACCTTTATAAGCATTTCATTGTGTACAATATTTGGATTTAAAGCGCTTTAGAGTGATTTATGCATTATTAAATTTTGCTTTGTACCGCGAGGGAACGCTACCAACGCCCGTCATCAGCTGACTGCCAATGGCGACGAGGTACATGTGCAACCTTGTGCAACGCTGTGAAGGCTACGGAAGTAGTCCGAAAAAAAAAATAAAGAGAGGTGTATCATTCCGCGGTGTTCTGTGGCCATGTGGTCTGACGCGTCGCTCCGGAGAGCCAGGCAATGCGTGGGTTCAAATCCCCCATGGTGGAACTTCTTTTTTCGCACATTCTTTTTTGATCGCAAGTTGAATTTCGCGTGACTTGAATGACAAAACTCGTTCTGTTCAGAATCGCTTGAATATTATGCCGTGTTCTGAAATGAACTGCATGCATCTGTTCATTTGATGCATAGCGCGTTAATGTGAGCTGTCCGAAATTCGTTGTCATTGAGCTCGCAACGGCTTTTGGTCAGCCGTGGCGGTTTTCGTACCGATTCTGCAGCATTGTGACTATACGTTTTAGATGCAAGCGAGAGGTTTGTGCGAAAGATGACATTCATTCGTCGGGTTTAATTAATTAGCACAGTGGTGAGTGCTCTGCAGTGGCCCGATTAACAAGTGGCCGTCTGTTACTTTCGATTTCGCCGTTGCCGAGGAGCCCACTTTTTTGTGGGCCTCTCTTAAGGTACCTGGCATGTTATGAATTGTTCTGTGCAACAGGTTAGCGGCTGATCCAGTCTTCGCCAAGAGAGTCTGGAACCGACTTTGGCACTGTGCTGTAGAGTAGCCCAAAGGACTTGGCGAGAACAATTATTTTTTACTGACCGTAAAGTTCAGAAGCAAGATGTCTGTTAATTTAGAACGCTGGTTTATCATGCAGGAGCGCAGAAAACATGTTCTAGACTTCTTAATCGCCTATTTTCTCACTGTATATGTGTCACATTCTTGTGCATATCTGCAATTCTTTTGTTTTTGTTAAGATATCTTTCGGTCTTAAGCAAAGCGCGTTTTCCTTTGTCATTGAAGAGAGCTCTATAACTTGGCTATTATATGCGGCAAAAGAGCAGTATATCTAAACTGATTGGTCAAATTATTTTTACACACACCACCTCGATATAGCCTGTTTTCCCGTGTTAAGAGTTACATTTTCAACATTCACAGTGACAGAAAATAGTACTGCCTCAAGAGTCAGCTTGGCTCGATTTCCCTGCTCTCCTAGAAGAGCTGAAGCTGCTCAGGCAGGATTTTCATGCAGCCAGGTAAAAAGAGTTCCAAGCTGTGGGAGCGTCAAGTAAAAATGCAGAAAAAGTTGTACACCGCTAGGAAAAAATATTTCGAAGGAGCAAACAATAAATGAGACAGGACAGTAAAGAATGCTGACCCCGCAGTGTTTGCGAGAAATCGTTTATTCTGGAAACAGCCAGTGGCATGGATCACAGTGCATACAAATTAAAGGACACGTGCAGCAGATGTACACCAATACACAGTCAGTCAAGTGCTCCGAAATTGAAAAAAATAAAATGTGGAGCCATCGAACAACACTATCTGATAAGACGAAAACCTGACCAATGTACTAACAAAGACTTGACTCGAAACAAATTCACACTCAACCGAACAAGAGCCAGCTTGAAATCATTCACACCTCCGAAAAATTAAGGACAAACCATACAGTACTGGCTAGCTCAACACTGGCACTGCATAACACGTCAAAACGACCAGAGATTGGCAGTAATGAAAGACAACACTAAACCACGAATCCCTTTTCAGGACATGCAGATCAGACACCCATACATACCATTCCCAACCCTCACACACAAAATGAGGACAATGCCTAGGGGTTTGTGAATGTTCGAATAAATTTCTGTTCAGCTAGTCGAACGAATCAAACACTATATGTTCAAAATTATTTTAAATGAATCCAATTTGCTCTTAAACTTTCAGATACTTTTCGAATAATTGACACAATGCTTGATTAAACTCCACTGTATTTTTCTGCAATTAATCTTCCAAAAACTGCGCACATTGACGACGTGTACCAGTACACGTATTATAATTGGGAAAAGTACTATTTGCACTCACTTACAAATTCTACTTCTATACAGACACTATTAACACGACCACCCCACCACCTACACTACAAGTTACTGCCCGATACAATTTGATGCAATGAATTGCAATGGTGCAATGATTTGATGGAAATGTTACATTTTTTGATGGAATTATTACAATTTCCTCGGTAGACTGATCAACACACACACCCACATGCACACATATTTCACATTTCCACCCACACACGCACAAAGGTGATCACAGCAAGCCGATGAGTCCTCTCTCTTTCCTCAGTAGCATGTGTATTACACATTAATTCAAAGTCAGACAAGTTCCTCGATGCCACTCAAATCTTCATCACTGGAATCAGTGCTCGACTCATCAGAGGAGGAGTTGCACGAGTCAGAAATGCTGAAGACAACCGGTTCAATTTCAGCGTCAACAATCATATCGCGTTGCCATGCTTCAGCCTCAACTTGCTCCACATGAACACAACAGGTTTGCCAGTTCGGAGTGTCTAGCGTTCTGTCCAGACGGAACATTTGCGGCTGGTGCAGTTCCGTCCAGACGGAATATTTACTGCAGCTAGAGTTCCGTCCATACAATAGACAGTTTTAGTTTCGCGTACGTAGAAACTTCACGTAAGTAGAGAGCTTACGGGTCACCAGTGCGCATGCGCAGAACGTGAAGTGTCTGCGTGGGTCGCAAGGACGTACGTGAGATTCGGATCTTCGCGTTGCGGTCTTCACGTTGCTCGTGCGTGCCGTTGGCAAGATGACGGCGCCCTGCCCGCCCGCTTCACAACAATAACAGCTTCGTCGCTAATCCCTCGACGTGGTGTCGTGCTGTAAACTGCCGTATTTGCCTTCACTTGGCCTATTCTTGCTATTGCATGAAGTTTTAGGTGAGAACTAGCTTTTGTTTTCCAGATAGAAACCCGTTTTAGCAGCTCTTAAGCCTGACGGAGAAGCGTTTGTGGTCGCCATAGCAACGAGTGTGCCGATGGTCTCGCGAGACCACGCGAAGCTTGAAACCTCGCGGGATATCGCGAGACCCTCGGCACAGTCAGCGGGAAACATGGCAGGAAAAGCAAAACGGTGCACGTTTTGGCTCCATACGCACACGTAGCCAACATGAGTGGGACACCAGCGCGCCTTCGCTTCTCGAAAAGCTATGATTTAAATATGCTGCGGGACGTGAAGGAATGCAATCCCTTTGAAGATAACATGCAACATACAGTTTGGTGGAATGAAATCGCTCAAAGTTTGTCAGAAGAAAGGGGGAAAGTATTTAGCGCGCCCGCACTGTGGCTTGGCCTGGCTCCGCTCCAAGGAGCTCGACTAAACAAAATTAGTTTTCTTTACCTGTACTAGAAGGCGCGGCACAACATGCTAGCGCATTTTTTAGGTTCTATGGCAGATCTATACAGTTTGCGTCCCGTACAGTACGTGTAGCTAATACTGTACGAAGCGACACGAGCGTACGCTACGTAAACTGCTCATGTGTACGTGCGTGAAGGTTCTACGTACGTAAAACTAAAACTGTCTAATGTCCGTACTGTACATACTATACAAAATGGGTGATTTCTACCCACATAAAGCATTTCTTTGCTTCTGGAATAACCAGTTTACAAAGCTGTATCCAGATGTTCTCTCTACGCATGTATACGGCACCAAAATATCTGTCCGTGTACTGCGTTTAGTTACATCCTCGAAGGTATAACTTCCTTGCATGCATGCAGGATCTGGAAAATGACAATGTTAGAACCAGAGCACAGAAACTCTTCGCGAAGTGATGTGAAGCCCTGTCGCTATTTGTGCTGCAAGATGACGTAGCGCGAAAAAGACTAAGACATACACAAACGGTCAACAAGCATTATGCAAGCGCGCCAACAAACTCAAGCCAAAACTCGTTCTATTGCCATTTCTCATTGACTGCTTGAAAAATAAAATGATGCAGCAGAATATCCTGTCACACATTAGGCGGAAAAGGATTGCCACTTTTTTAAATGGACATGCAAAAGTCTGCAGGCAAACTGGTTTCCCAATCCCAAACGCCAGCTTTAATTCTGTCTTGACATAACTCTTGTGGCAGATAATGCTCGACGGAGTGTCTAGCGTTCCGTCCAGACGGAACATTTGCTGCTGCTGCAGTTCCGTCCAGACGGAATATTTACTGCAGCTAGAGTTCCGTCCATACAATTGAGAATTTTAGTTTCACGTACGTAGAAGCTTCACGTAATAGAGCGCTTACGGGTCACCAGTGGGCATGCGCAGAACGTGAAGTGTCTGCGTGGGTTGCACGGACGTATACGTGAGATTCGGATCCTTGCGTTGCGGTCTTCACTTGCTTGCGTACGTGTCGTTGGCAAGATGGCGGCGCCCTGCCCGCCCGCTTCACAACGATACCAGCTTCGTCGCTAATCCCTCAACGTGGCATCGTGCTGTAAACTGCTGTATTTGCCTTCAGTTGGTCCATTCTTGCTCTCGCATGAAGTTTTAGATGAGAACTAGCTTTTGTTTTCGAGATAGAAATCCGTTTCTGCAGCTCCTAAGCCTGACGGAGAAGCGTTTGTGGTCGTCATAGCAACGAGTGTGCCGAAGGCATGGAGGAAGGAAAAAGAGGAAAAAGAGAGGAGAGGTCGTCACGTGACATTTTGTGAAGCCGGAAATCAGCTCGGCGCCATCTTGTCCGGGCTGACGTCATCGCGTAAGTCCCGCCCTCGATTACTGCGCGCGCGTTTCAAAGCCAACGAAGGAGCGTGCTACCGCATGGGCATAGATCCCCGCGCTGGTGGCGCTTGGCTGCTTGCCGGACGGTTTAGGGCGCCCTATGCCGGTGTTCGTCAGCGGAAAAGTTAATAAAGCGGAAATACCCGTGTGAGACAGGCGGCTACTTTCAGTTACTGCTTCGTACTGCGTCGTCTCCGCGCCGTCTCCAACTGCTGGGCCCTGGTCACAATTAGTAGCAGCCGAGAAAAATACTTATCTCAGCTCTTGCAAGCGCGGGAAGTGACCTTCGCTTTCAATTACTGCTGGACGGAACTTTAGCGCAAATTGTAGTTCCGTCTAGACGGAACTCTAGCGCAAATTGTAGTTCCGTCCAGACGGAACTCTAGCGCAAGTTGTAGTTCCGTCTGGACGGAACTCTAGCCACAGCCTTTGTTGTTACGACAAACATTTCCAAGGTAAAGGTTTACTAAGCACCCTTCACTGCAATCAAATTTAAATCAACCGCACTAACATTTCCAAGGTAAAGGCTTTCCTTACAAAAATATAATCAAGCCACTGAATCCATTAACACCTTCACAAACAATACTGTTCCCTTTTAACTGATGTCATCATTCTCATTGCCTTATTGTATTAGGCTTTTGCTGCGGTGCAATAAATACTTTCATCGTTATTTTATTTCCTAACTTGCTTTGTACATATTCTATCTACAATTGTATAATTTCACTGTGTGAATTGTTTTGTCGAGCTTACGTGTAATTAATACTTATTTTGCCTTGTTCCCCCATATTATTTTTATACGTACTTATTTCTATGAACCTTGCACTTAGAATTGCATATTGGCATTGTGTAAATTATTTTGTAAGATTTTCTGTGCATAACTAACATTTTTTGTTCTATTCTGCAATCTGTAAATGTATCTGTTGTTATACTAGAATTTTGTCCTCACCAAATGCCATGTAAAGGGGGCTCGAACGTAATCAAGTGGACTTGCTTCACTTTTTAGAGCGCAGCTCTTTGGCGTCCGTTCCTGGGTTTCGCGTCGTCGTCGGCGTCGGCCTCGTAACCAGCTCCGCCCCCAATGTCACGCTTTTCAATTGGTCGAAATGCTCGTGACGTCACAGTGCGCGAATTTCAAATGGGGCCAATTGTACTTTGGCTAGTAACCATGCAACCAATCAAAGGGATCGTATAGTGATGCTGCAACTAAGTTGGACTGAGTTTAGTTAATTGCTTAATTAATCAATTAGCCTAATTAATATAGAGGAGAATGAAGAGGTCAGAAGAAAAGAAAAGAAAGACGCGCGCCGCAGCGACAACAGCGTCCGCGAAGGAGACGCTGCTGAAAAAAACAAATAAGTACGAAGCCGCGTTCCCTCCACCACCACGCACTTCCCCACTCAGTAAGACGTTGCTCGTTTCATATACGTTGTGTCGAACATCCTAGACAGTTCCAACAATTGACAGGTTAATGACAGAACACGATGGATAGAAATGCAAGAATATAAATATGAAATAGCCTAATTAACCTTTCTAGTTAGACCGCATAAATCAATAAAACCGAGAACGAAATTGGTCGAGTTGGGGAATCGAACCAGGGTTTCCGGAGTGCGATACGAGCACGCTAGCCACTCCGTAATGCCAGCTGAATGGTTTGGAATGAACAAAGGCGCGTCTAGCTAATACGGCGTCTTCGTTCACTCCCATCTTCCCCCTTTCCCTTACGGCGAGGTGCAGGTGTCCACCCAGATATGCGAGAGAGATACATTTCCTTTCCTCAAAAAATAAATTTACCGTCCAGCAAGGCGTACAGCCAATACCTCCTAGAAAGACTTTGTACAGCCGAATTGGCGATGGCGTTCTGTGGACTCCCTGGCAGCGTTGCAAGACGCTGTCGCGTTCCACTCTTACAGGCGAAGCTTAACATGTTAACCACACATCAGTAACACACGCAGACAGCCAATGGACGCGTCATTCGCTGGCAACACTTGATTCATCATTCACAACCACATTCTTAACGTACGCTCCCTTGCCGCACATGCCAAGGACGTACACCACGATCACATTCTGCGCCATTCCTCTGTACTTTGCTTTGCTGAAACCTGGATGGATCCCGAGAGAGAGAGAGAAAACTTTATTTACAGAGGAATTCGGGGCACGCCCCAGGGTCCCCGCACGACCCCACTGCACTCAAGTGTTTATGTTCCGAAGGTCCATAACACTGGCAGCACGGCCGCTGGCGATGGTCTGCACGGCCGGGTCCTCCGAGCGCAGCAGGGTCTCCCAGTCCTCCCAGGTCTTGAGGTTCTCTAGGTCCCGCGGGGGAGGGTCCGCCGGGCAGAGGGAAAGGATCCCGAAGAGCCTCTCGAAATCATAGATTTCCTATACTGCTGTGGTGCTCGCAGAGACCACAACAGAGCGGCGGGAGTCGCTATCTACTTGCACACAGGTCTCTCTGCAATACCAGTCGAAATGTTTGGCACGTCACATGAAGTTGGCGAACTGTGCGCCGCAAAGTTGCCCAACGGCTTGCTGGTAGTAGCTGCCTACTTCGCCCCTACCGCACTCACGAAAGACGTCGTGCACTTCCTGCAACTCGCATTAACCGTCCATCGATCCACACCGATGTTAGTAGTGGGGGACTTTAATGTTGACATAAAGACAAACAGCAATTTCCTAACACTTATGCGGGAGAACATCCCGTTCCTCTCGCTCGTAACGCGTCCCACGGCTGTGACAACCTCGCGAGGCACTTGTATAGATCTCGTCTTTGAGAATCAAGCATTGGTGTACCAAGTCGAACATATATCAGTCTATTTCTCCGACCACAAAGCTTCCTTCATGACTGTCAAGAACTGTTAGTGGAGTCTTTGTTAAAGGAATACGTGTGAAAAATAAAAAAAAAATTCTGTGATAGCGCATACATGTGTTGCTCGATTTCTTTGCCTCAATCTATCGAAAAGGTGAAACAGCTTATTTGCTGCGCTCAAATTTCGCATTAGGAAGTAACGTAATCGTCGGTAATTTTTTGTTCGAGCCCTTTCCGTTGTTTAGAACGGAAATAAACTCAATTCAATTCAATTGTTGTTACAAGTTCAAAGCCAAAAATACAACTAAAAATTTGTTGCGACGACAGAAAAATTTTTGTTCTGTTTTTCGACAGGGCTAGAGATAGAACTCCGCTGTATCTGCTAACAGCAGGCTGATTCCCCATCAATAAGCAAGATGAAGCTTAATCTATCGATATCATTAGCCCTTGTACTTGTATGCAGTCATCTCTAATTCGAAAGCAACCATTTTGTTCAGTTCAGTGGGGCCACGATGGGCACAGAAATGGCTGCCAACTTTGCAAGTTGTTCATGGTGTCATATGAATTTTTTTTCTTTCTTTAAGGCTCTTCTTTGCTATACGAAGGCCTTTTGGGTGACATATTTCTCGTTTGAAACTATGGCGAAACGAATATAGTGGACTCTGAACGCGTGTTTAATGCCTTCACATCAACTTTACACACAGCATTTTAAATACTAACGCTCACTTTTCATATCATCGTATCTATGTATGGTGACTGCCCCGCTACTAACGCGTAAATGAAATCTAACAAAAAATCAGCGCACGGTGAACAATGTCATCACATTGACGACAGCCTCCCCTGCAAATGGAAACCTGCCACACTGATACACTCAATGTTCCGGGTCTCGCAGAATATATACAGAAGTAGCAGAATTTTATGACACAGCAACTGTTTCACAAATCATTGATGAGGCCATGGAATTCCCACCTGTAACCTGGAATAGAGTGACACAGGGAAGGAAGGAAACTCGCTACTGACCAAACACAGTCCAAATACTTGCCGACATATATTTCTCAGTAATTGCTGATATATTTGTCGATGCTAGAAGCGTGTCCCACCAGGCATCGGGTCCAGGAGTACCGCCGCAGTGCCGAAGGAGGAAGGAAACGTGGGCCGGAGACGGGGAGTAGGGGAAGTGAAGGAAAAACTGTATTTACATAGTTACATGAATAAATACATTATTTACAAGAGCGGGACTGAGAATGGCTCTCAGTGGAAGGGGAACGTCTTCGTCAACCGTAGTCGACTGGAGCTAGCAGGCTTCTCTCGGCCACACTCACGGCCGTTCGGTTTCCCCAGATCCCTGGCTGGGGAATAATGGTCGACGAACACTGTCCAATCGGATGGACCGAAGGGGACGTTCTTGTTACCGCCCACGGCTGGGCAGGTGCGGGTTTTTTCACTCTCTCGCAGCTGGTTGATGAGAGGAGGAGATGCTGACCCATCCAGCGCTGCGGGATAGGAATCTCCCGAAGTCCTCCAGCAGGTGAATAAACTTGCTTCCCCGCCGAATGCCCAGAACGCGAGTCGAAGCCACAGAATTCTTCAATTATCCGCCAGCGTGACCGGCGCCGGCTCGTCGCCTTGGTGTGGTCGCTCGGACAATAACTCCGGCGCGTCCCCGGCCTTCGCCTCTATAGTGGTCACCTCCGCTCAAGGAATTTCGCTGGGCTTACTGCTGACAATGGCCCTTGAAATTCCTGCTACACTAATCCGCTGAGGCTCGCAAGGGGCATTCCAAGCATCCCACTTCCCACCGCCGTCGCGGGGTTGTCGGCCTCGATGAATGTTCACGGTAGCTGCATGATCGGGCCCACGTGGTCCGAAGTACACAGGTGTGACGGGAACACACAAAGAGAGTTAAGGGGGGGGGGGGGGGGGGTAGAAACACAACAGCACGTCCGCCGCCCGAAGAGGTCTCGTAGTGGTTGCAGCCAACGCTGCTGCGCGCAGAGACCTGGAGTAGTGTCCGTTCGGCTTTTGGTCACAGCAGGGCCCAAAGGTTCTTCTTGCTTCGTTGACAACTGTAACGGTCTGAACCAGCAAAGTCCAAAGCCCAACAAGCAGAAAGCGCCAAACCGACTTCAAGAACTGCCAAGCTGTTTTCGGTCAACAAAACCTCTTTAGAGAAAATGAGCTGTAGCGTGAAATTTACGTCCTCCTCCGAAAGTTGACATGTTTGACCAAACCAGAATACACAGAGCTTGTTTAGTCAAAAGGGAGGAAAATTTTCTAAAATTTTGGGGGGGTGCCGTAGCACGGTTTATGTCACAGAAAGCCACCGCCCGTGAGAGCACAAAGGGAAGGTGGAGCTGCTGAACACACATACAAAACAGACAAAAATGATTCCCGCTAAAGCAAAAAAAAAAAAAAACAAAATACAAATTTGCATAGCGGATTAACGTCCGGGGAGTCAGGAAAGGGCATTACACGGGAAAGCTTCGGCTGAGGCCATCAGCGTTGCCATTACTCGCACCTTTCGGCAACGCATGTGAACTGAGTCCCGCAATGCCAAGCTCCGAAATTTCGCTCTCATTTCGCATAGGAGAGTGTAATGAACAAAAGACAAAAAAAAAACAAGCATTAAACTCAATATGAGATTATGCGTCATATCCGCCCCTTGCGCGGCCGTGGTCCGACAGCTGCTTTAGCAGATGAGACATTACATAATGCTAGGAATTTCAGCTTGCATTTCTGTACAGGCGAGTTAAATGAACAAAAAGAAACAAGCAATAAACTGAACAGGATTATTCCTCGAAACCGTCCAGAAACAGGGGGGGGGTGTAGAAACACAACATTGCCCCCGCGTTTTGAGCTTAAATGTTTTCAGGACAGCGCGCGTGCTAAAACAACGGGGCTGCGAACGGCAGAGTACTTGACGAGTTTCGATCGCTACACTTTCGCCTCTCCGCATCGTTTTGTTTATGATTTATGGTTTGTGAAATTTAACGTCCTGAAGCGACCCAGGCTATGAGGGACGCCGTAGTGGAGGCCTCCGGATAATTTCAACCACCTCGGGGTCTTTACGGCTGTTACGATAGGGCATCGAGCTCCAGCCTAAGTGGATTAGCAGGCGGACTCTCTCGGCTGGTGACGATTAGTCAGGAAAGGCGTCGTCGCGGGGTCGACTCCCCTCGTGACGGCTGGGATCGAACCCAAGTATTTCTCGTCAGCATCCGAGCACCGCAACCACTCAGCCACCGCGGCGGCTCTTCGCATCGTGTACAGAGTGAGTGATAGGACGGAAACAAAGGCACAAGCAATGACTTTGTGATAAGTTTATTGATTAAAGGTACGTTATCTCTGAAGATATATATGCGCATTGGGCAAAGGCCTACGTTTGTCACCAATGTTACTCCCCAGCATGGTACTCATTAAGTGAACAATGGCGGGGAAAGTATCAGGGCACTTGCCTACGTTTCGACTAGAGGACTTGCCTTCGCCTGGGCAAAGCGTTCATCATTGGCAAGGTTTAAATAGAGTCTTCACTCCGAGGAGGAAGACACGATGAGTGGACCCCAGCATGATGCACAGTATGTTGGGGGGCGCTGAGAGATGACCCTTTGCTAAGCGGTCTATTTTCGCGCTTTATGCGAACCTGTGGCACAGGTAAGCAACAGCGTCTTCATTAGAAAGCAGTAACTTAGGCCCTGTCTTGTGCCCGCGTTATAAAGAAAACAGCAAAGACAATGCAAAAAAATATCAGTGATGGTAATGCGGAAAATGAGTGCTAGCTACGGAGGCACAGTGGTGGTAATCGCGGCGTTATGAACCGAGAAGTGATTTGACAAGTTGGTCTTCACTTTGCACGACCGCGTGAACACTACATCGATGCAGGTGCCTCTCGAAGTGGTCGGTTGTTCCGGATTTGAGTCCAGAACGAAGTTTTGTGTTTCCTCTCATGGTAATTGAAGTCACCGATGATGAGAATTGATGGCACTCATCGCACATTCGCTTCAATATGCGTCAGGAAATCTATTATGTCTCTCTGGGAGGCTTGCGGAGAGACGGTGGCGCAACGACGGTTAAGCCGCCGAGCTTTCTGCGTGGCTCTGTCCGTCACGGTTGCCTCCGGAATGAGCTGCAACACCCACGTCAACGCTTCCCGTTCTTAATGCAAAAATTTTCGTGCCTGCTCCGGGCTACATCCTCATTTCCCGTTCTCGGCTTATCCGAATTCGACGAAAGCCAGCAGCCTACACTCTAAACAGAAGGGAGTTAAAAGGGAGTCAAGTTGTCCTCTGCATATTATAGAAAGGAGTGCGCTAGAATACAGCTTACTGCCTTTTTAATTCCATATAGGCGTATTTGTATTTAGAGTGTACGACCTCGTACGTCTTGTAGAGGTTGCAAACGTCTTCTCTGTACGCCCCCACCCCTTTCCTAAAGAAGCTCCAGTACAGAGGTCTGGCCACGTGTACCGTTAAGCCTCTTTCACATGCAAGCGAAAACGCTAGCGAATCCTGCCGCCGCTGCGCAAAAACCTGCTTTTGAGACGTCATGGCGGTGAGCGGCGAGGTTCCTACAAATTTGAAATTTTTGGGGTGGCGCGCCGCTCAATCGCTCAGTCGCTTGCATGTCAACCAGCTTTTACACTTTCGCGGATGGTACTAAATACAATGAGGTCGGCACGGCTCGGATTCGCAGCCGCATGGTGGCGCGGCCGCTCCGAAAGTAAGACGCTTACTGTCAGTCCCCGCGGCTCCCTGGTTATTGAGATGGCCGTGTTCTTACTCAGAGTACGTTCATAATAGCGCCAGGAGTGTTTTACGGCTTTGTTTCTCGTTTTTACTCCGTTTCTTGCGTTCTTCATTTCCTTCCGAAGCCAAGATGTTGCGTCTTCACGCCGTTCCATTATATCCGCGTGCGGCGGAGGACAAAGAGCGCGAGCCATCGTTTTTTGGGCTCGCTTCGGACACTTCCCGTGTACGTACTACATGACTCTGTCTTGCCCGGTAACCTTCGCCCTCAGAGCTAACGGCGGAAAACCGCGTACAGCACTTGTATGGCTATGGCGTGGCTGCTTTCAACGGCGGCCAGCTGGCCGACCGTCAGAAAACAAACGCCGCACGATATCAACCCGTTTCTATGGCAACGAGATAGAACAAGTAAGCTTTCTTTTTCTTGTTTTTTTTCTGCCGGCGAAGTTTCACGGCTCGGCGGAGAGAAAACACTGCGATCAAGGCCGTTTTGTAGGCGCGGGAGAGGTACTTTCTGGCCACTGGCGTGCAGTGCGTTTCACGAACTGTGCCCTAAACTATATATTCTTACACAGTGCTCACCAGTCGCATTTCTCAGAAGATGGCCGAACAGAAGGGGTGCAGGCGAAGGCGCTGAACGGAATTTGCTTTCTGCGTGGGCTGGCACCGGGCGGCATTTGTTGTCAGCTCCTCCGTCCGTTGAGTACACGAGATAAGCTCGCTTTGGCATTACTGCTGACAAGGCCGACGCGTTGCTGATTTCTTGGGCAGCCCCTCTTAAATCTGCGCAAACGGATCTCAGCGACCATAAACGAATGAATAAAAGTGAAGCATACGCACGAGAAGAGAAATTGAGTGCTCGAAAATGCGTCGGCACTGCCTATCCCGCAGGCACCTATAGCAAGCAGACCAGTTCCCCTAGCGGATATGCGTCGCTGCGCTGAATCACGCGCCAACGGCTAACGAACGCCCGGCCGCGGCGGTCGAATTTCGATGGAGGCGAAATTCTAGATGCCCGTGTGCTGTGCGATGTCAGTGCACGTTAAAGAACCCCAGGTGGTCGAAATTTCCGGAGCCCTTCACTGCGGCATCCGTCATAGCCCGAGTCGCTTTGGGGCGTTAAAAACGCACCGCGTTTTCGCCAGCGAAAAACGCTCTATACGGCCCGGGCTTAACGGGCTGTTTGAACAGTAGTTTTCAGTGCCTGACTCGGAGAACATGGATTCGGCGCGAACCCCTAATCTGACCCGGAAGAGGCACCAGCAGCCCGAATACGCAAGTGTGAACAGAGCAAAACAGAAGAGCGTGGAAGCCCTTCGGTTAGCTACGATCGGTAGCAAAGGTCGGCGCATTTATTAAGGCGAAAGCCTTATACGTATGGCCCATTAGCAACATCGTGTTGGTCCCAATTCGATCGCGGGCCTTGATTACCCCCCCTGGTGGGATTTTACCTGGTATGTGTATACAAGTGCGGGTTCAGTTTTGCTCAAATAAAAGTTGGAAGTTCAGCGCTCTGTACTATCTTCTGCTTCTTCCTGTGTTGTGTTCGCGCTGCTGACACATATGGTCACCCTCGGCGCTGTGTGGCCCATCAAATTATGGCTACATCGCGCCAAAATGCACGCGCTTTCGAGATGCCTGCAGGCAAAGAAACTCTTCCAGGGCACGTAACTCGCAGAAAACGCCAAAATCTGTTGGGTCACAGCGTCGAGGGTAAACGCGTTTTCGAAATTGTAAAAACTGATATGGATATTATTTACGGTGAGCTAGACGCCTCTCAATAATTAAGGAGCCTAACGGTAACAGTCAAAAAGTTAAATATTCAATATTTATTAAACAGCCTGCTAATTAGCACGTGTAGCTGCATTCTGAGTACTACACCGCTGACAATGCTATGCCGAAAAAGCCTCTCTTCTAACTCAGAAATCCTATTTTTAAAAACTATATACAGTCTTAGGTGAAGCACCCTGTATACCACGCTCCATTCGCGAGAATTCCGTGCGCTCGCCAACATGCAAGCACTTCTCAGCAGTTTATACTCAAAAGTAACACAATATATAGAGGGAGTCGAGAACGGAGAGTGCGAAAGGGGCTTTCTTGCTGCACTATAGTTTAAAGGCGATGATAGCGCAAGTATGAGACCGGCTTCTTCCTCCTGCCTCCATTTTAAGTTTTCCGAGCAAGCGGTGCAACTGGTGCAACTACGGTCTGCATGAATAAGACGTCTTGATTGGAAGAGAGGTTTGCAGGGTGGCCATCTTGCATGGTATTGGTTTGCAAGTTATCGTGGAAGGAGATTTATCGCACGATGTTTGCAATGAAGAAAAAAAGAGCTATAGGTTAGTCTCCGATTAACTTAGGCATGTAATACTGCTTAAGTGTAGTGCCACGTATCATTGTAGTGTTTGTTCGTTCACGCCCAAGGCAGCAGGAAAGGGTCGTTATCACTTTTGTTCTTGACGCGAGAAGCGACCAGACTAATCTCGATTGATCGCAGCCATGAAAGGCTGCATCTAGGTTTTTCCAGATTACTCTAGATGATTTCGACCTGTTATCTGGAAGTTTCTTTGCCGGCTTTAAATTGAGCGATGCCGCGAGCGGCGGACATTCGAAGTTCGACGACTGACGAGCACGTTTGTTGCTTACGCCGCCGCCGAGTGATTCAGTTCTTTTGCGGGCGCAAGTCAGCCCAAATAAAGAGCTTCGTTTTCAAGACTGGTTGGTGTCTTCCTGACCGCTGGACTGCCGTTACTACAACGTGACAATATTGAGCTTCGAGGGTATCTCAACTGCCCGACTATGCTGGTCAAAAGCAAACCCTGTGGCCTTGGAACTTTTGACTGACCCTGTACGTACGGACGCCAGAGCGCCAGGTTGCGTGTTGCGTTTTGTTCTTCCCGGCGGGCAAGCGAATCCGAAACTATACGCAGCGCAGCTTCTCTTTCATGCGCGGTGACGAAACTTGCCTTGTTTCCTGTTGCAAGTGCTGCGCAACAAATTCCGAGAGTTTAGAGGTGCAGTCTGAGGAGCGTAAAGCGCCCTCGAGCGCAGCTAGTTTTCCCTTACAAATAATCTGGAAAATGGTCTTGCCTCAAAAATTGGGAACGAAGACATCAGGAGGCGACGAAACCCGTATCCGTTCGTAAAAATTCCTCACAGCAGAAAAAACGTTTTAGTCATCAAAGTTATTTGCATTAACCATTCGGTTTCCGACGGGTACGCGAGTTGCTTATTTATTATTTCATTCTGTTTTCCCTTTTTTGTCCAAGCAAGTTCGTTTGCAGTTGCTGACACGTTTCAGTAAAATAGGAACCATCCTTCATCGGATAAAGACTCACGCAAATTCTCATAAAATGAAGAATGGAGAGCAGCTACAAGCAAGGGTGTTGCTTGCTTTCTTTTTATTTCAGAATTGCGAAATGGTCTAAGAAACTTCCATCGAAAATTCTTCTCCCTAGGAGCTGTTGGCGCGAGCTAATGAAAGACTCCAGGCAAGGTTTTTTTGCTCGACGCTGATATACGTGAGCTGACCGACAAATCCTATTCAGCGCATGAAAATTAAATATTCCAAGCACTGAGCTGAACAGCAAGCAGGTAATTGCGTCCGCGAGATCGCCACACCAACGCTACAGGTAATGATCGCACGCTGAGGCGTCTGGCTTGAGTCTCGGCGGCCATTCGCCACTTCCACATCACCTCACGGCGCATGGCACTAGATACCACCAGACACAGCTGCTTGCGCGACTACACGACACCCTCACCTTTCTCACGTCTTGTCTTACGTATAAACTGTCAGACATTCAGGCAGATGTGGCTATTGTCATCCTTGTTACCCTTACAAAAATCTGTGATGAGTGTCTGATAAAAAGTCAATAATTTCAGACATCATACTCATCAGGTATTTCTGATGCAATTGTGATGAAAATTGGCCACCAATTTTCTGATTAAGACGTGATGTGTGTTTTTCTGTTGAGATTCTCATGAATTTATTTTGCAGGCATGCTGAATTCATGATGCATTTCTGATTGGTTTATGATGCATTGAAACCAGTGTCCTGCTCCCCCCCCCCTCACCAGGAAAAAAAAAGTCGCGAATTCCATTTTTTACCGGCTCTTTAACATCACACAGAATCCGCTACGGTGAAGCAGTCTTACGTGCAATGTAAACATCCACTAGACTATCCTATGTGCTACTTTCGCCGAAACGTGGAACAGCCCAGGACCGTAATCTGCCAATCATTGCTGCAAACAGGTTCCATCAACTCTTTGAAAGGTGCAAGTAACAATATCAAGAGAAAAGGGCATTATAAACTATGGAAGTGCATTCCACACCGGTACACTCACCTTTCTGTACTTCATGTTGTTGTGTTGTTGTGACTGAGAGAAGGATGAAGAGGAAATTGCACGGGCCTGCTACTGGCTCGAGCCAAGCCACCACCGCTGCCACGTGCAGATAGAGGAGCGTTAAAAGATCAGAGGAAAGAGAAACAGGAAAGAAAAGACGCGCGTCGCAGCAACAACTGCGTCCGCCGGAGCGGACGCTGCTCAAAAAGAAGCGGCCGAAGCCGCGCTCGCCGAACCGAGAACAGACACCCTTTCTTTCCTTTTTCTGTACTTCATAGCGCTGGCTGATGCTTATATAGTGCCAATAAAACGCCCCCTAATAAGTGCTAGTTAGGAGCTGTCAATAATTTGAGTTTTGTAGGATAATATTGGCATCATATACGGAATTTCCGGCAGTTACAAATGAAGAGATTTAACTACAAAATTCTGTTAGTTGATGTGCATCATTGCTCCACGAGAAATTTAAAAGAGCGCCTCGGGCGATGCTTGAAAAAGATACTGCTCTGATGTCTTCACGCATCAGAAAAACTACATTTTTTTTCATCAGGAAAGTTCATGCAAAAACACATCAAGAATTTATGTTGTCACTTCCGTCCCTAAAAGTTAAGGCAAAAACTAAGCAAGCATTTATGATGTCAATCTGGTGCAGAAAGTTAATGCAAAAACTCATTAACAATTTATGATGTCGGGCTGATGTGGAAACACAACATATGCGGCCTTTGTGATTAATTTCTGATGACTCACCACGATTATATCATAACGATATCAGAAATTCAAAATCCATTTTTGTAAGGGTAACTAAGGGCCGTGACAGGAAACGTTGCTTTATAACGTTGGCGCTAATCAAGGCAAACACAAGAAGAAAGCGAAGGACAAGGGCCTTCACGCGACTGCAGTCTTATGTGGATGCAAATGTGTGTTTGTGTGCCGCTAATTTAATCCGAAGAAATGCGTCGAGTAGGTGAACCGCAAATTTTACGCGTCTATTCGACGTTGCCCCGGCTGCATACTGCTACAGGCGAACTACAGCTATCTCGCCGAGGTAGAGAGCTGAGGCCAAGGTCGGATACACGGCGCCCGCTCATGTTGACGCAACTCCATAGCACGCGCGCAGATTACGTGTCTTCGAAATGTCAAATGCCGTCTTCGTCACGCTAAACTGCGCTCTCTCGCTGTTTGCAAATTTTAATAAAATCGTCACTTTTTACCCGTTGCTATTCAGGAAATTACCGCATCTCGGCTGTTTTAAGCCCCAAAACACACATAGCTGTGATCACTCCAGTACATCATCGTGCCTCACAGCGGATGAGCCTCACAGCGGATGAGAACATCCGTTATTGCAGCAGTCGCTGCAGTTTCCCAGCCTTTCGAACGACCAGAACCATTTTTGCCGGTAGCATTTCGTCTCTTTTTATATATAACGCTTATTTACCTGCGCAGACCACTCGGGAAAGGAACGCTGAACCGCGTCATCGAGGTTCAACGGCTACGTGAATAATTTGCCAGCTCTGTGACTCAGTGGTCAGAACGCCGTCTGTCGTAGAATTCACAAAACACATCTCGTCGCGGCCGTCGACGTTGGAGAAGAGTAGAGAACAGGCGCGCCCTCACACGCGCGCGTCTGATGTCGCCATGCTCTGACGCCACTGGCGCGGAGCATTCTGGGTTCGTTCATTCGGAGCGGCGCGCGCGAAACGGCAACGCCGGCGACCGCCGGCGAAGAGACGGGGCGGAGCTACAAGAACCTAGAACCAAGGTCGGAGCAGTCGGGAGTACGTCAGAAGCCTCAGCAGCTGGTGCGTGCTGCCGCGTTGTATACCGTGTCGTGGCGCGGGCGTAGTCAAATCGCCGCTGCACCTCCTGCGGTCCGTAGTTGGACCGGAGGGGACACGGAACAGGGACGGCTATGTTTCGCACGAAAAAGGACGTTGACAAGCACGTCGCCAAAATTTCGGAAAAGTTGAGACACGAGCATGAGGTAAGCTTGCACTGACGCGCCCGTGTGCGGTCTTGCGTAAGAAACTGGCACGTTTGCTTTTGCTGATTTATGGCGCAGAAATGCATGAAAGAAACTTTGGCTATACAGCATTTTATACCTTAATTGCTACTGGGGCTTTACAAACAGCTATGCGTGCATATGAAATTCCGCAGGTTCTGTGTCTTTGTACACAGATGTGTGTATATTGCATTCCGCCCTCTACTGGACCTTCGCTCACATCTGCGAGTACCGTCAAGATAAAAAGAAATGCCCTGAAAAAAAGGCCCTGAGAAGTCGTAGTAATATGAGAGGGAACAAACTTTTTGCACAACACTGCGATTTTTCTCGTTACTTCTGCACTAAATTTGACAATTTGCTTTGAATATTCTACGCCGAGAGTAAAGCGAATTGACCAAGCAAAGGACTGTGCTCGTCGTGCATAATTTCGGAGCAATCTATAAGTCAATGCTTGAAATTTTTTCCCTCTACTCCTGCGCGCGACTGCACATATGGTATTCCGGCAGAAACCTAATCCGAAACTTTGCTTCGCGTCTTTGTCTTACTCTCGCATGAATCACCGTAAACTTGCTTGTGAGCTCATACTCTACATAGAGGATGCAGTTTTTTTTTGTTCCAGGCTTCACGCTTTCTTTGCGATCTGTTTGCAATAGCAGTGTTGAGCAACTAGGCCTAACGGTTCATTCTGATGTCGATGTGCACTACGGACGGCTGTTGCTGGAGGAGGAAGGGGCTGAACACAGCCGAACCCCTCTTTAGCCCATTTAAACGGCATTGTTCCCTTTACCCCCCCCCCCCCCCCCACCTTCCCAGTCTTCCGAAGAGCCTATCCTGCTTTCGCAAAAACATTTATGAGGCCTACACCTCTAAATATTTCGCTGTCGTTAAAATGCCTCGAAGATTCTTATAGAAAGAACACGCCAATGTAAAAATCAACCTCAAGCCCAGCGGCATCAACCACCATATGCATGTAGCCGCTGAACCAACAGACTGCGACTGCGGTATCGTCGCTTTTGTTATAAACTCCGGTGGATTTTCCGTGTATAGTTTCGGGATCCGGTTTTATCTCTGCCGACGCCACTCGGCGCTACGCGCCCTTTTCCTCCTTGTGCGTTCAGGGTCATATCTCGCCGACGGGACGGCTAGGCCCTGTAAGATTACGGTCATGCCTCCATGCATGGAGCCGTCTTCTGAGGCATCAACGTGACGGGTCGAACGTGAGCAGAATAAGATAATCAAATGGTTTAGAAGGCTGAGCAATCTGTGACTGTGCTGTTCCCTCGCGTTACGTGTCCCAAATGACACCAAAAATGCCTTTACGAAAATGCCTTTGAATTTCAGTTTACGCTTATTAAGCCTTTAGTATTGCATACAGGGCCAGGGGCGTAGCCGGAGGCGGGGGGTCTTATGGCGCTTCAACCCCCCCCCCCCCCCCCCCCCCGAAACTTTTTCGAACTGTCACGCACCGGTGACCACAACAACCACCGGCGCCGGAAGTCATTCTGGATTTGTCACCTACAATGCCTTTTTAAGACTAGAAAAGACATTTTGGCGCTAACATTGCTAACTTGGGTTCGATTTCGTGGCAACGCCCTTGCACCTGGAGTCACGTAACGCAAGCATCAGTTAGCATCATGATCAAAATTATCATGCGATTACGAAAAATTTTGAGGACATCAATAACCGATTTTCAATGACCTTGCTTATTAAAAGCCCTGCCCAAGCGGCGCTTCCCACCATATACACTCGGATATTGGTTATTTCAAGTTGCGGTATCATTCGTGGCTTTCGTTTGTCCTTCTCTTTCCTTTTTAGCTAACTACTTTTGCTTTTTCTTTGAACGAAAGGAATGGCCTTCTGTAATTATGGGCGCAGCATAATTGTCGCCGTGCAGGCAGTTAAAAAATACGTACTTTCGTATTAATTTATGCATCGTTCCTCTATTATTGTAACCATATGGTGCTGTCGCGACAGCAGCATGGCGCAAGTACATCTCGTGACTTCTGCTATCATAGTTTTGTTCTTGCCTGGATCGTCTGTCTTTCCGTGTGTAAAGTTTACTGTTATTGCGCAAGATGTTTATTTGCCTTCTTTGAGGCATTATATAGAGCGACTTTTTTTGCTTAGATACCTATATTTATTGGAGAAATAGGTGTATTTAAATATCGTGTTGCGAGGTTTTGTGTATACATACAATGACTTTCTTTCCATTGACACTTTTTTGTCCATTATCAAGTTGTATCTTCGCATTTCTATACTCCATTTTGTCTTCACACTTCTAATGCATATTTTGCAGAACTCCTCGTTTATACATGTGCTCGTTGTTGCGACAAAAAGTTCGGTGCAATTACTCGCAATACATGAATGACCAGTGATAGCTGCTACTGCGCAGTACACTGGAGCGAAGGACAGCGTCGTTGAGATTTTTTCCTAGCCGTTGCATAAGTACAAAAATGTAAATGTTCTTGAACGACAAAGATTCACTAAAATATTTTTCCTCTACTTGCTCATTTCATGGCCTTTACGTTTTTCATATCAGCGACAGGCACTGCTTTGCTGGTTTCAGACTTCGTGTGATATTTTCGTTACTTATTAAATACGCAAAAACATGGAAGCATTGGTATCAGTTATGTCTGCCACGGTTTTTAAGACGTACGAATGCATTCTTTTATTTAAAAAAAATGCGTATTTCACTTGTCTAGACAGTGCGTAGCGTTATGTAATGCACAATGTCATTGTCAATGGCAATGCAGTTATTATTGATGCGTTTGATCCCTCCACAAATTCTATGAGGAGGCCGCGCTGCAACATGAGCCCCCCCCCCCCCCCCCCCCCCCCCCCCGAACAAAATTTCTGGCTACGCCACTGTACAGGGCTTAATGTCGCAAAGCGACATGTGCTATGACTTATGAGGGGCGCCGTGGTAGAGGGCTCCGAATTGACTTCGACCATGTGGGGTTCTTTAAAGCGCACGCACTAACATCGCACTAACACGGACGCGTCGTGCTTCTCCGACATCGAAATGCGACTACCGCGTCTGGAATCGAACCCACATTCTTGGGCTCAGCTGTCGAGCGCCTCCTCTGAGCCACCGCGGCTGACCTTACTGACTCTGTGGAGCCTGTGACAGTTCAATAAAAACCCAAATTTTATTGCGTTCTTTCGTTGTAATGTCAAAATTCAGGAAACACTTTGGCTCTCTAAAGTGCTGCAAGGCGAAAGCGTTTCCTTGAGCACTGTTTCTATTTTTATTTTATTTTTGTTTCTTTTCTTATTTTTAATTATTTTTTTATTTTTGATCCTTTTCTTATTTTTATTTATTTCTTTTATTTCACTTATGAAACCCATTCATTCACTAGATGCGCCTTTATTCATGCTCAAACCCTGAGCCTTCGTGGCGGAGTGGTAGCGTCTCCACTTCAAATGCCAAAGGCCCTGGTTCGATTCCCAGGCTCTTTTAAGTAGTGACGCCGGACCGCGGACACACCTGCTAACATTCCTTGGATACGACAGTATGAGCCATTAAAGGCTTTCGGCTCAAAACGTTCTGTACGTTATGAGCCAACAGGAAGCCAACTGTCTGCGAGTGAACTGAATCTCAGTTGAATTTCGCTCGGCAATAATTTTCCTCCAGCTTTATTTTCATGAAATTCTCAAGAGAAAGCGGATCACTCGTCTTGAAGGTAGAACGCTTAAGCACTGTGTACGGAACACTGACTGGAAGTATTAAAACACGGGTGCAACGCGAAGAAAGCGTTTCAGACAAGCAGAAGTCTACATCAACCACGGACTTCAAGGACCTTTTCTAATGTGGCAGCATTAGAACCGCCATGTCGGGAAACAGTGGCCGTCGTTATCTGATGCCTCCGCCTTGGACGGTTGGTAGGTGCAGGTGGCAAAGCGGAAAGAGGAAATCCTCCTCTCCACTTGTTGGGAAAAGGGGGGGGGGGGAGAGGCCGGAAGATGGTTGCCACAGCTAGAGGGTGGTTAGTCCGGACGGAGGAAGTTCTGATCCGGCCGAAGGAATGCGCAACCACGAAGCCGCCCTGAGGATTGCTCCAGTGGAAGGTGGAGGGTGAGGAGGAATGCGAGCTGAGAAGGGGAGTAGAGGTATCAGAGCGGCTCACGTCTGCCGGATGCCACACTTCTGTTGAAGTGGTTGTGTGCGAGCTACCCTCGACGGTTTAACGGCGCTGTGCAATGCTTGTGAGTGGGTCTCATGGAAGCGGAACCTGCAACGAGTGGCGCACAAAGATTCGAAGTCGTGCACAGAGCCGAACAGCAACGCCTTTTCAGCGCGCATCCGCGACAGACTGGCGCGAGATCCTGGTCTCGAGGGGAGGGCAAGTTGAATCACGCAAGTGTAAAGAAGGACAAAGAAGACAATGTGCGCAATAAAGATGAATATAAGGAAATGTCCATCGTGTCGTGTCATGCAAAGGGGAATTTAATGCTACGTGTTTTCGTCGGATCTGCCTATCGATCGCATGTCAATTTTTCTCTCACTTTTCGTTTTGTAAAGATGCATGTCAACAAACGGAACTTTACGATTAAGCTATAGTGTACTAGACTACAGTATTATTGTACTTTATAGTTAATTATTATGGTGTTGTGCCGACAGATTGCGCCAAGGGTGTCTAAATTGTTCTAGAAAATTTCCGTCCTTAACAACTCACCCCGTCTTGTTGATACACACATTATAGCCGGCATGTATGAGCAATGAATCGGAGTCAGTCGACTGTATTGGTCTGACATGTATTTGTGCTGTGTTGTACATTACAATGGCCTTTTCACGACCCCTGGGCTCCTTCCAGGCGGCTGGTAGAGGACGCCTGTCCCATTCTGGGATTCTGGTTATGTTCAATGCTTCAGCGAAAGTTGCGGTGTTGGTTTCATAGATATTAGGATTACCTGAGCGTTTATGCGCGATGTTCCAGAAATGTTACTCAAAGAAATAATTTTATAACTCTTTGACAGCCTTGTGCATTTATTTGGGTCAAGAAACTTTTCACTATAACTCAACATTAAATGTCGATTTAAATGTGGTGACTACTTTTTTATGGAAACTTTATTAAGAAAGTCGTTAAAATATATATATTATTAGCAAATTCAATAGCCTCCTAATTTTAACACAATGGTCATTTTTGTAAGGGACCGTTTTTGCCTTACCCTTATAGAAAATGGTCTGTAGTCTGTCTATAGATTTCGCATAGACTATGTTGCCTTCCTATAGATATTTCCTTTTGTCTATTCAGAGTCAATAGATTGTCTATAGACGAAAGTCTACTGAAAGAGTATGACCATAAATCTATAGATTGCTATAGACTGTCTAAACCATTTGTATTCTCTATATATTAGTCCATAAAATTTGTATATAGAGTCTATAGACTTTATAGACAAAAGGCTACGGGCAGTCTATACTCTGTCTGAAGTAATTTTTGTAAGGGTAGATGAACGCGAAACCTCGAACGTTAGCATTTCTCAAGATTATTGCTCAGGATTATAGCAATTGGTTTGGTTCGTGGGGTTTAACCTCCCAAAGCGACTCAGGCTATGAGGGACGCCGTAGTGAAGGGCTCCGGAAATTTCGACCGCCTGGGGTTCTTTAACGTGCACTGACATCGCACAGTACACAGGCCTCTAAAATTTCGCCTCCGTCGAAATTCGAGCGCTGCTGCCGGGATCTAACCCGCGTCTTATAGGTCAGCAGCCGAGCGTCATTGCCACTGAGCCACCGAGGTAGCCAATGTAAAGTAGAGAATGACCTTCTGCATATATGAGAATTAACCCGTTACGCTGTCGCTATATTCCCTTAATGAGGCGAAGCTTAAGTGTCCCCTTGTACCTGAGCGCTTGGTCCAGAATCCACGTTAAAAAAAAATGCAGAAGCGCTGTGCATTCCTCGAACAGACGGGCTTGACGTCCCGTCTGTTCTCCGCCAGTGACCTAACGCTCCACGTGTGCTACCTTGGACGATGGCCAGCTGGGCGCCCCACTCCGGCTATTCTGTGCATTGTGTCGTGCGCGTGTTTTTATTCTGCTTTAACTAAGATCATTAAAATGCAAATAGATTTTTGTACAATGTACCCCCCCCCCCCCCCCCCCCCCCCCGATTCTTTTCTAACTGTCCCCTCACCTCTTTCTTTTCACTTCTACACCCTGCCTGCCATCCTTTATTTCCGCTGCCCCAGCTCAGGTGCTTCCCGTAGCGATGGCAGATGCCGGGGCTAGAAAAAATCTTTTGCCTTCCTTTCGTTATGATTTTATTTATTAAAACCACCACTATTACTACTACTACTACTTACCGTCCATGTATGTCGTGGTTGCGCTGGACGGTAGACGGCTGGACAAATACCAAGAAACAAGCGCCACTCGAGAGCATCCGGTTTCTATGACAACGAGATAGTTTATGCTTTTGTTTCTTCCAGCGAAGTTTCACCGCTCGGCAGATAGAAGACGCCGCGATCGCAGGCCTGGTTTAATGATGTGAGTGTGGCGCTTTTTTTTTTTTTTTTTGGGGGGGGGGGGGGGGGGGGGGGGCCGCTGGTGCTCAGCGTAATTTGCATGTTGTGTCCTGCTCCTAAAACCATGGCACGGACTTGAGATCATCGGCGTAACATCTCGGCACTTCGGTATTGTTGCTGTTGCCTCGTAAACGATGGCACATACCCACGGTGGGGGATGGGCCAGGGTTTGGTGCAAACCATGCGCAACATCCGCGTGCAGCTCTTTCGCCATGGCAGACTTGGAACCATCGAACCAGCCGCAGTCAGATAACCTTGAAATGGAGTCCTTATCCTGCGCGATATTGAACGGTAGTATAGGTTGGACTTCCGCCGCATAAAAAAAAAAATAGGAAATGTGCAGTGGTGAAGTTCAGAAGAGCAAGGTTCCGGGCTAGTTGGTAAGCATTTAAAAGGAAGGAACAGCGGCAAGAAACACTGACACATGAAGAAACGACACACACACACGAGCGCTGACTCACAACTGAAATTTTATTCTGGTGGAAAGACGTTTAAATAGAAAACATGAGAGGGTGGGTAATGTGGCAGAGTGCATCGTCATCGGCACGCGCGCACAAGACGACCAGCACTGGATTAAGGGGGGGTCTAAGAGGGCTGCAGGCCAGGGCCTCACCTCCGACAGCAGAAGGGGCCCATTTATTCTAACTTGCTTAGTATATGGAACCACGGGCAATGGAACTTTGAGCAGCACGTATGAAGCTGAAAGCCAGAACGAGGAAAGCCCCATTTTATGTAACTTCGTTTAGCCGGATCAGTTGGGGAGAGCTTGTCGAGCTGCAAAAACAGGAATTCCCCGCCACCCCGGAGGGGGCCCCCTTTCTTACGAAGCGATATATGCGTTTGTTTACGGATCGCAGAAAGGTTTTCGTGGTTTTCTGTCAATCCCCACGTCCAGTGGCGTCTGAAGGTGTAGTGTTGAAGGTGTAGTGTGTTTGAGAATCCTGGCGTCGGCATAACATCCGTTTTCACAGAGCGGCGAATCGGGTAGGGAAAACGAAACCAAAATGCGCAGCGGAATTTGAAGCAGCGTCTACTTGTGCGAGTATCATATAAAGACTATTGAGAAAATAAACGCGCGCAGTAGAATGCTTCTCTCAGCTACACGAGTCGATTGTTCGAGTTCGAATTTCGCACAGATACGACATTTTGTCGTGATAATTGCTTTATTCAACACCGGGTTTTCTCTTTAGCTTTACCAACTGAAAAACAAATCAGGCTGTGTTCGCTTCTTGGAAGTCCCACAGTTTCACATTGTGCTCCGGCGGCCACTAGGAAAGGGAAACACTCGTTTATCGCTTTATGTTTAGGTTTATAGGCTTTGACGTCCGAAATCAAGTCCGACTATATGGCACGCCATAGTGGAAGGCTCCAGATAATTTCGACTATCTCGAGTTTTAAAGTGCACTGATATAGCATAGTGCACGGACCTCCTAGCATTTCGTCTCCAGTGAAATGCGACCGCCGCGGCCGTTCTTTTTTTTCTTGGGATTGGTTTTGTAGAGCCAGGTGAATTTTAAGTTTTGAGGGAAACATTTGGAAAAAGCTTAAGCTTAGTCTTTAAGAGAGGGACGGGACAGCGTGTTGCAGCATTGCCAAGCAGTCCATGCAACGCCATCGCTCATGCCACATCCCCCATTCCCATTCGGGGCAGACCTCTTGCCCAAAGAGCCGCCGCGGTGGCTCAGTGGTTATGGTGCTCGGCTGCTGGCACACCTTTCCTCGCATGAAACACACATCCAGCTCTCAGAGGCGGTCACGGACGTGGATAACCACCTTCTACACCTCTGGGAAGCCCGTCTCAGCCTCGTCCGCCGTTGGCGACGCCAGAAACACAATAGAAAGCTTAAAGCTCGAATTGCCGAGCTTACCCAGAAAGCGGCAGAGTATGCGGCCCAACTCGCCGACTCCAACTGGGTAGATAGATGCAACACGGCCGCGCGACAAATGTCCAGCCGAAACACGTGGCGTCTCTTTCGAGCCTTAATCGACCCAACCCAAACACGAACCGAAACACAAAAACATTTGCAGCGAGCCATGCACGCTTTTCCTGGCAACACGACTCAACTGGCATAGAAACTTCGGGACCAGTATCTTTGTACAGCCCAAGACCCCCGTGGATCTGCGTACTCTTATGCAGGCAGAGAGAACACGGAGCTGGATCAACCTTTCCAGCTCCATGATCTGCGGGCGGCTCTCCGCAAAATGAAACGGGGCACTGCGCCAGGACGGGATAAGGTCACCGTCAAGCTTTTGACGAACCTGCCCGAATTGGCATACCAGTCCCTCCTGGAATACTTCAATGCGATTTGGCGCGGGGACACCCCCCTGCCAATCGAATGGAAAACGGCTTTGGTCACTTTTATTCCTAAAGTTGGCAAACCAATTAACACAGATAACATCCGCCCCATCTCTCTCACCTCATGTGTGGGCAAACGAATGGAGACGATGGTGCGGGATCGGTTATCTACATATCTTGAACACAAACATGTCTTTGCGAGCACCATGTTCGGATTCCGCCCACACAGATCCGCACAGGATGTCCTCCTGCAACTCAATCGGGAAGTCCTTGACCCCCTCGAATGCCCCCATAATGACCGGGTAGTACTCGCCTTGGATCTTAAAGGGGCATTTGACAATGTAACACATGAGATCATACTCACTAACCTAAGTCACACCGACTGTGGCCTCAACACATTCCGATACATAAGCCAATTTTTAATGGATCGTCAATCCTACATTCGAATTCAAGATAGAGACCATGGTCCTTACCTACTCGGCACGCGGGGAACCCCTCAAGGCGCGGTACTTTCCCCGCTGCTCTTCAATCTGGCCATGATGCACCTGCCGGCCCAGCTGGATGGTGTCGCCGGCGTGCAGCACGCCCTGTACGCCGATGACATCACTCTGTGGGCCACGCAGGGCAGCACAGGGGACATTGAAACCAGCCTGCAAACAGCGGCGACGATAGTAGACCGCTACGCCCGCCGCTGCGGTCTTCAATGTTCCCCTCAAAAATCGGAATCTGTGCACCTCCGCCCCTCACAGAAGTGCACAACTAAAATATCTCTTTCTCTTGAGAGTGGTCCCATACGCGAAAGTGATGAGATACGGGTACTCGGACTCTACATCCACAAATACAGGCGGCCAGACACTACATTGGCCAAACTCCGTAAGGTGGGGGACCAGGTGGGCCGCATGGTCGGCCGGGTTTCCAACAAACGCGGAGGGTTACGAAGTAAGGATGCCTTGCGGCTGGCAAACGCCTTCGTAACTAGTCGAATTCTCTATTCGACTCCTTATCTCCACCTACAGAAACAAGAGGAGGACGCCCTTGAGGTCATCCTTCGCAAAATTGTTAAACGTGCCCTTGACCTCCCCATCACTACTTCAAACAGCCGGCTTATGGCCCTTGGGGTGGTGAATACTTTCCGGGAGCTCCGGGAGGCGCACCTTACAAACCAGTACACGCGCTTGTCGCTCACGGAGTCGGGTCGCCGCCTTCTTGCTCGACTCCATATCCAACACACCCCTCCAATGGAAGACAGGTTTCGCATCCTGGAACTGTGGAGACGTGCCCTCCACGTGCGGCCTCTTCCAGCAAACATGTCACATGAAGACCATAATGGTCGGCGCCTGGCACGAGCGGAAGCGCTAGCCCGATATTATGGCAACAAAACAGGTGTATACTACGCGGACGCCTCCGGCCCTCACCACGGGGGATGGTACACGGCCGCGGTAGTTCACAACAGCAACACAGTTAACGGCCTCACTTTCAGAGCCCGCAGTGCAACACAAGCAGAAGAGGTCTCGATTGCTCTCGCGGCCTCACATTCCAATTCAAAATACATAATCACCGACTCGCGAGGGGCCTGTCGGAACGTCGAGCAAGGCTGCACTCCCTTCCTAGCCTATCGAATATACCAAAATTACATACGGGATACGGACCCCGCTCACCGTTACCTCATATGGGCCCCTGCTCATCAGGGGTTGGCAGGAAACGAGGCAGCAGACGCAGCCGCCCGCGCGCTCTCTCACCGGGCTGTTTTCTCATCCCCGCCTGATCAGGAACCCGATTTTAATCCGGTCTATACGTTCAAAAATATCGCAACCTACTATCAAGATAGCCATCGCTTTTACCCTAGCCCCTGTAAAGGCCGCACGAAGGCGGATGAGCGGCTCCTTCTCCGCCTATTCACCAATACATTGCTGTGGCCGGCAGCCCTAAAACATTTCGACCCCTCCTTTAGCGGCAACTGCCCGCACTGTAGTGCGGTGTCTTCGGACACCTATCACATGGTGTGGGCCTGCCCCTCCAACCTGGCCATTCCCCCTATCCCCAACCCAACCCGGGAGGACTGGGAGGCGACCCTGCTCGGCTGCCACAACTTACAGGCCCAACAAAGTCGGGCGCGCCCGGGCGGTGGCTACCGCCACTGGGGTCCCAAACTAGGGACCTCCACCTAGTGTTTGTGAGGATCGGTCCCTTACGGGCTGATCCAAACACCTCCTGTCCGTTCTGAATAAATGTTTTCACCACCACCACCACCCGAAAGACGCGGGTTCGATCCCGGCCGCGGCGGCTGAATTTCTTTGGAGGAGAAATTCCAGAGGCCCGTGTACTGTGCGATGTCAGTGCGCGTTAAAGAACCCCAGGTGGTCGAAATTTCCGGAGCCCTCCACTACGGCGTCTCTCATAGCCTCAGTCGCTTTGGGACGTTAAACCCCATAAACCAAACCAAACCCTCTTGCCAAAGAAAAGGAAAGGCATCTCCATGGACACCTGAACCGCCCAGTAAAGGAAGGAAAATGAAATGAGAATTAGTTTTGAGGAAAGGAGGGATGTCTCATATCTCACTGAGCCCTAAGGGAAAGAAAATGAAATTAAAATTGGTTTTAAGGAAAGGAAATAGGCCTGTCTCTCCTATCTGGGCGTGCACCCGAAAGGAATGGACACCACAGTACGTCTCTAAAGCACCTTTCTAAGACAACACCTCTATTCTCTAGAGGCGTCTTTGTTCATTCCAAACCATCCAGCTGGGAAACCGGTGCGGTGGCTCAGTGGTAAGGCGCTCGTCTACCGAGCGGAGTACCCGGGTTCGAACCCGACCGCGGCTGCCACGTTTCGATGGAGGCGTTTCAAACGCAAGAGGCGCCCATGTGCTGTGCGATGTCAGTGCTCGTTAAAGATTCCCAGGTGGTCGAAATTATTCCGGAGACGGCACCTCTTTCTCTCTTTCTTCTCCCTTTCTTTACGGCGCTGTTCAGGTGTCCGCCGAGATATGTGAGACCGATACTGCGCCATTTCCTTTCATCAAAAATCAATTTACCAATTTACTGGCGTGGCGGAGTGGTTAACGTGCTCGCCTCGCTCTGCGGAGGCCCTGGTTCGATTCCCCAGCTCGACCAATTTCCTACTCGGTTTTATTCATTAATTAATGCATCTGGGATTGTTCGCTCACGGCCAACGACGACGGCATCGGCTTTTCTGCGACACGGGGCCCTTAACGCTGTCGCGTTAATAAAAGGCGCAGTAACTGCCTAGCTCACTTCTAGGTGGACACCTCAACTGCGTGTTGAGGGGAGGAAGGTAGGTGTTAATGAAAGGAGAGAAAGAGCAGCTGTTGTGGAGCGCTCAGGAATAATTTTGACCACCTGGGGATCTTGAACGTGCTCTGAAATCGCACAGCACACGGACACCATTAATTATTGTTAATTTAAAGACTAGCGCACTACAACTAGGACAAAGACATAGAAAGAGACAGGACGAGCGCTCGTCTTTTCTCCTTCTATGTCTTTGTCCTAGTTTTATTGCGCTAGTCTTTAAATTAACGATGACACACCACCTAGCCCACCTTTCCGCCTTGATTATACGGGCACCTTTTTGCATTTCGCCTCCATCAAAACGCGGCCGCCGTGTGGCTGGGTTTGAAACCAAGTACTGGGCTCAGCGCCGAGCGTGATAACTACTGAACCAGGGTTTAAATTCCGCTATTCAGATGTGCCCACGAGGGCAGTAGCAAACGTTCATCGTGTAATCAAATGAATTTTAATAACTTTTAATAATACCCTTTCGGGGCACTTACTTATTAACGAGTGTTTCTATTTCCTATTCGCTGCCGGAGTACCTATACTCCGTTTCATACATAGCTGTCAACGCAGCCAAGGCTACGATGCCTGTTCGCGCTCCTCGTCCGCATCGTAATGTAGTGCGTCGAAAGTGAAAAGAGTAATGAACTCAAAATTAAAGTTATTGTTGGTTAATATTGCAATATAATGATAATGGTGTTTTATTTTGCAAAAAGATTGCTTTTTCTTTAATGGTCTTCAAAACAGGGTGCCTTAGATTTCTGGTTTTTTTTCGGCTCCTCCTGTATCAGGTTTTCGCAGCTAGGCCGGCTGGCGATGTCGTCTGCTTTCGTCTTTCAGTTTCCGAGTATGCGAAAATGGCACCGCTATCTCCTACTCGCTTGTTTTCTTCGCCCACTGCGGCTTTAAAAACATCTCCTGCTCGCATATTCTCCAAGCTGAAGCCTCCGAAAATTTCGAAAGACTGCAAGCAGGGGATTGTCAACGTTTACTGTAGCGTAAGGAAGCGCTTCCCGGAGAAGACTGTGCGTGAAGTTGTCGGGCGAGATGACCGGGTGAGCCCTCGGACAGTTGCGAGGTTCAAGAAAGAAGGTCTCTCTACTGGAATAAGATCACCTTGTGTGCCACATGCTAAAAAGTCGCTCATTGCCCGAGAAAAGCACTTCGCAATCACGTCCGTCGCCAATAGACTACACTGCCTTTTCCCTTCGAAGCAAGTAAAGAGCGCTGTGTTTTTCAAGGTAGGCATTAGAATTTGACAGTTTCGACTTTCTACCTAATGATTATTTTAATAAAAATAAAAAAGAAATGAAAAAAAAACAGCAAAAGCCGGGAGTCGAACATTGGCATCTTGTAAAATGAACGCACAGGCGCGCGCTTCGTATCACTCAGCCACGACGCGAGGCGGACGGATACATTTTGCTCGTTTTTTGCAGCGGACTACTTTCGTACCTTTGGCAGCGTTGACAGCTATGTATGAAACGGAGTATAGCTCAACTGTAAGAAGCTATCTCAGCCTGCTTTTTTTTTTTAATGCGTGAGCATTAGAACAGTGCTGCGAACGAAAACCCGTCTGTCGGCTCGTGTACGGCGTCATTGGAAGAGAAGAGGCGGCGCGCGCTGCAATGCAGCCGTGCAAGCTGTCGGTCGGCCCACGTGGCTCTTCCATGGCGTTTGCTGCTCGGCCACAGATGGACATGTGTAGCGCGTCCCAAGAGTCTTGTGTTTTGTGCGCTGTAAAACTGGTGTTAATGCCTTACTTTTGCATGAATTCCATTGATCACACTTGGTTCTTTTTATTTAATTTGGTGGAATCACAATGAAACATGGGACAACTTCCAGTAGTGAAGCTGGGGGAAGGGGGTCAGTAGAGGGAAAGGGAGAGGGGGCCTAGATGGGCATTAGACAAGGGCCCCCATTTTTCTTAATCCGGCCCTGAAGACGACCACTGCGCATGTCTGAGCTCTACAGCTGCCGGTATAAATACCGGAGCACTTCTTAATAAGCCATTCATTCCCTGTTCCCACATGCTTGCGTGCCACATGGTGTCGTGGGCGGCGGTTTTTCACCGTCGTTCGTGTCGACTGGAACCGCCGCGAAAGCTCGGCTAGCATGGCGTCGTCAATAATTCCACTGCCGAAACCGATGGACACAACGGGAGACGCTTTTCACAGCTGGACCATCTGGCAAAAGAAGAGAGTTCGACCTGTATGCAGTAACAACGAAGCAGAAAGAGCAAGCAAAGGAGGTTCAAGCTGCAACGTTCCTGATGGCAATCGGTGGAGAAGCAAGGCGAGCGTTCTACACTTTCACGTTGGACCCCGCCGCGGTGGCTCAGTGGTTACGGCGCTCGGCTGCTGACCCGAAAGACGCGGGTTAGATCCCGGCCACAGCGGCTGAATTTCGATGGAGACGAAGTTATAGAGGCCCGTGTGCTGTGCGATGTCAGTGCACGTTAAAGAACCCCAGGTGGTCGAAATTTCCGGAGCCCTTCACTACGGCGTCCCTCATAGCCTGAGTTGCTCCGAGACGTTAAACCACCATAAACCAAACTTTCACGTTGGAAAATGACGACGACAAACACGACATCAAGATTCTGACCCAGAAGAAGCGCATTTCAAGCCAACAACCAACTTGACGTTCAATGAATTCCGCTTTGGCCCCAGAACCAGAAAGAGGGCGAGTCGTTCAACGAATGGCTCACGGAGCTTCGGGCGCTAGCACAGCAACGCGAGTTTGGCGCATTAGAAGAACGAATGCTGCGCAGCAGAATTATTCGTGCAACGGTGTGAATCAGCTCGGGCTCCGCGAAGGCCATTCCCTTCGCACGTTCCTCGTCGCCAGATGCTTGCGCAAGGTCATGCCGTCCTTATCTTCTTCACTTCGTATCAGCTAACATAAGCGTTGGCAGACACTTCGTTTTGCGTGTCAATAGAGCACCTTTGTTAATGGCTGCCAGTGTCTTCTAGAAAACGCTCTATCTCACATCGATCGCGCGCGCAGCGTGTTATCGCGCTGTGCGCACTACTTCTAGCGTGCTGCTCCGCACTCTGGTGAGCGGGTACGCTGCGCCGGCTGCAAACATCCGCACAGCGTCGAGCGCCCGTAGCTTGAAGCTCGCAAGCGACCGTACAGTGCTCGTTGTCAGCTGATGACGCAGCCGTGATCGAATCGCCGCTGTGCTCCTGCGCTGCGACTCTCGGTCTCAACTCCTGGAGCCCAGGGCAGTACGGAACAATGACGGCGATGTTTCGCACGAAGAGTGATGTTGACAATCACGTGGCGGGAATTGTGGCGAAGATTAAACACGAAGACGAGGTAAGATTGTACTCCCGTGTTTGCGCTCGGTGCCGTGAGCCATTTATCGTAACTAAAATGCTCGGTTTGGCGTTCCTGCGTTTCCGGTTCACCACTTACCATGAATGTTGCCTTTTACGGTCGTGCCCCGTTAATGTGGACGACTAGAATTACGGGCAATTTACCAGGGGTTAACCTTTGACAATTTGCGCCTCGTTAATACGGTAGGTCGCTGTCCAGACGATGGACAGGGTAAAAATGTGCTGAGGCCATTGGAGTCCATGTATTTCTGCCGCGTTAATATGGACAGCGATCAGAACAAAGCCTGGACTGCGCTGCCCATGATCTTTCCTGTCCTGTAGTTAGAGTGCAGGACGCAGCGAAAGGCAGTGCAAAAGCGAAGCTGTCTGAGTGCTGGCCTTTTCCTCTGGCCTATACTTTATAATGCCAAGGGGTGTAGTCGGCGCACCTTATGATTTGCCGTACGGTATGAATAGCAGTGAAAAAAATGGCTGAGGCTTAACTTGGTTAAGCCTGGAGAATGCGAAGCATCATCGTGTCGCGTAATTTGGAGGCGCACAACCACAGCGACGGCGCGAGGTGGGCCCCCGTTTCTCCACTGTCGTGACGTCATCGTGTCACGTGGTGTGACGTCATGTATTACGTGATTTGGAGGCGCACAACCACAGCGACGGCGCGAGGTGGGCCCCCGTTTCTCCACTGTCGTGACGTCATCGTGTCACGTGGTGTGACGTCATGTATCACGTGATTTGGAGGCGCACAACCACAGCGACGGCGCGAGGTGGGCCCCCGTTTCTCCACTGCCGTGACGTCATCGTGTCACGTGGTGTGACGTCATGTATCACGTGATTTGGAGGCGCATAACCACGGCGAAGGGCTGAAGTGGTAGCTAAAGTAGTATGCTTCGCATAAAAACTTTGCAGCTTGTGCTACGTTGCCCAGCGCCGCACCGCGACAAGCGTCAGAAAACATATGCAACTCGATGACCGGTCGCTGCTACCGCGTTCAGCTCGGCTCGGCGAAGCAAACGGCGCGAAGGGTCGTACCGGGTGCCGAGAGAACTGCGTTTTCTGATTGGTTACACCGACCGCAAACCAGCGGTCACTTCCGGCGCCGGCGCGAGCGAGGCGCGAGCGAGGCGCGAATATCTGACATGGACAGATATTTGCCAAGCGCCAGCGCCGGCTCGTGTCGGCGCGTCGCGCATGCGCAGTCCGGCTCCGGAGTACGCTGGTACGCGTAGGCGCTGCGCTGGTGCGCCTCGGATGTGCCCATGGAGATGGGCGTTTAAGCCCGCAGCCGAGCGGCGGCGCTGCGTTCTCCGGCATTGGCTCTCGGCCACCTGGGCTGCGCGTTTAAACTTGCTGACGTAAGCCTGCACCCTCGCCCAGTATTACCGCTCCGAAGGCAGGCAGTCGCTCGCCGCACATGCTACCCGCTTACTTCTTGTCATCTAAGGAAGAAGAGGGGGACGCAGGCATACGTCATCCAGTTTAAACTCGCAGCCAGAGAGCAGCGACACGGCCGCTTGGTCGATTAACATCTTGTTGCGGGAAAGGCGGTGATTCATTTGGGAAACGGGGACGAAGACGCAGACACAAGTCCTTTCGTCCATGTTTTTACATCTTCGCCCCTGTTTCTTTTGGACTGCCACTTTCCATGATGCAGGCGCCTGGGACCGCAAGGCCGGCGCGGCTGCTCGGTTACTTTAGGCCGTCCTCCATGCTTTAGGCAAAGTACGCACCACCTTTGTCAAAAGTAACCGATCAGTAAGTTTTTGCTTCTCAACCGTATAACGGAGCCTTTATGGCACCCCTCAGGACCGAAAGGTGTCAGAACTTGAGTACAAGGGCTCACCATACTCTGTACAGATTCATAGCTTAAGGGCTCCCATAAGTGCTTCGCTGCGCGGCTAAGAAACAAAGCACCTGTGCTCGGTTGCTTTTGACAAAGGGGGTACATCATCTCTCCATGAGGCAATGTCAGGCATCTCGTGGACCACCGTAAGCCAATCAAACTGCACCACATCATAAATGAGGCACAACTGTGTACTTCCATCCTAGAATTGACCTTAGCTTCTCCCCTGACCGTTACTCATGGAGGAAGGATGCCTTACTAGTTGTTTTCTTGTTGGGTTCCTGCATTTTTTGCTGCTTTTGTGTCGGCTATTAGCGTGTTTGTTCCAATGTGCTTACCTTGTATCCAGCCTCCGTATTCTTTTCGTATCACTGCTTTTAGCATACGCGCCAATGTCTGTGATTTTGTATTGTATATGCCTCCTAGTTCATCTTTAAAAAAAAAGAAAAAAATGACCGCCGCGGTGGCTCAGTGGTTATGGTGCTCGGCTGCTGACCCGAAAGACGCGGGTTCGATCCCGGCCGCGGCCTTTGAATTTCTTTGGAGGAGAAATTCTAGAGGCCCGTGTACTGTGCGATGTCAGTGCACGTTAAAGAACCCCAGGTGGTCGAAATTTCCGGAGCCCTCCACTACGGCGTCTGTCATAGCCTGAGTGGCTTTGGGACGTTAAACCCTATAAACCAAACCAAACCATCATCTTAAAATGGTGTCTTTCTTGCTGTTTCCTTCGCTTGTACCTCTGCGTTTATGGAGAATGCGTCACTGTTAGTCGCAGTTCTCCGTCCCAGTCAATCCATATGGGGACACAAACTGTACCGACTAACTATCTGTGTCCCGCCTACAAGAGCTCGAGGCTTGAGGATGGCTAAGATAGTACATGTGCATACTTCACGCAGAATAATTTGTATTGTACTGCATTGTGTTATGTTGTATTCTGCTGTATTGTATTTTTCGTGTGCACGTGATGTATCAGCTCAGGTCGGTCGCGAGACTTTGCTTCTTTTACTTGCTGCTGGCGGCGTACAACGTAAGCGTGTTTGTAAGTTTTTGTTTCAGGTTTTGAGTTTACGCTTTTTGTATGGTATGCTTGCACTTATAGCGCTGAGTTTTTTGTCCCAGCATTCATCTTGATGTAGGCGTGCACCACTGAAAAGCGGTGCGTAATGGCAAGGGAAGTGGAACTCAGACCTCCTCAACCCAGTATTAAAACTAAGATGTAATGGGTGCCTGACTCCAAGTGAGCTTGTTAGAAAGGCAGTTTTTTGGTAGTTATATGCATCTGAGCGCAAAAGCAACACAGTTGCATTCGAGGTCTCATTAAAAATATTTTGCGTGTCTTATTAAAAAAATGAGACGGCTGTAAATGCAACCTTCCCGCCCTGTGATAAGAGCTATACGAGCGTGTGCATCATCTGGCTGGTGAATAAAGAGATCGCGATATCTCCCCTGTCGTTGGTGATAAAGCTGCGGTGGAGGCTGTGTGTATAGTTTCGCAATCAGAAATACCGTGTCTGCTCACTGCTCGTAAGGGCACGCTTGTTCTTCGCCTCCAGCAGTTCAGGGCCTTATCTCGCAAGCGCGGGCGGCTGGCTTGTTCACATCCTTATCAGCGTGGTCACATGAAGCACAGGTACCGGCGATAAGAGCAGCGAGTGCTCTCGACCTGCAGACGTGCATCTACGAGCATCGCCAGTCGGCGCTTCGGCGCGACGGATCTATTCGCAGTGAACTGTAGAGAGGGGATTCTTAACTCTGGGGTTCTTAAGTCTACTCTACCTCGTGCACGTGCCCTCGCTCACGTGCCCTCGTGCTAGTGCCCTAACGTTGCAGTTAAACGTCATCGCTTCACTTCACGCGAAGGAGACTACCTTAATTAATTTCCAGAGCACCACAGCCTGCTGAAATTAGTTTGGTTTGGTTTGTCGGGGTTTAACGTCCCGAAGCAACTCAGGCTATGAGGGACGCCGTAGTGAAGGGCTCTGGAAATTTCGACCCCCTGGGATTCTTTAACGTGCACTGACATCGCACAGCACACGGACCTCTAGAATTTCGCCTTCATCAAAATTCGGCCGCCGCGGCCGGGATCGAACCCGCGTCTTTCGAGTCAGCAGCCGAGCGCCGTAACCACTGAGCCACCACGGCTGGTCTGAAATTAGTGGCCGTAAATACCTTATTTAAGGAACCTTTATGACGTTCTCACCGATGTCGGTGCGGGAAAGGCGACCTTCCCTAGTTAACGAAAATGAAAAGGACGCTAGTCGGCTACTGTATAGTATAAAGTCTGATGAAGTTCACTTCGGGTCACCCCTCTTCAGCACTCCGCATATTTTAAAACATTAAACACGTTTTCCGCCAAAACCTGCGTTCACGTTGCCTAAACTAAACATCGCCGAGAGTGAGAAAATAGCTGGCGCTCTCCTCGTGGAAACCAAAATTTATTATTTAAATTTTATTTATTTTACATACTATCATAGTTCCAACTTGGACCAAGATAGGAATGGGTACAAGACCCTCAAATCAGGGTATACGCAGGCCGCGGTACGCTAAAACACATTCAGTACAGTCAATAAAATATGCCATCTATACGGACTATACTGCTCAAAACATTTGGAAAGAAGGGTGAAAAGCTGCTCTCAGGATTGTGCATGGCTGTAAACGTCAGCGTTTGTCCAGAGCGCGTCTGGTTGCAGCGCCCTGATTAGTTTTGTGCTGAAAAAAAAATGCATTCGAACTGTAAATGTCGTTTTGTGCAGGTCTTCAGTATTTGTTTACGTAATTGAATAATTCACTAGTAGCCACCAATTTAAGAATTGTCTTATTCACGTGTCATTCTATAATTTCAATACGTTTCCAACAGGCTGGGTGCACGCGTTTTTTACTCGGGCAAAAAAATAAAATAAAATAATTTACGAAATCGACTTTACAAGTTTACTACGCGTCCGTGCACCACGAGCTAACTCTCATACGAACATTAAGGAGTTTTAGCATAGCGGAAACTTACTAACGTAGACTACCGGACGCCGGCGCAGTGTCCCCACCTGGCCCTGCCCGTGACACTGCAGGTTCAGGCCGATTCACACGACGGTCCGTTCGTCCGCGGCCCACGAATTACGTACTCATGCGTAACCACATTGGGAGGCGCGTTGTCGGCCCGCGGACTGGTCAAGCAAGGAAGCACAGGTGCCTCTCCCCTCACGGGAATTAGCGGCGGCCCGCGAAGATGCATGCTCTAGCTCTAGCAACTGGGCTAGCAAGACGGCCCAGGCCATTGAGGAATTGGACAAAGGGCCGCACACACCCAGCAGGACTCCCTCTGCAATTCAGTAAAGTTCTTTCATTCAGTCGCACACTCATGGGTCGGGAAGAAAATTCAGGGGGCACTTTATTTATTTATTTACAAGTACTGCGGTCTCAAGGAGACCAAGCAGACGGGCATGTGTTCAACATTTTCATTTCATTAACATCAGGTGATAGGTTATTCTCTTGTGTTAGTATCATTTGTCTTCTCGGTACAATACGCGTGTCGTGACGGTGTTCAGACCAGTCACAGTTCCGCGTTGCGCTGACGTCATGCATGCGTGGCGGTGTGGCTCCGTGCGCCCGCTTCGCTTTCCTTTTCCTTCCCCTGCCATCCTCCGACTCGTCCGTGTTATGCCAGCTCCGCAGTACTGGGAAGCGTGCCCTGGGCAGCTGTCGCTGTTAAAGGGAGGGGGGGGGGGGGGGGGGGGGGCTAGTGTTCTGTTCTGATACAAAATTTCCCACCCAGCCCCATTCCTCCCTATCTTAAATTTTCACCGGGAAACTTTAAAAATAAACTATGTCGTTAAGCGCAGACGACGGCGCACACAGAATGGCTCTAGAAAGTGAAGCTGTGATGTCAGCACTGAATTCCGTTGCTGTGTTGTGCAACGTCTATGGTTATACAACGTGTTTGAATTTGTGCTTTCATTTTGTATAACTGGCCTTTTTGACGTTGCCTCACTTTGCGTGCTTTGCTCTGATTTCAGGTGAAGATCAGAGGTTTCAACTTTGCCAGACTATATTTCGGGGTGAAGGACTATGATTCTGCCAAGCGGTATGTACTCTTCTCAAATGTTATTTTTCATGACTGAGCTCACGGGCCAGTTGGTGCTCCATTTCTGACAATGTGCAGCGAAGGACAGACACAAAGAAAGAAAGGGGAGGACATGCACCAGCGCTTGTATGTGGTCTCGCTTTTTTTTTTTTACGGCGAGAGCCGTTAATGGCAACCGCTTGGATGCCAAGCCAAGGCCAAGAAAGATGCGAGGAAATTAAGAGGAAACTCAAGTACGGCTAGTTGGTATATCATCTTTACATTTTCGAAAGCGCTAGCTGCGTGCAAGGAAAGGGCGCACACACGACGAACCCTTTCTTGTATGTATCCGACCCTTTCCAAACCGTAAAGTTCAATAAAAATGATGGTTAGGACGGTTTTAGATAGTGTCAGATCACGACTGAAGGGCACAACAAAGATGCAAGGCTTAGTAAGGATGGAGGGTAAGCTATACGGCTGCGTAGCATGTGTGAACTTTTTCCGATGATGTGGGGGTTCTTACTAGACCGTTAAGCCTCCTTTCAGGTCTAGGCTGCGAACTCCGAGCTCCCGGTATCGTACACCACGTGCGGCCGTTCTCACAGCGGCGCAGTGTAAATGCGAATAAGGAGACAATACAGGACGCTTTGCCCGGAGCCAAACGTTTATCAGGTTCTGCCAAAACCGCTGGCTGCTGGATGATTGATCTGTGACCGTTGCCGTCCCGATTTACCAGACGTCCACTCGTTGTCGCGGCTCGCTGTCGTCTCTCTCCGGCCACGACCAGCCCCCACCGGTCTCGGCGCACTTTCTCGTTGTCACTTTCGGCCAATAAGCGACCGCTTCGGCGGTGCCTAGCGGTGCGCGTTTGCTCCGGTGATTGGGCTCACGAGGTGATTGTGCTCAGGCCCTATTGGCTCAGGCCCTCACAAATAAATCTAGGTGGAGCTCCTATTCCGGGGCCCCAGTGGCGTCTAACGCCGCTCGCGCCCTGCATGGCGACCAAGGTCCGTTGGGACTGCACGTCATGGCAGCTGAGCAGCGCTGCCTCCCAGGCCTCCCTGGAAGGGTGGGAGGCGAAGGATTGGGATGGGTGGGGATTGGAAGGACAGGCCCAGACCATGTAGAAAACGTCCGAGAACGTCACTTCACACAGGCTGCAGCCCCCATCAAATACTGTGTTGAAGTGCTTCAATACTGCCGAGCACTGCATTGTATTTTTTTTAATTTTGATAAAAAGCTGTTCGCCTGCTCTCCGCAGACCCTTACAGGGTTCCGGAAAGCGATGGTGACTGTCCTTATAATATGTAGTGATGTCTTTGAATGTAACTAGAGATTGGATGGGCTCCTTACAGGGTTCCGGAAAGCGATGGTGACTGTCCTTATAATATGTAGTGATGTCTTTGAATGTAACTAGAGATTGGATGGGCTCGGAGTATAGGCTTCCAGAGCAAGTGTGAGTGCCCGGGGAGAGAGCACGCGGGCCGTGTAATCGGCTAACTCATTGCCCTGGAGTCCCTGGTGGCCGGGAGCCCAGATGAGGTTGCAATTTGGGGGGTCACAGCACCGACAGCAATTCCGTCGGATGCGCCAGGCGAGAGGAGGCATCCAACCAGCTCATAATTCCAACAGGGCCCCTTCGATTCGGTAATGATGTGTTTCACTTGTGGGAGGGGAAAGGCGAGCGCAATCGCGATTTCCTCCGCATGTGTTGTGCTGCAGGCGCGGAAAGCGAGTCCTGCCACTGTGTTGATGTTGTGGACCACTGCCGCGGTGAACCAACCCCCACGGTGGTGACCGGCAATGTCTACGTAGTGCACCTGTTGTTGTTGACCATAATGCCGTTCCAGTGCTTCCGTACGCGCCTGGCGACGGCCATTATGGTCAGAGTGTGACATGTTGCGGGGATTGGGTCGGACCCTGAGGGCGCGTCTCCATTGTTCTAACGCTCGTACCCTTTCCACAAAGGTGATGGTGTGTTGGATATGGAGTCGATCAAGAATGCGGTGACCGGAACGTTTGTGATAGGCGCGTGTACTGGTTGAGGAAATGGGCTTTTCGGAGTTCCCGATAGGTGTTGACCACCCCAGGTCCACCAAGCGTTGGTTGGATGTGGTAATGGGAAGGTCAGAGCCCTCTTGATGACTTTGTGATGTATCACCTCGAGTTGATTCTCGTCGTGTTTGAGCATGCTAAGGTATGTGGTTGAGTACAGAATTGTACTCGTTACGAAGGCATGTGCCAGCCGCAAGGCATAATTGCTTCATTGCTCTCTTTCAGCATGGTCAATCACCCTTCGGTAACAGAGCCGTCGAATGGCACTGATTGGCTTGATGTCAATCATAACGTCACTGGCCACAAGCAGTACACTGATGGTTGAAGGGCAGAAGGATGAATCTGAAAAAATAATCGTTAAAAAACACGTCCCCCGTATTGGGCTTTTCAAGTAAACCATCGCAGTGCGTATAAGTCTGGCAGTTACGTTCTTCTCGGGAAAATGTGGGAGCCATACGCTCGGAAAGGAGCGGCAAGAATTCAGACCAAACTCCTAGCTCTCGCACTTCCTCACGACGTAACCAATCCCCGCCGCCCACGACGATGACGAAACGGGCGCGTCAGCGCTACTTGAGAGACCTCAAGAATTCCATTCGTACTGACGTGCTTCCCTGGAGTAGTCGGCTGCTCTCCCGGTCCGCGTGGTTTCTCTGCCGTGTTTGCGTATATCCAAGCAGAAAATAAGCTACCGCCACTTTAGCTTCGCCTTCTGTACTCACAGTCTGTAGGTGGCTGTAAAGGAAGGGGGAATCCCCACACCCCTTCGTGCGAGAAATTTTCTATTCAAGAGTAACACGAGTTGTCTGCGCACCGAAACCCCGCCGATGTCCGAGACGAAAATCGGTGATTGGTCGAGAGAGGTCACATGGCCTTGTGGCGTCATTTCAACTTGCCCACCGTGGCAACCTGGAAAGCACGCCCTGTCTTATAGCTCAGTGTCGACAATCCTGTTTTAGCACAGGGCCATGCTTTGTGCGTTATCTGCTGCGTACAGGCGATAGATATCGGCCGACAGATGTATTGGTGTGGGAGTGCCCCCCCCCAGGGGCAAAGTTTAGTTCTGTCCATCTCACCCGCGGCCAACACGAGTCACGATACGAACAGAGCGTATGGCGTCTAGTTACCTTCAATGTGGAAGGGAACAGCTTGTTTGCGCAAGGGAGAGACTTCAGTTATTACTTCTCCACTGAAGTTTAAAATGTCTCATGGCCATTACCTGACCTGAGGAAAGCTATTTAAAAAAAAAGAAGGAAATACCATGTTTTCCACTCATACTTTTTAATCGCTGAGTGATTATTGATTATTCGTTGAGTGAAGGCGGGTGTGTGCGCGTTTTTTTTTTTTATATATATTGGATGTGCCTGTGCGTCTTGCTTTCTCAAAGACATTATCGACGAAAGAAACCAACCTGAGAAGAAACCTGAGGCCGAGTAAAGCGTATATATGCGGGAATGCTGTTTCTTTTTCTGTTGAATACACAAGTAAATTAACGAATTATTTTAGATAGGACGCAATTTTTAAGAGCTGAACAAAAGACGGCAACATGCCACCATTGGGACAGTCGCGCCAGCCACCGAAGTAAATGATCTTGAAGAGGGGAGATACCGCGCGTTTGCTTAGGAAACAACGGACGTAGTCTTTGTCAAAAGTAACCAGGCTGCATGGTTCACTTCTAGCTTGTATAGTGGAGCCCTTGTGGCTTTCCTAAAGATCAAAAGGTGTTGGAAGGTAAGAAGACCCCCAGTCCTTACCTTTAACGATCATTTCAGCTTCAAGGAAGCAGTAAGGGTTCCACTGTACGAGCTATAAGCAAACCGTGCAGCCTGGTTACTTTTGACAATGACGGTACGTATGCGTTAGTTTAGCGAAGGCTGCGCTCTTCAAGACGAACGCTTCAAGGCCGACCAGTGCCGCGTGTTTGCGTTCACGCAGCTCTGTTAAACTTCGTTGTAGACACTTTACCACGCAAATAAAAACAAAAGTCAAATTTCTCGGAGTAGTGCCTATATCGGTGTCAACTGCGAAGCCCTTATAATTATGCTTAAAAGATTCGCTAGGCGGATACTATTGTCCGTCTTACATAAGCACTAGAGAAGGACAAAGGAGAGACGAGGCTATCCAAAGGAAAATTGTGGTTGGCTCTCCTCAACTGAGGGAGTCAAAGAGGCGGATAGAAAGGCATAGAATGAAGAGAAATGTTTAGAGGATGGCCATGCTCTCACATCAAGCGGAGCTGGCGCAACGCCCTCGGGAAGAAGTCCGTCCGCACCCGTCGTGATGGCTCAGTGGACTGGGTAGCACGGGGACGCGGCGGCCTCATTTTGGTAGAGGTGAAATGCAAGTCTCCTGGGTGCTGTGTGATATCAGTGCACGTTCAAGAAATTCCAGGTAGTCGAAATTCATCCGAAACCCGGCGCTTCGGCAACTCTTTGTTTCTCTCTTCCAATTCTTTCACTTCCTTCTTCATCCCTTCTGTCACAGCGCGGTTGCATTCTCCACCGAGCGTGACAGTACTGTCTCTTTTCCTCATGACACATTTTTAATAAGTATGCAAAAAAAGTGAATTCCATATGGCGGCGGAAATGGCAGTTGCTGCGAACGTGCACTTCGAATCATGAGAGCAATATCGCCGTAAAAGGCTACGTGAGTGAGATAGTATATCGCAACCTCGGGAAGTACTTGAGCGTGGAGGAGATAAGGCCTATGAGGAAAAAAAAAGGGTGAGGTGTTGCAGCGTGATAAAGTGTCACCTTTCCTTTTATTAAGCTACTCGATCTCTGTCTTGCGTATATAAAAAATTCAGGGGGCACTTTGACTGTCTAAAGTGGGTAGATGCGGAAGCGTTTTCCGCACCACCTTCGCTGTTTCTGTGGCACCGGTGGCGTCACATATAATTGAGTACTAATTACTAAGTGATGACAAATCACTAATTATGGTTAATTACTGATTAATGCCTGAATACTAATTAACTGCTAAATTAATGACGCTTAAGCTTCGCCTTTAGGAGTGGAACGCGACAGCGCGTTGTAGCACTTGCCCTTTGAACGCAGCGCTTTTGAGGAAAGGAAATGGCGCAGTAATTCTTTGTCATCTCGGTGGACACCTGAACCGCACCGTTGAGGAAGGGAGGAAGTGGGAGTGAAAGAAGATAGATAAAGAGGAGCCGTAATGAAGAAAATGAAAATTGTATTTGAGGAAAGGAAATTACGCAGTAACTGTCTCACAAAATTCAGGGGGGCACTTTTTTGACCTAAAGTGTGGTCACTGATGCCCCTAAGAGTGGAACGCGACAGCGTCTTGCAACGCTGCCAAGGAGTCCATAGAACGCCATCGCCCATTTGGTTCTACGCCTCGCTCGTCAGTAAATTGGTTTTTGAGGAAAGGAAATGTATCTTTCTCTCATTTGTCGGTGGACACCTAAACCTCGCGGGATGGGAATGGAGGAGGATGAGAGTGAGTGAAGACACCGTATTCACTAGACGCGCCTTTGTTCATTCGAAACCATCGAGCTGGCATGGCGGAGTGGATAGCATGCTCGTCTCTCACGCCGAAGACCGGGGTTCGATTCCTGAGCTCGACCAATTTCTTAATCGGTTTTATTTATTTATATGGCCTGACTAGTAAAGCTAATTAGGCTAATTGGGTAATTAAGCAATTAACTAAGCTCAGTCCCACTTAATTGGAGCATCACTATACGATCCCTTCAATTGGTTGCATGGTTACTAGCCAAAGTACAATTGGCCCCGTTTGAAATTCGCGCACTGTGACGTCACGACCGTTTCTCCCAATTGAAAAGCGTGACATTTTCTGTCGACAACTGCTGCTTACAACGATGAGACATTAAAGGCTTCCGCCTTAAAAAACATCGCAAAAGAACACGGTTGAACACGCCGTTCATCATCTGCTAAGCCCTTTGTGGCCCCTCGTGGTGCAGTATTAACGGGAAAGGGGTAGGGGGAGAGACAAAATAGCCTAATAGATGGCTAAAGGTCAAACAGAAGCAATAATAAAAAGCACTCAATCGGAAGGTGGCAGTTCAAATAGAAAGGCTGTTGTAATGAAAAGAAAGGTTTGGTTTGGATTTCGACCACCTGGGGTTCTTTAACGTGCACTGACATCGCACAGTACACGGGCCTCTAAATTTCTCCTCCAAAGAAATTCAACCGCCGCGGGTAGTGATAGTTTATCAGCAACATTGAGCGCTGTTTATATCTAACAGGATCACATTCGATGGCGACAGGGCTGGGGGGCTCATTCCACCCTTGTCGGCTGATAAAAAAAAAAAAAGATTTATTACAGTTACAATAGACCGGTTTCGCAAAGTCCACTCACTGCGCACGCGAGCGTTTACCAGAAGCAGTCAGGCGCCATCTTGGTTGTAGTCCTTCGCGGCGGCGTCTGCACGACAACCCACTTTATTTGGCGCCTTGACTAGCATTAGACCCGGTCGCAGCAGCTTTCCGCAGTGACATTTATTATGGTCAGCTAAAGGAAAGGTTGGGGGGGGGGGGGGAGGGGGGTGTGCGATTTTTATGTCAGTTTGGGCTGACATTTGAGGAGTGGAGTTGGCCTACGTGTAAATTCGCAATGAGGTGTTCCATGTAAAAAGGGCACAACAGGGGAAGGAAGAGGGGGAGGGGGGGGGGGCGTGCCGCACAACTGCCAGGTTCACTTCTTTCCACAGACGAGCTCCTCTTTTCGCCTCCAGTGGTCGCCACGGACGGTTATGCTGCAGTTTCACTCTGGGATATAAAACTGCATTTTATGCGTTGCATATTGCAATCACTCAGTTCAGCCCTTGGGCGCGGCCGGGCAGCCACCAAACCACGTGACGTGACGTCACGACAGCCGGAGAAAAAGCTGGGCCCCAACTCGCGCGGTCGCGCGCAGCCGCAGCCACCACCTGACTCCCTCTCCTCCCGCTAGGGGCGCTGCGCCGGCGCGTGACGTCACGGAGGAAAAGCTGCTGAGAAAATCGAGTGCCGCCAATATAGTGAACTAGAATACTCATAGTATTCTAGTTCACTATAGCCGCCAATATAGTGAACTAGATATTATTCTAGTTCACTATAGCCGCCAAGCACTACCTCGCGCAAAAAGACCGCGCAATATGCAACGCATTCTTGGCTTAACCAAGCTAAGCCTGGGCATCTTTTTTATGCGAAGCATATTACAATAGGTAACCCAAGCCCTTCGTGACGGTTACACGCCGTGCACACCACGTGACACAATGACGTCACGACAGATGAGAGACGGGGCTCCAACTCGTGCCGTCGCTATATTCTAGGCACTATACCGTCGCTGCGGTTTCACGCCGTGCAGACCGCGTGGTATGGTGACGTCACACCACGTGACACAATGACGTTACGACAGATGAGAGACGGGGCTCCAACTTGTGCCGTCGCTACGGTTGCACGCCGTGCAGACCACGTGGTATGGTGACGTCATACCACGTGACACAATGACGTCACACCACGTGACACAATGACGTCACGACAGATGAGAGACGGGGCTCCAACTTGTGCCGTCGCTGCGGCTGCACGCCGTGTGAATCACGTGGTATGGTGACGTCACACTCCCGCGCATTTCGAACGCGCGTTCACACTCGGTGTAGGTGAAACGCTCGCACCACCGGGCAGGCGGACGCGGCTTCCGTGGCAATCCAGATGCTCCCAACGCGCGTCTCGGGGTTAGTCGGCGTTCCGCTGTAGCCATGCCGTTGTCGTCCCCCACGACGAAGCCTTCTAGTGGTTGTATTAAAATGACCAAGTATTCAACCAAGGAAAGCCATGTATTACCAAGCCTAGCCATCAATATGCTTCGCATCTGACTAGGCTTAACCTTAGCTAAGCCTCAGTCATTTTTTTTTTTCCGCTTCCGTATTAGAGAGCCGATATTGTCGCGGTTCAAATGTTGACTGATCTAAGTGCAGAACACAGCTTTAAGGAAATTGGCGTTGTTTCTAACTTTTATTTCGACCCTCTGCCTGTCTTAAGTTGTTAGCCTGTTGTGCCTATGCGGTGCGGGCGGGCACTGTTATTTTTAGTTCTTTTTTTTAGCCCTCTCTAACATCTTCAGCCGTCGTTTCCACGATTTCACTCTGCCCGCAAACGTCTGCGTCGTGCAGGAAAGTGTGCTTTCCTGCGCAAAGCCAACCTGTCGGCCATTTGAGTGGAGAGCGCATCGTAAGCGATATTTTACACTGCTGAACTGCGTTTTGAGCAGTGCAGAACCATGGGCCATGTTTTATAACGTGATCGTATAATACAGTATGCTCTTTAATGACTGCTAGTCTGTCTTCGAAGGACTAGGGCCGTACTTTGGGACACTTCGTTTCGTTTCCAAGTCTATTTTGTTCTCTGTCGACTCTACTTCCCGGAGAAGTAGGCCGTGGCGGACGACACCTGTGGCAGATGATTGGAAAAAAATTAAACTTAAACGAAACGTTACAGAGTACGGCCCGATTTTTCATAAAAAGAGCATTATTGTGTCATTCGATTGCGCGGTTTCGGGATATGCATGATCAGCTCTGTTTGCGACATCTGTTGGTGCGCTCATATTGTTGTAGTTCTGTTTGCCGATTGAGTGAACGCATTGTAATCACTGGCGCTTTTCCGTGTAACGAATTATTAGAGTGTAGCCGTATTATTTTGTTCATTTTCTGAGACTAAAAAAATTACAGCCGATTTGGCTTACTTGGCCATGTGCGCTAGCGCGTCGCGTTTTATTTCGCTTTTTGTTCGATGCTAGTGCATCAAGGTCAGGCTTCAGGCAAAAATCGGTGATTGGGGACCTTAGTGATAGCGTACTATAAAATTTTCGTACCGCTTAAAGCACCCCTACAGGGCACTGCGACAGCGGTGTATTCTGTATCCCTTGAGCACGGATGGAAGTTGATAACTGAGATGACGACAGAGCACACAGCGCGAGAGAGTGGCAGTTAGTTAATCACAAGGGAGTGAGTGACAAAGATGTTTAATGCATAGAACAAATCGCAGTTGTCTGGGTAGGCCTTCATTCCAGGAGCCCATTGGCTTTTGCCGCTGACTGTTCACCAGTGAAAGCTGGTCTTACAAATGTGAGCTGGACAGCGCCGCCTGCCCAGTCCTCAGTTGTTGGGTTATTGATTCTTGGAATGCCTGGACTGTGCCGGCGTGCCCACATCATGTGGTATATGTTAGCCACTTCACCACACAAGGCGCAGTGCGGACCGTACAAATTTGGAAGTATTTGACTAGATTTATTTAGGTATTTGATTGCAATTTTACTTCCTCCCTGTTTAGATTTTTGTGCGGTTCCGCATATACTTTCTTTGCTATTCTCAAATTTTGGGGTAATTTTAATAGCGGTTCTAAATGATGTTCCTGCGAATGTTTAGGGACCGTGGGTAATAGCGCGTGGGCAGCGGCGTGAGCGCCGTCGTTTCGAACATCCTCAGGGTGTCCTGGAGTCCATATGACTATACACCTAAAATTTGTGTCTTCTTTAGTTTTGAGTATTCTGCTTGTGTGTTTACCAGTCCTTCCTCTGGTATAGTTTCGACATGCAGATTGGGAGTCCGTAATTACACACGAGACCTCCCGGGAAACCACCGCCAAAGTAACTGCCGCCTCCTCCGCCTGGGTGATTCCCTGGCATCGAATCGACACCTCATTAAATAATTTCTCTTGCTTCTACGTGAACGCTCTCATTGACAGGTCGTGCTGCGTCAACGTAAATTGCCTCTTCCATCCTGCTCTGTGGTCTGCTGATGGCATTCACCCTAGCTTTTCTTCTTTCCTTATGAAATTCCGGGTGCATATTTCTCGAAATGGGCTGCACCTTGATTTTGCTTATATGCTGGCCTTCCAAGTCCTCTCAGTCCTCTGTAGACCAAATGCATGGGAGCCCTAGTCTATCCAGTACGTCCCTTCCTGTTGTGCTTCCTGATAGCCGTATTCTCTGCAAAATCGGAAGGTCTTCAATAATTCGTCTAGAGTATTGTGAACGCCCATGTGTAGTAGCCTTTCTCTTTCTGTGTTGACCGGGGTACCAGGTGCTCTTTTATATACTTTGCGTATAACGTCCAACTTGCCCTTCTCACTTTTCGTCCATTTCAGATATGGTGCTGTGTAAGTGATACTGCTCACAGTGAAATCCTGTTAACTTTATGGTGTCTTTTTCCTAAGTCCATGCTTATGGTTTGGCAGCCTACTAATCATTCTCGCCACTTGCTCAGTTGTTGCTTGTAATTGCCTAATCACTTCCGTATTGTCAATTGCCTTTGCTGTCTATTAACAGACCTAACATTTTCACAAGTGGTGCCTCTTGAATTTGCTCTCTATTGCAAATAATATAACAGAGTCAAAGTCCTAAATATTAGTGATTCCGATTTGTTGGGTGTGCATTGGAGCCCACAACTATTAGCGTATTCTTTCACAGTATCTGCCGAACATGTAGTCTTTCCTGTATGCTCCCATTTGAACCTCCAGAGGCCTAAATCGTAACGTCATCAGCATACAGTGCATGCTTGACACTTTGTATGCTGTCCAGCCTACTCATTAGTCCTAATAGGGCAATGTTGAAGAGCAAAGAGGGTAGCATGCCCCCTGCAGTGTGCCCACTGATCTGTTTACTGGGTTTCGGAATAAACAAATTCTGCCGTCTCCCAATCTCCTGGAATTTTTCCTTCCAACCAGCTTTCATTACAGAAATCCTTGATAGCCTCCAACGAATTGTCGTACAAGTTTGCTAGCATATTGGTAGTCACCCGATCTCTCCGAGGGCAAGTATCTCTTCTCATGTCCCCGAGTGAGGCATTTAAAGTCGTAGTCAAAAATATACAGCCCAAGCGTTTTGCCTCCAAGCTGTGTAGCTGGGCTGGTAATCGCATTTCACAGTCCTAAGCTTGGGAGCGTTGGGGACCTAAGTTCGTCCCACCTTCGTGAGATTAAGGTCCTTAATTATGCAAGAGGAGCTGCGCTACAGGGCTCAGAAGAAAACCTCTTAGGTTGTATACTTTTGACAAAGACTGTACCTCGTGTGTTGTGATCTCCTTGTCCATTTCCTCTTTCTGTGTGCCCGTGCAGTCTTCGAGTTCCAGACCGACACGCTCTGATTGTATGTATCTCCTATTAAGTTTTACAATGAGCTCCCTTTCGCTTCCCTTGAAGCTGTGTATGGCCTTCAGGAGATTTGCTTTGTGCTCTGTTTTGCCCTTTCCTGGGTCCATTAGGCATCTCAACATGAAACAAGTCATCTTGAGGTTAAGTCTTCCATTGAAAGAGCCTCAGAGGTCGTGTCTGTTACCCTTCACCAAAATCGAGGCATGCTGCTCTGCGTGCTCCTTAAGTTATGCTATTCTTCTTTAGTTTCCAACTTAGCTACTGCCTCCTCCACCTCCTTGTGAGACCTCTCCTCGCTTCTCGTGGATGCAATAAATGCGGGTCAAATGCCGGAATGTCCTCCGACAACTTAATCTTTTTGGTGTGAGTTCCCACTTCCTCCAAATGCGTTTTCACCCATGCCTCATAACCCTCAATGCTGTGACCCACCTTTTTGCACCTGCGCTTCCTGACGATCCCTATTTGTAATTCTCACCGTCCCCCTCTTCCTGTTGCTCTTGTTACTCTCCACCATAGCCTGCAGGATAAAGTGGTTGCTTCCCAAGTCCTCCCAAATTCTCCCAGGCTGCATGTCTTAGATTTTTACGTAGGGTATAAATCTGGCCTAGTGTCTTTACAGACACTATTGCCCACCCTGGTTGTCTCGCTTGGGTCTGTTAGGATCGTTAGTGCTGCATTTGTTATTACATCTGCTAAGTGTTTTCCCTTCGCAATCTTATAGCAGTAGCCCCTTAGGCAGCTTGCGATGTTGAAGTTCCCTACAATTAGCAGCGGACCTCTGTCAGCTGCAATCCTGGCTTTGCTCATAATTTTCTTGAACCTGCCCCTTGTATCCTTTGACCTGCTCTGTATAGTTACGATTCAAGTACTCTTGCTTTCTCTTTGAAGTGGTAACATTTCTATGCAAGTATATTCTACCCCCTCCGGTACAATAACAACGGTTTGTGCCATGTGTTCTTTGCGTACAAATATGCACATGCTTGGGTGATGAAAGATGTGATATTCAGTTAGCTTCGCGTCCTCATAATGCATTTACAGCAGTATGTAAATAGCGTTGTTCTTAAACACAAGGTGTGATCGGTTGCGGCATTAGCGTAATTCTGTCGTGCAGCGGACAGCAAAGCCTCTCTGTTCACACTGCCGCGGTTTTGAAGCACAAGCGGGGAGCATTCGCGGCCACATTTATTTTATTTCTGCAGGTCTAGCTGGCTTCAGACATTCAAAAGACAATGGTATTTTTTCAAGATTGGAAGCATTAATAAAGCCAACATGCTGCTGCCTAGTGTCGGCCGTTTAATTCGCGTACATTTAGCATTGCAGGTTGATGAACAGGTGCATATTTTGTGTCCGGGCTTATTTGTCACAGTCACGTTTCATAAACTTTGACAGCTGGTGAACATGTTATTTAATTGATATCATAGTAATTAAGCCAGAGAGACACCTGAAATTTTGCCTGTGCATCCGTTTTTAGCTTGTAAGATATGTGCTGTCTCGCAACTACATAGACTTTGTGGTGTGTGCAGGCACCTGGCTGACTACTTGAGCGTGCAAGAAAAACAAGCGGCCGCATACAAGCTCATGGGCAAGATCCATGAGGCTATTGGAAGCCCGCATGAAGCCTTGAAGTCTTACAAAATGTAAGAATTGGTTGCTCTTTTTTGCTGTCTGGGATCCTGGTATGCAAGCTTACATTTAACTATAAATATTTTGTATAGAAGGTAGCAAATGACTTTTTTTGGGCACTACAATAGCTTTCTTCTTATTAAATAATGCAATGCAACCGTTGCATTAGGACTTACCGAAGAATTACCATGTCATCACTTTGCCACTGGCTCATACCAAGAAAGCCACACTGCATTATCGCTCCAGGTTCAAGAAAGTTATGCAGGTTGCATGTACTACTTGGTAAAAAAGTACCCGCAATGTAATCACAGTAAAAAGTTTACGGGACACAATATAAATAAAAAGACAAATTAAATTTTATCGCCACATTTTTGCACACGGCTTAAATTACTTAAGTGCACAAGTGTATCACTAAATCTCAAGCAGTGCACCATGTATGCAGCTTGAACGTTTAATATTCTTCATCAAAGTCGCATTCCTTGAACTTTGACAGCAGGTGAACGTGTGATTTAATTGATAGTAATTAAGCCAGAGAGCCACCTGAAATTTTGCCTATCAACACTTAGCTGTGCATCCATTTTGAGCTTGTATGATATGTGGTGGCTGAGTATGAGTATGGAGCCCACGATATAGTGCGACATGTAGTGACACTAGTAGCGTAGATGTCTAAAAAAGGGTAATCTTATTAGTTTGCAAACTGTTTTATCAAATTCTACTGGTCAACTTACCATTACGTTTGGGTGCCTGATAGGTATGAGACAATAATCCTTTCAAGTCAGAAGTAGCTGTTCTGCACTGCCACACAGCGACCTGCTCTAATTCCTTCCTCCCTAAAACATGTCGTGACTGGAATAATCTTTCACCCATAGCCACTTGTATTAGCAACCCTGCGCATTTTAAAAGCAAATTACTCACACTGTTAGAATCGGACCAATTGTGTTATGTTATGTACCCATAAATAGACTATAATCAAGGTGTTCTTTTTGTAATCCTTTTATTTACTTCTGTAATTTTGTTCTCAATGTTTTTGTCTTCTGTATTTAGCATTTTTCAACATTGTTCGTATATGTAGCGCTCTTTTTGATCAGTGTATTGTTTTTTTTCCTTTTTTCACTGCCCCACCCCCTCTGTAATGCGAAAGCCATGAGGGTAAAATGAATGAAATTAAATGAAATAATGGGACATTTGTTGCTGTCCGTTAATACCAGTTTTTGGAACATCTATAGTGTGGTCTATCTGACCTAATAGTCTGGCAGTCTCGGCACTTCAAACTGAAACCATGAATCCTGAGAGCTCGCAAAGCTCCACCCACTAGCATAGGTCACCTGGCAGTGCACGCGTCACGTGGCTTTCTCTGTGCCACCCGATCCAGGTGTTTCCCCGCGTCGACAGGGGAGCGCCCCGTGTGGGCATGTCAGAGAAGGTAAGAAGATCGCGCGGCCTGTACCCCACCGAATGACGCATATGTTCGTGGCCGCGGCTACATGCATTGCTTAACTCTGCTGTTTTGGTCTGGCCCTAGCCAACGTTTTGACAAGTGTCCATGTAGAAATTCTGAGGCTTCCTCCCTTCCCTTGTATAGAAGTTAATGCATCGAAGAATCATTTTCCTTCCTCTCTTCTACTGAGCAAGTCTTACTGCATGCCTGCGCTCCGTGCAGTGAGCTTTCACTCAAGCCACAGTGGCCGCCATGTTGGTGTACAAGAAGCACAAGAAGAAGTACAGTGCTGTACAGCACCATGGTGGCTATCATGTCATGTGCGTCTTGAAATGGTGACTTCACTTTTTAATGGGGAGAGATGGCTACATTGATGGCTACCGCTGGGAGAGGCGGTGAGGGCTACGTTACTTTCTCACTCATGATGGATGCCCGGGAGCGCCGGAAAAGGAATGTGTGAAAGAAGAGATGAGAGGATGGAAAGGCAGTCACTGCAGATGGCATCGCTGGTCGTGTGCTCTATTTCGTACACTATTGCCAATCTTCGCCGGTGATGGCTACCTCGTTCGCTTTTTCTTATCCTTTTACTTTCTTAACCCCTAGCTCTTTTAAATCAGGCTTTGACTATCTTAGAGCTCTCGAAATTCATTCGTAAATTGCGATTGGTGACGGCACTGATGTCACCAAATGCAGAGGTGCACAGCACACTGCTGTCCCCAGAATCAGATTGTCTGCACCTTTTCACTGAAAGCAATGTGCTCTTCCCTCAAAGCAGACATATGAGCACGGTGCTGTTCAGTGAAAAGGTGCAGACAATCTGATTCTGGGGACAGCAGTGTGCTGTGCACCTCTGCATTTCATGCTTGATTCTACTCTCAATGTCAATATTTGCGATCAGTTTTTATTAAGCATTTTTTCTTTTACAGCTCCTTGAATCTTGAACACCAGAAGGATGTCATCTTGAGAAGTAAGAAGTCTTCCTTATATATGAGTTTAGGTACAGGGTATTAATAGGAAAATGGTTCCTGTCTTCCTTGCAGTCTGTGAAATCTCCAGTCGTTTACCTGTTGTGGACAAAGAAACAACACAGGTATGAGACAATAATCCTTTCTAGTCAGAAATCTTGGTTTGCTCTTGGCAAAAATAATAACATAACAGTGCAGAAAGCATTATAGCGAGTTATGATACTCCTTACTCTTTTCTCATGTTTTATCTATTCTGTACTTTCACTGTATATTTCAGTACAGCTATTGTTCTTACTTTTGTACTAAGCATACAAATTTATTTCGTTTTCTGCTACTCTTCTTTCTCTCTTTTTTTTTTTTATCCCCTCACTCCTTTCCTCTGCGTAGGGTAGCAAACTGATTATTCTTGCGGTTAACCTCCCTGCCTTTGCTCTTCTACCTCGATCCTCCTCCTCGTTTTGTTAACCGCATTCATCTTCCTGAAATCATCATTGCTGAAGGTTACTGTGGCGAGGCCTTTCTCTTTGCAAAAAGCATGAATTTCGAGTTTTAGTTCGTCATAAGTAGTTCACTCGCCAATCATAAGTGTGCGCTCTGTGCAACCATCTGATCTTTTCAGTTCTGCCTGGAGCGGGCAGAAACCTGTTTTCCTGGACATGAAGTAGTGTTCAAGCTAAAGGTTTGTGACTTTGTGTTGCATTTTCTATCCTTTTTTATTTTAATAAAAACGCTAAACTAAATTTATTTTTGTAGAATGCTTTTTACAATTTTCTTTTATTTCTGTTTGGTGTACTATGGCCAGTGACGTGATAATTGCTTGTATGTCTAGATTGTCATCCAAAAATGTGGCTAAACTCTGCTTATATGTCGCTATAACTCTTTACAGCATGGCACCTGCGATTGCTCATGTTTCTTTTGCTCATTTTTTTTTCTAGACCCAGTGTTGGTTTCACATTTCAGTGATGTCGGCTGCATTTGAAATCCCTGATACACAGAATGGTGGTGGCGAAGAACTTTTATTGCTCTCAAAAGAAAAGTACGAGGAGGTGTGCATGAGCTGGCCCTTAAGAGTCCGGCCTTACAAATATAGTTGGTTTCCTTAGTACGGGGCCCCAGCAGTGACGTTGGCCGCTGCCCAGACACACTTGACCAGGGCTTTTTGAGCCCGCAGGTCATAGCAGCCGGGCAGGGTCACCTCCCAGTCCTCCCGAGTTGGATTGAGGTGTGGAGGAATAGCTGGGTTGGATGGGCAGGCCCACACGATGTGGTAGATGTCCGAAGACATCTCCGCACGGTGCGGCCAACTTCTCATGAAGAAAGGATCAAAATGTTTGACTTCTGCCGGGCACATCAGAGTGTTGTTATAGAGACAGAGTAGAAGCCGCTCCTCTGTCTTGGACAGAATGGCAGGGCCATTTCGTGTTCAGAAAAAAGGATTGCTTTTTCAAAACAAGGAATAATTATAATAATTGAGCTTAAGTATGTGTTACGGAAGTATAGGGTTGTAATTCCACGAGCGTGGAAGTGTGTAGTGTGCATGAAGTGCTGAAGTTTTTGAGCCATTCATGTTTCGTTTGTGAGGGGTTTCTAGATATACACACACAAATTCGCAGATTTTCCATAATAATTGAGCATGATGCATGTCTGAAAGGAATTATTGCGGCCTGACCTGAAGCATTCATCTTCATTTTTGAGGATGAAGCTTTCATATATAGCTCGAAACTGCTTAAGGTACTCTATAAGGTCCTTCAGTTGAACACCACCTTGTGTGATGTTGCCAGTATGCAGGGCGCTCAGCTTCTGCTTAGGTCTGCACACTTACACTGCAAAACTGAATGCATATAAATGCCTGAAAACAAAATTTCTGAAAATGTTTAGCAAGAGTAAATTGTAATATGCATTACAGTCGAGCCTGCTTTCAACGAACACTTGTTTTCTGTGTTCAAAAATTCCTTCGTAAGCGATTTCTTGTCATCATTCAACTAAGGCAGCATCGCGAGAAAAATAAAGAGCATTGAAGTATTACAGAGCACACTTTGGCATTTGAAATTTTCTCATGATCGTTTCAATTGGGTTCATGCGCGAGCGCACCAGCCACATGTGCTAACATATATCTGAAGCACTTCCTAATTTTTGTTATGAGAAGTTTCATCGCTGAATCATGCTTCCTGACACATATACTGATGTAATTTTTGTGGTTTTCTTTTCTTTCAATTGGGGCTTCAAAGAGGGGATGTGCAAATTACGCAGAGATGTAGCGAACATGTCCTAAAAAAACTCTACAAGGTCATAACGTGCAGTATGTATTGTATGTTTCCGCCTGCACGTCAACCATCCCTCCCAACTCTCACTCCTCGCTGGCAAGAAAAAAAGGTGACTAAAAATATAGGACACATACCCCCTACCCCCTCCTGTCCTGCCCCATGTTATGTATTGTTCCCCACGGGATGGCATGACGGCGCGTGTTCAGCTCAAAGCAATAAACGCCCAACGATACAGCCACAAAGCCAGCACTCAGAGGCAAATGGAGATAACAAGTGACAAACAGGTGCCCTGGCATGCAGCCCGACAGACTAGTGGCAAGCCAAACAGCAAACACAATTCGGTGGTTCCGCACTGACAGTTACAGGGAGCTTGTTCTTGCAATGCGTGACTGTTCATCCGGGAAAGCGATCGGCAGCGCGAGCAAGTTGGGCAAATATATGTCGGCTAACGGCACACAGTTCTCCCCCTTGCCACTGGCACCTTCTGTTCATATATGGCGATGTGGCCGCGCCAATTTTCCCAAGCCTGCCTTACATACACCCGAGTGCATGCTGGTTCTCTAGCGGAGCACGAAGTGTAAAATGTCCTGAGTAAATGTTTTTTTTTTTTAATGCGGGTGATAAATTAGGGGTGCGCAAATTACATGAGTAGATACGGTATTATGACAGGGGTTGAACATATATAACTTCTGAACTGCAAAGCTATTTATTCTGGATTTTTTTTTGTGTGTGTGTGTGTGCTTCATGAATGAAGCCAAGCGCACTAAACTAGAGAGGTTCCCGATATTACGGTGCTTGCACATGCTGATAGCGACTGCAGCAGCACTCGTTTGGGTGCACCACACCAAGGGCCGTTTGAAGTGTGCAGTGTTTTCAGTGGATGTGCTCATGTTCTGGAATCTGCGCGCATTGCTTGATGTTTATAGTGCACTCTGAATAAAGCTGTATTTAGAAAAATGATCCCATACAGGCATTACACTTTTCCGCTGAGACTTCTGAAGGACGAGAATTAAATTGTAATTAATAGCCCAATTTTAAGGAATAAAAATGCACCTCTTGCATGTGCTAACTGCCAGTGGAGTTGTAGGACGCGTTATGGAAGCAGCCTGAGATGAGACGACCAATGTGTAGTTTGACTGTTTATTCAAACTGCATAAAGTAAGGCACAGCGTGCCACTGCAAGGGTGAACCAAAAAAATAAACATGGAAATATCAATTCGAACCAATTGGACGTTCCAACTGGTTCTAGTCCAGCTGTGTTTTTAGCCACCCGACCAATTCTGCACAACTGGATCCAACTGGAGACCTCTCCCGGCCTACGCCATCAGCGCACATGTTTCTGGTCCGATGAGCAAAACATGCGCCATACCGAGGAGGCTCTCATTGGGAGAAGAAAGGTTGCGAGGCATCTCGAATTGGGAAACAAATGCGACGGGGAGCGCTTGACACCAGAAAAACCGTTTCAGAACTAGAAGTGGACGATTTTGCCCATCAGGCCACACACTTTGACGTCACACTGTCTACACCATGGAGAGGATCCATTAGGCCAGGCAATTATTGCATCCAGAAAATATTCACAAAGTATACCTCGCAGTTAAGTTGTGCAAAATACAGTGTGAGAAATATTTATGCAACTTAACATATTATTATAGTGGAAAACTGATTTGTAAGGACTGCAGGAAGACACTGCCTGGTGCCAATCAATGGTTTTGATTACTACGGAATTCAAATTCACATGCTTTTATGAAAATCAATGCCAACAGACATGCATATACTTCACACACAAGAAGCACTACACTAGTGGCATTTACTATATTAGCTCAATATGTAGTTCCAGAGAACACTTTTCTGCTCCAACCTATATACCCCATTTATGAGGTGCTCATGCTGAGGCCTGTAGTGCTTTCCTACTGAGTGCAGTTATTTAATTTAATTTTGACCACAGTGGTGGTGTAGATGATGAATACAATTTAGTAGGTTAAGCTCCTGATAGCTCTTAATATAAGAACCGTATTAGCTTTGCCTTGTTGTTTCTCAAATATACAAACATTCATATGGGGATACACTGGGTGCTGCTGGGCAGACCAACTAGGATGTGATTGGTAAGACCAATTGGGCTCACCAACTGAAAACCCAAATGGTCCAATTGGATAGTCCATTTGGACTATCCAGTTGGAACACCATTCCAAACGGAACCAGTTGGAAATTGAATTTGTCCACTTGGTTCTAATGTTCGTCTATTTTCTTTTCTGACTGAGAAAAAAAATGCTGGAGAAGGACAGAGCGCGCCCGGTAGGCAAGCACTAACACGCGCAGGGTTGTTCGCAAGTGCAAGTACACCATTGTTCGCAGCATGGTCGCCGGAGGCATAAGGATAAAACACAAAGATTTTTGTGCTGGTGAGCTGGCGCCAGCCACCGCAAGGCTCCCCGCCGAGAGAGAGAGCCAAGGTGATGAACGATTACTGCTATTACTGCAGCCACGACTAGCGGGCTGCCGGGGTACCAATGGGCGTGACGAGCCAGAGGTATTTGGTGTCGATCGGGAAGGTGTGCAGGCGCCGCAAGTACGGCATGCTCGTTCACAGCAGGGACGCTGAGTGCATGGGAATCAAATACGCTCTGACTGTTGAGCCGGCGGGGCGGTGCCGCTACACCTAGAATAAAGGTAAAACATCGTTATTTCTATTCCTCGTCAATTCGGACAATTAGGACTAGCAGCAAGGTCCCTGACCATGAGATTCTATGAAAGCCCATGAAATTCGAGGGCGTCAGAGGCTTGTTGGAGATTCAGCTTGGCTCATACCAGTTAAAGGGACACTGAGGAGAAATTGAAGTTGGCTTGTATCGACAGAATACCAGCTCCTGATTACAAAAACGCCACTCATACTGACAACAAAGCTCTTGTAACGTAGAAAAGAGCAAGAACCAAAATACAGGTATCGCCGCCACAGGCCAAACTCGCAAGTACAAGCGTCATGACGTCATATAACAAAACAGTGTTGCTGGAACCAATGGTTCTAGCAACGCTAGGACACGAGAAGCACAAATCACTGAGGCGCAGCCAATGCATGCGCAAATCTCCTTGACGTCGCCAGATGGCGCCACGTGCCGGGCAGCTACGCGCTCGCCTGAAGCATCGGGACCAATCAGCGCCTGCTCGCCGGCGTTAGGCGGGCTCCCGGTATTCCGCTAGCGGTATCAAGGTATACGGTATGCTAAAGGTGTCTATTTGCGAGAACTTCGTTGACGACTTCGAGAACGAGATCCATCGTAACGCTCGCAAAACGCCGGTGCAAACGTAAGCGAAGCGACTGTAGCGACGGCCGCAATAGCCGATATATGCCTTCAACGTGCGGCCGGCGGTAGCTTTCTTTTCGGCTGCTGCTAGGCCGCACTGCTGGCAGCCAGAAATCACGGAGTCTGCATCACGTCATGTTTCACGTCACTTAGTCCTCTGTCGTCATAGCCGAATCCCAAGTTTGAATCACAGCGGCGGGAAAAACCTTTTCAACTTCGAATCCAAATTTCTTACAAATAAATGCATTTTTCGCTGCCGGCCAAGTGGCAACAAAGCCATGACATGCCGAACTATCGGATTTTGCTATAAAAAATATATTAATAGTGCTCTCCTCAGTGTCCCTTTAATTGAGATGGGCTAGCTGCCGATGAGCGATTGTTTCAAAGCGTGGCCTGCACAGGAATGGATTTCCTAAATAGACCTCCTCGAGCCCGGATTGCATGGTACAGCATTGTCCGTGCGCCTCTGACGCACACGCAGCAGGTGGTCGGAGGGCCCCAAGTTGAAGGGCCCTAAAGCATATTCCGAGGACCCCGGCCGCATAGTTTCGGTTACACTTTTCTAATCTTAGAGCCATCCGCGCGTCTGCGCGGCAACGGCGGTTATTGGCTGCCAATCGCTCAGCCAGCCGAGCACAGTTGTGGGCTGTTTCCAACAGTCATTGGTGTGCCACTGGTCTTTTAATTATTATCAGAAGTTATCAGAAGTGTCTCGCCGTATCAAAGCCGAGCCATTTCCCTTGCTTCCGTGTGTGTGGTTCATCTGTTCGTCCAGTGTTTGTTCTCCATAGTTTGTGTGGTGCAGCCTCATCACATGCGACAACATTGTTTATGAGTGTACGCTCTGCTGCTACCGACGTCGGACCGTGAAGGAGACAGCGCAGGCATTACCATCTTGTAACAGTTATGACATGACATTTTTCGACAGGGTGCGCGCAGTGAAGCATATCTGACAGAACTTACAGAAACTGTCATTGCAGCGCAGTTTTCATCTCAAAAGAAGATGGCAATCATCAGTTTTCTACCAAATAAATTTACAGTGATGAGAACAGTTTTTCGCTGTCATTTTTAGAGGTCATTCAACAATTAATACTACCTTCAGATAATTTGTACATTTTTCCCTGTTCCTAGAGGTTTGAATTCATAAAATTTTCTTGCAATATTTATTCAATGTTGTTTAAAAAAATATGTGCATTGCTTTCTTAAGTAGTTTTTTTGAAGCTGCATGAAGTATCCTGTGTGTACCACAACACTGACTACTTTTTTCCACTAACAGGAACGCATGGCAATGGGCATAGGTGTGCCAGACAGGCAAGACATGGAGGAACTAATTAAGTCGGAGCTGGTGAGCATTTGTCAGTTCTCTTAAATTTGATATTGAGCATGTTTACATGCCCAAGATGAAACTGCTCATGATTATCCTGCTGAAATTGTACATAAGTCGAAAGGATAGATTCCAGACACATAGTGTATGCTTAATGTCTGAGTAATGGCCTTGAAAATACAAGTGGCTGGGTCCAAGCCCTTAAATTTTGCGAAGGTCTCTTCATTTTTCATCACTGAGGACAGCATTTATGTGTGTCTTAAAACTGTGGAAGCCTGTGTATCAGTAGAGTGATGCGACTTCACTTACATTTTTGCATGTCACTATTACATACTTGTGGCTCCACCTAAGATCTAGCCACCATATGCTTGAGCTGAGCCATGAATTTTTCAGTTTCCTCTTCCAAATCACTTTCTGCTTTTCCATAGGTTGTGTACTCATTTCTTGCCACGTGTGTCAAAATTCACATTAAGAAAAAAAATTGCACTCCACTGATTGCAAGTGAGCAACCCCTTGATCTCCTATAAAGTGCATCATAGCTTAGAGACACAATAAAAACACTGCACACACTCATTTTGTGCAAATGGCAAAGTGCTGAGGTAGACACCACGAGTAGTGGCAGTGCGCATCTTCCAAGAATGAGTGGGAAGTTTTATCTTGGGAAACCATGCTGAGGATAACTGCTTTTGGTGAATGCATTTCCATGTTGCAGCTGGAGCATCTATGGTTTTGTCCTATCTGGTACTTCAGTTCTTTCATTTCTTTATTTATTTTTGCTTCGGAAGAATAAACTTGTGGCAGCATGGCGCTGTACAACAGAGACCTGAGCATTAATACATATATGAGCACAAAAGAGAATGTCCATCAAATTTTAGATGTTACGTGCTTTACAAAAAGTTTGCCACTGCATGCACTTATTTCTGACTGGTGTGGAGCATTAATTTTGGCATTGCATTTTCTTGTGATCCTTAATCATTTTTCGAAGAGGCATAGCTCGCTATGCCAGTTGTTGCATGATCATAGAAAACCCAGCAGCAAAGTACGCATTCACAAGTAGTAGACAGGGCGACTGGATGAATCTTAACACAGGCCAAACCATTTTTATTCATAATGCTCACTATAGTCTTCAATAACTGTAATAAAACAGTTTCCCCCTTTCCAAGCAGAGCTTCTGAAGCAATCGGCTATTTCAGGAATGTCTTGGGCTATACTAGGCATATTGCTATAATTCTTTCAGTGTTGAAAAGTAACCTCTGAATGACCAAATCACACTTCTACTGAAATAGCTCTAAGCAGTGCAGATTATTATACTGTTCTAAGCTTTATTTGTCCCTTTCTGTGCTGTTACTGGGTTACCTACAAAAATTGCAGTTCTGTAATTAATATTCTAATATCTACCTGCTGCACAGTCTGCAAATAATCAAAATAAAAAAAAATGAGAGACCTGCTTTGTGAGTCATCAGCTTGTAAGCCTTTGTGAGTATGAGCTGTTGATGTGATAATTAATTGCCATTCATATGCTTGTGGCTGTTTATGAAAGTTGTACCACTGCATATATAACAAAATGTAAAGCAAATGCACAAAGCTGAACTTGGGGCACAATTAATTTGACTTTCTTTATGCAAAGGCAGGATAGTCGGCAACACAATGGAGGCATTTGAATGGTTTACAGTCTCCTAAATATTGAGAACTGCACTAGTAGCTTGGACTCCTCACCAGCCATTGACTCTTGATACCTGCATGAAAAATACGTGCATCACTGAAATGCATGATTCCTTTCTTTTTCTTTAATAGAATTATTGCTCAAAATAGTATGGGACCTTTCTGCCCAGGTGAAATGCTCACAGTAGTGGTAAAGTGCTTCATTTGGTGGTATGAAGCTAAGTGAAACTGACTGAACACTAGTTTTGAAATAAATTTGTTTATATAAAGCTTGGTTGGCATGTATTCATGTGCAGGAAGCACGTCCACTGGATGTATCATTGCGAGTGAAGCTTCTGCAGCTGCTGCTGGACTCTGGACGTGCATCGGATGCCTATAAGCAAGCCATGGAGGCTGAAGATGACATCCAGTTCAGTGTTCAGGCCTTCCACTCACTCCCCTGGCAGCGCTGTTTGGTTAACATCTTTGAGGCACGTGTCTTCTTGCATAGGCGACCATAATAAGCAGGAGCATTTTTGTGTGGATGTGCCCAGGAGACATATGCAGGGGTTTAGGCACTACAGAACACAGCTCAGTGGCAACATCTCAAGCTTCTCAGTGTTATTCGTTGCCACTTTTTGAGCTGGCAAGCTAGCAAAGTGTAAAGATGGTTTGGTTTATGGGAGTTTAACGTCCCAAAGTGACCCAATCTACGAGGAACGCCGCAGCGAAGGGCTCTGAAGATTTCAACAACCTGAGATTCGTTAACTTGCACTGACATCACACAGTACACGGCCCACTAAATTCTGTCTCCATCGAAATTCGACCGCTGCAACTGGGATCGAACCCGTGTCTTTCGGGTCAGCAGCCGAGAGTCATAACCATTGAGCTACCACGACGGCAAAGTGTAAGAATATTGTCTGAAAGTGGTGAAGTATCGCCAGTGCTTGAATTTTTTTGTGTAGTTGATTTCAGTTTTGGAGATCGCTGGTTTGCTGTAGCATGGTCTGAAGGTGTGTTTACTCCTTAAGGACAGGAAAAGAGAACAGCAATTGGACCATCATGAGACATGCTCACTATACATGTTCATTTCGACAGATGAGTAGTTTACACAGAGAGCTGTATGAACGAGGGCTTTTCAAAAGTAGACAGTGCTATGCCACCATCAGCATGGTGAGTGTTAAGTGAAAACTTCCCTTGCTAGCCAAAAATAATGTTGTCTACCTGGCCCTGAGCACAGGGCACATGTGGTCCAGGGAATGGGTGCTCTACAGTGTGTGCCAATTGTGGTTATGCAACGTTCAGTGAAAGCTTGTTGTTTTTCTGCATCCAGGTGTGCCACAAGGATCGTGTCAACCCAGTTGATGAAGATTTTACGACCAAGTTCCTACTGGCGCTAGACCAGCTGGCCACTCTGGCATTAACCAAGCGCAACAACTCAGTCTCTTTTAATGTATCCAGTTCACCGATTGCAGACACAGACAAGCATGGGGAACAGACCTCCCTGGAGGACGCCATCAGTGCTGTTGAAATGTGAGTGGCCCACTAAAGAGCAGGTTTCTTACTTGCTTAGTTACTGTGCATCTAAATTTGCTTACTACGCTTGAACACAGGCATTGGCAGGTTTCAGCATGCACCAATTGATGCATTTTTGCCTCATCTACTTCTGTATTGTGTTTCCTTGAGTACTCTAGTGTAGTGTAAAGGTGCAAAAAGGCACATGGTTTTTTGCAGCATGGTTTCTGAACTGATCCCATGAGGTGTTAAAGACAGACATGACGAGCGCAGCAAGCGGGAAAGATAAAACATTGAGAACAAAGCACCTCTGCCCAAGTAAGGCACAACCGCATGACTTGTGTGTCGATAAGTCTGCTTGCTGCCGAGACTTTCAGCAGAAGTGTATCGCAATAATACAATGCACTTTTACTATGTACAAGTCATGTACAGGTACTTTCATAGCTGCATGGCATGTAGTTAACTAAGTTGTACATAGTATAAAAGAATTAAAACTTGTAAACATTGAAAGAGTGAATTTAATTTAAGGTAAATAAGCAATTCTTTCCCATGCTGCATCTGCTTGCACGAAAGAAATTGTACTGTTTATATGCAACCGTCGGGCCAGAAGAAAGCCATGAGAACAAGAAACTAGGTTAGCTCGATTTATTTCTCTGAAAAATTAGTGTACATGTATATGCATGCTAAGAGTACCGAGTTACTCCCTGTGAAACAGGTTAGTGTAATTTGCTGGTCCAACTTAATCAGCACAAAGATACGGTCTGCATTTCATGCATTGCAACCTTCTTTGCCGACTGCATGTTGGAATCTTGCAGTGGGTAGCATAGTATTGAGGCATTTCAATTGGAGTGTAGTTCACATCATCGTACCTTAATTATTGCATCCATAATGTCCAGTTCTTCGTTGCACACAGTAATGGCGGAGGTTCACCCTGATTCTTCATCTTCTGTGGTGTTTTCTGCCCTAATGAGATCAAGAGTGATCCATAACTTGAACTTCGCAAGCTGAATTTCTGAACCCTTTGCTAGCGAATGACATGCCATCCAGTGGTTACCTCACAGTCCTGATGACAACACACATTGATGCACCAATAAACACTTTTCTGACAGAACTTTCACTGCATGTATTGCAAAAAAAATTTGGATATGAGCAACGGCATCCACTGCTCTTAGAACAAGGAAAATAACAATCGAGTTGCAGATTAAGAAAACATTCACTAAAAAAGGTGGGCACGTACCTTGTGCAATGACTTCTGGATAACACAACATTTTCTGCTCTGCTCCTGCTGTTGTTGCAGGCTGTAACAACAGCAGGAGCTGCCAGCTGCTCCTACCAAGAGAGGATTTATGAAACGTCTTTGTGGCACAAATATTTTTATTGTGGTTTGGGAGTTTTGTTTAGGATACAAGATCTGCAAACTTGCATCACTTTTTGGCCTTATATGTGGCCGCTGGGATGCAAGGTTAAAAGTATGTGAGCAAAAGTAACTTAAAAAGTAAATTTAAGGGCACTTCGGAGTAGAAGACAGCAGTGATAAAAAGTAAAATCTTGGATGTCACACTGAGCACATTCATACTGAGCTGATGTCAGAGTATCTGCAGCTGCTGTCTAAGCAGGAGTTGGCCTAGTGGTCTGGGCGTCCGCTTCAGCTGCGGAAGATGGTTGGTTCGAAACCCACCGCCGGGCGCCAGCTGGTAAAAATGGGTACAAGCGTCCCCCGGCCAGGCATCTGGTTTGCTCAGGGGTGCACACTTGGAGGAGGCTCCCCAAATCCCGCTGTGCTCTTTTGGGGGCAAATCCAGTTTCGAACACCTCAGCCTGTGAACGTGGTTCGTGTGACCGTGTTTACACAGGGATCTCACTGCAAAGTGAAGAGCTCAAGCTCATGCACTCTGACCAGTGAGTCTCAACGGACATGCAGGCACAGCTCTCACTACTGTAAGCCATCCTTCAACGTTTCAAAGAGATAACTTCAGAGCATCACTGTGGTCGTGGGCAAATCTAGACTTCCCTGGCTGTTTGACTTTGCAAGAAAAATAAAAGCCACAATGGGTTTTACCACACAAGGCAAATTTCAATCCCTCACAGATAGATTTTTCATTGAGGGAAGGTGAGGTGACCAAAGGCCCTTTCCCAAGCATTTCACTCCAGAAAAACTAAGCACAAGGTCGGCAGAAATTTTGTACCCATTAGAAAACCAGTTGTACACTGTGGCACTGGGAGTCAAACCTAACACCTCGAGAATGCGAAGCAGATAATCTATGTCATGGCCTCTGCTTTGGTCCTAAAAAAAAAGTGAAAAATAAGTATGCCAAATTAAATTTTCAAAATTCAGTCTTAAGCCAAAAATGTCGCTAGTCTGACATGCACGTCACAAGCTATAGCCAGCTATCAAGTAGGAGTTCACTCAGTCAGAGGAGAAAATTAACGAAGTATGAAAGCCAGGAGCATGGTGACACTGATGCGTCGACACATTTGTCTGTTTTGAGGCGGTGCTCAACCACCTTGATTGCATGCCTCTGCAGACAGGGTGGTTCCACATCTCGTCGTCCACTAGCGTAGTGCTGTTTTTTCACTATCAGCAACCGCTTAGGGCTGTTACTTGTATAAATAGGTCTTGCCCCTCCACATGAGGACACTGAATCTGCATAAGCATCACAAAAATGCATCATGTTCTGGCTACCACTGTGGCTCAGCAGCAGTTCCATCAGTGCAGTAGCACACAAACCACATGATGCACCACCCTCTTGCTCAACCCAGTGCAACAACCCAACGATAATCTGACAACCTGCTTCTTGAAGTAAATTTATACTTATACTTCTGTCTCTCAGCTCTGTCATTTAAATTCCGTTACTTTTGTGAAATGGTACTATTAGTAGGATACAACTTAAAAAAACAGCAGTTGCTAACACTGGGCCGCAGTCCGTGACATCCTGTATTACTCCGCTGGCCAATTGCAACAGTAAACAAAATCAGCTTTTTAATGTTTGGCTATATCAAACAATTCGCGTATCAAAATTCTAGAGCTCAATTTTTTTCTCGTGATAAGCTTCTTGTTTAGGTAACACGAAATCTTTTGGCAACAGACTACTTTTTCGTCGTGGAGGAATTCTGTGCACAGAGGCTCAATGTGGGCGGAGCTTCACAGCACTTCCACAGCTCTAAGTATGACCATTTGCTCATAAACTGCTGGCAGACTGGCTGCTTGTGTTGACATAAAGGCCATGAAAAACTGATTGCAGAGAAACAGAAACACCACTCTTAACCACAGAAAAACAATATTATTTCACCCATAGAGAACAATCTTTGCCAAAAAAAACAAAACAAAAAAACGAGAACTGCGTTCCTAAATAAAAACAGAAAACAGTCCAGCAGTCCGCAGAATTTTCAAAAAATAAGAACTGGTAAGTCCAACCCCTTTGTATGAACCATTTAGTACAGATCGCAGTCATATTGTTAAAATGCATGCATTGTGCACAGGTTGGACTGCCTCCTTGCAAAGGCACACAAGGAGAAGTGGCCTTCGAGCAGGGCCTGGGATTTTGTGCTGCAGCATGTCACTGGCCAGCTCTACCTCCACGTGGCTACTTTGCTGCTGAAACGGCCGCTGAAGGTGTGCATATGCTTCTCAAAGCTCTCATTTTACGAGCATGGCACTGACTTGCTTTATATTTTTGTTCCCTGCTTTTAATGCCAGGTGTAACGCTTCCTAAAAGTTCTTAATAATTTCGTGTGAAAGGTTATCTAGTGATAACATCAAGCACTAGTTAACACATAGGCCTCTTCAATGATGAACGTTGAATAGCTTTTGCAGAGTTCATTTATGTGTGACATCTTTTCAGCAGGACTTCATAAGTTCACTCCTACAGTCAAGTGTTGCTCCATTATGCCATGCATTAATACCCGACAAGTTTTTGTGCACCTACTTAATAGAGTCAGCCTGCTGATCGCAAGAAAACAATAATAAATTAAGGTAGCTGAGTGCTCAAGACAACATTTTCTGTATGGCTGCCAACCATTTTCATGCACTGCTGAACTCAGCCCAGTTCAGTGCTGCGCTGTGCTTCTTACTGATGCCTTGAAAACACCAGCAGCTAATATAAGTTACAAAGAGCCCATGCTACTGAACCCCACAAGGCTTTAATAAAGAAAAGCGGAAGATTTGTGCTGGTGTTGTAAACACATTGTCGTGACATAAGTAAAAGATTTTTGACCATATATGAAAGATGTAAATTCTATCTTTGAGCTATTGTGCCTGTTTATGGGCAGTGCCTGAACTTTGGCTGGAAATCACGATACTCTGGGTGCCCAAACATTCTAGCATTCCTATGATGAAGATCAGATACTGATAGAAACCTCAGTATGCTGATTAAAGATGCTGATAAAACCTCAGTGTCAGCTAGTAAGAGATAACACCATGACCATGATACTCTTTTAAGAAGACAATAGGATATGGTAGTTAAAAATAAAGCTTCCTATTGCACACCTCCTGAGTTAAAAGATCATAGCACTGAGAAGAGGCACAACACAGATGCTGATGTGGTGTGTTCCTTCCTTTGTGTTGCTTAAAATAAATTGTGCTTTTATGCTGTTACTATTCACCATGATCAAGACCGATTAGCCTGCTAAAAAGTTTTCTTGTGTGCAGTACTCTTGTGTCTCATGGCTAAATGGGATCCTCCCATATGCTGTTGATAGTATGAGCCTCACAATATAAAATATGTTAGTTTATAATTAAGTAAGAAGATGCATCCAATTTTCCTTTTTTTTTTTTTGACCAAAGCCCCTCTTTTCTTCTAAAAAATTGATTTTCTCTAAGTGCTGACAATTTTAGAAAAATTTTATATTATGATAAAAAGGATGTAGCAAAGTCTCACAGTGGCACTTCTGCTGCAGTAAGCTGTGAGAGTTCAGAGACTGCCAGGTTTTTATGAGCTGAGCAAGGCCTCTGAACAGGACCCCTGGCATACAGAATTGTTAGTAATCAAATCTCTTACCTTTAGCGTTATCTTTTGTGACATATTTGCATTTCAGTTGTGTAATTTTTTCACGACATATTTCATTCTTAATGATTAGCCTACGTTACTAGTTCTATCTTTTGTATCTACAGTTTAGTTCACTTGCGTCAGTTAAATATTACTGTGCCCTATTGCACTTTTGATGTCTACCCATAGTGATCTTTAATTTCCATTATACCTCATATATCAGCTATTTTATGGTGCTTTTCACCTGTACATGCATTTAAATACCACTTGTTACAAATGTATCCTTATAGTCCAAGTAGCTTAAATTGCGTTGGTGTCTGCTTCTTTGCCGGAGTGTCTGATGATTGGCAGTGCATGACGACCTCTCTTTTCTAAACTGGTTTCCCAGGAGAGCTACGACTGGCAAGAAGCACGCAGCTACGCAGCAGCCCTGCTACTGACTGCTTACTCAGTGCGTCCCCCAAGCAATCTCTCTCAAGAAGGCTGGTTTCTGGCTTTGGACTCACCCAAGCGAAGGCTTCTTCAGAATGTCTTTCTCCGAGCACACCACCGTCTCTCAGTCTCTGGTGAGTGTGAATGCAACACAGCAGTCCTGCTTTCAAAGGATGCATGACACTAGGTTTTGGAACATAACTTAACTCTTGATTGCATCTTATTCCTCATATGTCAAGCTAAAACTGCTAAATATTTGAGCCCCATTGGTGTGCCAGATGCTTCTAAAATGAATTTTTTAGTTTCTTTGGGAACAAGTTGATGGTTTTCTTTTGTTGCCCACCTTTTGTTTAGTTGCAAAGCTAAAGTTAGCTCATGCGTTTAAAAACTACAAAGAAAGAAGCAAAATATATAAATCTTTCTCGCTAGTAATAAATGAGGAATATCATTGTTCATGCACAGTAATGAAATATTCGTTTTAGCTTTGTAGTGATGTTATGCTTACTTGGTTACGGCAGCACATTTTCTTTGTCAGTCAAAGAACAATATAATAAAAATCTGCCTGCCAGCAATACACAGGTATTGACTGCCACTCTCTAAATAAATTCGATAAGATTGTGCTTTTTACAAAGGCAAGACACAGCTTCTTAACATTGCCTCAGTGGTTATTGCTAGGACTAAGTTGCTAGGAATGGCTGCAAAAAAATAAATACATAAAAAACAAACAGTTAAAAAAGAAAGAAAGATAATAAAGGCCGTTACACACTTTACGTCTTACTCTTTCAAGTGTTGTTAGTGATGCAATACTTCTGGCGACTAGGTCACGAAATGTTAGCTGTTTTTGCAAAAATTAGCAGTTCATCTTGCAGACTGTACTCATGCATACATAGATTATAGTGGGACTAAAAAAAAACATGGAAAACGTATCTCAGCAATGTTAAGACATCAGCTACCTACCAGACTGGCTGCACAATGTTCACACTTTCATCCCTATGCCACGTAGCTGTTTCAACCGCCACATATCCTTTGCATGTTTCGCAAACTCAGTCAGTCACATTATCTCAGGCACTGTTACCTGCTTTGAGGCACCGGTCACAGACACTTTGGTGTCATGTTCCTTCTCGTATTAGTGATGTATATGGCCTTGCATTGAAGCCATCGCGAGCCTTACCAACTAGTAACCAAATGCAGTAAGCGAAAGCATTAGCATAGAACCCTTCACAATCTGCTCACATATAAAAAGAACATGATAACGTTCATCTAAGACAAACTTTCAGTAAGCTTTAATACCCAGTTTAGTGGACTTCCTCTACAGCATCACACATGACTGCAAATTGAGGCTGTGCAGTGCAGCAAACTTCACATTGCATTCAAAGATAGCCGTGTTTACAAATGTTTTAACATCTCATGAAATGTAGTAGTATAGTTTTTCACAAGCCAGGTGAAGGTTCCTTAGAATATTTGCAATGTTTCACCACCAATGCAACCTTTGCCATGTTTCACCTGTGCTGCTGTCATCATAGCTGTATATTCTGGAGATTGCGCTGAAGGTGGATGTGGAGAGCATGGCAGTCTGAACTCTTTTGATGAACCTGCCAAGCAGTAATCAGGAGTCACGAAGCTCACAATGACTTGTGTGCAAGGCCATATATATGGGTGATAGTGTGAGCGTTGTTTGTACAGTTTGTACAGCGTTGTTTGCAGCTTATCAGAGCCCACATTGCGGACGGTTTAGAGAAAGGCATATGGACTCATGGTGTCATAAGAAGCATTTCAACATGGTATTAGCTGTTGTCGGGACAAGCTTTGTGGTCTCAATTTCCGTGTATAATTATAGGGCAACGAGTGCATCTGGGGCACTTTTTTGGAGATATACTTCAGAGGTAAAATAATAAGCTCCAGTATTATTTACTGGAATACAAAACTGCGATGCATAGACAACCAAGTTATTGCTCCTTTGTGCAATGTGTTTAATCATGTATTTGGAGCATTATTCATGCATGCGCAGCGCACCTGTGGCGCAACCCGGTTGCCATGGCTACAGTGCATGCGCTACTATTAGCAACCTCTTCCATCCACTGCTGAATGCGCTTCGGCTAGTGTAGTGTAGCTTTGTAAAAAAGCTAGAGACCAAAATGCTGCCCTGGGAAGGGACTCCATATGTTAAGATGACAGAAAAAGACTTACGGCCATTGACACTGGTGAATGGTTTTCTATAGGAAAGGTACTCTTTAATCCGTGCAAGTATGTTTGAGTGAATATTTAAACCTTGTGGTGACAAATGCGATCAAAAGCTTTGGAGAAATCAAGAAACACTGCGTCATCCTGTAATCCTGAGTCTACTGTGGAAAATGTATGTTTGTAAATCCAGCGAGTTGGATGCCACATGAATAACCCCTGTGAAAACCATGCTGGTATTTGAAAATGTCGTGCTGCTCAGAGCAATTAATGACTTTCGTATGCATGACAGATGTTGCTAGTTAATGAGACCGGACAATAGTTAAGAGGAATAGTGTGATCGTAGGATTTAAAAATTAGGATTACTTTCGCTGTATACCAGTCATAAGGAATAATACCAGATGATAAGAACTGTGCAAAGAGTGCTGGCAACTTGTTTAGAAAGGCATTTTTAAGTATCTTATTAAACCAAGGTGATCAGAGCTAGTAGTAATTTCTAAGTTTTTCAACAAGGCAAGAATGCCAGATTCACTGATGAAAATTTCTGGCATGGAAGTGTCGGAAAATGACTGCAGTAAGAGTGAAGAAGTAATGTCATCATGAGTGAATACTGATTAAAATGTGTCGTTAAGAAGCTGCATACACTCAATTTCAGTGATTGGTTTATCATTTGTATTTATTACTGCTATTTCAGTGTGGGAATTCGGAATGATGCACCAGAATCTCTGAGAATTACTGATTAACACGGCAGATGAATCGGGACTGAAAGAATGTTGACGGGTTGTTTAAGGCAGTGACTGATATTCTTTATAGTAATGTCTGTGCTTGTTCCATAATGACAGGAGACCTGTCATGACTTCTTGGCGGTATAAACCTTTTTTATTAATGTTAAGATGATGAAAACAATGAGTGAATCAAGGTGTATTTTTATGATATCTGATGTCGATCAATGGCACATACTTCTCAGCGAGGTTAGTAAAGGTGGTTTTAAGTGATAGACAGTTCAGTTTGATTGAGTAAGATTAATAATGAGCCAGGAAGTGCTCAGAAAAGGTCTGTATTTTAAAGTTTGTGATTTCAAAATTAGTTCAATTGTAGCAAAGAATTCGCGTCGCGTTAGTTTTCTTTTGACTGAATGGCTGAGTGATAGACCCAGTGTTAATTTTATGATCACATAGACCATTTAAATTCAGTATTTCTGAGCAAACATCTGGGTTAGTTATTAGGACGAAGTCAAGGATGTTTGCTGTAGTGGCAGAGCACTATGTAGGATTAGTGATAAGTTGAGCAAAAGAAAAATCTAAGCAGGAATGAAGAAAAATGTGAGCTTCCTAATCATTAGAGTTAACACAAAGAGTGGTGGAAAATGAGTCATCAAATAAGACGCAAATAAAAATCAGAGAAATGCACCTGTAGGTGACTCAGTATTCTGTGAAATCCACCAGAAAATCCATCAGTCATATTGGGCAGCCGATAGGAAGCACGGGTAATAACATTAATAATGCCAAATTGGACTTTATCCAAACACATTCAAGAAAAGTAGCAACAGCGAAGGGAACGGCAGATATTTACTTCTTTGTAGCAATAAGGACGCCATTCTCTTTTCTGTTTTTTTTTTTCTATCATAACAAAAAAACGAGATACAGATTTACTGAGAAGAATGCTATATCCGGAATAGAATCATGAAGTTTCAATCAATGCCAAAATTGAAGCACACGTTGCGTTGACAAGCGATGAACGGGCAACAGTTTTTGAAAGAACATTTCAGATGTATATGATCAGGAAGTGCACCTTCGGAATAGAACACGAAGGCACTGGTCAATCTGTGATGGAATGATGAACTGGTACATCATGGCTGCCCACGGCATGTTGCATATAGAGTGGCCTAGTGGTCTGAGCATCTGCCTCGCATGCGGCAGGTGTGGGGTCCGATCCCCAGTGCCGCCAGGTACCTACTGGTGATACAATGGGTACAAGCTTTCCCCTGGTCTGGTGCTCAGCTTAGTTAGGGTGAAATGCTTGGGAAATGGGTCTTTGACCTCACCTTGAGCAGAAGCAACCTTGTGCCACTGCGCTCTTTGGCCACAAATACCCTTGTGCCATAAAAATCCATCATCATCATATCATTATTGATATGCAGTTTGTAGAAAGTCAGGTGCACGCGATCTTTTTTTTTTAATCAATGAAAAGAATTGGAGGATCTGATGATGTCTTTCATGAACAGCTTGCGAATTTTCGCATCTAATACTAAAATCTGTGTCCTTTAGCTTGTGGCTTTTACTTAAGATGACTTCAACTTATTTATCGTTGAAGAATTTGTGTATAATGGACCGCTTCTCAGATTATTTTCTTTTACGCACAAAAAACAAAGGGCAACTGTCATTTTGCTCAGCTCCTTCTCCAGATATTCTAAGCTTCATTTTGATGCATGCGGTATTTACTCAACTAGCTTGCACACTTTTTTTCTTTAAATAAAGGCTTAAAAAGGGAGTGCGCAGATTGTGCAGAAATTTTTGAACACATCCTAGAAAGCGCTGTCATAACGCACAATATATACTGTATATAGGCCCCTATGCACAGACCCCCTGATCTTGCATCCTTGGCTGGCCAAAAAATAAAGTTGACTCCAAAAGTAAGATGCGTACCCCCTCTCGCCCTGCCCCACATTATGTAGTTACCCGTGGGATGACATGACGGTGCATGCGCAGCTCAAAGCAGTAAACGTGCAATGATACAGCAGTTGGGGGCAGAGGTGATAACAGACGATAAAATGACGCCCTCACATGCAAACCGGGTGACTAGTGGCAAACCCATGGAGGAAGGAAAGAATGGTTCGGTAGTTCTGGATTCAGACATGTGCTCAACTGATATCGTCAAGGAAAGTGACCGCCAGCATGAGAGAGCCAGGTACATGGTGCATGATTCGTGCCCTCGCCACTCCCACTTTTAGCAATTGACCACACATGGCAATGGACACGGCAGTGCTGGTCTTCCCAAGCCTGCCTTGCGGGCACGCGTGCATACACGCTGGTGGTGTGTTGAGGTGACCTACCTTTCCTCTTGCTCAGGTCACGTGCTACATACTCTCTGTAAAAGTGAAGCTGATGACATGAATCGGTGGCTTTCTAACCTCAAGCAAAGGATATGCATGCCTGAGGTGAGTCACAACTTTTAGTTTTTCTTGTGCTGATTCACATTTTGATGCTGGCTGAATGAATTTTCACTGTTTTGTCTAGATACTGCTGACACTTTTGCATACCAGGTCTAGAAATCTCAGCCTCATACATAACATACTTGCATCAGTATGTAACACCTGCAGCAATGCGCATACCACCATTTTAGGCTGTAGTAACTTCTCACTCTAAATTGATATTTCAAAGCTGGAATTAATCACCCTCTAGCATAGCCTTCCATACTGATTCTACTTTTCAAGCACAACTCGAAGCATACTTTCATTGCCATAAATTTCAGTAACCTTGGTTGGGAACATAATTGTCTTTTTTTTACTAGCGTTTGTTGCTGGGCTAGTTGGTCGTACATTCCGGTGTAATGGTGGTACAATGCAATGTGTAAGTGATTCAGGGATATGCCATTTCAGAGATGTTTGGCTGCTGACCTGACACTTGACAAAGACACAACTGACGATATCTGTTGCTAGCTGGTGCCGTCATACTGTACACCATGCATCATGTTTAATATAGCACCCCTGTTGGATGCAACCACAAAAGATATGGCTGCCAAACTGCTTGGCATATAATCTGTTTACACTGTTTTTTTTTTTTATGAATGAATTCGTATTCCCTGTCAAAACAGTGGGCAGCATCACAGGCCATATCCATCATGTGCAAAGACACGGTCATCAAAAGCAACAGATACATATGTTTCAGGCACTTTCCTTTGGCGCCGACTTTTGCACGTTTCTCATTTTCAATGCAAAAAGAATAAATTATTTTTGCTGGCGGGATTTCTTGTCAGGTTCGAAAGAAAATTCACTGGGGCCTTTTTGATAGTGAAGCCAGTGCATCATGGCTGCTCCAAGACCCAGCTCTTGACATGTGTGCCTTTGAGTTTCCCACCTGTGAAGACCTTCTTAGACATGATCAAGGTAAGTAACAAACTCTAGCTGTTATGTCATAAACTTTTTGTGGTGTGTTCAGCAAGACCATTTTAAAATCTATGACTCCAGCTTGGCTGCTCTCAGTGTGGCTGTAAAAACCGCAGTGCAGAGTGTGAACAAAAATGGCACAACATCCTTTATTCATATGATCGAAGTGCAACTACACTTATGAAAATGTGTTTACTACTTTCTGGAAAATAACTTTGTGAATTTAAAAGCACCTAGCCTAGAAAAATGCTGTTTCAAGATTGGACTGTTTCACGCCATTTCATGTCAGCCCAAGCACAGTTGAGCTCATGTTCGCTTGTGTACCAATTCAATTAAACTAATCGCTTAAATGTGAAAATATCAATACAGCCAAACATGGTCTTGCCAAATCTTAATTGATATACTGAATAGCTCTCTGTGCAGTTAAATCAGGATTTAGTGAAATTTACGGTGCTACATGCACAGTTCTCTTTTTCCTAATAGCAGTTTAAATAAAAACCACATACCGTAAAAACCCGCGTATAATACGAGGTTTTTTTCCCATAATTAGCGTCCTAAATTTCCACCTCGTACTATTTGCGGATCCGAACAAAAATTTTCGAAGTTGCTCGATGTTTTGGTTTCGTTTTTGCGGCGTGGCTATGGCTTCGCTTCGCTATTGGCGCGTGGCTACGGCTTGGCTTCGTTACTCTCGACAAATGACGTCACGACGTCGTTTCTTTGTTGATCCGTTGGGTGCGCTGGGGGGTCGCGGTGTGCCGTGCGCCTGTTGACAACACACGTGCTAGCATGTAAGGCACGCTTCGTGAAGTGGATATTGTTTTAGAGAGCACGATGTCACGGTCTCGAAAACAGTACTCGGCTACTTTCAAGCGATTTTGGCTGCGGAGAACATCGGCAACGGTGCGGCCGGGAGGCAGTTTGGTGTCGTCGAAGTAAGCATTCGTGGATGGCCACAACAGAAAGAAGCCCTTTTCGTGTGCAGCGGAATGCGACAAAGCTTTCGCGGCCGTTTGATGGTTGTGTAAACAAACCGTTCAAGGACGCAGTCAGGCGGTGCTACGCAGAGTGGATGCACTCAGGTGAGCCTGCAGTGACGCCAACCGGGCGGCTGAAGCGGGCTTAAGAAGTGCAGCATCTCGAACGCCCTCGATGGCACGGAAGATGAGTACATTTGGGATGATTTGTCGGACAAAGAAATGTTCGAAGAAAGCGCTACTGAAGAACAAAGTAATTGAAGTGAAGTGCGGGATGCGATTTGAATAAATGTCTTCTATGAGCTTGTGTTTCATCGTATTATACGCGGGTGAAACTTTTTTTCCCATTTCGCGTCTCTAAATCTTAGCCCCGTATTATATTCGGGTTCGTATTATACGCGGGTTTTTACGGTATATCTCTTCTGTGAATTAGTGAAGTAGTTTCCTGCTGCAGGTATATCAACAAAGTTTTCATGCTGATGTATGAAAACTTGCTTCAGACATTATTAGAGAGACAAATTTTTCATGTGACCTCCTGCATGTAAACGTCAGGCATAAACTCAGCAGATGACCAGCGCATGGCCGTTGAGTGAAACACAGAACTGGTGCATCATTTGCACTGCTGCAAGAGGAAATGCACACTAGGCACATGCTGTCAGATGCATGCACAGCACAGGTGTTGTGTATCATGGCACTTCAGCTCCACACTGAACTCTCTTTACTCTCTCTCCTCTTTATCATGTGACTGTCTACCTTGCTTGTGTGCTTTTGTTCTAATAAACAGTTATACCACTGACTTCGACCGGAGAATATTTTACTGGCAGTGAAGAATGGGATCCCTGCAATCCACACACACAAGTTCAGTCAATACTGACCGCCCATATGGCAAAACTTTCATGGAATGCTTTCATTTCAACAAGCGGTACCAGCAGCCTGATGAATCGGTTTCAGACTACCTCGTCTCTCTCTGACATTTGGGCCACCACTGTGAGTTTGGGGATTGGCTGGATCATCTTCTCTGACCACCTAGTCTATGGCCTACATGAAGAACCTATCCAAAGACATCTCCTGGCTGAACCGGATCTCAAGCTGTCCAAGGCCATCCTACTGGCATGTGCGGCGGAAGAAGCAGCCACCAAGACCAAAGAGCATCGCCAGCCCCGCCACGGTGGCTCAGTGGATACGGCACTCGGATGCTGACCTGAAAAACGCGGGTTCGATCCCAGCCACGGCGGCCGAATTTCGATGAAGGCGAAATTCTAGAGGCCCATGTACTGTGCGATGTCAGTGCACGTTAAAGAACCTCAGATGGTCGAAATCCGGAGTCCTTCACTACGGTGTCTCTCATAGCCTGAGTTGCTTTGGGACGTTAAACCCCAATAAACCAAAACAAACCCAAGAGCATCACCACTCAAAATCCAGTTCGCCTCCTGAAATACATCAAATACAAAGGAACCCCCAGTGCCAGGAAGCCAAGTGAGCCAATCATTCTCCAAGTCAACAGTGTTGGCATTGCACCAGTTAGCATGAGGCACATACTTCTATCATTCCACCATCTGTCACTACTGTGGTAACAATTAAAGGACACCTTGAGAAGACGTGCCAAAAAAAGGTAGCAAAAGAGAAGCCTGATCAGCATTGAAAGGGCTTTTCTCATAAACAGTCGCATTCTTGTAGACGCAATCATAAAGTTTTGCAGTCGGCTGATTCTGTTCAGGATGTAAACTCCACTACATCAGCCAGTTTTCATCATGAAAAGCAAGACTGCACAACAAAGGATTGTGCTTTAACCAAGAGCGTCACATCCAACAGTCAGTCTGAGTGTTCAGATAAACAGCAGGCCACTAACCATGGAAGTCGACTCCGGGGCTACCTGCAGCATCATCAGTGAGAGTACGATGGATGGAGGAACTTCGGCTGTCAAGGCAAGACCTAAGGCCATGTTCTCCACATTTGTGGTCCTATACATAGGAACATTTAGACATTGCGGGATCATTGGAAGTCATTGTTTCATGCAGAACAAAGAGCAGCTGCATTCATCTTCTTGTTGTTCATGTAAATGGCATAAATGGCACCAGCCTGCCAGGAAGAGACTAGTCTCCTACATTAGGAATATCGCTCTGCAGTATAAACTATGCACCTCGAATTGAAGTGCCGCTATACTTGTCGAGCGCTGTCTCTGAATACCCAGAAGTCTTTGCTGAAGGACTAGGAAGGGCAAGGGACCATTCGTTCGCGTCGAGCTCAAGTTAGAAATCACTTCTATCTTTTGAAGGCACATCAAATTTAATTCAGTGGCTGTACTGCCTAAAGTAGATGAAGCCATCAACGTCCTTGTTTGAGAAATTGTCTACCAGCCCATATGATCCTCACAATGGGCTGCCTCTGTAGTCTGCGTTGTCAAGAAAAATGGCAAGATCAGGCTGTGTGGCAACTATAAAAGCACTGTTAACCAAGCAGTCAATTTGGAAACGTATCTGCTTCCAGCCCCCAACCAGCTTTTGTTGCGAAAGCAACACTACTGGAGCCCGGCTCGGCTTGTCGCGTATGCTCGCGGCAGTGCGGCTACCAAACGAACTTGAGTCGCCGTTGCCTAGCAACCGTTTCAGCTGTGCTCCAACAGATGGTGCTGCGCTGTTGCCGCCTGTCGCTTACACACCTAGAGGCCACCACCCTCGCACAGGTGCTGTGTTTCACAGCTCATGATGGCGTCGTGCCGGCCAGGAAGGTAGCAACATCCAAAGAGCGACAGCGTCAGTGGTGGTTGCTGACTCTGCAATCTTGTCATTATGGAGGGCGCGAAAGAGAGGCAACAACGACAGAACGAAGCGAGGAGGAGACAACGCGCTCAAGAGATGGCAGAAGAGCATGCCACATGACTCAAGAAGCGCTGTGATAAATATGCTGCCAGTCGTGTCTCAGAGACAACTCCTTCGTCCAAGCTGCAGAGGAGTGGTTTCTACTCGAGTTGAGCCAGTTCCAACCTCAAACCACCACACATTGGGGAAGCAGATTTTTTTTGAGAGGGTGCTCAGGAAGAGCAACATGAGTCGCACATTCTCTACCGTTGGCTGTGATAGAAACAGCCACCTGCCAGTGCAGCGGTGCATCATTTAACCGCTGCACCACTGTGATGGTAGTGGTATGAGGACACCGCCATCTGTGAATTTTAAGTAGGGAATGAGCAATTCTGCATTTATGGGCATTAACCCACTACAGCTATCTCGGCATACTCTTAAGGCGAAGCTTAAGTGTCCTCTTGAACTGAAGAATGAACACCTGCTTCCGCAAATCTACTCGGTTTAACTACGTTAAACCCCTAGCAATTTTTTGCAAACCTTGATGTATGCACTGTCTTCGCAAAGCTAGACCTCAGTTGAGCCTATCTGCAGTTTCCTGTAGACAGTGACACAGCCGATCTGACAGTCATTACACATTGAGGACTGTTCAGAGTTGATCGCCTGCCATTCAGAGTGCCATCCGCCATAGCCATATTTCAATGCTACATGGAAGAGCTCCTCGTCGCACTGCCTGAAGTTCACGAATACCTCGACAACATCATAGTAGGAACTCAGGATGCCTATCAGCATAACAAACGCCTGTGAGCTTTGTTAAAGTGCATAGGAGATGACAACATTCATCTGAGCCGAAATGCACCTTCGGCTTGCTGGAAGTAGCCTTCCTTGGATACTGCACTGATGCCGCCGGTATTCATCCGACCAAAAAAAAGGTCAAACCATGCATGAAGCTCCAAGTCTTAAGAGCAAGCAGCAGTTCCAGTCTTTCCTTGGACTGCTGAACATATATAGCATGTTCCTGTGTGGTGGTGCTCACACCCTTGAGCCTCTGTACCACTTGCTTGCGAAGGACTAACCATGGAGATGGCGCCAAGAAGATGATGCTTTCAAACGTGCCAAGGAACTTATACAGATGTGCAACGTCTTAGTGCACTATGACATGCACAAGCCGCTCATGCTTGCCTGTGATGTGTTTAACTATGGCATAGCATTTGTTCTAAGTCACGAAGACACACCTGGACAATAATCACCTATTGCTCTTGGTTCCAATACTCTGAATTCAACAGAATGTAACTACTCTCAGGCAGACCGAGGGGCTCTGGCTGTCTTCTCCAGTGTCAAGAAGTTCTTCAGTTTCTGTATGGGAAACATTTCAAAGTCTACACTGACCACAAACTGCTGCTAGGTCTGCTGCATCACAGCCGCCTGATGCCTAGCGTGCTCTCCCCAAGGATGCTTTGTTGGAATCTGCTGCTTGCACACTACGAATACAAGGGGACTTGCATTAGGTTGTGTACGGTGGCCAAAAATCAACAGTGATCTGGAAAACACCGTCCATGCATGTACAATCTGCCAAGAATCTAGGAACGCTCCACCATGCACTGCAGTCCATCCTGGGAGCAGGCTACGAGGGCATTCTTTGGCAGTTTGCCCGAGAGAAGAGGTTTCCCTCTGACCTCTGAGGCTACATCAAGCAAATGGGGAAGGGTGTTGTGTATTGTGGTAATGCCGCTCCGGACTAAACTCTCTTTACTCCTTCTCCTCTTTATCACGTTACTGTTTACCCTGCTTGTATGCTTCTGCTCTAATAAGCATTTTTTACTTCTGACTCCGACCGGAGAACACTTCAACAGGCACTTTATTTTTGTGATAAGGAGCATTAGGTACGTGTAATTTGCTTATCATGAATGCTCTAATGTTAAAATGAGCTTTGTCTCACTAACTGCTGCAGCTTTCCAAACAGAATGACAGGCTAACACTGATGCACCATTTATGATGTTGGATGTGATGCTATCTGAGTGTAGCTGCAAGCACTGTGGCGCAACTCATTCAGCAATGCCACTTTCAACTGCATGTGCCTGAGTGCTATAAAGCCATTGCGCTCATAACATACAAAGCTTTTGGATATTAAAAAATAGCCTCTCTCATAGCCTGAGTCGCTTTGAGACGTTAAACCCCATAAACCTAAAAAATCACAAATAATGGTTTCACAGGTTTACCCATTCACTGAGAGTTACTATCAAGATGGGACAATATGATAGCAATTCACCTCCTCTGCAGGTTATTCAGGATATTGAAACATTATCACAAACTGCAAATGCAATGTTGTTCAGGCTTCCAATATTGAGAGACGCTGAAACCATTTTCCATTGATTTTGTACCTGAAGATGTTGACAGCTTCTTTTGAAATGGAAGGAATATAAGTGCATCCATTGCTGCTCTGAAGCCACTGCAGCTGCAGCTGGAGCTATCCAGTATTATCAGTCCTCATGCCATCCTCTGCTGTGCTGAGGCCTTGGAAGTTTTAAACATCTGTTTTTCTGCTAGATATGGCTTGTGCCTGAAAGTAGTTTCCAGACTAGAAAAGAAACATGGTAAAAAAGCTTAGCGATGCTCTTAGAACATCGTTTAGGGTGGTACTGTATCATTAAGACATAACGGAATGGGAAACTTGGTACTTCAGATGGTACAAAGGCACGAAAATTTCGAAACGCAAGAAAACATAAGAGGTGCCACTGATAGCCCATGTAGGGATTACATGCATATCACCACTGTGTAAAAATTTTGAACACGCTTAGCTTAAACATGCTTAAACATGTCCTAGCATCATCGACGTCACTGATCCTTTCCAGCACTTGGCCAGTGGCACCGATGATGCTAGGACATGCATTATGGGGGAGTCCGTGAAGCCCATGTTGGCCAGTTTCGATGGTCACTGGGTGTGAATCTAGGAGGTCATTAATAGTGACCGGATATCTTTTGTTATGTTCTTTGAAGGTGTATTCTTATTCTTTTTTTACAAGAAAAGTCAAGATGATGGCATAATGTGAAGTATTAATGTAGTGAAATTAAAGTCATATCAAGCCATGCAGTGTTACTTTGTGGATTTTTCAGCTTACAATGAGTCACTTGAAACATAAGCTTTTGCTATTATGTAACACTGCTTGATTTCAGCTTTTGGAGCATTACACCAGCATAAAGGATGGAGACATAGAAGAAACAAACAGGACAATTCTATGTCTCCAGACATTATGTCACTGCAATGCTCCTAAAAGTGAGTCTCCAACTGGCCCAACTTTCTGATTTACTTGGAATGCAAGCCTTATTGCTCACATCTTTTAGTTAGTTCTTCTTTTCTCGTGGCTGTTTTCATTTCTTGTCTTCCTTACGGACCCTACTTAAAGCTCAGTACGCAGCAAAAGTGTAATGAATCCTTGCGCAGAGTCACAACATCTGTATCCCGGATCACTTAACCACCTTGTTTGGCTGGTACTGCACTGGAGAACTCTGCAGGACAAGAAACTTGTGACCAGCGAGCATTGCTTTGAGGTGAGGTGTGCTTCACGGCAAGAATCTTTGTCACAGTGGTCACCCACATCTTCCTTTTTGCATTTCACAGGTGCAAGTGTTTGAACAACTGCCACTGAAGGCACACACATTCAACTCAGCGGAACCGGAGACACTAAGCCAGATGGACTCGCTGGCATTTTTGGAGGCAACATGCTTTTGTGCAGATCGGTCACTGGAACGGGGATCGCTCCGTCTTTCCAAGGGTCCCTTGTCTCTTCCTCCACAGGCAGGCCTACAGCTGTGCACAGAGCTCCAGGCTAACTGGTGGAGTTCAGCCTACCACCTGCACACAAACACTGCCAGGTGAGGGGGCAAATTGTACTGGCAGCACTGGAGTGGGCAGGCAAGCCATGCAGCTGTCTTGGTCAGGAGCACCCTTGAGTATTTTTTGCATGTGCAATGTTGTGCTAGAAGTGACCCCATTGCACTGGGCTTCTCAACTAATCATGAAGCACGATACTTTCTTTGAACAGTATACTTACCTGCAGTTACACACATAGGGTTAAAGAAACTGGTGAACGAAGTTGCAGCAATGCCTGAATGTCTCCTGTTTCACTGCAGGATAAACAAAGTGAAAAGAAACCGAGGGAAATCCTTACAATTGAGAACACTATTCTCTGTTCCCTGCGAATGCTTACTTGTATCTACAACTTCTTCAGCACTGTGCTGTACATAGTAAGGCCAGTGTTGTCTATGCGTATGTAAGTTTTATTGGTCTAGAGCATTTGACAATTTTTTTATAGAACTTTTTTTAATTTTAATCATTGTTCAGGTATGGTCACTGTGGATTTTGTAGGAATTGAGGCAAGATTCACTCTTAGTTCATGGACATGGTCATGGACCAGAAGCCTGTTGTAGTATGATCAATATTCAGTGCATCTATTTTTCTCAAACAGCAATGACTTTCAGGTTGACAGTGTACATTCCCTGGCCACACATTTATTTGAGTGATGTATATTAATTTCAGAGGTCGGGTTAACTTTTTTCAATTTACATTAATTTGGCGTGAGGCTTTATTTTTCTACATTTCTTAAATAGATTAATAATATTCTTTAGATGGGCATTTTCAACAGCAGTTCAGTTGAACTGCAGTTGATGTAAACTCAAAGAGAAAAGTATACAACAGCTGTATCTTATTGGTACTCACCTATGGGGCAGAAACTTGGAGGCTTACGAAGAGGGATCAGCTTAAATTAAGGGCAACGCATTGAGCAATGGAAAGAAAAATGATAGGTGTAATGTTAAGAGATCGGAAGCGGGCGAAGTGAGTGGGTGAGGGATCAAACGTGGGTTAATGACATCCTAGTTGATAAACAAATGGGTTCGAGCAGGGCATGTAATGTGAAAGCAAGATTACCGCTGGTCCTCAAGGGTAACAGAGTGGATTCCAAGAGAAGGCAAATGTAGCAGGGGGTGGCAGAAAGTTAGGTGGGCAGATGAGATTAAGAAGTTTGTGGGGATATGGTGGCTGCAGCTGGCAAAGCGCAGGGTTAATTGGAGAGACATGGGAGAGGCCTTTGCCCTGCAGTGGGCGTAGTGAGGCTGATGATGATGATGATGATGTAAACGGCATTTGAGCTGTTCACCAACTACTGTTGAGCTGTTAATGGAAGTTAAATTATCTAAGAACAGTCGCCCTGTTGGAGTCATGAGGGCTTATTATTTTTCATACTCTAGTGCGGCCCTATGCACAATATTGAAGAAGTCAGCTGGAAAGGTGACAGTTGATATACCCGCTATATCAATTCAGTCAGTGACAGTTTTCACTGTCATACGCAGCAGTGAGAAGTGTCATGTGTATGGGCTCGTCAGTCATGCATATGCTCCAGATTCACACAAAAGATTGCTGCCCTGTCTATTATACGCCATAATCGACAACCTTTACTAATCATATGTACATATGCACGCAAATACAGCTTGAGCTCATGAAGCAGCATCATAAAAATTGTAGCTAAATGGTGAAGCCATGCACACCTGTACAGAATTGTTTTGGCTCTGTAAAGAGTTCAGCTGTGGCGTAGGCAAGGCACAAAAATTGAGCAAAAATGGCAGTTCACTGAAGTTCAGTGTCAAAAATGTTTAAAACTGCTAAAATACAATCACATTTTCACTCATTAATAGGCCATATACCATGTTATCACATGATCAAAAGGTTTAACTGAGTTTCATAGACAGTCTTTATAGACAGCACTCAGTTTCCTTTTCTTTGGTGGCATTTGAAAAGCCAAAATGTCATTTAGTTAGACAGCAGCTGAAAAGTGCTCCTTCTCATACTTGGTAAGCTAGCTGAACACGGATGTTTATATCTCAGGAAAGACGTTGAAGTACCTGTTGAATAACTGAATACGCTATGCAGAAATCAATGGTCGCTTTTCCTGTCTTTGCCCAGCAACTGCCAGGGCCTAGATTTCAACTTTTTCTCTTTGTTGTCAATATTAGAGACCCTCTAGACTTAAAAAATCATACAAGAGATTTCTCTTTTTTTGCTGATAAATATAATATATGCTGATAAATGGCTTCCTGCATATATGTGGCTTTTTAAATATTTTTACTATTTTTTTCTGTAACGGCCAAACTGGTACAATAATAATAAATAAAACAGTTACTAAGGTTTCCTAGAAGTATAGCGCATAACAGTTTTTGTTTTGTTATCATTTCTTTTGTCTTCACATATGCACATATGCACTCTGCTGCAAAGCGGAAAGGGTGCCATACGTCTCTCATGTCCTATAATTGCCATAGTATAACCTCTCTAACAGATAGGGCTGATAAAGGCCCTATAAATGCTAAGTATTCAATACATTTTTGGGATACACCAAAAAGCAGTTTTTTGCTTTCAGTGCATACAATTTCATGAAGGAGCACTATCGTCAATGTAGCGTTTTCTGACCGAGTGGATAACACCCAGATCATAACAATCTTTTCTTTATATCGCACCAACATCCAAAAGCAAAAATCAGGTTTCTAACAGCAACTTAAAAGGATGTTTTATCACAGATAGTTGATTTGGATATCAGTGTGATCGGCACAGCTTCCATTTTCGTAACATATTTTTATCTACCAAAGTCACTCATGGTTTATAAATATGAAGTACACAATGCTAGATATTAGCAGATTGATTTTGGCGAGCACTGAAATCTTGGTAAATAACTTTTTTGCATCTTGCCATCATTGAAAGTTGACTGCTGCGGCCAGGTTCAATTAAAAAGCCATACGACTTCGTGCTTAATAGCAGAATGCACCAGCCTTTGAGCCAGTGCAGTGAGAGACTTTTCCTTGTTTAAGTGTAGCAAATTTTAGTTTTTACTGAGTGTGTCTTCTGTTTCAGTTCACATTTCATCAGAACAAATGATGGGCAATCGGTGCTCTTGTGTCACAAATTAGCAAGACATTTTAGAACATGACCGGTGCACATCACTCCCACTGTTGATAAATTCTTCGCAAAACAGCTCTCTTTGTACTATTGCAAACCAAATGATTTGCTAGGTACAGCAACAAGCCTTGCAATTACTTGCAGCTTGCTCTATGTCCTCTTAGATATATGGCTCATTGTGATTGCTGGCTTACTGTGTCATTGCTTTTGCACAGGAATAGGACGGGTGACCTGAGGCATATACTGCAGAGAGGGCTTGAAGTGATTCGTGGAATAGGAAACCATGGCATGGACCTTGCTTTAGTTGCCCACTTGGCTAGGACGTTTGCCAGCAAGGTATGTTGGTGCAAGCCAGCACTCTGGAAACAAGCATGGTCATGGTTTTGCGTTATAAAACATATTCATTTTCTTATGCGATTAATGCACACTATGTTACATGAGGACATCATTAAGACTTTAGACTGAAGCTGTTAATGAACACTGTAGTGAATATAAATATATTGCGATTAGATTGATGCTATTTACACTAACATCAGTCTCGAGCAAAGTCTGAACAGGCAAGCTGCCTTCTGACATGTTTGTTAACTGTAGGTTATTCCGAGTAATTGTTGTGGAGAGAAACTTATACTTGCAATCAACTTAATTTTGACAAAAGTAGGGTGTGGTATTTCAGGGTAAGGACACTATAAAAGGTAATTTAAAATTATTTGGCTTCTAGCTAGGTAGCTAATTATTGTCTGATGCCACTTGCTAATGATAAATTTGTTCTGATACATAGCATTAAAGGATAATGCAGTGATATGGAATTGCAGCTACTAGGCATGTTTAACTATTGGCTTAAATGAGGTGAAGGAGGCTACCTTCACTTCAGTGTCTCGAACACGCTAATTGTTTATCATGTGCAGTCATTATCCAAAGGTGCCGACGGCCTTGAAGAGGAATCAAAAGCCCTGGAAGAGCATGCAGCACACTACTGGAAGCTTGTTCTATCCATGCTGGAGAGACCTATTAGCCCCAAGAGACCACTGACACCTACACGCCAACTGTTCTGTGGTTCAAGTAATGGGACATTGATGAGCCCAAAAGAGACAAGAGCTCTCAAAGATGAGGCCAGGATGTTTCGAGCTGTGCAAGCTATGAATGCAGGCTGTCTGGATGAGGCAGCTGAGACACTGTCAGAGTTGACCAGTGCACAGGCTGCTTTCTACAAAGCCCAGGTGAGGATGAAGTGACTGCAAGTGTATTAATCACAAAAAGGAATGGTTTCTGCCATATTACATATGCGCAATTTAAGAAATAGAGTTGGTTGTCCAAACTTTTTCTGATGCTTATGTGTGGTTGTACTCAACTTACAAATTATGATATGAGGTTCTCAAGTCAATATACATTACAGTTCATAATTCAGGTGCAAATTAAAGTAAGTGTGCCCAGATAGCATTCTGTTCAAGATTTGCATACAAAGTCCTTAAGAGTTTTTCAGCCATCAGCACAATGGTACTGCAAAGTAATGTGCCGTTACACAGCGGCAAGAGGAGGGAAATGTGTTTGAATATACTTGTTGCTTCTGCATTGGTTTGCTACAGAAACAGTGCAATTCATTCAGTATTCAACAACTTGTAGTTATAGGTATAAAGTTATCAGTGTAAGCTGTTGGATAGGTATAAACAGTGTCTGAGAACATACTGTTCCACTATTACCGCTGCCAAAAGCAAATACTTTACTCGTGATCTCCCGTCACAATTTCAGACTAATCCTAAGTAGTTTTGGCAAACTATATCGCCGGAAAATAACCAAGACCTTATACAACTACACAATATTGATGGCTTGCCACTAGCTGACACTGAATGTCCAACAGCATTCAAATAGATTTTTGCAGCATTGTTTACAAAGGTCGATCATTCCAGTATGCCAGTTGTTTTCGATTCTGACTAACCATTCATGCAGCCCATCAGCATTACTGCTGAGGGTATTGCATCACTAATTAAAACCCTGAGTTGTCCTTATTTGCCAGAGTGGACAACATAAACTCGAAGATTCTTAAAAACACCATTTCAATTTTCAGCCAGATTTTGTGCCATGTATTTCAGCAATCATTATCATCTGGAGAACTGCCTACTGATTGGAAAATAGCCAAGGTTATTCCTGTATTCACAACGAGTAACGAAAACATAACTATCGTCCTATTTCGTTAGCATGCATGTGCTGTGAATGACTTGAACATACATCGCTTCTCACATTTACAACCACCTGGAATTAAATGACTTCTTCTGTTCAGGTCAGCATGGTTTTAAGAAAGGCTACTCGTGTGACACCCGGTTATTGGAATTTTGTACTGACTTGGGTTTTAACACGGATAATAACCTGCAAACAGACTGTATTTATTGTTTAGATTTCTCGAAAGCATCTGACAGAGTTACACATGGCCGGCTGTTTACTAAATTATTTGCCTTTTGTCTTGATTCTCTCTCATTATCTTGGCTTCGTAACTTTCTCTCATTTAAAACAGAGCTGTCCAGTACATTTTTAGCTATTATAGCCCCCCGCCAGTGTCTCTCTGCTTAAAAACTTTAAAGATATACAGATACTTGAAATTTGTCATTCACATTCACTTCTGTGTTTATTTCATAAATATGTTTGCACCTGCCCTACGTTTCTGCCTCTGAAATTACCTCCCCGCTCTTCACAGCACTTATGCAATCATCTCAGCTTCATCCACATATATGGAAACACTCAGTCATTTAATTCTGCATTACCTAGAGCAATGAAGCTCTGGAATGGTCTTCCGGACTACATAATATTTTTTTTTGGGGTCCTGGAGAGCTCAGAAAGCATCTATATAAGCATTTATCACTTGTATTGTTCTAAATGTTGCAGTAGGGTTTTAGTTGCTCAAAATGTTGTGTTCTGATGTACCACTGTTTCAGTTGTACTGGTTATCACTAGGGTAGATGAGCTATGATCCCAACTGTAAGTTCTTTCACAGTTTCTTCAATGGTAAAAGCTTGGCACACTATATAGCATTGTCCTGTTACAAAATCCAGCTAGTCTGTACATACTGTGATCACATATCAAAGAAATTTTTCTCTTGATTAGGCTTTTTAGAACCTGCACATAATAGGCTCTCATTACAGTTGTCTTTTCTTGAACAGTATAACCGAAAAATATTCGGGGCTTATTATGATAGACAGGTTACAGTCTGTCCAGAAGTTTGTTTCTTAACTTATTTGGAGGTGTACTAGTTGTGTGCTTTCATGATGTGGTGCTTTATTTTAGGCTCATAGTAATAAAATAAGCTTTCATTGCCCATTAAAACTCCCCAGAAAGTTTTATTCAGGTGTTAGTTCACTCTTCCATTGGTTGCACATCATTGCTCAGTTTGTTTAGTTGTCACTGGGTGCACAGTAGCATCTGCAGTCTACCTTGTTGTAACCTACTAATAGCTGAGACAGTTTTTCACAACAACATCGATCAAACCAGCGGAAATCTTCATTGCATCTGCAAACTGATGTTTGGTTATATGTCAGTCCTCATTTTAATGCCTCAGCTGTATTGATGTGTCCTTACTTTGCAGTTCTGTGTCGGGTCACAGCAGCTGCTTTAATTATGGCAACAGAATAAAGAGACTCGTCTTTTTTTGGGCTAGTTGGTTTTTCATGCTGTAGGTGTTTGCAGCGCACACAAAACACGGATGGACAGAAAAGGGAACGAAACACAGCGCTGTGTTTTGTTCCCTTTTCTGTCCGTCCGTGTGTCGTGTGCGCTGCAAACACCTACAGAATAAAGAGAAATGTGCGGAGATAAACAATTTTGGCTCAGATCTCCCTGGCTAAGTAAAACATAGTATGGACCAATGTGAGGCTAGCCATCCTCTTCGTGAGAGTCATGTTTCAACACTGCTTCAGTCCCTTCTGCAGGGGTGACTGCATGGAATGGTCTGCAGCAGCCACTTCTAACACCTGTGTGCTATGATTTGCACACATGATAAAGAATGTGTTGTTGTCAGAGGTAGGTTGAAGACTGTCACCACTGTGCCTCATAGCCTAAGTATGCATATATAGGATGATAAAAAAAAATTTACATCTGATATTTTCTAGACTACAGTTTTTTTTTAAGGGCATTGATGTTTTGTAGGCTACATTTTTTTTTTTAAGGAAAATTTCTGATACATTGCATATATATGATCAGTGTTCCCTTGTTACAAAACTGACACTAGGAAGTGTCAGTGCTGTCAGTGTCAGTGTCAGTGTCAGTGACCCTAGTGTAAATTGTTTATTCTAAATTGCTCTTGTTTGATGGCATGCCTGAGCTTGTTTTGTTCTGCTGTTTTTACGATAACTGGCTGATGATGGCGTTGATGTGCTGCAGGTCATGAAGAGGATGGCCCAGCGTGAGTCTTTCAAAAGTGGTGTGCAGGGGTCCCTGATGCAGCGGGAACGAGAGGCACTGCGGCTTGCTCTTGAGCGCGGCCAGCACGACCCTAACTGGACCTTGGCTTCAACTGTGCGCACTCAGCTGGAGGAACTTGAAAAAAGCCTGCACTTGTACTACACCTCCAGTGAGCACATTTAGTTTATAATCGCTAACTGGAAACAATTATTCAACCATTTTGCAGATATTTCAAGCTAAGTTATGTGCTTCTGCTTGTACAAGTATTCTTTGTGTGTCATCAGGCCACTAAACCTCTTCTGTATTTTCTGAGTATACAGACTCATTTTTTGTACAAGTGAACAATGAACAAACTGTGTGCAGTGAATTAAATTTAGGCTACAGCCCCAAGTGCATCATGCACTGTGGTAGCATACTCAGTAAAACTTTACACACATGGTAGTATAGGAGCATGGTCTTCACATGTGTCTGGCCATCTCCCCAAACATGCAGGCTTCATTGCAGTGCAGTGTAAACTGAAGGTCACATGGCTGCAGTGTAATTTGTTTTGTTAATCTGTGTTAGTGCCTTACAGCCTAGAGTGCATAACATAACTGCCACAGATGTTTCTCTTATGGCCTTTGTGCTCACAGGGAACCAGCAAGAACTGCTGTGATGCAGAGTAATTGGAAAGCTGAACACTTGAGTGGGAACGAAAAATCAGAAGATAGAGTGCCGTCACAGAAAGCGGCATGGGAGAATAGGACCACATTAGGCTTAGCAGTAGACCTAGCATGCAGTAAGTAGTACAAAAGCAAACATCGTATTTAAGCTGCTTCTGAAGCATTCCCCAGTCATCTGATGCACCAGAATCTAGTCACTGGAGCATTGGCTCACCTTCACTCCCCATTGCCAGCAAGGATGGTAGGGAAAGCGAAAGCAGAAGATGTAGCATTTCTTAACTGTTTTTGTCCTTTTTTCACCATTGAGCATTGGCCTTGTGGTTACAACTTCATTGCCCTGAGCAACTTGATACTGTGTGCCTACTGTGATGTCACAGTCCTGCAGGAAATACCATGCCAAGGCACTCAAGGGAAAGCTGGTGAATTGTCCTTTTCACCACCTAGCTACCTACAGGAAGGTGGTGACAAAGGACAAATAGGACAAAAGGACAAATAGCATGAGATCATGCACATATGAGCACAACACGCTGAAGACCATGCGATCGACATATATCATGAAAAAATGATACTCCAAGGGTGTTACACGACTTTTTTAAAAACTTCATTGCTAGAGGAATAAGTGTGGTGCTTCATTTAGAGGCTGAGCTGATCTTAAGGCTCACGGTGATGAGGATCTTGGTATGGAATATTTTTCAAATGATGATAGCACTACTGCAGCCATATTTGTTGGAATTGGTGCAGACATTGCATTTCTGCTCTTCAGCTTTGAAGAGGATAAAGACTTCTTCAGGTACACTGAAATGTTGAAAAATAGTGACCATGACAACAACCTGTGGCTGCATGTTGCAGACAAGTTTGAATTTTGCCATGCACCACTTTTAAAGATGACCTAGACTAAATAATTGAAGACCCCTAACTGGTTTATGGAACAATTTCAAATTGACTCCAGCTGGAACTAGTTGGTAAAGGGAATTGTTCCATAAACCAGTTTGGCCCATTAGAATAGGATATTTTGACCTGGCTGCCTCCTATGTGTAAATGTATTTATTTAAAGTGAAAGATTCAACATATCGGACACTCCAATACCTGAGGTGGCAATATTTAAAGCTGGCTGCTGCAGAACTATCCAGTGGTTTATCTCAAGCTAATTTAAACATGGCAGACTATTGTGTGGAGGAGACACTTTCTTATACAAAGCATCTTTTGGTACCATTTGACACTTGTGGCCTTAAGCTTTTGAAACCATTTCAGCACCAAGTTGTTTTGTCAAGCACAAAATTCTCACTGTGCACACAGCATACATGAGAGAAAAGTATTCCCTGTTTTTTACTTGAAAGGAATATGAGCTTTTGGCCCAGGTGTGGCACAGACTGCTCGTATTTTGTCACAGTGTAGCAACATGGAGCATAATTAGCCTTTTGGCGCAGTTTGGTGCAATTGGCGCAGCCGTCACATCACAGTGTATTTAAATATGCACCTAAAGCTTAGGATCAATGCAAGCCGGGGATCTGCTGATCTGTCTAGCCAAAACTAAGGTGTAGTTTAAGCAGCTGTACTTTAATGGCATCCCCCACTTATGTTCATTAAAATTTTTTTGACTTGCTATTTTTGCACAGGTGGGTACTACAGTGATCAAGATCAAGACAAGGCATCTCTAAGGGATGAAGACGAGGCATCTCTAAGTGATGACGGCTCCTCATCACAATCACCTTACAGCAGCTTTGTGCATTTGCCCCAGCAAAACAGCATCCCCCAGGTATAGCCAAGCTTCTGTCCAGCACACACAGGAGACCAGTTTTCTTCTGCAGGGGCATATTGCGCATTGTTTCTCATCACTCAGTAGCTCAAGTTGCAACCCTTAAAAGACCGGAGGCACAGAGTGCTAACTTTGTGTGCCAGATATCAGTGCATCCAAACCTGAGATGAAATGCCACTAAAGTATTTCATCTTGACACTTTGTGATAAAACTGTAGGTCAACTCAACTGCTCTGCATTTAAATGTGTTTTAAAGCACTGTCTAATATCAGATGGAAGTCGAAAGCACACCTGTTGTGCCAACTCTCAGCAGCACTGTGCGTATTTCTATGATAGAGTGGTTGGTTTGGTTGGTTTATGGGGTTTAATGTCCCACAGCGACCCACGCTATGAGAGACGCCGTAGTGAAGGACTCCAGATATTTTGACCACCTGGGGTTTTTTAACGTGCACTGACATCGCACAGTACACGGGCCTCTAGAATTTCGCCTCCATCGAAATTCGACCACCGCGGCCGGGATCGAACCCGCGTCTTTTGGGTCAGCAGCCAAGTACCATAACCACTGAGCCACCGTGGCGGCTCATTTAGTGGGCTAAGTCATCAATATATTGATATCCTAGCTGCAATGCCATAATGTTGCTGAGAACAGAAGATTTCGTTGTCAACCCTGTCTTGAAAGTTCATAGGGCATATATACTTACATGCTCAGCGCTGAGCATGTAAGCTGTTGTATACTTTTCAAGGGAAAAGTATACAACAGCTGTATCTTACCAGTACTTACTTATGGGGCAGAAACATGGAGGCTAACAAAGAGGGTTCAGCTTAAGTTAAGGACAATGCGAGCTATGGAAAAAAAATGATAGGTGTAACGTTAAGCGACCGGAACCAGGCGGAGTGTGTGATAGAACAAACGTGGGTTAATTATATCCTAGTTGAAATCAAGAGGAAGAAGTGGGCTTGGGCAGGGCATGTAATGTGAAGGCAAGATAACTGCTGGTCCTTAAGGGTAACAGAGTGGATACCAAGAGAAGGCAAGTGTAGCAGGGGGCGGCAGAAAGTTAGGTGGGTGGATGAGAATAAGAAATTTGCGGGAATATGGTGGCCGCAACTGGCGAAGGACAGGATTAATTGGAGAGACATGGGAGAGGCCTTTGCCCTGCAGTGGGTGTAGTCAGGCTGGTGATGATGATGATGATGATGCTGAGCGCTTGGCAACTGCCATTGCTTTGGGTGTAGGATGCTACTGTGGGGAGCTCAGTAGAATGGCTTTCTTGAAGAGAATTGAATTTACATTGTGTAGAGGTAATCTTTAAGAAAAGTGAACTGAGGGTTTAAGAAACTGCTGGAGTTCTTAAAGTGATTCCTTCAAAACTACATGCACAAGGTCATTGTTATGCACATACAATATCATTATCCTGTCTCGCACAGCTACTTCTGGCACTTCTGTTCAGTTTCCGCTGACTCAGCAATGAAGTGCTTATAGCCATGTTTTCTGGCACAAAAAAAAATCTTTCAATCAAAGCTCAAGTGAGAACTGAGCAAAAGGATCAAGGCTCGCACAACAAAATGTGAACAAAATATGCTTTAAATGTTGAGCTAAAACGCTGAAATTAAATATCTCTTCAAACCAGCGTAATTTTTTTTTAGATGGCATTATTACCCTTGCTTTATAGGACAACACATTCATCGCACTGGAGTATGATGTCCAGCGGCCATGATGAGAACTTAGGTTTGAACCTCATTTATGCGGCTTTTTTTTGCTTTCCAATTCCTTTTAAGTACTCTGGCTCATACACAGTTCAGAACTAGCTGCAGGAAACTTTCTTGACTGTGATGACAGGACAAGCCAGAATAACTGCTTCAGCAAGTCTCCACACATTGCCTCATTATAACAAGGCTCAGCTCTCCATCATGTAAATGAGAAATATGATAAATTTTGTCATAGTAATACTGTGTCTTGAGGCCCACACATTCTTCATTGTCAGAAAGTGCATGACAGGAGAATGCATACATCTTATATAGACAAGCTTATATAGACAAGCTTGCTCATGCTTACCAGCCTTGACTGCTTTACTTCTAAGTGAGAGGTTTTTGGTTTGCTGGTAAGCACAGTCACTGAGTGGCTCCTTGCTCTTCATCTTAAATTGCTTGTGAGCCAGAATACTGAAAAAAAAAAGCTAAAATTATGTCTCTGAAAATTGCATCTGATTCTTCAGTACAGCAACCAGATATTGCCCCACAACACCACAAGCATGTGGCTGTTAAACAGTTAACCCTAACTTACGAGCAATACTACTTCAAGGAGATGTTTTATTTCAACCTTTTAGAGCAATAATATTTGAAATGTATTTCACTTGCATTTTGGGGGTACCTTGCATTCTTGCCCAGTTGCCGAATGTAGCAGGAGTTTTTTTTTTTTTCACTCAAGAAATCGAGTTGTCGAGTGCTTTGTTGTTGCAACAGTGAAAACTCGAGAGGTATAGAATAGTTGTGTGAGACAGAGTAACAATACTGCATGTTCATGACAGTGACCTTGCATATAGGCAACATCACAGGCTACTTTAACTGGTTGATCACTGTCAGAAGATTAATAGTTTCTCAAAACGTTGAATTGTTTAACCACTTCACTAAATTTTATATTGCTGTATTGTTCGATCCACAGTAGTGAAATTCATAAGCATTGAGCACATAAATATGTCCTGAAACTTTAAAATAAGGACAAAATTGTCAAGTTGCAGCCTAACTGTAATCCAAAGAGTAATATGCTGGTGACTCAGCTAACCCAATGATAGAAAAGATATCGTGCTACTGCGAAGTGTCAGATGGTACCGGAAATCTTGCATGGGTAGTGCTGAACACTCAGTAAGTGTGCCGTAGGAAGATATTGCAGGCAGTGCTCAAAATGTAAGCTGCATGTGTTATGCACGAGTCGATTATTTGAAAAAAAGATTGCCTGAGTGATACAGTCGTGCTGTTTCCAAACCTATTTGCTGTAGGTGTAATTGCTTAACATAACTGGTAGTGCTCTTTGCTAAGGCTTTGCATCTTATGGGTTCTGTGTAATAAATGCCCTTTACTGGAACAGTGGAAATGTCTTAAAATTAAACCAACCTTTTTTCTCCAAGCTGTATGAATCTAATTCCATGCAATGAACAGTATATAATGCTTAGTATGAATGGAAAAGTAGCTACCTAATCAGGATAGTTGTTGGTTGTAGATTTTGTTCGGTCGCTAATTGAACAGAATGTGAGGGCACATCCATTTTAATGGTTTTCAGATTACACAGAAGTAATTGATCTTGACCTTGCATGGACTGTGCACTTTGCATTCTTATGATGTATTCTGCTCTTTTCTTGATTCATATTTAAGTGTGCTGCAACTACTTTTTCTTCAAGCCTTTCTTCTCATAGCAAGCTTAGATCTCGCCACGATCACCTGCATGGCACTATTATATCACTTCTGCATTCCATGTTCCTTATTTGCTTTCGCGTGCGAGTTGTATGTGTAACAAATGTTTTCTGGAATAACTGTGAAGCCTGTGTGATATGTAATGCACCAGAAATGGTGTCCCTTTGAAAGGAAAAATGAGGCCATGGAGAGTGTTCCAAGCTATGCTGCATTACATAGCACACCAGTGTAGCCACAAACAGGAGAACTCTAGCGCTACCTTGATCTTACAATTTCAGTTGGTCACGTCAATCAGTTTAGTGCTAGTAACTTGCTGTTGTCATTCATATGTCAGTTAGCTGAAAATGAGTTTGAAAATGTAAAACTCATGTAGAAGCAAGAGTTACATGCTTCTTGTAGGAAAAAAGTGGCAGATTGCTGCTCGCATGCACTGTCATGAAATGGTAGGCTAGCAGTATAGAATCAGTGGTGAATGACTACAGCCAGCAATAAAGCGAGCTGCAATTGAGCTTTCAAGCAGGAACTGATTTGAGCAATGCAGCAATGCTCAAATGTGCAAAACGCAGTAAAGGTTTGAGTAGAGTACTACAAACATGAGAACTGAAGCAGCCAGCTGAAAGATGGCGTGCTGCCTGCAGGATGCCATGCAGTCCCCGCCAAGACAGCCGAGAGAAGCTGCAGCCGCAGAAGTGTCGGCTGATGCAAATAAGCATGTGGAGCTGCAGCTGCGTACACTGTCTCTGCACCAGAACATGATGAGCCAGCTGGTCTTGGACCAGGTCAAGCAACAGAAGGCTGCCATGGAACAGCTTACGGTGAGACTTATCTTTTTTTTATTTCCTCAGACTCTTTTAAGAATGCGTGACAAGTGGTGCATCATGATAGCTGCATGGCAGTAAGAGTTTCTCTTTAAAGGGACACACGGGTGAAAAAAAACTCAGATTTCTGTCGAAAAATCGCATTTTTAGTTTTTGCTTGTTTCGTTATGTGTAAGCCTTTCTCTTTCATGTCTAACAGTTCCGGCATCAAATATAGGCTGGAAATTACTAGGACCCGCTATGTAATCATGCCAAGTGACCAAAAAATTAGCACATTTGAGCTACTTTCAAGACAGCAGCAATTTTGATTAGCAGCATTTCCCAGCACTGCAGTGCTGCAGGCAGGCAGAGGAAGCCTTCTCTCGGACACATCCTCTGGCAGTTTCATAGCTCAAAAAAAAATTAGAAAATTTTTTCTTCTTCCAGAAGCTGCACTGCCACTGTTGCTTTAAATAACTTGGCATTTTTTTTTTTTTTTTATAATATTCATGCAACCGCAGTGCTTTTTGGATGACATTATTGCACTTTCTCTCATTGTATCGCAATGAAATTCAATATCCATATGCTTTTCTATATGCACTAATCAGACACCTGTATTATTTTTATTGCAATTCATAACTGCAAATGCAATTCAAATTTGTCACAACCATTGTAGTCCCATCATAAAGAGACATTCTAGAGTACCAATTTTTTTAAAATTCAGAAATTTTATACACGGCACGCTTCATTCTCATTGCATAAAATTAATCATAATGAGAAATATGAGAATATTCTTAGTACTGTTATATGTATATACTGATCACAAACAGGCTCACAAAAACATCCATAGATTTCAAATGCATGACTTTAAAAAATTCAAAAGATTTGAAATCAAGTTTGAAGTCAAAAATTTAAATATTAAAACAATTTAAACATTAAATAAAAAGTGGCAAAAATTCCTCAACTTTGCAATTTCTGGTCTCCTGGCCAGTGATGCAAAACTATCGGGAAATTGACAATAGATAATATCGACAGTTTTTTTGAAGTTATTGATAGTGTAAAAAAACTATTGATAGTAGAATCGATAGTATTACTATCGATGGCATTCCTATTGATAGTATTACTACAGTAGTACCAGTATCAATAGCAAGACTATCAATATAGTGAGACTGTTCATTGTAAGACTATCGATAGTAACACTATCGATAGTAACATTATTGATATTATGCATTTCTTGGCCAGCGATACAACCAAAACATTAGCGATACCTTATTGGTTTCACAGTATTATGGGGCTTAACATCCCAAAGATACTCAAGCTACGAGGGGTGCCGTAGTGGAGGTCTCCGGATACATTTAGACCACCTGTGGTTCTTTAATGTGCACTGGCATCACACAGTACACGGGCCTTTTGCCTTTCGCCTCCATCAAAATAGAGCCACCGTGGCCCGGGACTGAACCCGCGTCCTTCTAGTAATCAGCTGAGTGCCATAACCCCGATGACTACCAACAATACTCAATTCATGCATTTATGAAATATCTTGTGGACGAATGAAGTCTTCAGTTATGCAGTAAAAGGCACAGAGTATATTCATCAATACATTCATACTCAAAAGTAAACATTTACAACATATCTACCTTGTGTTCAGTGCATGGAAATGTAATGCAATGCTTATCAAGCATTTCGTCAATGGTGAGGCTGTAAGCATGGCAGTGGTATATCACTCAAATCTCAGAAGTTCAAGTTGCTAAGCATACTTGGTAACTGAACTGAGATGAAATTGCATCTACAGAACTCTGTGCTGACAAGGTGCACTTTGAATGGAAACTGAGCAAACTTTGGCTACTTTCTTTTGTTTGCCATAAGGACATGGACAACAATGTTTTTTTTTCACTAGGAGGAGGTGAATTCATTCCTTCATTGTGCTTAGCACAGACATAAGATACAGACTTTATAACAGACTGATTGTGTTTTTATTGACTGCTTCTTTTGAATGATTTTTCTTCAGACGTGATGCCATACAATTTTCATTGCATGCAGGCTATGCATATTACTCAGCTACGTGCATCTGTCATCACATTACGGTAGCCTATATATAGCTCTTTATTGTGAGCATTAAGCGGTATGTGTGTTTATATCATCACAAACTGAGGCACAATTGGTGCTGAATGTTTGATGGAGCTAAGGAATGCCAATTTTGTAGCATTGTACTGCACAAATATTTTTCATACATAAGCTGGAGACATGTAGGAATAACTCATATCTGCGTACATCAGCAAATACACTAGACGTGATGGACCTCTAGTTCCCATATCCCTTGCAGCAGTGTGGCATTTGACAGAAGTGGTGGCTGCTGCTGGCAGTTTCAGGCTGGTGTGAAGATGCAATAAAGCTACTGCTGGCAGTTTCCTACTGGCATCTAGGTGTAATGAATCTAAACTTCAACTTTCAGATGAGGCTGCGTCCAGCATAACAATCCAATGGTGGAGAATGTGCAGAGCTCTAAGAATATGTTGAACCATGTAGACATCTACAAGGAGTGCTTACTGTCCAGTCATGGACGAGGCATTTTGAAGCATGAAGATCATGCGGTTGCTGCTTCAAAGTGCATACTTTATGGAGGTTATTCTTGTTATACCCAGTGGCACTAGCAGTGACAGTAGCCTAATAGGACATTCATGACCGCACATTGCTAGCTACATTTAGCCATCAGAAGGAGCACCCATTTATTTGACTACAGGTGGTTCAGGCTAGAGGGGAGAGACATATGAATGTTGTACTGTTGTGCTCGTAAAGTTAATTGCAATGGACACCAAGCATATCTGACGTGGCAGAACTTGCATGCACATGAGGGTATCAAATACAAAAACAGATGTGCACACATGGGGAGAGGAGGCCGAAAAAATTCTGCAGAGACACTTAGGACTGCTTACTTTTGGGAATGTAAAAGCATTACTGTCCCTGGCTGGGTGCATTGACATCCACCCACACACATGTGCACACATGCTTAAGACATCACCTGGAACACTGTACAACGAACGGCTGCATCACAATTGTGATACGAACATTGGTCATTGAGAAAACGTAATAGCCTAGTAACTGTCTCACACTTTGGTGTACACCTCCACCATGTCTTAGGGGGAGGTGGTGAAGAGTATGGAAAGACATACAATTGAAGGTGCATATGTCGTCAGTTCGAATCCTTCTCGCAAGCTATCCTCCTACTTGACTAGCACAAGTAAGCTATGTGCAACGAGAAATCATATGACACCACACAGAATGCTGTACAACAAATTTTTTTGTCACTGTTTTGGTAGAAACATTGTCGTCAAAACTGGCGCCACATCGAGGTCGGCCAGTGGGGAGTGTATATCGACAAACAACATGTATATGATTGTCTAAAATGGTGGCACTCGGCTTGCTGTGTGTGTCACCCCAATAAAAAAATAACAATGGGTCCAATTGGGCATACCATTTGGTTCCACTTGAATCCATTTGAACCTGATTGGTCAGCCAATTGGGTTCGTGAATCCAACTGGGTAGTTCGTTTGGTTTCCCTACTTCCAATTGGGCATTCCAATTGGCGCTGCATTTCCAACTGGATTACCCAACTGGTTTGTAAGGTGCCAATTGGATTCAGCATTCCCAGTTGGATCGTCCTACTGGTACCTTTTGAAACCAATTGGAGCTCCCAGATGAAGCCCAGAAAACCAATCGGAAGCTTGATCTCCCAACTAGAAGCTCCAGTTGGTTCTAATTGGGCAATTTAACTGAAAAATCTAAGTGGAACTCAATGATGTCACTGAAATCTTTATACAGAGTGTTTCATCTAAGACTTTACACAATTTTTAGAAATAGGATTTTGGAGTTAGAAGAGTGCTTTTTTTGGCATACCATTGTCAGCAGTGCAGTACATCACAGTGCAGCTAAGACCTGCTAACTAGTAGGCTGGTTAACTAATATGGAATAGTTAACTCTTTAACTATTGCTGTTAGGCTCCTCAATTATTAAGAGGCGTGTAGCCGACTGCAATTAATATCCATATCAGTTTTTAGAATTTCGAAAATGCTGATCTCCTTGCATTTTGGCCCAATAAATTTTGGCTACATCGCGCAGAAATACATGCATTTTAGAGAAGCTTGCAGGCAAAGCAACCTCTCCAGTGCATTTAACCCATCGAAATAGCCAAAATTTGTACGGCCACAGTGCCTAGCATAACCGCATTTTCATTATTCTAAAAACTGATGTTGGTATTACTTACAATGGGCTACAGGCTTAAGGAGCCTAACGATGCTACACGATTAAGGAGCCTATCGGTAATAGTTAAAATTTAACTATGCAGTATTAGTTAACCCGCACGATAGCACATCTTAGCCGCATTTTGATGTACTACACCGCTAACAATGCTATGCCGAAAAAAGTGTTCTAACTCAAAAAACCGATTTTAAAAAATTGCGTAAAGTCTTAGCTGAAACACCCTGTATATATTTAGCTGGCTATAAAACAGGACACTAAACTAATTAGGTTTTCTAAAAGAGATATTAGCAGCTTAATCTTTTGATTTGTTTTCATCATTTTGACCATCATCACTGTCACAACTATGCTCGTCAACCGGCTGCCTGGTGCAAGCCTTTGAGGGGGCAGCTTTATGCTTCCCTGTGGCCTAAAAGCGAGCGTTGAACAACATTTATTTGTTGAGGTCGGTCAGCCCGTGCGTGGTGCATGTGTGTCGGTGCATTGGTCATTGAGAAGGAACTCAAGGGGTTGAGGGTTTAAAACAAATATTTACTTACAGGCAGGGAGAAACACAAGAAAGGTAAAAACGAACAGAGGGAGTAGCAGAAGCTATACAGAACACGAAACGTGACAAGCAGGAGATGGACAATACAAAAACAAGCTCATTCAACTATAGCGAACAACAGTAAGGCATACAGTAAAGGTAGGAATACATAAAACGTTACAGAGGTACAGAGGCTGCTTGATGACGTCACACTATTTTTCTTGGCATTGCCAGGATTTTCTGTACTATATGAGGACACTCAGTAACACAACTTTTCTCGTAGTGTGACTAGTAATGCTTTCGCACTAGAAGGTCAGCTCACCTTGTGTGCCGCTGCACTAGCAGCCTGAGGCAGTCAGTCTCTAACAGCAGAAAGCCATGGGTGATGGCAGAAGACTCCGTAGCCCCCGAGCTTGGTAGAGGAGTCTTTCTGGTTAAAAAAAAATGGAAAAACAGGTAGCACCTTTGTGGCAAGGCGAGAGGAGCAGAGGGGAGCCCTCCCCATGCAGCCCTTCATACAGTGTGTGCCCAGTTAGCACATGAATACACATGCTTGTTGCAACCATATGCAGGATACTCATGCACTCCATGACCTCAAGAACATGGTCATGGTCACTATAGTCAGTCACTAAGAATGTGGCAACAATTGCAGACCATTATAGCATCTTCCTCAGTATGATATAGGCATGCTGCATACAAGGTGTCCAGGCTAACGTTAGCCACGGGTTAAAAAATCAGATATTTGAGGCAGGCCAGAGAAATCACTTACGTATACAGCTACCAGCCGGCTTGCGCATCGAGGCAATTTTTTGTATTGCTATTAATTAAGGAGCAATTAAGATAATTTTTCTAAATGCCTAAATATTGACTTTAGACGGCAGATGTGAATAGCAAAGTTGGAGAGCACCTTCAGAAACCCCCCTTCTATTTATTTGCGATAAAGAAAGCCTCATGTATATATTTTTTTCCCGAGCTCCAAAGAAAGTCTGCGAAATACAAAAAAATCACGTGAGTAACGCATTTGCGTGCCACGATTGCGCTGCTCTCAATCCTGGCTTGAGTGAATGAAATCAGCTGCTGCTATGGCGTGACGATCCCACTGCTCCGACAGGCCAATATGTTGACGGTGGTTGCGATGCTCGCACGAGCCGGTCTGCAAGCGTGACAGCACAAGTTGCGCCGCAACCACCGTCGACATATCGGCCTGCCAGAGCAATGAGGTCGTCGCGCCTTGCCAGCAGCTGATTTCATTCACTCAAGCCAGGATTGAAAGCAGCGTAATTGTAGTGCACGAATGCGCTAGTCACGTGATTTTTTTGTATTTCGTGGACTTTCTTTGGAGCTTGAAAAACAGACACACATGGGGCTTTCTTTATCGCAAATAAATAGAACGGGGGTTACTGAAGGTGCTCTCCAACATTGCTATTCACATTTGCTGCCTAAAGTCAATATTTACGAGTTTAGAAAAATTATCTTAATTGCTAATTAATTAATTGCAAAACAAAAAATTGCCTATGATGCACAAGGTACATGTAAGTGGCTTCCCTGGCCTACCTCAAATATTTTATCTTTTAACCCTTGGCTGAGGTTAGCCTGACACCCTGTATATATCCTTCATTTTTTTCAAAAGGCTGCCAGTGCATATTGCTGTACATGAGCTTGCTCAAAACACTCGCTAATGTATGTTTCATCAGTTTATTTCCTGCAGACTGATTCTTTGCTCTCTGGTATTTTCTTTTCTCTTCCGATTGTTTTCCTCACCTTATGCTCAGTATATATGCAATAACCTGTTTAAGAGCATTCAGCATGTTTGTGTGGTTTCTTCCCGCAGAAAAAAATTGACAAGATAGCTTCAGAGCCTTCCGTTGCTGCCACATCTGCATCCCGTTCAGAGTACCAGGAGGAGAACTCTGGGCATTTGAATGAATCTTCCAGCAGTCATGAAGGTGGCTACGATTCACACTCTCACAGCCCCCGCCCAATGGCTGCAGCTACTGAATCAATAGCCCCAAGGGTGTCAGTGGGCTCACCGCCCCATCCACTAGCTACACCATCGTCCCAACCAATATGGGGTCATCGCCTTGGCCCTGCCAATGCAAGTCATTACACACCAAGGCCCAGTTGCCCATTTGCCTCAACCCCATTTCGTGGTGAGCCCCCAGCTCTACGTCCACATTTCCTGCCATTCTATTCACCACAACTAGCTGCAGCAGGAGTGGCTACGCCTGGACAGGTGAGGGCATCATTTTTTCTACTTTCTGTACGAAGTCTTCCTGGTTTATGCTTCATTTGGAAAATGCCTTCTGCCCAGCTAACGGCATTTACTTTATCAACAATTAAGAGGTAACTTCAGTTGTCTACTATGCATTGCAATGCCAACATGAAAAACACAAATATGCACACAGGGGGACAAAATATATATGAACTAAATACAAGACAATTTGTAACTCAGTCCAAAGTGACCAATGTTCTTAGGAAAGAATTTTCTTTTTTTTTCTCCAATTTCATGTGCTGCATTGGCGCAGAAACCAAAAAATAATGTAATTGGTGACTTTTTGGTGATTACAAAACTGTTCTTTGTTTGTTAGCTGCTACAGAAATTTCTGTTGAGACAGCACAAATCATACACCCGCATATAGCAACGAACCTCAAAGCATGTTTTTGGATTCTGTCTTCCACAGCAGGGCACTTCAATGCCTCACTGTTACTGCAGTGACAGTGGAGCGCTGAATTCTCAAGCTTTACTGCAGGCTTTTAGCAAGAGAGACTATTTTAAGGCTTTCACAGTATGCACTCACTTGTCCATTTTCTCTTTTTTTTTTTTTCATTCACAGCCCCGTCTTTCATTTCCATTTGATGTCACTCAGTCAGCTCTGCCTGATTCTGCCATCAGTGGCTACCCCCAATTCCCGAATGTGGATGCTGGTCAAACGCCAGTCTTCAGCCGCTTTCTGCCACCATCTCAGCCACCTGTGATGCAGTATGGAGCACCACAGGCGCCGGCTGTTTCTCTTGCTGCTGCTTCTACAGGCACACCACAAAACCTGCAACATGGTCTCCAAACACCAGCAACCCTCATGGGCCCTTTACCGACTGGAGCAGGACCTAGCATGATGCAGGCTGTACCTTCGTCGTATACTGTTCGTGGCTTTGTGGCTCCACCCCCAGCTGTCTCTTTCTCACCACCCAGTGCACCCCAGCCATGCAGAGTGCCTGCAGACGTGCCTACGCCAGCCTCTGTTATTCCTGAGAATAAGGCTCCATTCACTTCCATTTACACAACACCTGGAGTAGCACCTAGGCCAGTACATGGAGCACCACAGGCACCAGCCGTTTCTGTCACTGCTGCTGCTACAGGCACACCACAAAACCTGCAACATGGTCTCCAAGCACCAGCAACCCTCATGGGCCCTTTACTGACTGGAGCAGGACCTGGCATGATGCACGCTGTGCCTTCGTCGTATGCTGTTCCTGGCTCTGTGGCTCCACCCCCAGCTGTCTCTTGCTCACCACAAAGTGTACCACAGCCATGTGGAGTGCCTGCAGATGTGCCTACACCAGCCTCTGTTATACCCGAGAATAAGGCTCCATTCATTTCCATTTACGTAACACCTGGAGTAGCACCTATGCCAACACATGGAGCACCACAGGCACCAGCCATTTCTGTCGCTGCTGCTGCTACAGGCACACCACAAAACCTGCACCATAGTCTCCAAGCACCAGCAACCCTCATGGGCCCTTTACTGTCTGGAGCAGGACCTGGCATGATGCACGCTGTGCCTTCGTCGTATGCTGTTCCTGGCTCTGTGGCTCCACCCCCAGCCGTCTCTTGCTCACCACCAAGTGTACCCCAGCCATGCGGAGTGCCTGCAGACGTGACTACAGACGTGCCTTCACCAGCCTCAGTTATACCTGAGAGTAAGGCTCCATTCACTTACATAACACCTGGAGTAGCACCTAGGCCAGTACATGGAGCATCACAGGCCCCATCCGTTTCTGTCGCTGCTGCTGCTACAGGCACATCACAAAACCTGCAGCATGGTCTCCAAACACCAGCAACCCTCACGGGCCCTTTATTGAATGGAGCAGGACCTGACATGATGCAGGCTGTGCCTTCGTCGTATGCTGTTCCTGGCTCTGTGGCTCCACCCCCAGCTGTCTCTTGCTCACCACCAAGTGTACCCCAGCCATGCAGAGTGCCTGCAGACGTGACTACAGACATGACTACAGACGTGCCTACACCAGCCTCTGTTATACCTGAGAGTAAGGCTCCATTCACTTACATAACACCTGGAGTAGCATCTAGGCCAGTACATGGAGCATCACAGGCCCCAGCCGTTTCTGTCGCTGCTGCTGCTACAGGCACATCACAAAACCTGCAGCATGGTCTCCAAACACCAGCAACCCTCACGGGCCCTTTATTGACTGGAGCAGGACCTGACATGATGCAGGCTGTGCCTTCGTCGTATGCTGTTCCTGGCTCTGTGGCTCCACCCCCAGCTGTCTCTTGCTCACCACCAAGTGTACCCCAGCCATGCAGAGTGCCTGCAGACGTGACTACAGACGTGACTACAGACGTGCCTACACCAGCCTCTGTTATACCTGAAAGTAAGGCTCCATTCACTTACATAACACCTGGAGTAGCACCTAGGCCAGTACATGGAGCATCACAGGCCCCATCCGTTTCTGTCGCTGCTGCTGCTACAGGCACATCACAAAACCTGCAGCATGGTCTCCAAACACCAGCAACCCTCACGGGCCCTTTATTGACTGGAGCAGGACCTGACATGATGCAGGCTGTGCTTTCGTCGTATGCTGTTCCTGGCTCTGTGGCTCCACCCCCAGCTGTCTCTTTCTCACCACCAAGTGTACCCCAGCCATGCGGAGTGCCTGCAGACGTGCCTACGCCAGCCTCTGTTATACCTGAGAATAAGGCTCCATTCAATTACACAACACCTGGAGTAGCACCTAGGCCAGTACATGGAGCACCTCAGGCACCAGCCATTTCTGTTGCTGCTGCTGCTACAAGCACACCAAAAAACCAGCGACGTGTCCTCCAAACACCAGCAACCCTCATGGGCCCTTTACCGACTGAAGCAGGACCTGGCATGATGCAGGCTGTGCCTTCGTCGTTTACCATTGCTGGCTCTGTGGATCCACCCTCAGCTGTCTCTTGCTCACCACCAAGTGTACCCCAGCCATGCGGAGTGCCTGCAGACGTGCCTACGCCAGCCTCTGTTATACCTGAGAATAAGGCTCCATTCAATTACACAACACCTGGAGTAGCACCTAGGCCAGTACATGGAGCACCTCAGGCACCAGCTATTTCTGTTGCTGCTGCTGCTACAAGCACACCAAAAAACCAGCTACGTGTCCTCCAAACACCAGCAACCCTCATGGGCCCTTTAACGACTGAAGCAGGACCTGACATGATGCAGGCTGTGCCTTCGTCGTATACCATTGCTGGCTCTGTGGATCCACCCCCAGCTGTCTCTTGCTCACCACCAAGTGTACCCCAGCCATGCGGAGTGCCTGCAGACGTGCCTACGCCAGCCTCTGTTATACCTGAGAATAAGGCTCCATTCAATTACACAACACCTGGAGTAGCACCTAGGCCAGTACATGGAGCACCTCAGGCACCAGCTATTTCTGTTGCTGCTGCTGCTACAAGCACACCAAAAAATCAGCTACGTGTCCTCCAAACACCAGCAACCCTCATGGGCTCTTTAACGACTGAAGCAGGACCTGACATGATGCAGGCTGTGCCTTCGTCGTATACCATTGCTGGCTCTGTGGCTCCACCCCCAGCCGTCTCTTGCTCACCACCAAGTGCACCTCAGCCATGCGGAGTGCCTGCAGACGTGCCTACGCCAGCCTCTGTTATATCTGAGAATAAGGCTCCATTCACTTCCATTTACGTAACAACTGGAGTAGCACCTATTCCAGCACATGGAGCACCTCAGGCACCAGCCATTTCTGTCACTGCTGATTACAGTAAGGGCAACTTGGCAGCTCACTTCAAGACACAGGAGCAGGCCGGGCCCTTTAAAGTGGTATTCGAGAGCTGCAACGACAAGGTCCAATTAACAGCACTGCAAAATGACTTTGAAAGGGACCGTGATGCACATGAGGAACAGACAGAGGTACCAGAGTCATTGCCCCAATCGAATTGTCTGCAGCCAGTGCCAGGGGATGGGAAATGTGAAATAAGTGATGTATTACGTTTACTTGACAAGATGTGTTCTGAATTGAAGCCCTTGGAGGGTGGCACACTGTCTAACGAAATCAGCAGAATTCGCAGCCTCATTTCAGAGAGCGTGAACAGCTCTGATGGACATCTCTCAGATGACGAAGAGGAAATCTACATCTCTAGAGGAACTTCACCAAAAAGATGCATTTCCACGTCTGAACCTTTGAAAGTGCCAAGGGATGGGAAATGTGAAATAAGTGATGTATCATGTTTACCTGACAAGATGTGTTCTGAATCTAAGCCCTTGGAGGGTGGCACACTGTCTAACGAAATCAGCAGAATTCGCAGCTTCATATTAGAGGGCATGAACAGCTCTGATGGACATCTCTCAGATGACGAAGAGGAACTCTACATCTCTAGTGGAACTTCACCACAAAGATGCATTTCCACGTCTGAACCTTTGAAATCTCCGTTAAACTCATGCCCAAGCCCACCAGCACCGTCAGCATCTTCCATAACGGGGACTGGCAACGATATGGCTTCTGGTACACCAGCTGCCATTGCATCGACACCAAGAAATGTAATTACAATTTATCTGCAGTTTACAGGGCTGTTTTATGTACATGTGTATGAGTGTTTGCTTTAGTTTGTGTGTGTGTGTGGCGTGGTGTGGTCTGGTGTAGTGTGGTGTGGTGTGTGCGTGCGTGCATGTTTATGTGAGTGTAGATGCATGCATTAAAGTGTGTGTGAGCATGCATGTGGGTGTGTGCGTTTTTTAACACTGAAACACTTCGAAATTTTGTAATGAATTGGAAATACATTTCAACTTATGAAACTCTCTGCTTATATACAAGAAAAGCCACTAGCAAAAAAATTCTATTCAGCATACAAAAACACTAGTGAGCTGAAAAAAACGCATCGATAAATATTCAAATAAAATGCAAACAGTGTATATTGGTACAGTACCAGTGGTTATTGCTCATTCTATTTGGCACTGTTGCTTTAAATACAGAAGAAAAGGCAGGTCTTTTATGTATAATAGATGTAAGAACACTGAACAGAAAGTGGCAGTGCCACTTAAGGATCAAAATCAAAATGAAAGGATCAAAATCAAGAAAAAGTAAAGATCTGATGGTAGCATTAGGTGGGAGTTGTCAGAACTTTGGATGACCATAGTAGTCCTCTCTGCAATCTAACGTTAAATTCTGCAACATTCTTTTGTTGGTGTAGAAAAGTGGGTAGATGCCACTGTGCACCAAATGGAGAGCTGTGCACACACCATGGCCGGCACTGTTAGTGTTGTTTGTTTGCAGTTTTCCTTCATCTTTGTCTGTACATTCATGTGTACACGTGCGTGCGTGCGTGAGTGTGTGTGTGTGTGCATGTGTGTGTTTTTTGGATTTTGTGACACATTTCAAGTTGACCTTAGATGAGCTGACCATGAAATATCTGTGACGTAAAATGGCACACATAGAAGCTTAGCTGCATGACATTGGGCTTCTTTTCTGCTGCAGCATTTACTCAAGCTATTTACAAAACCTAGTTTAGCTAGAAGTCGGAAAGGGAGCAGTAGTGCGGAGGCCAGCTGTACAAAACGTTTCTACCCCAGCATGTCACACAGGCAATGTGATCACAGGAAAAAATCCTATAGCGGTAAAAAAAGTTGTATAAAATATGCGTGTAAAGGATTTCTGAATTCAAAATTATATTTTCATGGTGAAAATGTCCAAATGGGATTGTTTATGGTCCCAGTTCAAATGGCTTATTGGCCCTGTAGCTGTTGGGACTATAGTAGCTGCTGGACAAGTAGCTGCCCCAGTAGCACAATGTTTATTGCATAACCCATCTGTGTAATGATATTCATTTCTGATCTTTCTGAAAATTACAAAAAAGTTTTAAAGTAAGAGTTTGTGGATGATAAGCACACTCCAAAATTTGAAGAAAACAGAAGCACCCTACAGTAAAGCATGTCATCCTGCAACCGATCGAGATCTACCTAAAGCGAGAACAGCATTTAAAGCTGTAGAGCTTTAACATAGCAGTTAGTGCCAACAAGAGCAGCAACAAAGCACTGCAACTTATATGAGAGACTTATACACTCACATTCAAAATGGTACTATGAGCTCATATTCTCCCTCTTTTAGGGCATCCCACAGGTGTTAGTAGGGAACAGTTTATAAACAGTTTTGTCATTAAATTTCAGTACTATTTTTTGCAATTTATAGCATAAAAAATTCAAGAGATCTAGCTGAAAAGTTTTGTTAATTGAGGAACACCATTATGACAAAAAGACTGAAAAAAGCTGTCAATTCAAGAACAAAAATATTCCGAGTAGGAGTCAGCACATGCCCCTTCAATACCAGAAGGGCCAAAGACAAAACCAATGGATGCCCTTGTGGGGCCATATACACCAATAGAAAACCAGAAGGCTTCCTTCTGGGACCAGGTGAAACCATTAGAAACCAGCAGATTCCCATTAACAAATTTTCATCTGGGAAATGCTCTGGCCAGAACAGTTATCATCGTAAGCATTACATGTCACAGTCCAGCCATTACTAAGGCTTGCTGGTTTGTAGCTTTTATCTGTGTCATTCTTTCACAGACTGGTTGGTGTGTCTCTAGCATACAGATAGAGGAAAACACCTTGAGAATTTCAATTTTGCTATTTTTTTGTTGTTCACAGCTTTTCATGAAATTATTGCTAAATATCGACAACTACACTACAAATTCAGGGGTCCCAGAGAAGACCATAACTTTGGTTAAATAATTTATACAGTGTCCAAAAGTGCGAGCTTAGAGCTTGCAAGTTCCTAATTTCTTGACTGCTTTTTTTCTGTGATTACAGTCTGGGCCTGCAGAGCCACAGAGTGTTGAACTCTACATGCAGCATATGGTATCCTTGCCTCCAAGAGTAAGTGCCACATAACTTTGCACACGGAATGGATTAAAAAAAACTTTAGGCTGCATAATTTTTCTATGATTTTTGTCTTGTGAAGGTGAAATAAAATGGCATTTTTTGGGAAACTTTTTTCTTGAACAGCATGAGAATGAAACAGGGAGAGCTAGGCTCTGGAGTATTCTAAATATTTCATCCATGGCTCGAACAAAAGTTGTACGAGAATCTTCATAATGATGCAAGCTAGTTGGTTACCATTCTTCAGAGAACTTCGAAAATGCAGGAAAATGCGACAAAACAGGACCACAAAAAATTGAAACAGCACTGCTGATAAACGTAGGAGGCCATTAATGCAGTGCTTATTCTGACTTTCTCTCCTGTGGTGAAGTCAAAAAGAAGGTATCTGTTTTGAAGTGAATTAAAATCGCATTACCAGCACGTTGCGCATTATAGACAGTGATGCATTCTTTGAAAGCATGACTCTGCATGAAATACAGAAATTTCAAAGGAGATCCATACAAGTGTTGCTCAAGAAATGCAAAGAATATACCGTGTTCTGCAACTTTATCGGCACAGGTTTGAAAAATTCTCCCGCCACAACTGTTGGCTCGTTTGTGGTGAAACCGCGCACAAAGCTTCCTTATTGTTGTCCGTTTTAAGACATAGTAAGTATAAAAGTGGTACTTACTAGGTTTGGTCACGCGAGATGCGAAACAAGAAGCACCCGTGTTGAGATCGAGCTGCCGTCATCGAATTTCTGCCGAAAGATACTTGTGGCGTCATCTGGCATCGCTGAAGGAAAGCGCCGCGAAAGCAGACGGCAGAAATACGACGAGACAATGGAGAACATATCTTTTATTGGTAAATCACCGTTAAGTCATTTAATTTGTTTACGATAGTTTTCAAAATGCGTTGGCCGAAAAATATTTCACGCGCTTAAGCAGACGACATGGCCCGAACGACGCATTCAAAGCAAGCCGCCGCGCTCGTTGCAGTGCTCGCCTCGGCGCTTCCGTCGCGGCGCTTTCCTTCAGCGATGCCAGATGGCGCCACAAGTATCTTTCGGCAGAAATTCGATGACGGCGGCTCGATCTCATCACGGGTGCTTCTTGTTTCGCATCTCGCGTGACCAAACCTAGTAAGTACCACTTTTATACTTACTATGCCTTAAAACGGACAACAATTAGGAAGCTTTGTGCGCAGTTTCACCACAAACGAGCCAACGGTTGTGGCGGGAGAATTTTTCAAACCTGTGCCGATAAAGTTGCAGAACACGGTATTAGATCAAACACAATCATTACCATGGATGGCAATCAAATTACCTCATTACTAAGAAAATGCTCCAGTGTGGTATAAGAGCTTGCACTTTGCAGTACATTTTTTGCATTAATCATTGTTGACTGAGACAAGAGAAAGGTAAGAATAAAAACAGGGCAAATGCTTTCTGAGTTTCATAATGCACCTTATGTCCGTATGAATTATTGTATGCTTACGTAAGCCGAGCATCATATCTGATTGTTGGTTAAAAAAAGTGTCTCATTTTTTCTGGCTGTCATAGGACGGGGTACAGACTGGTGAGGAGGAGGAAGTTTTGCTCTACCAGCAGGCCAAGTTGTTCAATGAGAAAGACAGTGAATGGAAGGAGAGTGGCTTGCATGACATCAAGCTTATCCACAACCGTCTGACCCAACAGACTAAGCTGGTGATATACCAGCAGCCTGTGAGTTTCATGCAGCTCTCTAATGGAGTGCTCGCTTTTTTTCAGAGCAAGCCTTTTTATTTAAAAGGAACAGTTTTTGACCTTTCTCAGTCATGAGTTGTGTTCCACCCTACACCAGAGAATTGCTGTTTCATCCTTAAATCAGACAGTGCCCACTATGTTCGTTTAGGCATATTCGGCCTCCAAAATCCCAGCTCTGCTTTGATTGCTGAGCATATTCAGTTCAACTCAATGGATGTGAAACAGTTCCATTCTTTACTCTCACTTATACCTTACCATACTTACCTTACTTACACCCATACCCTACCTGTACAATGTATGTTCTTCATACGTTGTGTAAGATCGCCCTCAGAGTTCATATACCCGCATCCAGTGAGCACTAAAACTTCAAGTTCGCGCTGTTATTCAGGAAATAACAGACTGGATTCCAAGAGAAGGCGAGTGTAGCAAGGGGGCTGTAGAAAGTTAAATGGACAGATGAGATTTGGAAGTTTGCTGGAATAAGGTGGCCACAGCTGGCACCGGACAGGGTTAATTGGAGAGATATGAAGAAGCCTTTGTCCTACTTTGGGCATAGTTAGGCTGATGATGATGATCGTGATGAGAGCTTGAGATGAATGGACATATCCAGGGCCTAGCTGGTGGAAGGAAAACCTTGTGTGCCCTTTAGCATTTGGTGCCATCTAGTAAATTTCTCGATGTAGTGAAAGTGCAACTGTTTGGAATGTGCGCATACCTCAATCACTGGAGCTCAGTGTGTAATAAAAGTGCTTGATTGCAGCTAGAACAGGCCTGTCTTATGTAGCACCTTTCATTGAAATCTCTTACGTGACTGCTGCACCTTGTGTTATAGCAAAAATATATTTTGTTTTGCTGAGCCACTTTCTTGTCTCGAGCAGGCTTGCAACGTGCTACTCTCCCCTGAGCTTCAATTCACCAAGAGAGATGGCTGCACTGTTGAATGGTCAGCAACAAGCTTCTCAGACGACATTGGAAGTTCATACCTGCTTGCCCTACGTTTGAAGAGCAATGAAGCAGCGCAAGAATTTCTGGATGCAGTGGCACAACTGAGGTCCACTATGTCTAAATCAGCACTGTCTCCCGTAAGCAATGTGTACTAGAGCTATCAGCTGCCTGTAATTCCTTTAACAGTTCCATGTCAAACGGCGTACCACATATTCATGATAGCAGTCAGCACAAATTGCTGCTGAAACATTGCACCAATATTACCTTTCTAGGTTGCATTAACGTAACTAGTGTCCTCCTTTGGCAATGCCGAGACAACATATATAGAAAAACATTGCTGCAACATTTTTTGCGATGTTGTGTCCACATTTGACATATGTACACTCGGCGTCAAAAGTAAATGGAAGGCGACTTTGTCAAAACAATTTAATTTCTTTAAATCTAAAGCATAATGGTCCATGTTTGTCGGCGCACAGTGCAATTTGCAAATTCACAATTAGGCTGCACATATGTATTCAAGGATGCATGAATTGGAGGAGAAATTATTAATTTTTTGCGTTAATATTGCCTTCCATTTACTTTTGACGACACCTGTACATGCAGCATTGCCACAATGTTTCGTAACATAAATGTAACATTCTTGAAAAGTTCAGCAACTCTGCACGAGCATGCAGGCCTGCCACTTGGTAAGCTTCACAACATATCACAATGCTTTGCAAGGACCAACGAGAGTGACTCTCACTTAAGCTCCACAATACAGTACAATATGCAACTCATACACTCACCTCCGATCGGATAACATGAATTCAGGTTTATATAAGGGTGATAGTGGCAAATGGGTAATAAACACAGCTTTGGGACAAATTATTGGAGCTGTGCATGCAATCTATGGCAGGTTCAATAGAAGAGGTTTAGTTGCAAATTACTGCTAGCTTAAAAAAAAAATTGTTGACTGTAGCAAAGCCAGAAAAGCTCTGGAGCCCTGTGCTTGAAATATATTTGTCATGTTGCTTTATTGTTAGGATTCAAATGTTATAACAACGTTCATCATGCTATATTGCCTCAACGTTGCTTCTTGATGTTGTTCCAATGATGGCTCATAACCAATTTCTTTCATAACCAATTCTGAGCAAGTGGCTACGTCAGCAGATAGTGTCATCCTGACCAACTTATGGACACGTTGCTGCAACGTTGGAGCATGTTGCACAACATGATAAAACATTGCTGACATTGGCTTAATGTTCTGCATTTTGTACTAGTAGGGACTCTATGAAGAAAGATTGTCATAGGAACTCTATGAAGAAAGATTGTCAGTCTTTTTTTATGATGGTTTCCCTTCTTTTTTGAGTAGAAAGAGCTAGTTTTACTTATAGCTGCCTTGATCAAAAATTTTATGCCCTGAAAGAAAAAGTATTAGCAAGCTGGGAGCCACACTTTGTGTGGCTTTGTGTGATGGCAAGTACCGTACGTAGAAGGGTCACACTTTTTTTCCGCGGTTTTGACGATCTGCAGCCTGCTAAGGGACCGGCATTCTTGCGTGGAAGTTTTCCGACTACAGTGGAGCCCCAATTATTCGTCCCTTATGCTGAGACATGCATTTTTATCACCGCTGTCTCGGCGAATCCTTGTAGGGATGATAGAACGCACGCCCGGAGACTGGCACGATCGAATTCACTACAAGAAGTAACAGGTTGCTGGACCAGTTCACTGCCAAACTTGGTGTGATTCTAACTTAAAATCAAGATCCTGCCCTGATTTGGCACTCGAATGGCCGACAGTTCGGCGCGACGCACCGCGCGTACGACCATGTGTGTGACACATGGCTGTCAGTGTGAGGTGGCATTTGTCTCCATGGGCTGCTTTTTCATGCGCTTCAGTGTCAAAGACCTTGTGGAAATTATTTTACGTTCATTTTAATGTGAGTTTACAACAAACCGGTTACAAGATTTGACTTTTTATAGCAGGGGCGTAGCCAGGGAGGGGGCCCCCCCCCGAAATTTTTTCGAACTGTCACCGACCACAGCATGGCCCAAGTATATATCGCGACTTCTGCTATCATAGTTTTGTCCTTGCCCGGATCGTCTGTCTTTCTGTGTGTAAAATTTACTATCTGTGATTGCACAAGATGCTTATTTGCCTTGTTTGACGCACTATATAGAGTGACTTTTGCTTAGATACGTAGATTTAATGGAGACGTATGTGCGTGTAGTTAAATATCTTGTTGTGAGGTTTTGTGTATACATACAGTGACTGTTTCCAGTGACACTTTTTTGTCCTTCTAATGTATATTGTGCAGAACTCCTCGTTTTTACATGTGCTCACTGCTGCGACTAAAATTTTGGTGCAATTGCTCGCTATACACGACCGGTGACAGCTGCTGCTGCGCAATAAACTAGAACGAAGGACAGCGTCATTGAGATTTTTCCCTGGCCGTTGCATATGTACAAAAATGTAAAGGTTCTTGAAAGACAAAGATTCCTTAAAATATTTGTCCTCTGCTTGCTCATTTCATAGCCGTTACGTTTTTCATATCAGCGGCTTGCACTACTTTGCTGGTTTTGGATTGATATAGTTCTATACTTCGTGTGATATTTATTAAATATGCAAAAACATGGAAGCATTGGTATCAGGGTCTGCCACGATTTTTAAGACATACAAATACATTCTTTTATTTAAAAAATGAATATTTCACTTGTCTAGACAGTGCATAGCATTATCTAATACATAATGGCATTGCCTATATGCCAGTGCAGTTATTATTCTTGCGTTTGATCCCTCCACAAATTCTGTGAGGAGGCCGCGCTGCAACATGAGCCCCTCCCCCCCGACCAAATATCTGGCTACGCCACTGTTTTATAGTAAACTGATTCAAAGCACTTTCGCTGTGGCTTTGATGCGAAGCACGCAAGGCCTAGCGACACAGCACGTCCCAAAGAAATGCGCCGCTAGCGTGGGAGCACCCAGTTCTAGCTTTTTTTGCACGGCATAATGTTTTTTCCTTTCTGGTGCTAACACCGAGCGCGCAAGGTGACATAGCACCGCATGTTCGCGGTTCAGGCGGAGTTCGGCGCGCGCGGGACTTGATTCTGCGTGGTCATGCAGGCAGTTACCGTATTTATGCTTGTGTAGTTTAAAAATAAAATGAAAATTGTTTTTTGAGGAAAGAAAATGTCACAGTAACTGTCTCACATATCTTGGTGGACACCTGAACTGAGCTGTAAGGGAAGGGAGGCAGGTAGGAGTGAAAGAAGAGAGGAAGAAAGAGGTGCCGTGGATGGCTGCAGAGTAATTTTGACCACTTGGGGGTCTTTAGCATGCACTGACATCGCGCAGCTCAAGGGCGCACGCCCTTTTGCGTTTTGTTTCCATCAAAACGCGGCTGCCGCGGTCGGTCTGGTTCAAACCTTGGTACTCTGGCTGAGTAGACGAGTGCCTTAACCACTGAGCCACTGAGGCAGGTGCATGCAGCGTTAGGCACAGAATGTCAAATCCTCATCATGAATATCTGTCAAACTTTTCTGAAGGCAAACGATTTACTGGCAGGCTACCCACCAGTGGAGCTGCATGCACGCTGTCGTATTGCAAGCCTGCCTCCTTTTTACTACTCTTGATAGATTTTGCTATCCTAGTGAAGCAAAATCGCAACATTTAATAGCCCTGTTATTTACCATGAATCTGAACATAAGAACGGGGTGTAGGGTAAGGATTTTATGGAGGATGCACATAGTAAATGGACTCGTCAAGTATAGTATTTCTTTTAAGGCCGTTGGGGCAGTTTCTTGATGGCACATATGTCCGAAAAGAACACTGCAAGGAGGGACCCTATGGCCTCCCCTTGACTCTGTGCCTGGAATTAAATTTACAATCCCTTACTTCTTGGAGGTAGAAATGGTGACAGAAAATTTATCTTCAATTTTTAGCCTTTGATGTTCTAATGATGCAAAACTTGTGGCATTTTTGCACTTATGTTTGTTAGAATTGTGTCTCTGTTGCTTATACTCAGTACTTATGTTGGATGACAGTTTTCTTAAAATCTTCTAATATATGCTTTTTCCTTGTTTAGTCCAAGAACATGGTGAATGGCGCTGACGAAGAAGCCATGGATAACCCTGCGCAGAGTCGTTCAGAATAAGGACAAGAGGAACTTCAAACTGCTGTCCTTTATTTTCATTCATTATATTTTATTTTAATTTTCAGTGTCAGTTTTATGGATACGAGATGTTATTTGGAGATCAGAAACAATCCTACCACATTAATGTTAGTATAATCAGCACTGGTGCCCCAGATAAGAGTACCGATTGGAAGAGGCAAGAACAATTAGGAGCGATTTCTGGGCTCAATACTTTTTGCATGTTGTTTCAAGAGTGCTCACTCTGAAGTTTTCTGTGTGCGAGGTGTCACTGAAAGGTTTATTTTGCCCCATGAGGCAGAGTAAAAACCACATGTGTTGTGTTTGTATAAAATTTGTACACTGTACATGTGTGGCAAGTCTGCTTTCTTGGAGAAACAGAGTTTGAAGAAGAAAATAAAGAAAGCTTTCTGCATGAGACTACTTCTCAACTTTCTATCCAAGAACTGATTCATCTGCTTCCACTAATGCAATTCAAACCGTGTATTCCCCTTTGAATACCTGCTTGTTCTTCTATCACAAAGATGCAGCAGTTGACCACAAAATACTGGTCTGCACAAAGAGTTAAAAATGGAGCTGGCTCTGTGGGCTTTCTCAGCAGGCTTCCATGTTTTCTTCAGTGCTGGCTATCAAGGAGAACGAGATGTGTTTTGCTTTAACTTCTATTGTTACTGCATGTCAGGGAATGATGTTCTGTGGCTCTTTAAATGTCTGCAGAACTACAAAATTATTTCAGCTGTCCTTAGGTCATTTTGAACAGCTGACTATTTGATGCCCAATGGGAACGAACTGGTGGCATTTGTAAATGAGAACACTTTAGCATGCCGAATAATTAAGTGACCTGAACAATCTTCCAATATGAGATTTCAACGGTACAGTGCTATGATGTGTTACTGCACCAGGCGCCTTGAAGACAATTGTGGACTATGTTGTGGACATATGGCACATTGCCACTCTTGTCGAAGTGTAGTAGAACATTGTTGGTGAACTTGATTGAACATATTGCCACTCTTGTCGAAGTGTAGTAGAACATTGTTGGTGAACTTGATGGAACGAGGGCATTGTTTCTTGACATCGGGGACAAACGAAGGTGCTCCTTCAAATTGGGGACGAACTATTGGCAACAGTGATGTTGCTTCTTTAAACGGTGGATGAACTTGATAAAATCGGGAGGTTTATTCTTGAAGCTGTGGACGAACTGGATGCGAAGATGCAGTTCCTTCTAGGGCTGGTTGCACGGGTGCTGTGAATTCTTGGGCGTTGCGAGTCGTTTTCTCGTGTTGCAAGGCTGTCTTTGAAGCTAGTGAAGGAAATACTTGATCCTTCTGTAGTAGCAGTGGTCTATTTAGAAATAATGAAAAGAAAGGAAAAGATTTTTGTTAGCCCCGGAATCTGCCATCGCTACGGGAAGCACCTGAGCTAGGGCAGCGGAAATAAAGGGATATAGCAGCAGGCTGGAGAAATGAAGTGAAAGAGGTGAGGGGACAGGCAGAAAGGATATGTGGGAGAGAGGTACAATATACAAGTATCCTATTTACACTATTAACATATGTACGGGTCGGGCAGGTGTGATGTCCATAATCAATGATCCTTCTGATAAACCACGTTCTTCGTGAACACCTAGCGATGAGACGCCAGTTACTAAACTGTCTCTCATTGCCTCTTCTGGGGATGAAAAAGCGGGCACGTTTGTCAGGTCTCGGAGTGCGGCTATGTATTCTGTAACTGACTCAGTTGGCTGCTGCATTCGGTTGTAAATTTTCGTTGTACCACAGCCAAATTGGTCGAGAGTGAAAATTGGTGAGCAAGCAATGCTACTGCAGCCTGATACACATCAGGCGTACGCAACGTCTCCTGTTTCGGTAGACGCCGCCGACGGGCACGACACAATCTCCAATTGAGTTGTATATATATAGTGCGTGCAAAATAAATTTTTGCGACCAATTCGTCCCCTGAATTCTAAATCAACATGTGATTACATGTTTTCAGGCGATGCTGAAGAAGTACCGGATAAGTACAAAGGTTTATATCGATTGTGCCCATGGCACCACCGGCGTCCCCGTAAGGAACTCAGGCGTTTGAAGACCGGTGAACCCCTGCGTTGGGTTCGACATTTTAATTTCTTTATCCTGTAACTTCAGCAGTATTTTATTTCTTCAACTCCAGTTGGTTATGTTCACTGCAGCTTCTATTACGTGGTACAGTCGTTCCTCAGCTCAATTTTCAAACTTCCTGGCAAAAATAAGACACTTTGGAAATTCTAAAGTGTGCTTGGCGAAAGCCCTGTACGTGGTCTACCCACTGCCGCTTCCCCGAACCGCTTGGCGCGTGGTGGGCTTCCCGCATTTGCGGTTTTTATTGTCTTTGGCGACTGCGGTCGCTTTTTTTATTGTAGTGTTAGAGCGCAGCTCTTTGGCGCCCGTTTCGCGGCGTCGCCGTCGCCGTTGTCCGTTCGGCGTTCATTGTGTTCGTTGGCGTTGTCGTTTTACACTCCGATCATATTAAGGAAAGGAAGTGCGTATAACTGGCTCTGTGGGTCAGTGGACGCCTGAATCGCGCTTTTGTGTTGTTGTTGGGGCCGCAAGAGCTGTTGCCTAGCAACCTTCGCGGTGGACACCCGAACCGAGGAAATGGGAGTGAAAGAAGAAAGACAGAGGGGCCGTAGTGAAGAAAATGAAAATTGTATTTGAGGAAACGAAATTAGTCTCGCATATATCTCGGTGGGCACACACATCCGTTTGTAGAGAAAGTGGGAGTGTAAGAAACAAAGAGGCCCGGGCCCGTGGTGAAGAAAATATGATTTTGAGGACAGAAGGTTCCGCCGCTGCGCGGAGGAGAGGTCACAGTTGGCACGATTCCAGCGCGCGGACAGACACCGCGAGCATGAGCCATTAAAGGCTTTCGCGGTAATACCCAACATGGGGGGTGACGTCATCGGCTTCTCCGACCAATGCTCAATATGGCGGATGGCGACTTCCTTGATGTACGAAAATGGTGGCAGCCTCCCCGATTTCTCGATGGCCGGTTACAAGAATATGGTTGCGGCCTCCAGGACTCCTAAATGGCCGGTTGCAAAAATGACGTGGCCGCCTGGACTCCCACCCGCCGCGGTAACATGGACATGGCTTCACATGAAGACAGACGACAAGCGCGGGTTCGCACGCTTGAGAGGCAATATGGTTATAAAGAGGGCGTCTATTACGTGGACATCACAGGGCCGTCGCCCGCGGGATTCTTCACGGCTGCCGTAGTCCACCAGGGAATGAATGTCGATGGGCTATCTTTTCGAGCCCCAAATTCAACACGAGCGGAGGAAGTCGCAATAGCTCTCGCTGCCGCCGATCCAAAATCGAAAACGGTAATCACAGACTCTCGCCGGGCCTGTGAACATTATCTTGCAGGCGAAATATCACCTCTTGCCTCGCAAATTCTAAGACGCGCTCTCGACGATCTAACTCGCACAAAAGTGATCTGGGCTCCTGGCCACCAGGGTCTACGAGGCAATGAGGCCGCTGATGCGGCCGCCCGAGCGCTCACACACCGGGCTCCTCATCCTAGCTCTCATGGCTCAGAAGCTCATAAACCGCTTCTGCGGTTCCGCGAAATCCTAATTTATTATTGCGACAGCCACCGTCTCTACCCGGCACCCGCCAAGGGGCTGAGTAAGGTGGAGGAGCGAACTCTGCGGCGCCTGCAGACAGGAACCCTTCTCTGTCCTGCAATAGCAAAACACTTCGATCCGAACACAGATGGGCGCTGCCCGCACTGTGGAGAGATCTGCGATATCTTTCACATGGTGTGGGCATGTACTCAGAATCCTCACCTTCCCCCCTCCCCCACCCCCACCCGAGAGGCATGGGAGACTGCCCTCCTCAACTGCTCCACACTGGAGTCCCAAAGGGCTCTGGTCAAGCGGGCGCGAGACGGGGCCTCGTCATGCGGTGTCCCGGACTAAGGATACCGACCCGGCCCCTTGTAAGGGTCTGGATCGCGCTGACGAGCGCCTCCTCATCAAAATTCTTACTAACACTGTACTGTGCCCGGCGGTGCTTAAACATTTCAATACATCCTTTGATGGCGCGTGCCAGTTCTGTGGGGAGGTGGCTGACACCTTCCACATGGTTTGGGCGTGTCAGTCAAACCCATCTATCCCCCCCAACCCCAACCCCAGCAGAGAGGACTGGCGGCCCTGCTCGGCTGTCAGGACCTAAAGACCCAAAAGGCCTTGGTTCACCGGACGCGGGCGGCGTTGCTTGCCAATGCGGCCCCGGAATAGGGGCTCCACCTAGTATTGTTAGGGGAAAGGGCCAATAGGGCCTACCCCAATCACCTCTCTGTAAATATTTATTGTATTATAAATGTTTTTCACCACCACCACCGACCATGCAGCAGGGTTTTTCTTTTTTTTACTCTCAAGCTCTATTTGATTAAAGTTTTTCACCACCACCACCGCGGTGGTGATAGAGTGCTCGGCAACTGAGCCGGCGTTCACGGGTTCGAACCCGGTCGCGGCGGACGCATTTCAATAGGGGCGAAATGGAAAGGCGCCCGTGTGCTATTTGCGATGTCCCAGGTGGTAGAAATTATTGCGGAGCCCTCCACTACAGCATTTTTCTCTCTTCTTTCACTCCTTCCTTATGGCGCGGTTGGAGTGTCCACCGAGATGTGACAATTACTGCACCATTTCCTTTCTTCATAAACCAATTTTCACCTGGCTTCCTCAATAACTGATAGCGAAAATGGTGACCAACGACCTTCTTCCTTCCTTTCAAAGGTGTCATCACATGGTTGCTCTACGTATTGTAGTTCTGTACTTCAGTAACACAGCAGCCTATGATTGTATTTCGAAACTTTTGAGCTTAATCAACGCGCTGTACATTCAAAAAAAAAACACGATGGAAATTGAGACCAGGAAAGTCCTCCCACTTCCAGCGACCGCACAAGGGCATGACGTCACAAGCTTGTATGACGTCACAAGCGTCGTCTGCTATCCCTGCTGCAATGCACGCAGCGAGGTCTTTTCTCCACTGTACTACTTCAGGCGATCGAAGTAGTATATATAGACGCCTCATATATGAGTGACTGGTGGCTAAAAAGCGATATCAGTGGCGGTGTATTTAGAGAGCAGTGTAAAAAAAATTGCACCCCTAAGTGTGCATTTTAGTGTCTATAACTCGCACCCTCCCAAAAGGGTGCAAAAAATGCTTGTCAAACCCATAGTAAAGGTGGGATCGTTACAGTTGCACCCCTTTTCTGACTGTTTTACAGTACAGCTTCATATGTTTTGATTGCTTTAAAAGACACTGATCAATTTTTTGGTGGGTGCACTCTTGGAGGGAAGCTATGCATTCCCTACGAAAAGCTGCCAACGGCCTGTCTAACTTTGCACTAGTCTTACGCCGTCCCCAACTGCAATTATATATCTTTCACAGTGTTTCCGCATCTGTTTGCTGTGGAGTCAGATTTGTGATATATGCATGGTGTTCACGGCGTGATTTTTCTGAATATATTTAAAACAATTAGCAACGATTACGTTACTTCCTAATGCGAAATTTGGGCGCAACTCATCAGCTGTTTCAGCTTTTCGATAGATTGAGGCAAAGAATTCGAGCAAGACATGTAGTACAATTACAGACAATTGCTATTTTTCACACATTTTCTTAAACACTCCACTAACAGTTCTTGATTGTGTAGGGTCTGCTCGCGGGCAAGTCAAATCTCGCGCCGCTCACCGCGGGTAGCCTCGGACCCCTTCTTCCCGAGTGGGGGGGCGGGGGGAGCGAGGCTGGGAGAAAGCCTTTATAAGGCGAGACCGGGAAGGCTCGCGTCTCTCGCTCTTGGACCAGCCCTGCGAAAGGACCACCTGACCCAGCTGCCACGACGACGACCGGCCCCCCTGATGTGAGAATAAACCCTTTGTACAAAGTCCTGCCTCGAGTGATTGCCTGTGCGTCCCCCCGCAGAGGAATTGCCCACAAATAATGGCGCCCAGCGTGCGGCTTTAATTAACACCTTGTGGACGATTTCTCTGCCGATTTTGGGACGTGCAGCCAGACTCGTGGCAGGCCCTCTTTGTTCAGGGCCACGCCGGACCGATAGGGTTAAGGAGCGGGTCAGGCGGAATGTTCGCGGGGTAGCGACTTGTGTAGTGTTGTAAATTTGTTAGGGGTTTTGTGTTGTGTATTTCCGCGTGTTTGTAGTGTGGGGCTTAAATAGGGGAGATAAACACGTTCTCCCCGCTTAAGCACGGCTGACACAGTTCAAAACCGCGCGGACCCCACCCCGTGGTCGCGTACGCTACTGAGCGCACGCCGACCACGGCGGGCCTTGCTCTGCGGGAACAAAGGAACGACACACTGGCTGACACAAACAAGGCATTTATTGCTATAGCAACAATAACGCCAGCTAGCAACAAAATACACTGAGGAATCTAGGATGTCCGACTCACCAGCACGGCTACGAGCGAACGTCCGCCCACGGTAGGGCAAAGGGAACTCCGAGGTCGAGCGGGACGGGCTCGGCGGGAGTAAGTTGCGACCGAGAGGCGCCCGTCGACGAAGAGCGAAGCTGCGAGCGAAACGTCTGCTCGCTTCCCGATGCGAGAGAGAAGAGACCTAGCCTTCCCCCGCGCGCGAGCGACCAAACACGCCATCCGTGGCGCTGCTGTCGCTGCGACGCGAGCGCCCTCCCCTGTTAGCTAGAGTAACCAAACTAAAGGGAGTGCTTTTCGGGGGCAGCTAACAACAGTGGGGTGCAGTGCGGGAAAGTGAACGCAGGGGACGAAGGCGTCCCCACATCCCCCCAACCTTAAACAGACCCACGCGCCTGCAAGTTACATGCTATGGAGGAGTCTCCTGGTCTTCATGCACTTGAGGCAGGTCGTGCAGCGGAGGTCACGCCGACAGGGTGCACGCAGTCTTCCGCGGTATTCCGAAGGCGGCGTGAAGGTCTCCGCTGGGACGACTCGCATGGCCCGCGGGCTAAGTGCCCGCAGGCCCGCGAAGAGGAGGGCCGGTTGACCACCGCAGGCCAAGATTCCGCAGTAGTCGCCAGGGCAACAGCAGCCAGAGGTGGCTGCTGTCTGGTCTCGCCACAGCTGCCCCGGATGGATGCGGCGAACAGGATACAGGCCGCTCCGTCGCAGCAGGCGGCAGCGAGACGATGTGCACAGGACAGCAAGCCGCAGTGGCTCCGCTGGATCTGAAAGATTGCCAAAACACACTCCGCATGCCTTTAACGTAGGTCACGGGAGGGGAAACTGCGTACACAAAGGCCTGGTGGCTCAATGCTCAACTCGCTAGCAAAACGTGTCGGGCGGCTGTGCAACGCAAAGTTCGAGTGAACAAAGCCCTTTCTTGAGTTGAACGAGAATGCTCGGTTCATGCGAGGTTAAAAAAAAACAGGCGGCCAGCAAAGTGCGCCCCCTATCAACACCACGGTCCGGTGGTCGTGTCACTTTTGACATGGCGCAGGCAGCTATGAATAGCCTTAGGCCTCACTACCATAGTGGCGGTCGATGACCCCCAACAAAAGAAAGACCCGAAACGGGTTTCGTGCGCGCAGCCGCGAGGAGACATCAGCGTTGTGGGGTGGTCCTCCCCGCTCACTGCACAAAGCAGCTTCTGAGCGATCGGCGCCCACCGTATCGGACGGTGTCGGAACGCCCGGTGCCGAGCTGCAATACCAGCGAGCTCGTTACGGCACCCGTGGCCCCAGGCCACCCGGCTCCCAGAGCCGCGACTCCCAGAGTCGAAAAAGAGACAGCGAGAAAATATATACAGAAAACTCGGACCACCCACGCGGCTTCCGTACTCACTCGCTTCGGGCTCGGCAACTCCGCGGGCGCTAGGCCTCGCGCTCCCTCGATGCGGACCAAGTGTTTCTTGAAGAAACTCCAGGAAGAAAACTTCACAAAAAAATATGCTGAGCATGTCGAAAAGTTCAAACATGCTGCAGCGCAATACACCTCGCACTCAAGAAAGCATGCCGCAGGTCCTAGCGATCAAAATTCACACTAGGCCTACCACTTGTCAAGTACGGACAAAGAGCGTTCCTCGAACCGAACTGACAGTCGTCCAATGTTCCAAGAGCAGGCCCCACGTTGGGCGCCAGATATGGGGTTAAAATGGGGAGATAAACACGTATTCCCCGTTTAAGCGCGGATGACACAGTTCAAAACCGCGCGGACCCCACCCCGTGGTCGCGTACGCTACTGAGCGCACGCCGACCACGGCGGGCCTTGCTCTGCGGGAACAAAGGAACGACACACTGGCTGACACAAACAAGGCATTTATTGCTATAGCAACAACAACGCCAGCTAGCAACAAAATACACTGAGGAATCTAGGATGTCCGACTCACCAGCACGGCTACGAGCGAACGTCCGCCCACGGTAGGGCAAAGGGAACTCCGAGGTCGAGCGGGACGGGCTCGGCGGGAGTAAGTTCCGACCGAGAGGCGCCCGTCGACGAAGAGCGAAGCTGCGAGCGAAACGTCTGCTCGCTTCCCGATGCGAGAGAGAAGAGACCTAGCCTTCCCCCGCGCGCGAGCGGCCAAACACGCCATCCGTGGCGCTGCTGTCGCTGCGACGCGAGCGCCCTCCCCTGTTAGCTAGAGTAACCAAACTAAAGGGAGTGCTTTTCGGGGGCAGCTAACAACAGTGGGGTGCAGTGCGGGAAAGTGAACGCAGGGGACGAAGGCGTCCCCACAGTAGATAGATTGTTGTGTATGTGAATGTTCTTGTTGCCATGCAGTTAGCCGGTGCGGCCGGACAGTTAGCGCGAACTATGCCTCCCAGAAAGGATGTTTCAGCCACGGCTTTGGATGGCGGGGCAGCCGGTAGTGAGACGGCCGACGCGGCGGCCGTAATGGGGCAGGTGACTGAGATGTTTGCCGCATTAGCCCGTCAGCTCGGTTCGGTGGCTGGCGCCAACCAGGCCGCAGCATCGGTAGCATCGGCGACAGCATCGCGCCCGCGGATAAATATGGAGGTCCCCTCCTTTTCCGGGTACACGGACGCGAAATCAGTCCACGAGTTTCTACAACAACTCGAGGACTACCAGACGGCTCTGGGCGCCCCAGATGACGTAATGCTAGGGCAGGTCCTGCCTGTAGCACTCGTCGAGAGCGCGGCGCGATGGAGGCGCTGCCAGCCGACTTTCCAGTCGATGGCGGACTTCAAAGACCGTTTCCGCGCCGAGTTCTTGCCGCCTGATTATGAGCGCCGGATGCTGGAGGAGCTCGCGTTGCGCACCCAACACCCAGAGGAAAGCCTCCTCGAGTACGTACGCGCAATGCAAGAGCTGTACAAGAGGGCAGATCCGACGGCAACCGACCGAGATCAGGTTGCGCGTGTGATCAGGCAGTGCCATCCACGCTTCAAGCCGTATCTGCGGGGCCGCAGTTTTACAAACCTCGAGGCCCTAGCGCAGGAGGCCAAGACCGTGCAGGCGGATTTACTCGCCGAACTGCGCTACCAGCCGCCCCCCAGGCCGGCCGAATCGCTAGAACCGGGATGCGCATGGGATGGAGGCCGAGAATGCGCGATGAGGGCTCGGCGCGCCGAGGTAATGGCCGTGGAAAGGCAGGTGGAACCCCCTGTTGTCCCTCGCGCGCTTGACCCGTACGCATTCGAGCAGCGGCGTCGTGCCGGCCTCACAGGCCACGCGCCGAGCGAGCGTCAGGAATGCGCGGAGAAAGGGGAGAGTCGTCCCCAACCGCTTCGTGGAACGAGGGGTCCTCCGTCCACGCGGCGGGTGAATGACCGGCTTTGCTGGAATTGCAACCAGCCCGGCCACGTGGCACGCGAATGCCAAGCTAGGCGTATGCAGGGAAACGCCAGGCGCTGGCGGTGATGTCTGGTGGCACCGACCTTTCACCGTCAGCGGGAGAATTTCATGGTTGTCAAGGCGCTAGTCAGGAAAAGAACTCCCGCGCCGGCGACGGAGAGGCCTTTGTCCCGCTCGCCTGTAGAGCTCAGGGAGTCGTTCCGCGCTCAAGCCCTTTTATGCTAGTGCAGTTAGCGGGTCGATGCTACTCTGCACTCGTAGACACGGGCTCAACGCTGTCACTGGTCGGTGACGAGGTGTACGAGGCCTGCCGGATAGGTAACATCCGTGTCAGACCGGCCGAAACCCCGTTAAGCTTAGCAGCTGGGGCGGCAAAGGCAAAGGGAGCAGTGCGTCTTACGATGCGCTTTGACGGCAGAAAGCGGAGACATCGCTTCGTCTATCTGCCTGGCTTGTCGATACCAGTAATTCTGGGAAGGGATTTTTTCTCGAGCGAAGGCATTGTGCTCGACATGGGGGAGAATGGCTATCGTTACAGCCAGCTCGCCCCCCTCATTCCCTTCGAAAGCTCATCCTTGCCCGGCTGTCCGGCACAAAAGGTGGGTGTCCACACCTGTGCGACAGAAAGGCAGGTGAGCTCCCTCGAGATGCTGAGAGACGGTGGCCCGTTAGAAGCGATTATTGCGTCTTTCTCAGGACCCAGTAGTCAGCGCCGAAGGCTCGCGGAAACTTTACTCCCGTTTTCGGATTGCTTCACGGAGAAACCGGGCAGAACCGACCTGCTTCAGCACGAGATTCAGACGGGTGATACGCGCCCTTTCAGGTGTAACCCGAGGCCGTTAAGTGCGCATAAGAGGCAGCTTCTCGACTGTGCCCTTGACGAGATGATTGATACCGGTGCGGTGAGACCCTCACAAAGTCCCTGGGCGTCACCAGTGGTTCTAGCGCCGAAGAAAGATGGATCGGTCAGGCTGTGTGTTGATTATCGTAAGCTCAACTCACTGACGCCTACCGTTGCGTACCCTTTTCAGTCGATCGAGGCTGTGATGTACGCGTTAGGGAACGCGAGGTTCTTCACAGTCCTGGATGCAAGCAGAGGGTACCTGCAGATTGAGGTGGCCGAAGGTGACATTGAGAAAACCGCATTCACCTGCCACCGCGGGCTCTTCGAATTTACTCGACTCCCGTTTGGTTTGTCTAACGCCCCGAGCACGTTCATGCGACTGATGGACATCGTGCTGGGCGATGCAAGGTTCAACTACGCCATGGCGTACCTCGACGACGTTGTGATATTCTCACAGTCGTTCGAGGAGCACCTCATTCACCTGAATTCCGTTCTCGATAGAATGAGACGTGCCGGTCTAACCATCAATCCAAAGAAAGTGCAGTTGGCATCGAAGAGAGTGAACCTCTTGGGCTTTGTCGTGGATGATGGCACACTGAGACCGAATGATGACAAACTGCAGGCAATTCTGAACTACCCCTGCCCCATGGATGTGAAAAGCTTGCAGAGGTTTTTGGGGATGGTTGCGTTCTACAGGCAATTCATCCCGCGCTGTTCGGAGCTTGCAAGGCCGCTGAACCTGCTGTTGCGTAAAGGCTCGATGTGGGTCTGGGGCAAGGAACAGAGTGACGCATTTGTTGCCTTGGCTCGCGCGATAGCGAATACCGCTAGTCTGCGCCTCCCCGACCTGAACAAGCAGTTTGTCTTGCAGACAGACGCTAGTGACTACGGTGTTGGAGCTGTTTTGTTGCAGGAACACGAGGGCAAACTGCGCCCTGTCGCGTTCGCTAGTCGCACGCTCACATCGGCGGAGCGGAATTACTCCGTGACCGAAAAGGAATGCCTGGCGATCATGTTCGCATTGTCGAAGTTCGACATGTACCTAGATGGAGCGGTCTTCACCGTGCAGACAGATCATCAGGCATTGTCTTGGTTAAAGAGGCTCAAGAACCCCGCAGGCAGACTCGCGAGATGGGCGCTGACGTTGCAACGTTACGCGTACGCCATCGAGTACCGCCGGGGCAGCTTGAACAAGGTGGCCGATGCTTTATCGCGCGCACCGTGTAATGCTGGCGGAAGCGCTTCAGAGGCGCAGCCCAGCTTTGAAAAAAGCGGCGTCATCGCTGTTGGAGAGGAGGAGAGGGCGGACGGGAGTGTCGCGCCCGGTTTGGAGAGAGGAGACGGACAAAGGTCCCGCACGGTGCTGTGACGGAAGGGAAACACAGCAGCTCGTGGCGGCGACCGCTCGCCTGCCTAGGAGCGAGGCAGAAAGAAATCTGTCTTGGGGAGTAGCGGTCAGTAGAGAAGAGCTGATCGAGGCCCAGAAAGCAGACGGTCTTTGCCAGCGGGTGCTGAAGGAGCTTGCGAGCAGCGCAGCTTGCACCGGGAACGCTGAGGGCAAGTACGACGCGTATCTGCTGGGCGATGATGGCTTGCTGCTCCGCTATATTCCCCAACTTGACGAGGAAGAGGCGATAGCATCCCCTTTCCGAGTCGTGGTCCCGAGAAGGTTGCGGAAACGGTTCCTGCAGTACTTCCATGACTCAGCGCTGGCAGGCCATGGCAGCGGCAGTAAGACTTACGACAAGTTATGCCGTGTCGCGACCTGGCCAGGCATGAGAAAGGATGTGCTGGGATACGCCCGTACCTGCCCGGTATGCCAGGTAGCCAAGCCTCGGGCGGGCAAGCCCGCTGGCGTGATGAAGGCGGTAGTTAGCAACTACCCGTGGCAAGTGGTCGCGTGCGATATCATGGGACCCCTCCCTCGGTCCGCGCGCGGAAACCAATTCATCCTGGTAATAACGGACCACTATTCCAAGTGGGTTGAGGTTTCCCCCTTAGGAAGCTTGTGTCGGAACGAATTTGGGAAAAACTGTTGGAGACTTTCACTCGTTTCGGTTTCCCTTCCGACCTGATTACAGACAATGCTTCGTATTTCACAAGCAAAGTCTTTGTAGACTCTTGTAGGGCGCTTCAAATCCGCCACAGGAGAACGAGTCCCTACCACGCTCAGAGCAACATAACCGAGCGGGTGAATCGAAATCTGAAGAGCATGCTGGTCGCGACGACCGAGCAGCACAGAGATTGGGACGCGCGGCTGTCCGAACTGGCGTTCGCTACAAGGACAACCGTGAACAGGTCAGTGGGTATTACACCCGCTTACTTGAATTTTGGGAGAGAGATCGCTTTTCCGCTAGAGAATGCCCTACTCGACGCGGCGGGGCCTGCGCCCCCTCCGCTTTCGCAGTACGCGGCAAGGCTCCGGGAGCGCCTGGAGGCAGCGCAGCGAGCAGCCCGCGAAAACCTCGATGTGGCGCGCATGGAGCAGGCGGATCAGTACAACAAAGGTCGCCGTCACGTCGTTTTCAACACGGGCGACTTAGTACTCAAGAGAACGCACCCACTTAGTAACGCAGCGCGCGGTTTCGCCGCGTCGCTAGCGCACAAGTGGGCTGGGCCGTACGAAGTTACGGCACGGACTACGCCGCTCACCTACCAGCTGCGGTTGTTGACAAACGGCGAAATCGCCGGTCCGGTGCATGTCGCTGATTTGAAGGCTTTCCACCTTCGCAAGGACGATGACTGCGAAGCGGTGGAAAATCAGCGCGATGCGGCGATCTCACCCCCGGGAGGACGAGCAGGTAGCGGTGCGGTTCGCAACCGACGCTACAACCTGAGGACCAGGTAGCACCCGTGTCTCTCGATCAATTATCACTCGCAGTGCTCTCGCCCTCTCAGTATGTCTTCTAGGAAGCTCCAGCGGACCGACGCCCGTGGCTCGAACTCCAGAAGGCAAGGCAGACCACCGTCGAACGGTGGCCGCCATCAAGGCGCGCCACCCGGCTGGCGGCAGGAGCCGCGCGAATAGCGCAGGTTCCACGGCCGCGGTGGCCCCCACCGCCAGTCTAACCGCGCGCCTGACCACTGGAGAGAACCTCCCAGTGGTGCAGGACAACGCAAGAGGGCCAGTGACGACCAGGCGCAGGGCCCCCCTCAGGACCCAGCCGGCGCTTCGGCCGCCGAGCAGCCGCAACCCAAGCGGCCCAGGGTCCTGCGGCACGTGGCCACCTGGACCACGGTCGCCAACGGAGCGGCCATCTCTTACTGCGCGCGGTCCAGGTGGCGGGACCAGGCGCAGCCCCTTCGCGGCGGAAAAGCGCTTGGCGGCTGCAGCGCCTTCCCCCGCTGCGCCACTGCAGAGGGGCAGCCCGGAGGAGGCGGCCCTCCGCATCCTCCAGTCCAGCCGGCCAGACCTGCTGTCCCCGGCGGCCGAGGAGCTTTGGAGGGCGCTGCCGGCAGGGCCCCCAGCGGAGCCAGGCGCCTCGCTCCCCCAGGCGGCTCGTGAGGAGCCCATCCAGCCAGCGGTGAGCGGCCCCCCGGCGAGCACCCCTCCCCCCTGCGACGACTCTATGGACCCGGACCCGGAGGTCATCGACCGCCTACTGGCGGACCCCGGGACGGACGTTTGAGGGGGGGGGGGAGATGTAGGGTCTGCTCGCGGGCAAGTCAAATCTCGCGCCGCTCACCGCGGGTAGCCTCGGACCCCTTCTTCCAGAGTGGGGGGGGCGGGGGGAGCGAGGCTGGGAGAAAGCCTTTATAAGGCGAGACCGGGAAGGCTCGCGTCTCTCGCTCTTGGACCAGCCCTGCGAAAGGACCACCTGACCCAGCTGCCACGACGACGACCGGCCCCCCTGATGTGAGAATAAACCCTTTGTACAAAGTCCTGCCTCGAGTGACTGCCTGTGCGTCCCCCCGCAGAGGAATTGCCCACAATTGTTATTAAGGAAGCTTCGTGGTCGGAGAAATAGATGGATATATGCTCGACTTGCTGCACCAATGCCTGGTTAATTCTCAAAGACGAGGTCCACGTTAAAGTATTTCGCGAGGTTGTCACAGCCGTGGGAGGCGTTACGAGCGAGAGGAACGGCATATTCTCCCGCTTAAGTGTAAATTCCTGTTCGTCTTTATATCTACATTAAACTCCCCACCCACCCTGCAACTCAGCACAATGAACGCTGACGGCCTATGGCTTCAGCGCCGCGTTTCTGGCGCAACGTTGTCGATGCCAACGCATGCAGCGCACATCTGTCACTACCGCCAAGTTAAAGGGAAACTCCGGCGATTTTTCGATGTTCATCGATCGAAATGAAATTTTAAGTCTGTATTCTTTATGGTAGTCCGATGTCTCATGTAAAATTTCGCACCTGAAAGCGGTGTAGTTTTTTCGCAAGCGAATTTTGAAGACAAGCGCTCCTCGACGCGAGCGGCACCCATCGATCGAGCGACTTCAACAGGCCACTCTGTACTGTGACGTCACTAGCGTGTCGGCGTGTCAATAGCTGGTCGGGCGCGCGCTGGCGTTGGCAGTGCAGGGGAAAACTGAAAATTGATTTTGAGGAAAGTAAATGACGCAGTAACAGACACCCGAACCGCGACGTAAGGGAGGAGTGAAAGAAGAAAGGAAGAAAGAGGTGCTGTAGTGCAGGTCTCCGGAATTATTTCGACCACCTGCGCAATTTCGCGCCATCTCAATGTGCCTGATGTGATGTTTGGTTTATGGGGTTTAACGTCCCAAAGCGACTAAGGCTATGAGAGACGCCGTAGTGGAGGGCTCCGGAAATTTCGACCACCTGGGGTTCTTTAACGTGCACTGACATCGCACAGTACACGGGCCTCTAGAATTTCTCCTCCAAAGAAATTCAACCGCCGCGGCCGGGATCGAACCCGCGTCTTTCGGGTCAGCAGCCGAGCACCATAACCACTGAGCCACCGCGGCGGCCCTGATGTGATGTGTACGCCAGAGTGATGGGTCACGGCAGCTTCTGATGTGCTGTGGGCTGCACAAATTCTTCATCTGTGACAACGGGCGTGATCTACGATAGGTTTCCTAGCTTTAAGAACCTTCGCGACAATTGGGTGAGAGCTGTCCGCCGTGTCTACTGGTCTCCGAGGGATCATTCCCGCTTGTGCTCGGAACATTTCGCGCCAGATTGCTATGAAGACATCCTGTATCTCAGAGGAAGCTTTGGACTCACTAAGGCTTCGTTCAACCGGCGCTTGAAGGCAGATTCTGTGCCAACGTTATTCGAGTACAACCGCCCATCGCAACGGCCAGCTGAACGAAGCGTGGCCGTCAAGAGGAAGCAGACCACAGTGAGCGTGCTCAAAGTATGTTGGATTGTAGAACTGTAGCTGGCGTGAATTCACTTCCAAAAGCGCGCCGTCGAGACAAAGCTTCGCAAAGAGAGGACTGTTGCTGATGCATTCCCCTGTAAGGACGTTGTGCACAGCGGCAACGTCCGGTTACGAAGTAAGGATGCCTTGCGGCTGGCAAACGGATTTGTAACCAGTCGAATTCTCTATTCGACTCCTTATCTCCACCTACGGAAACAAGAGGAGGACGCCCTTGAGGTCATCCTTCGCAAAATTGTTAAACGTGCCCTTGACCTCCCCATCACTACTTCAAACAGCCGGCTTATGGCTCTTGGGGTGGTGAATACTTTCCGGGAACTCCGGGAGGCGCACCTTACAAACCAGTACACGCGCTTGTCGCTAACGGAGTCGGGTCGCCGCCTTCTTGCTCGACTCCATATCCAACACACCCCTCCAATGGAAGACAGGTTTCGCATCCCGGAACTGTGGAGACGTGCCCTCCACGTGCGGCCTCTTCCAGCAAACATGTCACATGAAGACCATAATGGTCGGCGCCTGGCACGAGCGGAAGCGCTAGCCCGATATTATGGCAACAGAACAGGTGTATACTACGTGGACGCCTCCGGCCCTCACCACGGGGGATGGTACACGGCCGCGGTAGTTCACAACAGCAACACAGTTAACGGCCTAACTTTCAGAGCCCGCAGTGCAACACAAGCAGAAGAGGTCGCGATTGCTCTCGCGGCCTCACATTCCAATTCAAAATACATAATCACCGACTCGCGAGGGGCCTGTCGGAACGTCGAACAAGGCTGCACTCCCTTCCTAGCCTATCGAATATACCAAAATTGCATACGGGATACGGACCCCGCACACCGTTACCTCATATGGGCCCCTGCTCATCAGGGGTTGGCAGGAAACGAGGCAGCAGACGCAGCCGCCCGCGCGCTCTCTCAGCGGGCTGTTTTCTCCTCCCCGTCCGATCAGGAACCCGATTTTAATCCGGTCTATACATTCAAAGATATTACAACATATTATCAAAATTGTCATCGCCTTTACCCTAGCCCATGTAAAGGCCTTAAGAAGGCGGATGAGCGGCTCCTTCTCCGCCTTCTCACCAATACATTGCTGTGCCCGGCAGCGCTAAAACATTTTGACCCCTCCTTTAGCGGCAGCTGCCCACACTGTAGTGCAGTGTCTTCTGACACTTATCACATGGTGTGGGCCTGCCCCTCCAACCCCGCTATTCCCCCCATCCCCAACCCAACCCGGGAGGACTGGGAGGCGACCCTGCTCGGCTGCCACGACTTACAGGCCCAACAAGCCTTAGTCGGGCGCGCCCGGGCGGCGGCAACCGCCACTGGGGTCCCATACTAGGGACCTCCACCTAGTGTTTGTAAGGATCGGTCCCTTACGGGCTGATCCAAACATACCTCCTGCTCATTCGTAATAAATGTTTTCACCACCACCACCGGGCAGCAGATTCTTTCATCAGACTGGGTCGGCCGGCACTCGCCACACGAACAGCTATCAGCGGGAGCATCACATTAACTTTTGTTCTGATGACTGTGTCACAAATGCTTGTACGAGAAATGACTCAAATACTTACTTCTCCGAGTTCAGACCGTCTCCATGCTGTAGGTGACGCGGCCAGTGGTGTGACTCGGGTAGCTAGCGCGGCGGTGGATCATATTTGAAAGGCGACTCGTCCAGTCCGAAATCGTTGAATGAGTCGTCTTCTAAAGACTCGCTGGTCTCTGAAAAGCTGTTCTCCGCGCTTCAGTCACGTCGACAGCGCGGCTCCGAACTTCGCAGCGCGGCGATGACGATGATGATAACTTTATTTTCCGCCAGATAAGGAAGCTCCCTACTCCCCGTCCCCGGCATGCGGGCCTTGGTGACGGCGGCCAGAACCTCCGCGATTAGAAGCCGCGGCGAACAAGCTAGTGACGTCACAGTCAATACCGCATGAAGGCACCTCCCCGGTTTCGGTTTCGCGGTTTCGGTTTCGAGTTTTGCGTTTTTTGCTGTTTCAAAATTATTTTAGGATCGCTTTTGAAAACCTTGTATCGTACACATTACAGGAGATCCTCAGGAACACAAAACAGCCATTAACTTAAAATGGCTGAAAAATCGCCGGGGTTGCCCTTTAACACTGTTCCATGAGGGCAGTTATGCGCCTTCCCTCTGGTTCAGGTGTCTATCGAGATGTGTGAGGCAGATAGTGCGCAATTCCTATATTATTGCGAAAGCAATACTACGCCAGGTCTATACCACTCGTCGCGTGGTCCGCGGACCCCCCTGCTCCTCGAGGAGCCGCCGCCGCGCCTAACAGATGGTGTGACGTCACCCTTTCCGTTGCTATGGCGACGCGTGACGTCAGCTTGCTCTTTCCACCGCAGCCAGGGGGGTGGTGGTGGTGAAAACATTTATTTAGATGGGACAGGAGGTATGTTTGGATCAGCCCGTAAGGGACCGGAGGAGCCGGTCGTGCCGCGCTTCTCGAGGAGTCGCGCCATGGAAGTCACCAACGAAGAGTCTATATCAGAATCTAGTTGCTCTACTGCTTCTATTGCTTTCGCAACCAACCAGGTTTAACCAGAGCTAAACCACACCAATTATTTATTTATTTATTTCAATACCCTAAAGGCCCAATGGCCCATTACATGGGGGGGGGATTCATCAACGAAAACCTAACAAATATACAATACAGAATGTAAACGGCTGAAAAAAAGAAATAAACAAGTTAATAAGCCAGGTACAAGTTAAAAAGAAAAAGGGATAAAAAAGGCTAGTAACAGGTACTTGAAAAAATGCACATGTAGCAAATCCCACAAAACAAAACAACAAAAGCCCACCTTCGGAAGTTACAAAACACAGCATCTAACATTTTGCGGAACGTTACGGCCGACACACACACACATATGAAAAAAAAGTGAACCACGCAGCGATAAAAAAAGAACGCACATCATTGAGTGCGAGTGTGAGTGTGAGTGGTCTTGAGTGTGAGTGTAAGTAGATTTGAAAGTGAGTGGAGATGAGGGTGAGTGGAGATGAGGGTGAGTGAGTGGACTTGAGTGATGAGTGGATGTGAGTCGACCTGAGTGGGTGTGAGTGGACGTGAGCGATCGTGAGCGGCGAGTGAGTGTGAGTAGCGGGTGGACGCGACAGCGAAGTTTATCGCGTGTTTCGCGAAGACCGTGTCCGCTTAGCTGTTTTCATGCTGTTGACAGCTGAGGGAAGCAAATATTCACTGCCGAGGGTGCTCGAGGCAACATAAGGCATCATGCCGGTGTCTTTGGATAACCGAAGCAGAGGATTCCGTCGGCGCGGGAATGGAAATCTTTCATTGCTGTTTGCCTTACTAGTTAACCGTTGGCACGGGCGGCCCTTCACGGGCGCAGTAAACCGCTACAAGTTTAGTAAGATCCTTTGATCGAATTCTGCACTGCCATTGCTAGAAAAGTAGATGTCTCTTGTCTCGCCTCCTACACGGCTCGAGCTGATATACGCTGAGTTCAAATGCTTGCTGCTGAAACAACGACTGTCCGCTTCTCGGTAATAACTAGCGTGAGTCAGGGATCTCCAGTACTGCATTGGACGCTTAGATTTTTTTTTCTGTTCCCGAGTGTGTGCATTGTACAGCTCTGTTTTGGCCGTAATTTTTTGGGACGAACTTTACGACATACGGGATCGCAGCGCCTCTAGGCGGACTCCGCGAAGGATGGATGCGTTGCGCCAGTGGAGGAAGGAAAGAATTCAGATGCGCTTACGTCACATTTTTTGAAGCTGAACGTGACATCCCCTCCCTCCCTAGTTGGCCGCTGTCTCAGCGCGCATGCGCAGCAGAAAATGCAGCAAATGACGCCGCTGCGCCCAGGTTGGCTGCGTCGTACGTCGACCAAAGACACCCTGTTTCCTTGCGAATTTTTGACGATCTCTTTCAGATAACAAAGGTACTTTAAAGACGACATGCATATGCCTGACAGTGCAGCGTTAGCATTATCGCAGCTATTTAGAACCGCCCGCGGCAGCATTTATGTTCCCCGCATGCATGTTTCTGAATATGCTGCAATGGGTTCCGTGTCTTTGAGCGTACATATAATATACATCGAGATGCACGAGCGAAAATATGCAACAAAAATTTCTTTTGAAAGAAAAGTGGTAGATTCCTGACCGTTGTTAAGAGTGGACAACGTGGTCCTGGGAGCCGGGTGTGACTCATCGCAAAGCAAGGGATATGACGAGGCCTGGCGCCGGCGGCAGAAGCATAGACGACGACGGCCGGGGCTGTTGCACTCCAAATCACCGAACCTCCGAACCGATCGAAGCAGGCCGTCTCCCACGGGCCTGGGAGAAATTACTGTCAGACGAGTGTCGTCGTTAGGCAAAGATGCGGCGAGAGCTTGCGACAGCAGCAGCAACAGTGAAAGCAGAGATGCACAGGAAGCACGGCGGAAGCAGCGGTATACGTTGGCCGAGTCGGCCTTCGGGTCACCGGACGGGATGATACTACGCAAGGTCACGCTGAGCGAGGCTGCTAATTGAAAGACGCTGTGTCGAAGGGGTCTCGTGCTTCGGCCATCCGGCGGGGGAGATCGAGGAGGTCATTCACCTGCGGGGAGACTGCGGGATTCTCCTTTCCCGCGGCGGCAACGCACAGAAGATTAGCCCCAGTGGACAAGGCGACACCTCAGTGTTTGTTGGTGTTCCCCTTCTCATCCCCTGAGCTGTGAGAGAGCGAGAGAGCTTCAGCACCGCCCCGTGCCGTGGGTGGTACCGCCAGCGTCATCAATGGCCCATCCGATTGGACAACGTTATTCGAACGGAGCCGGTACCTGCGGGGCTAAACGAGTTAGTCATCTCCAGGACCCCTCCGTCTTCAACTCTGGTTCCAGCGGTGGGATAGAAGCCCCATCTTTAACACTGGTTCCAGCGGTGGGATTGTGGCCCCATCTCTAACACCGTGAAGACAAAACAATAGCAAAATGAACAGCTACCTGACAAGCCATAAACGTTACAGTCTCGGGTATTTGTTGTCCACCGTTACGATGCCGTTCAATTCCTGTCGTTCAGATCGATTAATGTCTTCGTTGTGTTTACGATCAAGTCCCTCACAAACTTGCCAGTGATGAGATTGGGGGGAGGGCGACCGCCCCCTCCGCCCCCCCCCCCCCCCCCCCCAAAAAAAAAGCCTTTGCACATTTTCCCTGAACGTGCGTTTTCGGGCTTGTAGGGCGAGATGTGATTTTTAACTTAGAACTTGAAAACTTTTTCCTCTGTGATGCGTCAAGTAGTCCCCTACTTTGTACGTTCACCGTGTTAGCGGCTGCCTTATTTCACACAATTCCACGTTCTACACGTTGGTAGTTATACGGGCACAATTCGTAGTGACTGTCGAGGTATCGTGGTCCTGGCGTGCCCCCACCGTTGTCTTGCCATGCCGCCTTCGCGGCGACGACGGCGGTGCCATTGCGGTTGCGGTGGCCAGCAACCTCGTCTCGGCGGCAAAGAGCCATCCATTCATGTCTTTGTCCCACCATGGGACACAGCGACGCCAGAGGGGATCGTCTCTTCACTTTACAAGGAGCGCCGACCAGCCGCCTTGAAGGAGGGTATATACTGAGGGCGGAACAAAGCCACTTTCCAGGACTGAGAATGAAGGCCGCTAATCCCACTGGTGAAATGTCCGGGCAGGTGCTATGACCTTCGTGGACATGCCGTGGCGGGATATCTCAGCCATCGGCTTGTTTCCCCTGGTATCGAAAGGAATATTGCTCGCGTAAACATTAACATTCAAATATTGAGTAATGGTATGACATGTACACCGTTCACAATTTATTTTTCAACAATAAAGCGCACAAGATTTTTTGTGTAACTAAAATAAATGAAAAAATCGTTGTTTCTAATTTTCGTTTTGATATACGGAAATCTGTCTCCCCTTCCAAGCCCTCCCTAAAACCACGCTCTGGGACCGCCACTGCCTTTTACACTGTGCTTGGGGAACGTATTGTTTTGGCAATCTAGGAGGGGGGACCGCAAAACGTGAGGTCAACAGGTGTGTTTCTTCTAAGCAAAACGTTAACAGCAGACATCCCGAACTCCTTTATTACAAGCGGCTGAGCAACTATCTGCGGAGGGACAACGTGCTCTTGAGACGAGGAGTGTGATATTTACATTTCGACCCCTGTTGCTGTGCAATATGCGCATTCTTCATCTGCACTACATGAGTAATCAAGCCAGCCATGTGGAGGCAGCCGCCAACGCGCCTAAAGAGAACAGGTGTCTCCGTGCGGAACTACACAAAAGTATGGACAAGTCACCTTTTCTGCGCGGCGCCCGAGCCCAAGCCAGGCACCAACCGCCAACGCGCCTAAAGAGAACAGGTGTCTCCGTGCGGAACTACACAAAAGTATGGACAAGTCACCATTTTTGCGCGGCGCCCGAGCACAAGCCAGGCACCAACCGCCAACGCGCCTAAAGAGAACAGGTGTCTCCGTGCGGAACTACACAAAAGTATGGACAAGTCACCATTTTTGCGCGGCGCCTGAGCCCAAGCCAGGCACCAACGTCAAAAAACGAAAACTTCGTGTAAAATCATCCCATGAAATCCGTAGCACATAGGTCGTCAAAAAAAATCTCTGCCTCTCCCGTAACCGAGAGTTGAGTAAGCATGAAATGTTTACGGGCCTAATGTCATCTCGGTGGACACCCGAACCGCACCGTACAGGAAGGGAGGAACGCCACCACCTGTTCAGCGCGATGCCTTGTCATTTGAACGCAAGGTTTTTTGAGGAAAGGAAATGGCGCAGTAATTCTCTGCCATCTCGGTGGACACCCGAACCGCACCGTAAAGGAAGGGAGGAACGCCACCACCCGTTCGGCACGATGCCTTGCCCTTTGAACGCAGCGCTTCTCCCCCGGATCACGTACGACAACGAAGTGCAACATGCAATTTATGTGGTTTTTGCACGCGTTATTAGAAATCAGAAATTATAATTCCGTGCGTTATCAAACCCACAGCTCCACTGATATCTTGATAAACATTGAGAAGGCACTGGCAGCAGTTATTTTTTGTCTCGTTTGGAGACCAACCAGCGCTTGCATGCCGGTCGCGTAGGAGGGCTTACGGAGTCTCGTTAAATCTCGCTAAGGCTCGTACGGTGCCCGGTTGTACCCGTTTCAGAGCCCGGATGACTGGATTTCAGTGCCCGGATGAGTGGATTTCAATGCCCGGATGAGTGGATCTCGGTCTCGGCGTGACGTCACCACACTGCCGACAACGGGGGCTAAAAGCATTTCATGCTTAAAACGCGATGAAAGCGCACGCGAGTGGATTTCAATGCCCGGATGAGTGGATCTCGGTCTCGGCGTGACGTCACCACACTGCCGACAACGGGGGCTAAAAGCATTTCATGCTTAAAACGCGATGAAAGCGCACGCGATACACCCGCGTCGTAGCTCAAATGCGACTCGGAGGCGTCTGTCAAAGCGTGTTTTGGCAATCAGCGGGCAGAGCGGCAGCGTCTCGAATCACACATTGCTCGGGCTGTAAAAGAGACGAGCGGTCTCCAGACCTGCCATCACCGCTGCATGCGCCGCTGCCATCGCTGCGCCGCAAGGTGGCGTCTCTGCTCGATCTCGCGTAATCTCGAGGCGCTCGATGCCATGGAAATCCCGCGTCTTCTCGCGGCAGCCAGCCAAAACAGATACCGCCGGACGCAGGTGCTTGCGCCAGTGCATCCCCTTCGGAACTTCGCCGAGGAGTTGCGCCGACTACAGCAAATCGCGCAGACTGGTAGGCGAGTTTGTGCAGTGCGCGTCAATTGCCACCGTCGCTGGTCTGATTGAATCGCTGTTTGCACTTCTGTGGAACTTTCCCCGTTTGAAATATTGACGTTGAGGACGTACGGAACAAGGACGACGATGTTTGCCACGAAAAGAGACGTTGCAAAAATTTTGGAGAAAATCAGAAACGAACTTGAGGTAAGATTCTCCTGGCTTTTCAGCGATAGCTGCTCATATTGGAAATAAACTGGCACATTTCCTGTGTCAGATCATTGTCTGCCGTCGGAATATATTAGCTTATGATGACTAACGAAATCTCGTTTCTTGCTAGTGAGTCAGACTTTCGTTTTCATGCTAACACGTCGCATTTTTGTTCGCACGCCTTGGGAATTTCTGCTTGTTTTCCCACGCGCTCTGTAGTGATTAGCGCGACCAGTCACCACTGTGCACTTAGCCGACGTAATCTTGGGAGCGTTGAATTCCGACGTGCTTCATCTGGCGCTTCGGCGCACCCCTAGCCAGGAAAGTAATTCATTGCATAAAAAGTTGCCGACAAAGTGATCAAATTACAGTACTAGCATTACAGTAATTTAATTACTGCCGTGTCTGCGGTTACGCAAGGTTTAGAGGTATGCGCTTCCATGGTGCATTTATTTTGTCTTCCAAAAGTAAGGGATCAACTCGGGTTTTTGCTGTGAGTATAGTTTCGGAATTGGCCAGCTGAACCGCTTTAACACAGTAGAGTAGGGCATTCTTCGACCTTCCGCGCCTTATCGCGCCAACGCCGACGGTTCAGTACCTTAAATGCATCCTAATCGGCGTACACCAACAAAACAAAACTATCAAGCGCTCTCAGCGTTCAATCGTCATTATAGGAGCGTCGTCGGTCGATGGTACTGCAGCGCGGCGGGTCATCTCATTTCTAGCCCATCCACCTCGGACCACAGAGCGCGGAACAAAAATCACTGTATGCGGTTTGTCTGCCGCGAGTGCGCTGGTCACTATTATGACCACATCATCATCATCATCAGCCTGACTACGCCCACTGCAGGGCAAAGGCCTCTCCCATGTCTCTCCTATTAACCCTGTCCTTCTCCGCCAGCCGCGGCCACCATAATTATAATTATTAGATATCGCGTGCGTCTCGGTGGGACTCAAGCAGGTTCCTTCCTCCTTTCTTTTTAGAGCGCAGCTCTTTGGCGCCCGTTTCTGCGTTTCGCGGCGTAGCCGTTGCCGTTGTCCGTTGTAACGCAATGGACTCTTAGTCGCGCTTTGAGCTGCGAAAGCAATGGAGCGGGAGCTTGGAAAGCGGAGGAAAGGCGCATAACTGCCCTCTTGGAACAGTACACACCTCAATCGTGCTTTAAGCTACGTGGTGGTAGTGACAGGTGTGTGCTGCATATGTTGTCATTGACAACATTGTGCCATTTTAAGGAAAGGGAGCGCGCAAACTGGCTCCCTGGGTCAGTGGACGCCGCCTGAATTGCGCTTATAGGTGCGTGGGGTGATGAGAGAGAGAGATGTGGGCTACAGGTACTGACAACGTTGCGCCAGAAACGCAACGCTGAAGCCATAGGCCGTTGGCGTTCATTGTGTTCATTGGCGTTGGCGTTGACAACTGTTTGCAGTCCGATCATTTTAGGGAAAGGGATTGCGCATAACTGGCTCCCTGGGTCAGTGGACGCCTGAATCGCGCTTATACGTGGGGTGGTGAGCGAGAGATGTGGGCTGTAGGCATTGACGACATTGTGCCAGAAACGCGGCGCTGAAGCCATAGACCGTCGGCGTTCAATGCGTTGACTGACTGACTGAAAAACTTTGTATATAAAATATTTACAAGGAGCGAGTGGAGCGGTCCTTAAGGGGCCGTTCCTTACAAACGCTAGGCGGCCTGCTCATTACAGGAGCCCATTGGCTGTAGCTGCTGCTCGGACGCGCCCGACCTGGGCCCTTCGACTCGCCAGGTCAGAACAGCCGAGCAGGGCCTCCTCCCAGTCCTCCCGGGTAGGGTTGGGGATAGCGGGAATGTGCGGGATTGATTGGCATGCCCACACCATGTGGTAAACGTCTGAAGACTTTTGTCTACAGTGCGGGCACTCCCCTGTGCACGCAGGGTCTAAATGATGACTGCCGGGCACAGCAATGTTTTAGTGTAAAGGCGAAGGAGTAAGCGTTCCTCCGGCTTCGTGAGGCCCTTGCAGGGCTTAGGAAAGATTACATGGCCGAATTGGTAATATTGGATGATTTCCTTGAAGGTAAAAGCCGAATTGGGGTCAGAGTCCGCATCGGGGGGAGGCGAAGGCGATGCCCGGAGAGAGAGCGCGCGGGCAGCGGCCTCGGTCGCTTCGTTGCCCTCGAGACCCGTGTACGCGGGAGTCCATACTATTGTGCGGGACGCGGGAGCCCCGAGATAATTGCTATTCTGAAGTATTTGGTATGCCAAATAGAGAATAAAGCCCCTTTCGATGTTCCTGCAGGCCCCTCGCGAGTCGGTAATGATGACCCGCGAGTCCTGATCGGCGGCGGCGAGCGCGATTTCCACCTCTCCCGCATGAGTAATGTCTTGTGCTTTGAACGTGAGGCTGTTCACTGCGGTGGTTTGGTGGGCGACTGCGGCCGTGTACCAACCCCAATGGTGTAAATCGCATGCTGGCATGGCAGCACATCAGCTGTTACAGCTTTTCGATAGATTGAGGCAAAGAATTCGAGCAAGACATGTGTGTACAATTACCCACACCAGCGGGCCGTATCTACACCCTCCAGACGCATTATCCCTCGAGGTCCTCGCCATTGCGCATGCCCTCCTTCCCTCTCTCCAAGAGTAGACAGTCTATTCAGACTCCGCTATACACCACATACAGAAACGCACCCTGACCCCTTCTTTCCAACAGGAGGTCGAACGAGCGGTCTCCGCACTGCAGCCTTCCATCGTTTTCCTCCGCAGGGTCCCTGGGCATTCAGGGATTGAAGGCAATGAGCTGGCCCATCAGCTCGCCCGCGACACACTTTTCCGGGCACCGTTGATCCGCTGGCCCAAGCCCTCGCGGAGGACGATGGGAGACTCACCCTTAACCCGCACCATAAAAGAGGTCTACCTTGAGCTCCGCCTCGACAAACGCCTTTACCCTCCCCCTCATCCATCACTCACGGTGCCCGAGTCTCGCCTTCTTCGGCACATCCAGTGAATGCAGTCATCACCTCGTCCCGCCTATTTCTCTATCGCTATCGATCGGACCCTTCCTGTTCCAACTGCCCCTGTATCTATGCGGACCTGGCCCATTGACTCCTCTATTCCCCGCTGCTCAGCAGTCGGGTTCCTACCCCGCACCCTCTCTATCCATCACCATCTGGCTCGACTGGCTTGGCGCTGAAGGGGAAGAAGAACAGCGGCTTCTGGTCGCCCAGGCGGTCGAAATGCTCGGCCTGTAAATTATAGTCGATTAAAAGTCTTTTACTACTACTACTATTGCTCGTAATCTAGGTTCTGCGGTGTGCTGAGATTACGTCGGCTGTGCTGAGGTCCGCGAATGATACATTCGGCAATTTCAGATTTCAGTACACATTGAGTATGTGTAACGGTGGGTCCTGCTTGCGGAGTGGGAGGAGGGTCACCATTACATAGGAGTATTCAAGTTGCATGTCTAAGTCGACCTGGTTGGCTGTATAATTTCTATAGACGCATAGACAAGACGAAGGGTCCTGCTGGAACGTCGTATAATTTGTTAGTGTGGCGCCTTTCCCTGGCTCTTGGAGGGCAACCGCGGCTGGCAAATGTTCAAAGGTTGAAAGGAAAAGCTGGAGGTCGGCCCGCTTGGAACGGGACCGGAGCCCCCGACAGTTCCATTGAGTATTGTAATGGGGGAAGCCGATTTGGAAAGGGGGGAGCGCCTACACCGAGGGTGTCCCGCCATGCTCAGATTTAGAGGTGGGAGGTGGAAGTGAGCTGCGGCAGAAACGCCTTTAATACATTCGGCACATTCGAATCCAGGATAAGGAGCATGGCCCTTTTCATTTAGGAACCAGAGGTACACTACAGGGCGCGGTGCTCTCTCCCCTTTTATTCAATTTGGCTATGATGCGCCTACCGGCACAGCTGGGCGCTGTCGCCGGTGTGCAGCATGCGCTGTACACCGATCACATCACCCTGTGGGCCACACAGGGTTGCCTTGGAGACATTGAGGCCCGGACCTGCAGGAGGCGGCGACCATAGTGGACCGTTATGCTCGCCGCTGCGGCCTGCAATGCTCCACCCAAAAGTCTGAATTTGTGCACATACGCCACTCACCAAAGTGCACAGCCAAAATTTCATTTACTCTTGAGACAGCTCCAATCCCTGAAAATGTCGAAGTCCGGGTAGTGGGGCTACATCAAGACAGACGGTCAGAAACAACATTGTCCAAACTCCGTCAGGTGGGGGACCAGATGGGCCGCTTGGTCCGCCGGTGTTTCTTACAAGCGCGGGGGGTTACGATGTAAGGACGCCTTGCGGCTGGCGCATGCATTTGTAACCAGTCGAATTCTATATTCAACTCCACCTGCGGAAGCAAGACGAGGATTCACTCGAAGTCATCCTCCGCAAAATTATTAAGCGGGCTCTGGACCTGGCGAAGTCTGGACCTGGCTCTGGCGAAGCCGCACTCTGTTTCTGCAGGCGACATGCCTAGTGCATCACCGATCCACCATGGGCACTTTTCCGAGGTTTTAATACCACTTTTTCGCTTGATCGCGAACAAAAAGCGTCGAAACAGCTGAGTGCGTAACCCAGTCAAAAAATATAGTCAAGAAAAAGCGCTGCCTCTTTATAGCGCGCGCCGTGAGCTGCGGCAGCAGGCGACTCCCACAGTCGCCTTCCCCGAGCTATTTACCTGATAACTTAAGGGCAGACTCAGTATTCTAAATACGCCGTGCAAATGCAGCATTCATTCATCTTTGCGGCAACATTTATTCACCCCTGCGCTAAAAAAAAAACTGTTTATAGTCCCCTTTACTAAATCCGAAACTTCTGTAAAACGTTAAGAGCCGGAACTATAAAAATGACAGTATAAAATCCAGAATGCAGTTTACTCGAAACCGGATGAACGTTAGCACCTGAAGTAAACAATCAGATGCGTAAACATGTTTTCCCTCGCTTAAAAATTGTTTGCCATTCAGGTTTTATGCCAACAGGGATAAAAACTCAACGCAGAGCTCTATTTTAGCGTTTCAACAGCGTACACGAAAAAGCGCAGAGCCGCAAGTCCAGTTTGTTTTGGGTAGAGAAACCAGAATGCAAATTTTAGCAAAAAAAATCTCTTCCTCTCCCGTAACCGAGAGTAGAGTAAGCATGAAATGTTTACGGGCCTAATGTCATCTCGGTGGACACCCGAACCGCACCGTACAGGAAGGGAGGAACGCCACCACCCGTTCAGCGCGATGCCTTGCCATTTGAACGCAAGGTTTTTTTGAGGAAAGGAAATGGCGCAGTAATTCTCTGCCATCTCGGTGGACACCCGAACCGCACCGTAATGGAAGGGAGGAACGCCACCACCCGTTCGGCGCGATGCCTTGCCCTTTGAACGCAGCGCTTATCCCCCGGGCACCTGTGCGCCTGCGCGGCTTTGTTTCGATGCGCGAAGCCCCTAAGAGATCACGTATGACAACGAAGTGTATCGTGGCATTTATGTGCTTTTTGCACGCGTTATTACAAATCGGACATTATAATTCCGTGCATTATCAAACGCACAGCGACTGATATCTTGATAAACATTGAGAAGGCACTGGCAGCAGTTATTTTTTGTGACTCCTTTGGAGACCAACCGGCGCTTGCATGCCGGTCGCGTAGGAGGTCTTAGAGAGTCTCGTTAAATCTCGTTAAGTCTCGTACGGTGCCCGGATGTTCTCGTTTCAGAGCCCGGATGACTGGAATTCAGTGCCCGGATGAGTGGATTTCAGCGCCCGGATGAGTGGATTTCAGCGCCCGGATGAGTGGATTTCAGTGCCCGGATGACTGGAATTCAGTGCCCGGATTAGTGGATTTCAATGCCCGGATGAGTGGATTTCAATGCCCGGATGAGTGGATTTCAGTGCCCGGCTGATGGCTCTCGGTCTCGGCGTGACGTCACCACACTGCCGACAACGGGGGCTAAAAGCATTTCATGCTTAAAACGCGAGAGCTACGCACGCTGAACACCCTACAGCAGCGATCGTAAACGGTTGGATAGTGGATACGCTTCGAACTTGGCCGGCTGTCAATCCAGTTCGCTGCAGCGGCGGCGTCGGGAATTACAAAAATTCTCTGCCTCTCCCGTAACCGAGAGTAGAGTAAGCATGAAATGTTTACGGGCCTAATGTCATCTCGGTGGACACCCGAACCGCACCGTACAGGAAGGGAGGAACGCCACCACCCGTTCAGCGCGATGCCTTGCCATTTGAACGCAAGGTTTTTTGAGGAAAGGAAATGGCGCAGTAATTCTCTGCCATCTCGGTGGACACCCGAACCGCGCCGTAATGGAAGGGAGGAACGCCACCACCCGTTCGGCGCGATGCCTTGCCCTTTGAACGCAGCGCTTCTCCCCCGGATCACGTATGACAACGAAGTGTAACGTGGCATTTATGTGCTTTTTGCACGCGTTATTAGAAATCGGAAATTATAATTCCGTGCATTATCAAACCCACAGCTCCACTGATATCTTGATAAACATTGAGAAGGCACTGGCAGCAGTTATTTTTTGTCTCGTTTGGAGACCAACCGGCGCTTGCATGCCGGTCGCGTAGGAGGGCTTAGAGAGTCTCGTTAAATCTCGTTAAGTCTCGTACGGTGCCCGGATGTTCTCGTTTCAGAGCCCGGATGACTGGAATTCAGTGCCCGGATGAGTGGATTTCAGTGCCCGGATGAGTGGATTTCAGTGCCCGGATAACTGGAATTCAGTGCCCGGATGACTGGAATTCAGTGCCCGGATGAGTGGATTTCAGTGCCCGGATAACTGGAATTCAGTGCCCGGATAACTGGAATTCAGTGCCCGGATGAGTGGATTTCAGTGCCCGGATGAGTGGATCTCGGTCTCGGCGTGACGTCACCACACTGCCGACAACGGGAGCTAAAAGCATTTCATGCTTAAAAAGTGTCCGGAGCGTCGCCTTCTCCGCAGTACACGGTTGCTTGGACACTACGTGATGGCGCTCTACCAATGGAGTTGCGAGCGGCGTTTTGAAAACAGACGCGCAACTCTGCTACCTTTGGTAGCATATACAGTAACTCTAGCGAACACTTCCAACCGGCGCCTCCTGGGCCTGGGAATGGTGATTTGGGAGCTCCGGGAAGTCCACTTGACCAACCAATACACACGTCTCTCGAAGACATCGTCGGGTGGCCGCCTCCTTGCCCGACTACACATACAACACACCACTCTCATGGAAGAGCGCGTACGTATTCCATTGCAGTGGAGATGCGCCCTCCACGTGCGCCCTCTTCCCGCGAATATGAACCGTGAGGATCATAATGGCCGGCGCCTGGCGCGGGCCGAAGCCCTGGCCCGCCACTATGGATCGAAACCTGGCGTATTCTACGTGGATGCCTCCGACCCCCGCCATGGGGGATGGTACACGGCCGCAGTCGTCCACCAATCCGAAACAGTGAACGGCCTTACATTCTGAGCCCGTGACATAACACACGCGGAAGAGGTCGCCATTGCGTTGGCTGCATCTGATCCCACTTCAAAAACAATTATTTCCGACTCGCGAGGGGCCTGTCGGAACTTCGAGCAGGGCTGGGTACCGTATCTAGCCTACTGCATTCTCCGAAACAGCGTCTACACTGGGGACCCCACTCACCGGCGTATTGTTTGGGTTCCTGCTCACATGGGCCTTGAGGGAAATGAGGCAGCTGACGCCGCCGCCCGCGCGCTGTCTCATCGGACATACCCCTCCGACCCCGATGATCAGGAACTCGAATTCACTCCAGCTTATACCTTCAAAAGACATTGTTTTACTTTATCAATCTGGCCACGGCCTTTATCCCCGCCCGTGTAAAGGTCTCTCAAAGGCGGAGGAGCGGCTTCTGCTTCACCTGTATACTAATACTTTGCTGTGCCCGGAGCTATCAAAAACTTCGACCCTTCTTTCTCGGGCAGTTGCCCGCACTGTGCGGAGAAGTCTTCGGATATCTACCACATGGTGTGGGCCTGCCCCTCCAACCCTGCTATTCCCCCTCACCCCAACCCAACCCGAGAAGAATGGGAGGCGACCCTGCTCGGCTGCTTTGACCTGCAGGCCCAACGGGCCTAGGTCGCGCGAACCCGGGCGGCGGCCGACGCCACTGGTGTCCCGAACTAGGGACCTCCACCTAGTACTTGTAAGGGCTGGCCTCCTCGGGGTCAGCTCATCCTCCTGAAGTGTATCTGTACATAAATGTTTTCCACCACCACCGGCCTACGGCATCAGTGCCGCATTTCTGGTACAACATTGTCGATACCAACGCATGCAGCGCACATCTATCACTAACGCCACGTAGCTTAAAGCACGATTGAGGTGTCCACTGTGTTGTGTTGTTGTTGCGACTGAGAGAAGGATGAAAAGAAAAGTGCACGGGCCTGCCGACTGGCTCAAGCCGAGCCACCACCGCTGCCACGTGCAAATAGAGGAGAGTTCAAAGATAAGAGGAAAGAAAGAAAAGAAAAGACGTGCGTCGCAACAACCGCATCCGCCGAAGCGGACGCTGGCTGAAAAAACAGATAAGCGGCCTTCCAAGAAGGCAGTTAAATATGCGCCTTCCCTCTGGTTCAGGTGTCCACCGTGTGGGTTTCTACGTGGACACAGGCCACCACCCACCGCGGGTTCGAGCTTCGCGCGAGCCAAGGGCCCCGATCAGCCGTCACCACACACACACTGGGACACCGATGCGGTGCACTCAACCTCCGCTGGGAGGAGAGCGATTCGCCGCAAAGAAATAGGCCTCCAAGTTCACAAAGGAGACGTTTATTCACGTCGTCCTCTAGCAGATACACAAACACTCAATAGTCACCCCGTCCCGGGGGCGCGCGAGGAGCAAGGCTCCGCTGCGCGCACGAAGCGACCAGAGTAATGCGCGCCGCTAACACGCCGCTGCAGGAGAATGTCCCCGCGGCAGTGCTGTGATCTCTCTCTCGTGTCGACCGTTGGGCCGGTTGCGAGAGAGAGTGGGCAATCAACGCAAGGTACGCCTGTCAGAGGTCGCTGGACCCCGCTGGACAGGCTCGAGCCGCTGCAGGTCAGAGGACACGTGCGGGCGAGCTCGAGTAAGCACTGGTCCGAGCGGCAAAGCCGGCACGGACAAACAGTAACGTACGCACCTTACGCTGTCTCGGAGGGATCCCTCTCTCTGGGCCCCGCTCGGACGGTCGCGGGATGCGCGGCCCCCAAAGCGGGTCCCGGAATTCCCGCCAAAAGGCGCCAATGGCAAAGGCCATTGGGGAGCCGGGGCGGAGCTGAGGCCAAATGACAGTGATTAGTCACCTAGCCGCCTCTCCACCGCCTGAGGCGGGAGCAAGGGAAAGAGGAGAAACGACGCGGTAGGCCGGCACAGCCGCGCAAAGGCGACGGCGGAAAGCCAGGATTCCCACATCCCCCTCTCCTTAAATGCCCTCCTACCCATCGGCAAAGCACGCGGCCAAAATAAAGAAATCAATACACAAAAAAATAAGCTACACTTCAGTTCCAAAATAAAGAAATGAATACACAAAACAAAACTAGCTACCCTTCAGTTCCAGCCAGAACAACGTAAGAAAACAACGCACAAACAAAGGAAAAACAAGGCAAACACTTGCACACTCTTCAGTAAATCAAAACAGCTTGCAGATTATATACACGGTACACAAGAAGATGTGAATAAAACTGTACAGCTGTGTGACAGGTGGATGTCAGCCTCAAAGTTCGATGGCGCGGCCCAATGGGCCGGTCGGCGACTCACCGCTCGCAGACTTCAAGTTGAACGGGTTGGGAGGGCCGACGACTGATGGCGGTCTTCTTTCCGTTGATGTAGGGTGCGTTGATGACGACGGGGCCGCGGCAGAGCACTGACCTCGCGCCCTTGGACACGACATCACGTTCGGGCACAAGAAAGTTAGTGCACCCCTTTCACGCCGGCTGAAACGGGCGAGGACGTTCGGCGGCGTCCAGATGTGTAACCTTGTCCACAGCGAGGGGTCCTTCTCATCCTCGCGCTCACGCAGAAGGACACAACGGCACAACTCACAGGCGTCGCCTTGGCTCATGGTTACGCGCGCACACAGCCACAGCCGCAAACACGCATACACCGGCACGTGCGCGGACGCTGGTCGGCGACAACGATCCCCTCATCAGAAGCGTCCAGAGGCGCCGCGGCGAGGGTCAAAGGGTGCACTTTCCGCCCCCCCCCATCGCCCCAAACGCCCCGCCAACTTCCCCTCCATACGGGCCGCACAAAACTCGCACCGCGACACACGGCTCCTTAACGAGCCAACCACCCACAGTCGGGCCGGAAATGAGAAAAGGCGCCGTACAAACGACAGGCAAACTCTGCGCTTCAAAAGATAAGCGCAAGAGAGAGCGGCTGAAGTATACATATGTACAAGTCTGGTTAAAAAAAACTGAACGCCAACGCAGACGCATGTTACCTATGTACATCTCGGTACGTTAGAACGAAAACCGACGAACAAGCTGGAAACGAAAGTGGTTAAAAACTGACTAAACAAAACAAATAAATAAACTGATAAACACACAAGGCTGGAACTGAGCATGCTGCAAAAACAAAAAAAAAACAAAAAAAAATAACACACCGTGCTTCGCCTAGGTAGGGCCTGACGAGAAAGCTCGCCAGCTAGCTGAGGCTGCGTGCCTTCGGTTGCGGAAAAGTCCGCCGTCCGGCATCAATCACACCGGTGACCGTCGCCTCAGATTGTACCGGTGCTCCGTACGCTTGCGTTCCGCAGCACCAGTTGTGCCTTTGCGCTTGCCTTTGATACCAATGGGTACCGGCGCAAGCTCGTCAGACCGTGACGCGTAGGCCTTCAGGTCATTGAACCCCTGCTTGCTCCTGGGGAAAGGCCCCATCAAATCGCAGGTGGCCATCTGCCACGGACGCACACTGTCAAACGGTTTCATCATTCCAGGCGGCTTGCCGCCCCGTGACTTCACCGCTTGACAGACATGGCAGGAACGGCAATAGCGGAAAATGTCACGCTTCATGCCAGGCCACGTCACCGAATGACTCAGTTTTGCAAAAACTTTGGAGCCACTCAGATGACCGGCCAGTGGTTCGTCATGAGAGAATCGCAAAAGTGCGCCTCTCAGACTTTTGGGGATAACCACCTAGAACGGGTCGATGGACTCGTCATCGGTGGCTATGTACTTCAGCACGAGCCCGTCATTGTCCAGCAAATATGAATCCCCGGGGTTCGCCGCGACACACGCTGGCTTCTGCCCCCCTGCGCCCGCTACAATACAAGTAGCGTCACGGCGCTCCGTCTCCCTTTGTGGGTTTCTACGTGGACACAGGCCACCACCCACCGCGGGTTCGAGCTTCGCGCGAGCCAAGGGCCCCGATCAGCCGTCACCACACACACACTGGGACACCGATGCGGCGCACTCAACCTCCGCTGGGAGGAGAGCGATTCGCCGCAAAGAAATAGGCCTCCAAGTTCACAAAGGAGACGTTTATTCACATCGTCCTCTAGCAGGTACACACGCACTCAATAGTCACCCCGTCCCGGGGGCGCGCGAGGAGCAAGGCTCCTCTGCGCGCACGAAGCGACTCGAGTAATGCGCACCGCTAGCACGCCGCTGCAGGAGAATGTCCCCGCGGCAGTGCTGTGATCTCTCTCTCGTGTCGACCGTTGGGCCGGTTGCGAGAGAGAGTGGGCATTCAACGCAAGGTACGCCTGTCAGAGGTCGCTGGACCCCGCTGGACAGGCTCGAGCCGCTGCAGGTCAGAGGACACGTGCGGGCGAGCTCGAGTAAGCACTGGTCCGAACGGCAAAGGCCGGCACGGACAAACAGTAACGTACGCACCTTACGCTGTCTCGGAGGGATCTCTCTCTCTGGACCCCGCTCGGACGGTCGCGGGATGCGCGGCCCCCAAAGCGGGTCCCGGAATTCCCGCCAAAAGGCGCCAATGGCAAAGGCCATTGGGGAGCCGGGGCGGAGCTGAGGCCAAATGACAGTGATTAGTCACCTAGCCGCCTCTCCACCGCCTGAGGCGGGAGCAAGGGAAAGAGGAGAAACGACGCGGTAGGCCGGCACAGCCGCGCAAAGGCGACGGCGGAAAGCCAGGATTCCCACAACCGAGATGTGTCAGAAAGATAGTGCTCCATTTCCTTTTCTCAAAAACCAATTTGCCCTTTTTGCCCTCTGCTTTCCAAGCTCTCACTCCATTGGTTTCGCAGCTTAAAGCGCGACTAAGGTGTCCACTGGTGGTGGAAAAAGCAGAAAACTAATCGCAAATTACGCGACCGCATAGCCAAACTCACAGAGCAGGCTGCAGCGTATGCTGCCGAGCTCTCAGATTCAAATTGGATAGCACGCTGCGATGCCGCAGCTCATCAGATGAGCTCGAAGGGGACGTGGCGTCTCTTTCGCAGTCTGATCGACCCCTCCCAAACGAGAGGGGAGACGCAAAAGCAGCTCCGGCGGGCTCTGCAAGGGTATCAAGGTACGACGGCGCAACTTGCGGACACTCTGTGCGACAGATATCTCTGTCGTATGGAGGACCCGCCTGGGCCACAGTACATGTACTCTGGCAGGCCTAATGAAACACTCGATGCCCCTTTTGAGTTGCACGACCTTAAGGCGGCCTTAGCAAAAATGCGCCGGGGTACGGCTCCGGGACGGGACCACATAACAGTGAACCTGTTGGCGAACCTACCGGACTCAGCCTACCTTCATTTATTAGAATACATCAACCAGATCTGGGACGGGCGTCCACTCCCTCCCGAGTGGAAAACGTCACTTGTGACGTTTATCCCTAAAACAGGTAAGGCCGTGAATACGGACAACCTGAGGCCCATATCACTGACCTCATGTGCGGGCAAGCTTATGGAGACGATGGTACGGGATCGCCTCTCTCCATACCTGGAGAGTAAGGGCTTCTTTGCAGTCACCATGTTCGGGTTTCGCCCTCACATGTCTGCACAGGATGTCCTTCTCCAGCTGCACAGGGATGTAATACGACCCACAACTATGCAACACAATGACAAAGCCATCCTCGCCCTTGGTCTGAAAGGGGCTTTCGACAATGTGAAACACGGAAGCATCCTGGCCAACTTGAGTTCTACCGATTGTGGGGCTAGGACCTACGCGTATGTAAGAGATTTCTTGTCTAATCGCCAGGCCTTTCTTCGGATTGAGGGCGAGGAATACGGCCCTTACATGATGGGAACACGGGGTACCCCTCAGGGAGCAGTGTTATCACCGCTCCTGTTCAACATTGCTATGATGCGCCTCCCAAGCCAATTGGCCCGGGTGGAAGGCATTCAACACGCGTTATATGCAGATGATATTACAATTTGGACCACTCAGGGGAGCCTTGGGGACATGGAGGACCGCCTTCAGCAGGCTGCTTCCATAGTCGATGCGTATGCTAATGACTGTGGGCTCCAATGTGCTCCAGCGAAATCAGAGCTTCTGCATGTCAGAGCGAACCCAAAGGATAGGACAGCAATACACATCTCTCTGTCAGGAGGTCCTATTAGAGAGGTGGAGGAGCTCCGTATTCTGGGCCTTTTCATTCACCAGAGACTCAGACCGGACTCCACTATTGCGAAACTCAAGAGAGTAGGCGAACAGGTAGGGCGCATGATCCGCCGCGTTTCTAACAAGCGGGGTGGTCTGCGGGGCAGGGACGCGCTTCGGCTCGTCTATGCCTTCGTGACTAGCCGGATCCTCTACGCCGTGCCATATCTCCGCACTACTAAGCAAGACGAGGCGCGAATAGACGCCATCATCCGCAAGGCAACTAAGCGAGCCCTGGATCTCCCGGTGGCTACCTCTAATGCCAAACTCAAGGCATTGGGGGTGCTAAACTCCTACCAGGAGCTGCGGGAGGCCCACCTCGTGAACCAATACACGCGGCTCACGCAGACGGCTCCTGGGCGCCGCCTGCTAAACCGCTTACACATCCAACACGACTGCACTCCAGAGGAGGCGGAGCGTATTATCCCAGTACTATGGCGCCATATGCTCTGGGTCTCCCCGCTCCCCCGTAACATGGACACCGACATGCATGAAAACAGACGACAAGCGCGGGCTCGGGCTCTTGAGAGACAACACGGCTCCCGACCCGGTGTATATTATGTAGACGTAGCAGGGCCATCGCCCACGGGATTTTACTCGGCCGCTGTCGTTCACCAGGAAATGCACGTTGATGGACTCTCCTTTCGAGCCCCGAATTCAATGCGGGCCGAGGAAGTAGCGATAGCGCTTGCTGCCGCCCACGCCAATTCGAGAATAATCATCACGGACTCCCGAAAAGCATGTGAACATTACTTGGCAGGGGAGATCTCCCCCTTAGCTGCTTGTATTCTACGACGGACTGCCACTGATCCAACACCCAAACGAATCATTTGGGCTCCTGGCCACCAGGGCTTACGAGGTAATGAGGCCGCTGACGCGGCTGCCCGAGCGCTTACTCACCGGGCTCCTCATCCCAGCTCTTCTGGCTCGGAGACTAACCAGCCGCTGCTGCGATTCAGGGAAATATTAACACATTATAGCGACAACCACCGCCTTTTCCCGGCCCCTGCAAAAGGGCTGAGTAAGACGGAGGAGCGAACTTTAAGGCGTCTGCAGACAGGTACTCTACTCTGTCCTGCAATAATAAAACATTACGATCCTAACACGGATGGGCGATGCCCACACTGTGGGGAGACCTGTGATATCTTCCACATGGTGTGGGCATGTACTCAAAATCCCCACCTCCCCCCCTCCCCTACCCCTTCCAGAGAGGCATGGGAGACTGCCCTCCTCAACTGCTCCTCGCTTGAGTCCCAAAGGGCTCTGGTGAAACGGGCGAGAGACGGGGCCTCGTCGTGCGGTGTCCCGGACTAGGGACGCCGACCATGTAGCGGGGCCACTCTGTGGCTCCCAAACTCTTTTTTACAATATAAAAGTTTTCACCACCACCACCACTGCTGGTTACAACGGACAACGGCGACAGCGACGCCGCGAAACGCAGAAACGGGCGCCAAAGAGTTTGCGCTCTAAAAAAGAATAGAATCACGCCGCCGCGCTTGCTCTCCTTGTGAAAATAGTGCGGCGGCGACAACTGTTTATCATTTTTTTTTCTAGCTTAAAATTTTTCTTGTTGCTTGAATCGAGCTTCGTTGTCATTAAGAGACGGTAATAAATTGATATACGCGGCCAATCCACGCCAAACGACCCAGACGTTGCTCTCAACGATCACCAATTTGTTAAAAAACAATTGATGGAAACTTATTGAAACGTGCGTAATCGAAGCCTAAAATATTTTAAAAACTTCGACATCAGGTAGGCGCAGTTTGAACGTTTCGAAAAGGCGTGAAATTATGCACCGCTCAAGAATTGCTAAAAATCCTAGCGAGCCGAAGTACCCAGGTGCGAACCCGACCTCAGCGGTCGCGTTTCGAGGAGGCGGAACGCAAATGGCGCCCGTGTGCTGTGCGATGTCAGTGCACGTTAAAGTTTCCAAGGTTACCGAAGTTATTCCGGGGACCTCCATGGACTACGACACATCTTTCTCTCTCTCTTCTTTCACTCCCACCTTCTTCCCTTCCCTTACGGTGCGGTTCAGGTGTACAACGGGATATGCGAGACAGATACTGCGCCACTTCCTTCCCTCAAAAACCAATTTAATTTTAAACTTCAGAAAACACTCCACAAATTTTATAATGACATCTGTACATACCCGCCGAGGTGGCTCAGTGGTTAAGGCGCTCGTCTATCGAGCCGGAGTACTCGGGTTCGAACCCGATCGCGGCGGCCGCATTTCGATGGAGGCGAAACGCACAAGGCGCCTGTGTGCTGTGCGATGTCAGTGCACGTTAAAGATCCCCAGGTGGTCGAAAATGTTCCGGCATTCTCTCTTTCTTCTTTCACTCCAACCTTCCTCCCTGAGGGCGCGGTTCAGGTGTCCGCCGAGATCGTGACAGCGCCATTTCCTTTCTTCAAAAACCAAAAACCAATTTACAATTGTGCAGATTCTGGCTTATGGCCAGATAACCACTACAGTTTGCCCTCACTCGTAGTCGTGCATCCTTAGGGCTAGAGCTAAAGCGGATATCGCCATTACGTAAATTCGGCGGGTAGTATGCGATAAGCGAGATCGTTTTCGCTTTCGAAGTTCGCTTTGGCGCCAGGCAGCCAAGAGCAGAAAACGCAATTCAATGTGCTGCGCGAAATTCATTTTATGAAGGCTTTATGAACTTAGCGAGCGGAGCCGCTTACGTACGAACATTTACGAAGTTACCCTATAAATTCATTGATGACCTTGCCTAAATTATGTACACATAAACAAAAACTCATTATTGATTTTTTTTGCATGAGCTAATCAGCCTAGGTTAAAATAAATTTTAAATCATGTTAGCGCTACTGAACTTCAGGAATTAACATGTCATGGATTTTCAACGCTGGCCACTCAGTCCTTTATTAAATTTATTTATTTATACAAATACCTCACAGGTTCCACACTTGGAACATTGTGTGAGGGGAGGGGTTACAATATTTAGCAGACAAAAGATGGCACAAAGTGGAAAGAACAAAAGGAAACAATATTAAATACATTGGACTGCAAACAATTATTACACCGTACTTGAAGCAAACCGTAATATATTGACACAGAGGGAAAAAACAGCAAACAAATAGCGGCACTGCATGGATTTGACTACACATACGAACAGAATTTATTTACAATATCATGGATGCATGAAGGTGGTCAATTCGTTTTTGAACATTAATAGGTCACGTATGGTAGCAATGCAATCCGGAAGTCCATTCCAACACTTGATAGCACGTGGCAAAGCAGAAGAATTAAACGCGAGTGTTCGGCCGAATAGACGTTGGAAGCTAAGATTATTATGTAAGCGACGCGAAGTGCGCATTGGGCGTGTCAGTGGCAGTGTGGACTCGTGACGACTGTATATCAGTTTCTGTAGTAAGCAAAGAAGTGCGATATCCCTACGTGTCTGTAAACTTGTTAGCGATAAAGATAACGATGCTTGTTACGCTGGAATGACGGTTGTAGTCGTGAGAAATAAAACGCGCTGCACGGTTCTGAATTGCTTCGAGGGAATGAATTAAATAAGCCTGATGTGGTGACCAGATAGCTGATGCATATTCTAGTTGGGGACGGACAAATGTTAAGTATGCTAGCTTGCGGGTAGAAACAGGTAGAAAATGCGGGTAGAAAATGCTGTCATGTATAGCCTTATACAGGGATTCGAGTTGTTGTTGTTAGCGCAGTCTCGAAATTTCGACAGACTACTAAGTAATTCGGGGTTGTATTCTGTTTGCAGGCTACACCGGGAACCGCAACAAAAGAGTCGAGGACAGCCGCAGGAGTCCTGACCGGTGCAAACGAGGTCGTAGAGCTGCAGCTGAAGTCGCATTCACTGCACCTGCGTGCACTGTCACTGAACCAGGAGTTGGTGATGAGTCACTTGCGCCACATGCAAGAGGCCAACCAGAAGCCTCTAAAGGACCTGTCTGACATCCATCGTGACGTCCTGACTGAAGTGAAGCAAAAGCTGGCTGACGGCTTCCACGACATCCTGACTGAGCTCAAGAAGGGGTACGACAGACACGGGGACGACCTGACTGAAGTCAAGCAACAGATACATGGCATCATCCGTACCATCCCGACGGATCTCGTGGAAATGTACAAGAGCCACCATGACAGCCTGACTGAAGATACGAAGACGTACGGCGGCCACCGTGAGTACCTGGCTGAAGTCAAGCAACACCCGTATGACATTCGCGGGGGCATCCTGACCGAGATCAAGCAGCAGATCTGTGACAACCACCGTGACGTCGTGACTGAGGTCAAGCGCCAGCAAGCTGCCTTGGAACAACTCTCGGTTGGTCTGCTTTTGCACAGTTTCAAGCTGGCTTTTTACAACGATAGCTGTTTAGGCCGCGACTCTTATTTCTGCGCGAAACTTTAACCAGCGCTGCAACAGGGGACAGTGAACAAGAAGAGACGGAAGGGCAAGCGCTTGTCCTTCCGTCTTTTCTTGTTCACTGTCCCCTGTTGCAGCGCTGGTAAAAGTTTCGAGCATGAACCAACAGCTCAAATTTCCGTGTTACTGCCATTTCTGCGGCATAACTGATGTTGGCGCAGCATGAATGAATTTGCGGAGAAAAGGGGACAGTAAGAGAAAGAGGTGCAATATGCCATGAAGATTAATCAGGACTTAGTGACGTCATTCACGACGTCATGATAACGCGCTAAGTTGATTGGTTCGAACGCAATGACGTCACGAGTTTCAACATAGTGACGCGTTCTTCCGTGCTGTGCATAACGCATGCCGACCCTAAACCCCTCACCCCTACTCTACGCCCGTGTACCCACAGTTAGGTACAGAGGACAAAATGCATGTCTAGAGCGGCCGAACTGCGTGCTCCAGGCCGCTCGGAGCTACGTGCGCGACGTCTATAGATATATAACGCCTGGTTCGAGACGACGGAGTGTGGGCATGCGTGGCCAAACTGTTAGCGCTGCCTGTCTTTTCGGGGTTCGCAGGCGGCCGCGGCTTTACCTTCTGCTTTTGTCGTTAGTAGCGCTGATTTGCGCTATCATCTGCGAAAGGGCATACGCGCCAGAACGCACACCACTGTCTTCTTTCCTCGTGCGACACATGTGACAAAAAAAAAGAAGAAAAGACTGACCAAGAAATTTTATGCTTTGAATACGTCCATTCATGCAAAAATACCTAGTGCATATTTGTACGCGCGAGCTACCGCTATTTGTGTTACTGAGCCATAATAAGCCTGTGAGTTTTTTGTTTATTTGTTAACTTTACTCATTCAACTTTTACATAAGACACGAAAGTATACGTGTAAAACAAGGAATATATAACAAGGGATTGGGTGATTTCTAAACAGCCTAAAATTGTTCCTTCGGACTCGGTAATAAAGCAGTCAGGATACTATGAATATAAGTGAACCAATTTCTGCAGATTTAACAGAAGACAATGTGCTTGAAAAACTTGCCACTAAGCATACGCAGTGCCTCATAACTTCAGTTGTATCGGATATGAAGGAATGCTAACATCGCACAGACCCCCAAGAGAGACGTGCTAAAGAGAAAAAAAAATTCATAGAATTCTGGGTCCCATAATTTAGTATACACATGATCAGCTGCTTTCGAATGTTTTGTTGTGCACTGAGTTATAGCTCCTATGCCTGCCGGCATAAAAAAAAAAAATTCCGGATACCTTCCGTATCTTGTAAAGGAACTGTGGTGACAGCCGAGGCTCTGAACGCACCGCTGTGCATCTGCTCTGCCACAACACATCCAACATGATTCGAAACTTCTGACCGCACAACAAATATAATATGCTGACATTAACTGAACTTTTTGATCAAATTTAAGCAGTCGACAGCACGAAGATCTTTTGCAACAACACTGTGATTGTTCATGGCTGGTTTTATACCTGCGTTATACATGCGCAGTGCAAACTAGCTACCACCATGGCAGCAATTGCGAAATTTCCCATAGGGTCCATGTGTCAAAAAACGGCACACTGAGGTGGCCAAAATCCAGGTGCTTACGGAGTGTCGCACAGCTCGCGGTCACTATTACGGTTATTCCCCGCTTAACGTCCTAGGCGTTGCCCTCGACCATCACCAATTAGTTTAAAAAATCATGGAAACTTATCGAAACGTGCGTAAAATAAGACTGCGATATTTTTGCCAAAAAAAAAAAACTTATTTGTTAGGTGAACTCAGTCTGAACGTTCGAAAAGGCATAAAACCAGGCACCGCTTAATATAAGTCGAAATCTTTGAGAAACGCTTTACGAATTTTTAATGGCATTTGCTTAAATTCTGGCTTTCGATATGATTACCATCGCGTATTTGTACGGTATAAATATTTTTTTAGAATGTGAATGAAATGTAAAAATTTAACTGTTATAAATATCGGCTTCGTTTAGGAAATTAGGAAATAGCCATACTGCTTCTTTATATGTATATTCCCTCAAGAAATGTTACAGCTAATGAAACTGATTGCGTCGTAGTAAAATAATATACTAAAGTCGCAGAAAAGTGCGTTTTGAATCATAAACGCCCGTTTATTTGACCATGAGGTGGTCCAAGTAAAAATACAACCCATGGCTAGTTTAGTTACACAGATTATTGCCTTTCATTTCTGAAATTGTACTCAGCGTGATTCTTGTTCAAAGCGTGAAAAAAAAAAAATTGGAGTTGAGCTCTCGCGCTGCAGGTTGCATCGTCTGCTTCTCCGCAGATTACAGCGCCTGGCATGACACTATATTTACGGCCAAATAAGCACTACAGTTTGCCCTCAGTCGCAGTCGTGCATCTTTAGGGCGGGGGCTGGCGAAGATACCACGTGACATTCGGCGAGTGGCATGCGATAAGCGAGATCGCTTTCTCTTCCGAAGTTCGAATGGACCCGCTTTGGAGCCAGGCAGCCAAGAGCAGAAAAACGAAATTCAGTGTGCTGTCTCGTACGGACCACAAGAAAGGAACGACCAGCCGACATAGCAACCGCAACACCAATTCTTTATGTCCTTGTTGTTTATGTCGGAGCGCACGTGACTGAGTGAAGTCCTCACCGCGGCTTCGATTAACGCGAGACACGCTGGCGGTGAGCGCTACCTGCTTGCGCTGAGGTGCCTCGTTTTCAGGTGACCGAACATACCGCGGCTGGGGCACCGACATGCCTCGTCGCCTCATCTCCGCGTCCTGTATACGTCTGTCATGGCTCTAACAACAATGGCTCAGTGCGGCACACTGAACATGAACACACTGAACAACAATATCGCTGTGCCGCTCCGGCAGCGCAAAGAAAAACTGTTTCCCACGAATATCTGTTCGTCTACACAATGTTCTGATGCCTGCCTGCAATGGAAACCTCACTTAAGATTACGCCATGTCATGCCACAGCACAGAAGCCACCCCACACGCATAGCCCTTATGGTTCCAACTTATGCTGACACTTGCTGTATTCGTTTCATTTCGCCCAGTGCATTGTGTCAATTTGTTTGGAGCTTCTGGCCGGCAACCATTCTGGCCAATCGCTTTTTTTCCTCTTGCAGAAGAAAGTGGACGAGATAGCGGCAAAGGCTGCCACAGAAGCTGCTGCGCCCCATTCCCGGCGCCAGCGACAAGACTCGGAGTATATGAACCAGTGTGCGAGCGACTGCGAAGGCGACTGTGGCAAGTTTCTGACATGTTGTGGTGCCCCGCGCGCCTGCACCGTGGGGTGCCGTCGAGGACAAAACGATCACAGCGCACAGCTGGCAACGGTAAGCGTAAGATATTTAGGGGGCTTTCTTTTTCCTTTTTATGCAAACGTATAAAGCCAGTAGCTTATATGCACAATGATGTGATGGTGATGATAAAATTTTTATGGCGCAAGGGCACCTGTGACCAAAGAGCGCCATGGAAAAATTTTTTGATCTACTCAAGGTGGGGTTAAAGACCCATTTCCCAGATATTTTACCCCAATGAAGCCTAACACTAGGTCAGGGGAAAGCTTGTACCCACTGTATCGCCGGTGGGTATCTAGTGGCTCTGGGGATCGAACCCCCTGGGTCGCATATGAGGCGGATGCTCGAACTTCTAGGCTAAAGCTGAGATCTGCAGCCACTGTTTAAACACACCCTTCATATCTTCCTTGTACACAAGTGACGAGCTCTGGCTAGTTATTCATGTTACCGTGCAAGTGTCACAGACACCATTATTTTCTTGCTCACCTGCATCGCATGAAGGTGGAATCAGTTACCGAAGTACATAACAAGCCGACTTGTGATGTGCAGGTGGAGACCCCTTTACCTGCAGTACCACGTTGCACGCAGCAAATGAGCACTGGATTACACCTGTACGCAGCAAAATTTCAAGCAGAGGAAAAATTCACATCCTCGAATCCACTGCCCAAGGAGGAGTCTATTTGCACTGGCGAGGAGAATGACAAGGTGTGAAGATACTTTTTTTTAAAGGTGTAAAGACATGCCACGGTTTAAAAGAACCATGACGTCCCACGCTTGCTTTGCCTATGGAGATGAAATTAGATATATTCGTAATTATTCAGTGTTAAGAAGTTTCCGGTTACTGCGAATACCAAACGTGCGATGTGAATCGAATGAAAGCTACGCGGAAATACCACTCGAACGAACTTCGAGGGACTTCGATGAAGTGTCCGCTTAAATGAAAGCCTAGAGTTTAATTCTCCAAAGGTTCTTTCTGCTGTCGGAACGTGGAATAAGCTTCCCAGACAAGCATCAAGTCACAGGTTGAAATTTATTCGTTCACATCATCAACCGAATCAAAAGTCCCACCTTAATCCTTACATGCTACGCGGTTAAGTACCCTTCACACACAATGCCCAACAATAGGGTGCGAGATTCGGCCCCGGGGCTGCGACGCCCGCCCTCCGGCAATGTTCCTTCTTTCCTTCTGAGATGGCCGCAAATCAACATCGGATACACACCCTCGCCATACAGGTGACACCATCGCACAGCTGGTCCTCAACTGCGCATTCTTCAATTCTGGGAAGAGTTTGTCTTGCCGTCGCTGCTGTCATCACCGCCGCCGGCCCCGCTGCCGTCTTTACCGAGGTCGGGCGCGAACCTTCGCGTACCGCATCCGCGCAAGGACGTCAGTGCTGGAGTACTGACGTTCTTCCATTGTACCAAGACTCGAGGAAACCGCTCATTTCCGGTGCTCAGGTGACCTTGTGGTAGGCGTCGAGCGTAACACCCGGTGAATTGAAGTTTGGTTGTATGGGGTATAACGTCCCAAAGTGACTCGGACTATGACGGACGCCGTAGTGAAGGGCTCCGGAAATTTCGACCATCTGGGGTTGATTAATGTGCACTGACATCGCACAGTACACGGGCCTCCAGCATTTCACCTCCATCGAAATGCGACCGCCGCGACCGGTATCGAACCCGCGTCCTTCGGATCAATAGCCGAGTACCATAACCACTGAGCCACAGCGGCGGCGCGGTAAATTGAAGTGAGCACGCCAGCTACTCATTTTAATGAAGCGAAGTGAATTGCAAGCATTAAAATGGCTCCGAAGCACCTTTATTTCATACTCCTGAGAACTCCTCGCATGTATTGGTTACTTTGCCGTTTTTATAAATTGCACTAGTTTTCCGCTGAAGTATTCACCATTGCCAACGCCGTAAAGTGGGTGATTTCCTCTAAGCTCTTACGCTACATTTCTTTTTACTGTTAGAAATGCCCGCTGGATGGCACAAACTATATGTCAGCTTCTACAGACACATTAATACCTCTCGCTAAAATCCTCGTGGGCTTTATTTTTTTAGACAACAGTTTCTGCCTCGACTTCATCCCGATACAGAGGGAGGCAAGCGCAAGAGCCAGAATGTCGGCTATTGCTCGAGCTACAAGTCAGCTGCCCAGCCATACTGAACTAAAAGAGATCAAAAGTGTCTCGCAGTTTTTAAGTTAAATTACGGCAATGGAAAGTTTTACATGCCGCAAAGATTCATAATTGAATAGCCTGGAATTTCACGGACGAAAATTGCCGCATGCCTGCCGAAATTATGCGGGGACCTGGAAGCAGTATCTTCAGAATTCGCATTGAACTGCGTAGAATACGAATAAGTTCCGGTAAGGGGGAGGGGATTTTACGAACATTCGTTTAAGTGCAAAGTTTTAAGTTACGTTTGTTCGAGTGGTATGTCACTGCATTCAAAATTTTTAAGACTATTCGCAGAGCACCGAACAAAACTTGGTGCTGCCAGCCAACTCTTGCGCACTCATTTTGACGTGCTTTTGTTTTTATCACTATGTGCAGGTGTCCTTTGAGGAAAGGGCCAAGCTCTTCCGTTGTGTTGACGACGAGTGGGTGGAGCGTGGAATGTGCGTGGTCAAGTTGCTTGAGGACAAGGAAGGCAAACGGTGCTTGCAAACGCGGCTCAAACAGGTAAGTGCTCCGCTTAAACCGGGTATTCATTGCATATGGATTGCGCTCCTATAAAGGAACTTTTACCATTGAATATTAACTAAGTGTAGATTTATGTTTTGCACTTGAAGCGAAAGAAACTCAGCTCACTGAGACTAGGGAAAGCATAGGGAAATCATGCCAGCCAGCAATCTTGACAACCACGGCAACAGGTTATAATATCCACGTGCAAAGCACACAGTGCGGGCAAGTATAAATGCAACCTCATTTTCTGTCTACCACATTGCCCGAACTTTGCGTTTGAAAGCTAGACAAGCCTGCACATACGTTCCCTCTATATTATAAGCCCAGGAAAGAGTGGAGAATCAAGCTAATTAAAAATCGGTGTGAGCAAGTTGGTTGGTTGCTTTTCATGAAAGTTTAAAATAGCGCGATAAAACAGGGAAGACAAACAAACGCACAAACGATAGCACTAGTGCTGCAGCCGCAGTCTTGTTTCGGTGTTCCTTCATGATCTTCGCTTTTTGGCGCTGCATGCTTTAAATTTCGGCATTATCAGTTAGGTTTGCATCGGAAAGCGAGCCTTGATAATTAGCGAGCACCTGATCGTACAGCTTGTTTTTCAGAAATGAAAAACGCGTTTCCTTCGTGATGTAATAAACGCAGCGCTTGCAATCAGTGGTCGCCGCGCGCGCACCAAATTCGGAATGTTGACCCGTCGCGGTGGCTTAGTGGTTAGGGCGCTCGGCTACTGAGCTGGAGTACCCGGGTTCGAACCCGACTGAGGCGAAAACGCTTAAGGCGCCCGTGTGCTGTGCGATGTCAGTGCATGTTAAAGATACCCAGGTGGAATACCAACTCGCCAGCAACTGTGGAGGTTATGGCCTGTACGAAGATACGTTCCAAGGAGGGCTGGCTCATGCAGTCCTTGGAGTTCGCACTCGTAAAAAACGGAGGAGGAAGAGGGGGAAGGGGAGAGGAGCACATGCTCACTTTTCCTCCTGACAGAGGGTTTTCCACTAAACTGTTTTTTTGGGGCTTCTCATGTGAAACGCACTCACAGTGACTGATTTCGCGTCCTTCCGCTTTTTGTTTCTAAACGGAGCCTTCCGAGTGCAAACGATCTGGTATTACAGTGTTGTTGCTCTTGAGCAGACAAGGGAAGGTTGGGGCTTGTTATGACATACATGAAGGAAGCCAACACTCACTGAAACCAAAGGGCATAGGGGAATGGGTTTTTAAAATTATGGTTTCGATCAGCTGCAGATTGAGAGCTTAATTATTTTATCGCTTAATGATGACTGATTACAAAACAGAAGAAAAAACAACCACATGCCGCCGGTGAGATTCGAACCCTCGACCTTTGAATTTCGCGTCCGGTGGTGTATACCAACAGAGCTATGGCAACGGCTGTCCAGTCTCCTGCTTTTCGGGGGATTTATGTTGCATGTGACCTAACGTTGACAGTGTTCACCAGCACCACCCTTGTGCATAAAGGCGGACATGCTACGTCCAGTAATACCTCGAGTGTCACGTGAAACGTAATCGAACGGTGAGGGCGGAAGTTGTGCGAGAACCCTCTTATGCTACCTGTGGCATCGATACTTCCAGAGCCGAGGCCGTCGTTAAGCTGTTGAGCAAAACAAGGGAAGGGAAAAGAGGGGCTCGTTATGACACTCTTGTTTTCTTCCTTATTGCAGGTGGTGGAAGTATGCACCAACCACTACATTCACTCAGGAACTTCCCTAAAGCCAGCAAGAGACTCTGCTTGGGTTTTGGCATGGATCTCGGATGCTCCAGATTGTGCAGATGGAAAATCACATAAGGAAAAGTTTTGTATGCGTTTCGAAACGCCAAAGATAGCGGCCCAGTTCAACGAAGTCTTTGAACAAGAGGTTGCAAAGGCTAAAAAGGCCGCAGTGTTATCGCCCCAAGTTGTGCCAGGGGCAGCTTCTGCCGTCGGTGCTACATGTTCGCCATCAAAATTTCCCACTCTCTGGACAACGATGGCACCCTCCACGTTTGGGTTGACAACTGCCACTACTGTGCCGTCTGCTGTTTCATTTGCATCGCCCATTCCTGCATCTGTCATAGAATCAGACTCATCGCTAACAAGTCTGCCCCGTCTACCAGCCACCGATTTTGGCAAGGTATGTCCTCCAAAGCCCGGAGCATGGCTCTGTGACGCATGCTATCTGAGGAATGAGGCCAGTAAAATCACATGTGCACAGTGTGACTTTGCAAAACCAGGCACAGAAGAGCCAAGGACTACAGAAACAGCCGTGGTTGTGCAGCAGCCACCTATGAAACTCGATGTTCGTGCTTCCAGTTCATTTGGAAATGGGAGCAAGCTGCCTTGTACACGAGGAACAGAGTCAGGCCCAGAATTCTTATCCGGTACCACAATGCCAGGCAAGAAAAAAACCACACTGAACAGTTCAGTGTTTGACGGTACTTCTTTAGACCAGAACGGAAAGCGCGACGTTGTTTCCCTGCTTGGTGACCTGGCTGTTAGCTCACCAGCCGATAGCATATATGACGAGACGGCTGCCAATAAAAAGGAAACCACACAACTTGGTTCCATATTTAATGGTACTCCTTCGGACCAGAAAGAAACCACGCCAGTCACGTCTACGTTTGATGACACTGTTGCGTCTGGAAAAAACGTGTTTAATGCATGGACATTGTGCTATCCCGCAGAAAATACAGAAATTTCAAACGGAGAAGACAAGCTTGCTGCTTCAGTGACTACAGTGAAGGAGCCACCAAATCCCAGCGTTTTCCCAGCGTTCAACCTCGAAACGATAGCTGTGACCAAGAAATATGAATCAGCAGAGCAGGCTAATGGCGCGTTGTCATCCATGGTGGGTGCAGAGTCGGAGGTCAGCGAACTAAACTTGGCACCAACCAAACCTCAGCCACAAATTGAGCCTCTGTCATTTCATCCTCAGGCCACATCCTCAGTCACAAAGTCCACGCCATCAGTTCCCAGTGCAACATGGCAACGGGTTGATTCGCTAAAAAGTGAACGAGATTCACCGAAATACTTTGCAGCGAGTGCGGTGTTTTATCCGGTTGTTGCCGTTCCAAAACTTGTGGAGGCCAAGACAGGCGAGACAGGCGAGAAGATTCTGTTTTGTGAGCGGGCGAAGCTGTATCGGTTTGACGCTGAGACGGAGTGGAAGAAGCGTAGCATTGGCAAATTCAAGATACTACGTCACCTAGAGTCCAATGTGTGTCGCGTGGTGATGCGCCGGGATCACGTTCTCAAGCTATGTGCCAATCATCGGATCATGCCGGATAATAAATTAGGCCCGCTGTGTACGAACGAGCTTGCATGGGCTTGGTCTGCCAACGATTACAGTGAGGGGAAGCTTTGTCAGGAAATCCTTGCAGTCCGGTTCAAGGCACGTGAACAGGATGATCACTTCAAGCAGTTATTTGAGAACTGCAGGGACAAGGCCCTGTCACTAGCTCCGTTGAAAAATGCTGGAAATGGTAGTAATGACGAAACTAAGGCGCAGGAGTCTGAGGGGAAGAAATCATTGGAGCCAACGCTGTCGCCGGCCCCGTCTTGCGTCTCCTCTCACATTCTTTTATATGGATCGCGTCTTTACGCTCGTCTTTGAAATGAGCGCAAATACTGCACTTTGGACTTCGGTGACTTCTCTCACGGTGCAGCTCGATTGGTAATATGCGACGAGGGGTACCGGTCAATTTAAGCGCATGTAGGCGGCTTAATGCTGATCCGCACCCTCACTCTCCTTTTACTTTCTCTTTCCCCCTTCCCCAGTGCGGAGTAGCAGGCCAAGACCACAGGCTTACCGCCGACCGACCTCTCCACTTTTCCTTTCATTAAATTACTTTCTCTCTCTCATACAAGTGACTGAGTAAATTGAGCAGTTGAGCAGCGTGTTGCAGCGAAAAATTACCAACCCGTTGGAACCTCATCGCTCTGGCCGCTCGAGCCGCCGCGACGAGTCAAAACGGTTTTTTGCGCCACGGCGGCCGGAATCGCTAGCGTTTTCGCTTTCATGTGAAACAGGCTTTAGAATTTTCGTTGGGCGACATTCCAACCTCGACTGTACTTTCCAGAGTGTTTATTTCTCACAGTGTTGTTCCTTTACCATGCACGTAGAAGCCTATATTAATCCAGGCCGCCATCATGCAACCAGTTGTTGCGTCCTGTACTGGTATAAATTCTACCGAGGCCGCGGCCCGTGCCCAGTGCTATTCCGGTACTATTTTATTTGCGATTTGACATCATGGGTCATGGAATAGCCGGCCTTTGTAGCAGAGCATGAAAGCTGTCATCTTTGCTAACGCTGTGGTAGCCAAATGTGCCATGCTATTCCCATTGGTAAATTGGTAAATTGGTTTTTTGAGGAAAGGAAATGGCGCAGTAACTGTCTCACATATCTCGGCGGACACCTGAACCGCGCCGTAAGGGAAGGGAGGAAGGTGGGAGTGAAAGAAGAAAGAGAGAAAGAGGTGCCATCGTTTCGCCATTCTCGTAAGCCAGTATCTTAGGCGACAGTATTGACTTAAAAGGAAAGAGCGCCCACGTGGGAGTGAGTTCATTAGAAATCTTTTTAATGGCATGCTCTTCCTCGCACTTTCTAGTTGAAAGGCTTACATGTGCACTGAACGTTCTTTACCGTGCAGCCGCCCCACCATAAGACATTGGAGAAGTTTGCCGCTCCTATCTCCAGCGGTGGAGACACTGCGCCTGCGGGAACTGCACCACCCGCTTTCACCTCCTGCTCCTCGAGTGTTAGCAGTGGCCCGCAGTCCACGGCTGACAACCTGACCAAACCGTCGTCATTCGCCTTTTGTCCTGACAACGCACACCGTATTTCTATGAATAAAGCAACAGCAGACGAACCAGCTCTTCCGTTAGCCTCAGCAACCAGCCAGCAATCCGGATTTTTGCTTGGTCCTGTGCGCCCGTGCAGTGATGAGCCATCGTCTACTTTCACGCTTGGAAAGGATCCTTGCAATGCTGATGTGACTTCAACTACCAGTGCGCCAGTTGCCACGGCGTCAACTCCGAAAATAGTAAGAGCACCAAGTATGCTAGATTTATTTTTTTTATAGATCTTTGTGTCTCATCAGACAAATTTTGATGCAAGTCTCTTTGCTTGGGTGGAACTCACGCTTATGCCTGCTTCGAGACTGTTGAGACGTCTTGGTTCTACCCCCAGGAGTCTTCTCTGTCGAAGTCGTCCGCCTCTAACCAGCGGTCGGTTGCCCTCAGTCCAGGGCTCCGCTGGCCACTGCCGCCCGTTGAGCTCGCTGTACCAGACCTTGTTGGTCCTCACAGCGGTCGCTGGACAGCAGAGTCTCCCACTGCTCCGCACTCGGGTTTTGTATTTTGGGGACCACGTCTATGTTCTGGCAGGCCCATGTGATGTGGCATAGAGAAGCTGATCTGTTCGCGCCGCCCCGGGTCACGGACCAAGAATCTTGTCGTCTTTGGATCTTGTGCCGTTGCCTAGCAACAGCGACGCCACGCTATAGGTCAAAAAGGCAATCACATCGACATCCACAACTGGCAGTCGAACCCGCGGCGGCGCGAACAGAACAGCTTCAAAGGCCACTGCGCGAGAGCACTAGGTTATCGCCGCAGCCGAACGTGCCTCGTGTTGCTGTTGTCACCTCGTGTTAAACTGCAGCATACTCTCGCACTGTGCATTGCACATCTTGGTCTTGGTCAACTTCCATCTGCGGCACGAACAGATCGATCAGGGCTTAACTGGAGTCTGATATCGTCGCCAGACGTGCCGACGACCCAGCGGAGCAAAACTGAGCCAATCAGGCTAAACGCTTTTGCACGTCTGTTCTGTTTGACTACGTTAGGACCCTACCTGTTTTTTTTTATTTATTGATGGTTTTCCCAAGGTCACTTTCGAGGTCAAGTTTCACATTAACCGGTGAGCCGGTTTGACCTTGTGAATTAGTCTCGCACTAAAACGAAAAAAAATAAAAAACAATTCTCGAGCCTACGAAGTATTATGCAAACAGTACCTCAGAACCCTGAAGGGACCTATTAACGCTTCCACGGCTTGTTTAAGTGTCTCTCGATTTTTTTTTTACTTTGCGGGCTTTCATTTCCGTCGAATAGAAATGGCTACGCTAAGAGTACCTCGTCGGAAGCACCTGGGTAGGACCATTTTCCCGGCTGTCGACAACTTCCCAATTTTCACCTGAGCCTTTAGAGACATACTTAGAAAGTTAACTAATGTCTACTAATTATTAAAGTAGGCGGAAGGAAAAAATACTATCCATTGTTTTACGTAACTCCTAGCAATATTAACTTAATTCTATTTCGGAGGAACGCTATGGCTTTTTTTTTTTTAACCCTTGATCGACACTGGCTCGGAAACGCTCTATATAAGACATCCATGATTACGCTCAGGCATAACCCGAAATCTACTTTGTCAGTCGCGTTCCTGGTGCTTATCCAGTTACCAGATATCAAATAACGCGGTTTGTTAGCTGTCTCTTGCTAGGTAGCTTAAGTCTGTTGAGGAGGTTAGAGTATAAATTCGCTCTCGTCAGTGTATACATATCACTGGGACAAAGCCTCGTTGCATTTACTAGGGGGCAATAAGAGTACCTTGCATTTTTTGTCGTGAGGTTAATGGCCGCTGTGCTTTTCTTGTTCCATGTGCGAAATTTTAAATTCATGTATGGCTTCCATTGTAATGTTTGCACAAAAAGCAGGGAGTGTCCTTGTCAGCATATAATTGAGGCATGTGAATACAACTCAAGAACGAAGCGGCTTTTCCCTGTCAAAGGACTCCCTTTCAGCCAATGACGTCAGCGGATTCTCATGATCCTGCTATCGTGACAACGCAAGAAGCGGCGTGACAGTGCAAGGAGGGGACTGTCCCCTTTCATCTGCCACTCCTTGCAATGTGACACTAGCAGGCTCATGGGAATCGGCCGACGCCATTGGCTGGAAGGAAGTCCTTTGACGGGGAAAAGTTGCTTCGTTCTTGAGTTGCATCCTACTATAGTGTTGCTACTCAGCTCCGCTACGCTATCTGCTTTCAACCGCAGCCTGCCGCAACTATCTTTGCGGCAGAGTCGGTCACAGAGCGCTCCGCATACTCCGCTCTGTAGACTGCAAGACGCAACAAACACATGCAAAACCACACAAGCCGATCAAACATAAGATCATCTGGGTACCGGGGCACACGGGGGTGGCAGGAAACCAGGAGGCAGACAGGATAGCTCGAGGATATACTAACTACCGAGCATCCAACGTCAACGACCTTGAGGAATCCCTGCCAGTACCTCAGGTATACTCGGCCATACTCAACAACTACAAAGGCAGCAGGATGCGGTACCCACCACCGCACAAATCTTTAAACAAAGAAGAGGCTGTCACATGGAGACAACTTCAAACGGGGTCATATCCAAATCTAAACACACTAAGTAAAATTCACCCCACACTTTACGCACACAATTGTCCGTGGTGCCACGAAAAACCTACACTGTATCACATCACATGGGCATGTCAAAAAGTCGACATCGTCCCAGTTATACAAAACCCAAGTGTGGAGCAATGGGAGGGTCTGCTCTCCAGCGACTGCCGCGATGACCAGATCGGTCTGATACGGCGAGCTCAGCTGACGGCCGCATCCAGCGGAGCCCTGGAATAGGGGCAACCGACCGTTGCGGATGGACTCATCTGACCACATAAAAAAAAAAGCACTTGTGCTAGAGCCAAATAAAGTTATCCTATCCTAACCCTCTCATATTTCTGTTTTGTCTTTTATAGTTCAAGTTTGGCAGCAATGAGAAATACAAATTCAGCTTCAGCAAGGAACTGCCATGTATAGCGGGCAAAACGCCGAAGTCTCCTGGCAAGCCCCCTAACGTGCAGGAAGAGTAATCGGGCACTTCGAAATCTTCCGAACCCAAAAGCTACTACCAGCATATCGTGTTCTTGCCTTCGAAGGTGAGTACCACTCTAAATATTTAGCATACTGGCAAAAGAGAACACCCAGTGAAAGGCTGAACAGGCACTGTAATACTGAGCTTTAAGCGCCATCTAGAGGCACTTCCAACGCCATCCGATGTTTCTCAGCTGCAACTTTGGAGAGTGTACCCGTTTAGTGCCCTAGCATGGTTTAGTTCGCAGAACTTGTGTCCAGTGCTTGCAAAATGTCATTGGTGTGCATAAACGAGTCAGCAGTAGATGTTTACTAGAGCGGTAATCTTAAGTGGAAATGAATAATGAAATTTTGGAGATTTAGAGCTGTGCAATTCTTTAGCCGTGTCTTTGTTACTTGCCCAAAGTACACACAGCAAAACTGATAATTCGAAATGCTCGTGAACTTGAAGATTTTCAGCAGTCCCAAGGCTTACAATGCATGTTATGTCGAATAATTTGAGCGGGCGCCAATATGACACTGGGCAAATAAATCGTTTACTCTTATTATGACTTCCGAGAATCCTCAAGAGCGCGAAAGCTGCACTATATGTGCGCTGTGGACATTTTCTTCAGTAATGTTCAGTAAGCAAGTTTTAGTAGAACGTTAAGTTGGGCGAGTTGGTGTGGGTTCATGGTTGAAAAACAGCGCGCAAAAGACTAGAGACAAGACTAAAGGCAACGACAGGACAGCGTCCTGTCGTTGCCTTTACTCTTGTCTCTAGTCTTTTGCGCGCTGTTTTTCAATCAGTAAGCAAACAGGCAAATATGACTGGCGCATCTTGTTTCATAGCTTGTTTGTACCGAGCGACACTAGTCGCTGCCTTGTTGTTTTTGTCTTTGTGAGGGACTATGGTCCCTTGAATGAGTCCAATAAACTTATCTTCAAGGTTTACAGCTTGCTTGCTTTTAGCGCCTGGCGGATTCAGTATAGTTCCAGCGTTTCGCTTATGGTATAGATTTCCCTGTCTCCTCCTCCGCACCGAGACGCAGTACAAGCTCTCATGCTTGCGAATTCTTTTCTTTTGTCAAGTTGAAGGTGCGGTATTTGGTTGTGCAGTAGAAAATAGCGCTGTCAGAACTTCAGAAAGGTTGGCATGCCGAGCAAGGCGCGTGTTCAAGAGATGTTCGAAAGATGTTCAAAAACATCACTTTCACCTGCCCATCCTTTATCGGACTCCTCAATGCTTCGCTCACTGTCAGCAGGCGGCGGCAAGCGTTGGGGCGAGTGCTGTTGATGAGGGAGACGACCTTCGCTGATCATTCAGGAACATAAAAAGATACGTGGTGTGCAGACGTTTTAACTTGCCTAACCTAAATTCTGGCCACAATGACAAGCCCGCCGAGCTCCATTAAGAGCAGTTTATCGTTGAACATCGACTGCAATTTGAAACTTAATTTTCGAAACTTTCTAAATTCGAGTAATTCTCGATGTCCGAAGGACCTCAGATTTAACCACAAGCTTCTCTACTGCTTGACGAACAAACTCTTCATCTGTGTAATGCAGTTGCACATCATACTGGGAATGAAAAATATATCGTTATAGTGCTGTATTTTACGTTGCAGCTATTTCGCCTCAATTTGCATCCATTTTTTTCAAACGTCAGACAACCAAAAGCATCTCGTTTTCTAGTGTAGGTGTTTAAGACGCAATTACTATTTGGTACTGTCCCGGAGAATTAGGTAGTGCATGAAATTGCAGCGTGCGTTTGCGCACCAAAAGCAGCATTAAAGTGGGTAGTGCTGCATTTACGTTTGCTAAAACCTCACATCTTAAAGTTATGGCTAATACCGACATGGCAGGCACTTTTAATAATTCTGTTTTCGCTCCTCTTCTTTCAGGCCAAGGGAGTAGCTGTGAACAGTTCTACTGCGGAAAGCAATGATGAGCCGTCGAGTCAATTAAAATGAGCAAAACTGTGAGAAGGCCCAGATGGTCCTCTTTCTGCCAACAGTTCCAAAGTTCAAACTATCTATGGATCACAAAACCATCCAAAATCGGTGAAGTTATCCGATGGACCTGCTGCGTTTTTTTTTTTCTATTCATCTTAAGTTTAAAGCAAATATACTTCAAAATATGAAAGTACAATTGGAATGGAGGAACTGTCTCTCCATGCAGCAAAAGAAAAAAACCGAGATTCCAATAAAAAAGACTAAAACCAACAACTAAATTGTAAATTGTGTGTTTTAACGCCCTGACCGACATGTAGGCTGACAAATGCTGTCATAGAAGACTGCGGCTTAATCTACACCACCTGGATTTCTTAAAGGACAACTCTGGAGATTTGGGACATTTTGAGTTGAGAACCACATTCCATTCCTTACAGCGCCCTCTCTCCGGCACAAAAAAAAAAAACGTTTTTTACAAATTGTCAAGTAGGAGTATTTTACAACAGCAAAAACTAGGAATCCGAACGTCCCGCATACTGTCACAAAACCTATCGTGTTCGCGTTGTCTGCCTAAACTGGCGACAGTGAGTCACAGCGTGCATCATTATTTGTCTGAAATTGCTAAAACCAAACTCGTGATTATTATTTGTCTGAAATTACTAAAACCAAACTCGCTTGCGCGATAGTTTTGCATCTACCCTCGGACACTTCCCGTGTACGAACACGACTCTGACTTGCCCGGCAACCTTCGCCCCAGAGCTAACGGCGGTAAAACGCGTACCGCACTCGTATGGCTATGGCGTGGCCGCTATGAACAGCGGCCGGCTGGCCGAGCGCCAGAAAACAAACGCCGCACGATATCATCCCGTTTCTATGGCAACGAGATAGAACAAGTAAGCTTTCTTTTTTTTTTTCTGCCGGCAAATTTTCACGGCTCGGCGGAGAGAAGACACCGCGATCAAGGCCAGTTTGGAGGCGTGAGGAGGGTACTTTATCTGGTCACTGGCGTGCATTGTCAACCACCATCCGCGTATTGTCCTGTGCTTTCCTCTCTTCGTCCCTCGTACAGTCTTTGTCAAAAGTAACCAGGTTGCATGGTTTTGCTTCTCAGTCGTACATTTAAACTATTATGCCAGCCCTCAAGCTCTAAATCTCTGTATGGTAAGAAGAACCCCTGTCCTCACCTTCAAAGAACTTTTCGACCTTAGGGAAAGCCGTAAAGGCACAAACGAGAAGCAAACCATCCAGCCTGGTCACTTTTGACAAAGACTGTACGTCGTTTTGCGCGGTTGCAATATGCAATTCACCCTCAACTATACCAGGTGTCCCAGCTAAATGTAACCAAGCTTTTAAAAAACACGGGATGTCCTAGCCGCCTGAAACCAAATGAGGGTTGTTTAGAGTCGCGTGACCTATAGTCTGCAGTACTTTTTCGTTCAAGGTTGACTGATTAGTTAAGCTTAATTAACTAACTTTTTAATTATTGACTTGAGGAACAAAGTGTCAATGGAAAAGTTGTACATGGCTTTGAGAAACAGCTTACTGAGACATTTGCAGCAAAGTAATATTTACGCAAAAGTAGTTTTTTTACCGGCCTTTAACCATAACCCACACAATAAGAAAAAGCTTCCACATGACAACGGTGCCACTTCAACGTCCCAAGACGCGCCTTAAAGAATGAAACCCATTTCTTTCTGAAGTCCTCTCCTCGGTGAGACTTTGGGTGTACATTGGGGCAGAGAAGTGAGCGAGCAGATGGTCACGTGATAACTTTCTTTTAAGGCCAATAAATGAAGCTACGTAAATCGTAACTTGACGAAAACAGCACTACTAGCGGTTTTTCGAGGCGATCTAAAACTTTTTCATTCACACTTTCTGCCTGAAGTTAACTAAAAAATTAGCTACTTAAACTTAACTAATGAATTAACTTTGAAGAGCGAAAAAGCAACCCTGAGTTGGTTTCACTGGACTAGGACACTTCGCCTGTTGTTAAAAGTTTGGTTATATTTAGCTGGGACACCCGGTATATTCTTACACCGTGCTCAGCAGTCATATTTCTCAGAATATGGCTGAACAAAAGGGGAGCAATCGAAGGCCCTGAACGGAATTGTCTTTCTGCGTGAGCTGGTACCGGGCGGCCCCTCCGTACGTTGTGTACACGAGATAAGCTCGCCCCAGCAGTACAGAGCGGCGATAAGCGAGTTATCAAAACTGAAGCATACGCCCGGGAAGAAAACCTTATCGAGGGCTCGCAGGCACCTAGCGAGCAGACCGGCTCCCTCGGCAGATGTGCGTCGCTCCGCCGACTCGCGCGCCGACGGCCGAGGAACGTCTATAGCGGGGATATCACTCGTCAAATGTAAATTATCTAATCTTACCACGAACACACATTCTTAGGTCACAAGATACACGGAACAGTAGAAGATTCAGTCGAATTATTCTGGACAAAAAATATCATACAAACTACCAACTCTTTTAAATGCTTTTCAAAAATCGGGTCTTGGTTTTCATACATCTCAATTACGTGAACGTTTTGTCGCTCAATATTTCTTAAATAATTGAAGAACATTTTTCGCGTAATTTGCGTTTTTTGTCTTTATTTTTGTTTATATTTCGTATGAAGTCAACTGCTTTGTATTTCTATTTCCTCCTCAATCATTGCTTGCCTAGTAAAGGAGGCTGCGGGTTAAAGAAATGAAGGGAGAAAGGAAGATAAGAAAGGAGACGTCAAGGACTTGAAGAATCACAGACCAATCAGCTTATTGTCCGTTGCCTACAAGGTATTTACTAAGGTAATCGCTAATAGAGTCAGGACAACCTTGGACTTTAGTCAACCAAATGATCAGGCAGGCTTTCGTAAAGGATACTCGACAATAGACCACATTCACACTAGTCAAGTCGCTTGCCTCTAAAGCGACTTTTACCCGCATTCTTCTTCATCACTGATGGAGATAACAAAGTTTTTGTTGTTGTTATTATTATTATTATTATTATTATTATTATTATTATTATTATTATTATTATTATTATTATTATTATTATTATTATTATTATTATTATTACATTGTTATACGGGCCGTGTGCAGAAAATTTGTCTCTCGCGAGTAAGAAGCCGGAAAATAACAAAAAGATAGGGATAGGGAGTAATCAATGCCGTTTGTATTTTAATTTTTTTGCGAGGGAGGGGAGGTGGGGAGGTGAAGTTCGTCAAAATTTCAGTGTGCCTACTTGAGAGCGACATCACAGCACTGAAATTTCACTGTAAAACGCTTATTTTCTTACTGCCGCGTGGGCTGTAGAAAATACAGAAATAGATGTGGCAGAAGTGAAACCCAAGTTAGAGCATGCTACCACCGATTGGCGCTCGGTACAGTGACGTGCTAGCCTAAGATAGCTTCCCAAATAATGCCACAAATGGTGAGAAAAACAGGAACAACACTCCCGAAAAAAGCGGATGTGGTATGTGGTCTCCAAGCGGAAAGTGGGCTATGAGGCATGCAGCAATACTTTTCGCTAAGATGGTCATTCCCCAACGAAAACTGCATGCCTTTATAGGAACGCTCGCATGCGATTACTGTTATTTACTAAATGCGCTGAAAGAAACAAGCAAAGGTGATGGCGATCTTAATTTTGTCTTCATTCTGCGTGCCTTAACACCTCCCTAGAATTCCTTGATCTCCAATTGCTAAAATTTGTGGATGATAGTCTTCACCAGCTAAACGTTCCGCCCCTTATACTTGAATCCTTTTCCACCTAGGTTGTCGCGGTATTTCGAGCCGCACTTTTTTCTAAATGTACGATAGAGTAAGAGCGGGGTTTCAGGAACAAGGGAGGATAAAGCTTTTATAGGGTTGCTGGCAGCAACTCCGCCAGTCAGCAGCTCCGTTGCTTGAGCGGGATGAAATGAATGACAGGAGGGTAACGTTTGTCCTCCTTTCAGTAAAGAGGCACCGGTCGCTCCCACCGCATGCCCCCCCCCCCCCCCCAAAAAAAAAAAAACAATAAAATAAAATAAAAACACGCAGCACTTCCGGCCTATACTCACATAGGAATGCTTTGTGTGCGATCCTAGGTCTCTCATTAATCCCCTGTAGTCTCGTCTTTGGAATGCGGTTTCACCGAATGAACAAAACAGCATTGTTGCTGGAGCACCCCGGGAGGCAGATCATGGGTGAATTTCCAGATTACCTGGGCCGTGGCTGCTGGGAAGTGCTTCGTGTCCGAGCCTTTTATTACCACCCCAATACTTTCGCCTCGTACAATGCGAAAGTTAGATTCACTCTCAGGAGTAAAGGCAAAGGCGGGAAGTTACTGCCTTTCAATTTCCACACCAGAGATTTCGGCCATGGAGTGGAAATTGTCTACTCCCGGACAACGAGCGAGTTTGTTGTTCGGTTTAGGGCTGCGGAGGGGTGAAAGACATATCGAGGGTTGTCCGACGTCTCGCTCCTTGTACCTTCTTTTTTGTTTAATGCGATATTGATTGCCTCAGGGCATAAAAAGGTATGTAATGACAGATGAGGATTCTTAAATGAATGAGAAAAGGTTCGCTGATCTAATGAAATCGAGCAGTAAACGATGATGAGGTCCTTGTGTAAAAGCGGTGTATGAACACGTGTCTCTAAAGGTAACGCAGATTAAGGCGCCCCTGCCGATTTTCCTTTCCGCAAAGAATGATGATGATGATGGATTTTTATGGCGCAAGGGCATCTGGGGCCAAAGAGCACCATGGCACAAGGTATTTTCGTATTCTCAAGGTGGGGTCAGAGACCCATTTCCTAAGCATTTCACCCTTTTTGAGCCGAGCACCATCACTTTTAGAAAAAAGGTAGTAGTACTTACTAACTTTGGGGTAGTAACTGGTTGTCACATATGTTACTACCCTGTTAGTAACTGCAGTTAGTAACGGGGAGGTTAGTAACAGTTACTAACCCATTGAGTTAGTAACGGCTGCTGCCCGCAGTTAGTAACGGAAAGCTAGTAGTATTTACTAAGAAAATGTATAGAAACTCGCATATGCTGCTAGGTTCTTCGTACGGTGTGCTGGCTTGGCTTGTCAAATTTGTGCGTACTCGAAAAATAAAAAAGCTTCGCAGTCAATTTGACTAATTCCGGAATCCAGACAGAGCTATCAGAGCGTGCTGGCAGTAAATCACACACTTTCGTTTAAGCTTACCGCGCATTACATGTAGAAATTATGCCAGATGATGGCATCAACAACCTTACCGCGCGCACACAAAGATCCAGAATGCAGGAAAAGCACAAATCAGGAAGAGTCACACTCGCGCACTGCGCGTGCACATGTAGGGAAATCTTTTTCAGGCTTATATACTCCGTAAATCAGGCTCGCATTAACGGGCTAGTTGCTCGTACCGGTTGAGCTAAGATACCAGCTTTATTATCAAGTTGATGTTGTAGAAACAGCTTAATCTACCTAACCGCATGCCCCTGCAGGAATGTTTAATTACAAAACCAATTTATTGGCATGACAGTCTGCGTCAGTTACATTGTTTGACTTTATTTTGGGGAAAAAGGAACGGTTACTAACTAGGTAGTAACTGGCGACCACAGTTAGTAAAAAGGTAGCAAGGGCTACGTTTACTAACTGTGCTTTGAAGAGGGTAGTAAGTAGTCAGCAAAAAGTAGTAAAATGTAGTAACTGCTGCAGTTACTACCTGTTTACTACCCATTTACTAACTTTTCACTAACTTTTTTTTTAAGGCCAGAGGGAAGCTTGTAGCCATTGTATATCACTGGTGGGTACCCGGCGGCACTGGGAATCGAACCCCGCACCTCACGCATGCGAGGCGGACGCTCAAACGACTAGGCCACCGCTGCGGTCCCAAAGAATGAGTGCCGTCTGCGGACGTAACTTTTTGACCGCTTTCAATTCGAAAACAAGTCTGGAGGTGAAGCTGACTCGTGAAGGTGGCACGAGCTTTCGGAATGAAAGATACAAAATTGAGGGCCGCCGACCCGACTGGCGAAACGCGCTCGGCACAGGGACAGAAAGGCAACTGACTGTACACTCGACAAACGAGCCTTCTGTCCACCCTCGCGCTCACACGCGACGTGCGCTCCTAAGCCCGCACACGTTCGCGAGCAAAGTGAGGGTGTGCTTAGCAGGAGCCGCCGCATATGGGGCACCCATCGACCTTGGATCACTGCTCTTGCAGTGCTCTCCTCCTTCACATACCTTCCTCCTCCGCTTAACTCCAACTGAAGCGGCGCCAGCGTGCGTTTTGTCTTTTACTGGCGTCAACGGAGGCAAGCGATTCCGAAACTATACGCAGCGCAGTTTCTCTTTCAGGCGCGGTGACGAAACGTGCCTTGTTTCCTGTTGCAAGTGCTGCGCAACAAGTTCCGAGAGCGTAGAGGCGTAGTCTGAGGAGCGCAAAGCGCCCTTGAGTGCAGCTAGTTTTCCCTTAGAAATAATCTGGAAAATGGTCTTGCCTCAAAAATTGTGAACGAAGACATCAGGAGACGACAAAACCCGTATCCTGTCGTAAAAATTTCTCACAGCAGAAAAAACGTTTTAGTCATCAAAGCTGTTTGCATGAACCATTCGACTGCCGACGCGTACACTCGAGTTGCTCATTTATTATTCAATTTTGTTTTCACTTTTTGTCCAAGCCAGCTCCGACAAGTTTGTTTGCAGTTGCTGATTCGTTTAAGCAAATAGGAACCATCCTTCATCGGAAAAAGACTCACGCAAATTATCATAAAATGAAAAATGGAGAGCAGCTACAAGCAAGGGTGTTGCTTGCTTTCTTTTTATTTCATCATTGCGAAATGGTCGCAAGAAACTTCCATCGAAAATTCTTCTCCCTATAGGAGCTGTTGGCGCGAGCTAATGAAAGACTCCAGGCAAGGTTTTTGCTCGGCGTTGATATACTTGAGCTGACCGACAAATCCTCAAATCCTAGGCAGTGCATGCAAATTAAATATTCCAAGCCCTGAGCCGAACAGCAAGCAGGTAATTGTGTCCACGAGATCGCCATACCAACGCAACACGCCATGATCGCACGCTGAGACGTCTGGCTTGGGTCTCGGCGGCTATTATCTTCGCCTCTTCCACATCACCTCAGGCCACATAGCACTAAATACCACCTGACACAGCTGCTTGCGCAAGTACACGACACCCTCACCTCCTTCACTTCTTGTCTTAGGTAGAAAGTGTAAGACATTCAGGTCGATGGGGCGATTGTCACACTTGTTAACTACGGGCCGTGACAGCGAACGAGGCTTTATAGTAACGTTAGCGCTAATCAAGGCAAACTCAAGAAAGGAGTGAAGGACAAGGCCCTTCACACGATTGCAGTCGTGTGTGGTAACAGTTCTTGATTGCCATGAAGGAAGCTTTGTGGACGGAGTAATAGATGGATGTATGCTCGACTTGCTGCATCAATGCCTGGTTCTCAAAGACGAGGTCTGTGCAAGTATTTCGCGACGTTGTCACAGCCGTGGGAGGCGTTACGAGAGAGGAACGGAGTGTTCTCCCGCATAAGTGGCAAGAAATTCGCGTTTGTCATTATATATACATATAAAGTCCCCAACCACCCTGCCACCCTGGTAGGTGGCAGTTAATGGTTTATCGCGAGAGTTCGCACACCGTTCAGACGCCTATGCGGATCGGCAACAGTGTCAGCATGGGCACCAGTCCTGACCTGACGCTGAGCCGCTGTATCCGCGGCGTTACCTGGAGCAGAACACAACATACACTGGGCAGTGATCATTACATTATACAAATCACTGTCCCGTACAAACCACCCCGTCACGCAAATACAATACACAAACTCATTAACTTGGATGCATTTCGCGCTGCACGCACCGCCCTCCCAGACACTCCCATCGCAGACATCGACGAGTGGGTGCAGTCACTCAAGCATGACGTTCACCACAACACGCGAGACATTGAAACTACAACCCCCGAAACACCTACCCTTGACACACGCCTAGCCCACCTCTGGGAGGCTTATCACAGCATCCTAGAACGCTGGAAATGCAACAAACACAACAGAACGCTTAAGAAGCGGCTGGCCGCGCTGCAGACACAAATCCAACAGCACTCTGAGGAGCTCTGCCGATCCAACTGGGGACAGATATGTGACGGCATCGCCGGAAACCTGTCCGGTAAACGCGCATGGCAACTCCTCCGACACCTCATTGACCCCACGCGCACCAAATCAGCAACACAGCGCCACGTGACACGCCTCACACATGAACACATTGACGACCCCGACACCCTTCTAGACACACTTCAAACCATGCACACATCTCCAGGCGGCCGCACTACACAGGACAAGCAAATCCAACACTCGACACCGACATCACGGAGACGGAAGTCAGAGCGGCCCTCCTGACTCTCCGCGCCAACTCCGCACCTGGTGCAGACCAAATCACAAACTCCATGCTCCGTAATCTGGATGACCAATCGATCACCCACATTACGAAATACTTCAACCAGTGCTGGAGGGAGGGTAACCTCCCGCAGTCCTGGCGCCACGCGAAGGTAATATTCATATTTTTATTCTGTTCACTTAGTCTGTTTGACGTCGGATGATTTGCCTGCACTTTTTTGCTTCCCGTTGGTCTTATTGAATTTTTTTCTCGTACTGTAATCGCCCTTTGTTGCTGTTATTTGGTTGTTACTACTTTGTAATTTTTTCTTTTTTTTCTTTGTGCACTCCTGCCTTGACCGCCAAAGGGCAGTCGGCAGTATTTATGAAATAAATAAATAAATACCTAAACCCAACAAACCACTTACACTTCAAAACCTTCGCCCGATTTCTCTAACCTCATGCCTCGGGAAGCTCCTAGAGCATGTTGTGTTAGCGAGACTCACAAGTCACATGGCGGACAACAATCTTTACCCGCATAGCATGATAGGATTTCGCCCCCATCTATCCGCACAGGACGCCATGCTGCAACTCTCACACGACATTTTCGACCCGCTTCTTCCGGGTCACACCAAGGCAGTCTTAGCTTTGGATCTCTCCAAAGCTTTTGATCGCATTGAACATCAGGCGGTCATGACTACTCTATCCCCCTTGAATGTGGGTGCGCGCACGTATGCCTACATTCAAGCATTCCTCACACCGCACAGCTGAGATACACTTCGGCCCTATGTCTTCCCCCTCCTACACTCTTCAGAATATCGGCACCCCTCAAGGGTCCGTCCTTTCCCCCTTTCTCTTTAACATTGCCCTCATCCCCCTCGCCCGAAAATTGGCCACTATTCCCCATCTGAAGCACACTCTTTATGCCGACGATATCATCCTGTGGACCACTCACGGCAGTGACGGAGACATAGAGAACACCTGACAGGAAGCAGCCACCCTCAACCAAAATTACGCACGGACCATCGGACTGTCTTGCTCCCCAGAGAAGTCCGAACTCTTCCTCATCCGGCCTAAGAACCACCGCTGCCCCCGTTCCCCCATTGCCATTGAACTGAATGGTGACCCGGAATACATCAGGCTCACACAAACCTCCACAGGTCGGTATATCCTGGACACCCTCGGAATCAAAATACCGGCCAACGACCCAACCCTCCTCGCCATCCCACGATCCCTTCACCGAGAGCTCCTCATCAGGCCGCTCCTGAGGAATAACCCGTCCCACCATGAGCAGCGCCGCAGAGCCCGTGCGAAGGCATTCCATCGAGCGTACAGCCCCCAGCCGGACGCCGTATGGGTGGACGCTGCCTGCACGGGTGATGAAGCGACAGCAGCTGTGGTGGACTCCTCTTTTAAGGCGAAAGCCTTTAATGTCTCATCGTTGTAAGCAGCAGTTGTCGACAGAAATGTCACGCTTTTCAATTGGTCGAAACGGTTGTGACGTCGGTTCAAACGGGGCCATTGTACTTTGGCTAGTAACCATGCAACCAATTGAAGGGATCATGTAGTGATGCTCCAAGTAAGTGGGACTGAGCTTAGTTAGTTGCTTAATTACCCAATTAGCCTAAATAACTTTTCTAGTCTGGCCATATAAATAAAAAAAAAACCAGTAGGAAATTGGTCGAGCTCGGGAATTGAACCCCGGTCTTCGGAGTGCGAGACGAGCATGCTATCCACTGCGCCATGCCAGCTTTCTTTTTTTTTTATTGCCGGGCTTCGACATTACAAAACAGAACATAATAATATGTACATACAGTATACACAGTATACTGTATGTACAGTATACAGTACAGTATACAGTATACAATATACAGTATACAGTATACAGTATACAGTGTACAGTATACAGTACAGTATACAGTATACAGTATACTGTCTCATATGCAAACAGCCGGAGACAATTGATCACGTCTTTTTGCACTGTTGGGAAGGGGTCTATTTCTGGGACGTGCTGCAGAGGACTTTAAAGAAACAGCTTCCAATCCACTCATACGGAATAAGGTTTTTGCCAACCAAGAACGAGGATGGGGTACCGTTAGACTTAGTCATGCTGGTGGGCCTCCACAGTATATGGCGCTCCCGCATGGCAGGGTATCATTGTGACCCTGACGCACGGCCAGCCCGTATGTATTTTAGAGAAAGTATGCACAAGTTTCTGGAAGAACAAAAGCTAATAGTGGAGGTTCCTGAGTGGTTACCAAGGCTGGAACCCCTCGTAACTTTAAGAGAATTTTAACCTAAGTCAGGCCCACTCTTTGGGATCCTGACTAACTGTGTATACTGTATGTACTGCGCCATGCCAGCTCGATGGCTCGGAATTAGGGGTGTGCGAATATCAAATTTTTCGAATACGAATCGAATACGAATATTTGATTCCGAATATCGAATCGAATATCGAATAATCAAGGACAGACGCATTTAACCACTACAAAACATTTATTTGAGCACCGAAGAACATCACAGTTCAACTACCGATGATTAAATGAACACAAAAGGTGTGTGTGGCTGCACAAAAAGTATAAATGTCTCGAACATTATTCTTAGAGGAGTGGAAATATCAGAGAGGATGCCTAGTACACAGCATTGATTAAAGCTAGCTTGCCATCGGCACAAAAGCGCGTTGCTGGGATGAACATAAAAGGTGTCGTGAAGGAAAACCAGCTGCTCCACATTGTCAGGCAGAAGTTGTTCCCTTCTTGAAACGACTCCTCCAGCCACAGAAAATGCCCTCTCACTTGGCACTGACCTGGCACGTATTGCGAGGTACTTCGTGCACAGCTCTGACTACAGCAGCTTCGCAGGTATAGCCACAAAAAAGCTCAGCAGCGCAGTCAGCTATGGCATGGCCCTTGAAGGAAGGAAAAATTTCCCTTCATCCATGCGCATTGCTCTGGGCGCCGTTATGTTGTTATGTCTCGGTCGATAGGGCTTGCGGACTGAAATGAACGCCGGTGCTCACAATGAATATTCGTCTAGATACGAATATTCGCGTCGGGTCGAATATTCGAAAGAACACGAATAATTGAATTTCGAATCGAATACGAATACTAAAAATATAATATTCGAAATATATTCGAAAGTTTCGAATATTCGCACACCCCTATTCGGAATGAACAAAGGCGCGTCTAGTGAATACGGTGTCTTCGCTCACTCCCATCCTCCTCCCTTCCCTTCCGGCGAGGTTTAGGTGTCCACTGAGATATGAGACACAGATACATTTCCTTCCCTCAAAAAACAATTTACCGACGAGCGAGGCGTAGAACCGAATGGGCGATGGCGTTCTATGGACTCCCTGGCAGCGTTGCAAGACGCTGTCGCGTTCCACTTAGAGGCGAAGCTTAACATCTTAACCACACATCACTGACCGCACTTTAGGTCAAAAAAGTGCCCCCTGAACTTTGACGGGTGTCCACCGAGATATGTGAGTCCGTTACTGCGTAATTTCCTTTCCTCAAATGCAATTTTCACTTTCTTTATTACGGCCCATCATTGTCTTTCTTCTTTCACTCCCACTTCCTCCCTTCCTGTACGGTGCGGTTCAGGTGTACACCGAGATCACAGAGAATTACTGCGCCATTTCCTTTCCTCAAAAAGCGTTGCGTTCAAATGGAAACGCATCACGGCGAACGGGTGGTGGCGTTCCGTGGACTCCCTGGCAGCGCTACAACACGCTGTCGCGTTCCACTGCTGAAGGCGAAGCTTAAGCGTCATTAATTAGCAGTTAATTAGTATTCAGGCATTAGTAAGTAATTAACCATTAATTGGTGATTTGTCATCACTTAGTAATTAGTACTCAATTACATGTGACGCCATTAGTGCCACAGAAGCAGTCAAAGTGGTGCGGAAAACGCTTTCGCCTCTACGCACTTTAGACAGTCAAAGTGCCCCCTGGATTTTTTCCGCCCTCCTCACACTACCTCTCCCTCCAGACACCTCCCCAGAAGCTGCAGAGGAAGCCGCCATTGCACTTGCTATCACCCGCACGGAAGCCCGGTACATGTTAAGCGATTCTAAAACTGCGATTCTAAATTTTGCTCGAGGCCGAGTCCATGTCCCTGCTTTTGGCATACTGGACTCGCCCGATGCCCCCCCGCCCCGCCAAGTGGAGCTGATATGGGTGCCCGCGCACTCCGGGAATCCCGGAAACGAGGCCGCCAACCTTTTAGCCCGAGGTTCTTTAAACCGGGCTCAGGTGGCCTCTGATCGGGGATTCACGAAGGAGCGCATGCACTCATTCAGTGAGCTGACCCAGGCGCACAGAGCCTTACGCCAGCTCTACCCCCCGCCCCACCCCTCCCTAGATAACAAACACGCAACACTCTGGCGCAGACTACAGACACACACACTCCCTTCACCCCTTAACCTATAACCCATTATCATCCCTCCTTCCCCACTCCGGCATGGACTCTATGCCCAGAACCCTTCGCCTCTTCCCTCCACATCATTTCCCTCTTCCCGGCGGACCCTCCCCCGCGGGACCTAGAGAACCTCAAGACCTGGGAGGACTGGGAGACCCTGCTGCGCTCGGAGGACCCGGCCGTGCAGACCATCGCCACCGGCCGTGCTGCCAGTGCTATGGACCTTCGGAACACAAACACCTGAGTGCAGTGGGGTCGTGCGGGGACCCTGGGGCGTGCCCCGAATTCCTGTGTAAATAAAGTTTTCTCTCTCTCTCTCTCTCACCGTTGTCAGCGCTAACGCATGCAGCCCACATCTCTCTCCCTCATCACCCCACGTACCTATAAGCGCGATTCAGGCGTCCACTGACCAGGGGAGCCAGTTATGTGCACTTCCTTTCCTTAAAATGATCGGAGTTTTACTTTGTCATCGCCAACGGCAATGAACACAACGAACGCCGACGGCCTGTCTTCAGCGCCGCGTTTCTGACACAACGTTGTCAATGCAAACGCATGCAGCGCCCATCTGTCACTACCGCCACGTAGTTTAAAGCACGATTGAGGTGTCCATTGTTGCAAGGGGGCAGCTATGCGCTTGTAAACAGTTGTCAACGCCAACGCCAATGAACACAATCAAGGCCGACGGCTAATGGCTTCAGCGCCGCGTTTCTGACACAGCGTTGTCAATGCCAACACATGCAGCGCACATCTGTCACTACCGCCAAGTAGCTGTTCCAAGAAGGCAGTTATGCGCCTTCTCTCTGGTTGAGGTGTCCACCGAAATGTGTGAGAGAGGTAGTGTGCATTTCGTTTCCTCAAAAAAAAAAAACAATTTACCAATTTTTACCCTCTGCTTTCCAAGCTCCCGCTCCATTGGTTTCGCTGCTTAAAGCGCGACTTAAAGGTGTCCACTGCTGGTTAAAACGGAAAACGGCAACGGCGGCACCGCGAAACGCAAAAACGGGCGCCAAAGAGCTGCGCTCTAAAATGTGACGTAACCGCCTCTACCGAACGAAGTCTTCTGGTTAGAGCGCCGTCCGCCGCAAGATTCACAAAGCACAGCTCGCCGTGGCCGTCGCAGCTGCCGTTCGAGAAGCGCGCGCGTGAGGCCGCGCGTCGCGCGTCTGACGTTGGTCTCACGCAGCCGATGCCGTTGGCCGATGCTGACGCCTTGGTCTGACGCCACTGGCGCGGAGCATTCTGGGTTCACTTATTCCGAGCGGCGCGCGCGAAGCGGCAACGCCGGCGACCACCGGCGAAGGTGCGGTCTGTCGGGAGTGCGTCGGAAGTCGCTTATCTGGTGCGTGGTGCCCTAGTAGTGTTGTGCCGTGCCGCGTGCGTTTTCGAATCGCCGCCTCGCCTCCTGGGCCGTTGTGTTGGACCAGGGGAGACGCGGAGCAAGGATGGGGATGTTTCTCACGAAAGAGGACGTTGGCAAGCACGTCGCCGAAATTTCGACAAAGGTTAACCAGGAGCATGAGGTAAGCGTGCACTGACGCGACCGTGAGCGATATCTCACCGCTGGTTTTCTGAATGAAACTGAAACATTAGCTTTTGCTGATTTATGGCACAGAAATGCGTGACAGAAAATTTGGAGGACGCTTATGCTTCGCCTTTACGAGTGGAACGCGACATCGTCGTGCAGCGCTGCCGGGGAGCACACGGAACGCCATCGCCCGTTAGGCGCGACGCCTTGCTCGTTGGACAAATTGAAAATTGTTTTGTTTTTGTTTTTTGGGGAAAGGAAATGGCGCTCTAACAGTCTCACTTCTTGGTGGACACCCGAACCGCTTATGAGACGATATATTTTACGCTGCCCCCGATTATATATGTTGGCGGTTCCCCCGATTATAGGTCACTGGTTGGAATCCCTGTGGCGAGCTAGGCTCTAACTTAGGCACCCGGAAAAATCTGCGGCAAACGGTTGGCATGATAGGATTTTTTTCGACGCGTGGTGCCGACGGCTTTTCGACCGAACGAATACGCTGTCGCGTAAAGCGTTCGCTGCTCAAAATTTTATGCCTTGCTACTTGTTCTTTGTTCCCAGCTGTGCGTACATGCGACATTCTGCACGTACTGTGTCTCTGTACACAGCTGTGTGTGCATATGTCATTCCGTCCGCTACTGGGTCGTCGCTCACGTCTGTGAGTACTGTCGAGATAAAAAGAAATGCGAACGCACTGTTCGCATTTTTCTATCGCCCCTGTACAGTGGCTAGAAATATGAGTGGGACCGAACTTTTTGCATAACGAATTTTGCATAACGAAATTTCGCGTTATTTCTCTGTTAAATTTGAAAATGCCTTGTGGATATTACACCCCGGGAGGAAAGCTAATTATATAACAAAGAACTGTGCAGGTCAACCATAATTATGGAGCAATCAATCCGGACCGCTCTTTAACCCATTTAAATGTCATTGTTTCCTTTTCACCCCAATCCCTACTCTTCTCTAGAGCATATCCTGCCTTCGTAAAAAAATGTGGGGATACACCTCTAAACCTTTCACTGTCGCCTCTGAGATTGTTATACACTGTGTTGTCGAAAGTTGTACGTTTTTTTGTCTTGCAATACTACGATTTATCCTCGGAACACTTCCTGTTTGAACAATGCGAGTTTTTCGCGCAATCAAATACCACAGGGAAAAAGAGAACCATCGAAAGCTGTCGCGTCACCTGCACCGGCGTACGCCTTTTCAAACGCCGCGCCATTGATACTGGAAACGCTTTAGGGGTAGTATCACTATCGGCACCCATATTTGCTTGTAAACAGCGTTGTAGGCGTTACCGAAAAAAAGTAACTAAATACGTTACTCGTTACAATAAAAAAAGAACGCGTTACTGCCCTACGTTACCTACAAAAAAAGGTAACGCGTTACCGTTAACGTTACCGAAAAAAAGTATCGCACGTTACTTTGCCATTACTCCATGGCCATAAATTTTAATCGTGCGTCTTCGCTGTAAGAACTCAAGATATCAATTTTATAAAGCTCATATTTCATAAAAATCCAACTTCACAAAGAAAACAGCTGAACTCAACAAATTTACAGTAATTCTGGTGTGATTCTGCTTACGAAATTCCGCGGAAATTGTGTAGCAATAAAGAAATGCTTAAATGTCATAGTTCCGGAAAAAATATATTTGCGCACATAAACATTTTTTTTTTACTTGAACCTGCATAATTATCGCAAAAAAAAAGTGTTTACGTTGTTGTGGTGCACGGGAAAGCTCGAACCCGGGCTCCATTTGGTAGCGTGTTGAGTCGTCGGGCTGAAGAAAGTCTGAAGCTTCGAAGTTGGAGATTACAAAAACAAGCAGATTTAATGGCAAGAAACTAAGACACTTATTTACAAAAAGAAGAACAAGGAATCAAAATTTAAGAGTTCATGACGTCGAATGACTGGATGAGCCTTTTACCCAGGGCCCAGAGCCAATGGATGAACCTATTCCCAAGGTTCAGAGCCACACTGCATGAACCTATTACCGAAGGTCCAGAGCGTTCGTGTTCACTTTGGTCGCAGGTTATATAGCCCAAGGCTCCGCCCTTTCACTAGGCGGCAATTCATCGTGACACAAAAGATCGGCACTAGCACAGCCAACTAAGACACCTGTTGAGAGCCCGCCCGTGGGAACTGGCGAGGATGAAGCTAAGTCCGCACCACTGTAGCACTGACTTGGCCGCTCGCGTCCATCAAACACAGGTGTGGCAGGATGACGTCACAGACGCAGCTGGCCAAGACACCTGTTGAGAGCCCGCACGTGGGAACTGGCGAGGAAGATGCTAAGTCCGCATTACTATAGCATTGTGTCAGCCGCTCGCGTCCATCGAACACAGGTGTGGCCTGTTGACGTCACAGCCGCAGCTGCGCAGGCTTCCTCTGATTCGTTCCGGTTTTTTTTTTTTTTAAGACGAGGGACACCCTTTTTTTTCCTGTCGTCGGTTGCTTCACGAAGGGGAGGTCGTTTTCGCCGAGCCGAGTGTGGGAAGAGCCTCATCGGCCACTTCCCAGAAAGTCACCCTTTTCTGTGAGGTCATCGTGGGGTCAAGTTGAAGTCAAACGACCCGTCAAAATTGCCGCTACGTTGAATCTCCCTCCGTTTCATCTCGGGTCTCAAGATGGGTCGTAACAACGTCAAGGTGTTCAAGTTCAGCTTCGCTCGCTTAGGAACTCAACCAGAAACGTAGCCGCAGTTGCAGATAGAAACAGCCGGTTGACTGCAATCCCTTTTCTGTGCTGTACCATTGTACTCTTAGAAGGCTCTCTAGGGGCCATCTTGAAATAAACTGGCGACATTCCTGAGTTTGCTCAGAAGAGGGAACTTCTTCCACAAAGAATGCGAGAGTGTCGTCTGGGAACGAGACCTTTTGGTTGGAAAACAAGCTTATGGAGAAACTGACTTACAGATGTCTGCAAATGGTTCATTGGTGGCTCGGCATGCGTCCACTCTTTAGAGAGTTGTGTGTGTGATTGGTTTGGGGGTGAAGACACGTCTGTGGCTGCGTGTTCGTGCTTTTTTTTTTAGTTGAGTGCGTCGTGAAGAGCAGGTGTTTTGCCGTTCATGCGAGCCGCAGCAAGGGTCGTCGAGAGCACCGGTAGATTTTATTTGCAGCATCATTTTCGGCGTTTTTTTTTTTTTTGAAAAAGAGGCGGAGGGGGATTATTGAAATAAAAAACAACTAGTAACGTGACACCTCACGTTACTGAAAAATATTAACGGAAGTACGTTACCCGTTACAGTTCCGAAATGGTATCGAGTGCGTTACTAAGTTACCGAAAAAAGTAACGCGTTACCGGTAACATCGTTACTTGTAACGCGTTAGTGACAACACTGCTTGTAAAGGACAAAACCGTGTATAAGATGAACACGTGGATGTAACCAACGTTACTAGTTAGTCTAGTAACGTTGGATGCAACAATCAGCCTCACACCCCGTGGCTGGAATAAATGACCATATGGCCGCTGAACCAACGGACTGCGACTGTGACATCGCCGCTCCAGTCATAAGTTCCGGTGGATTTTCCGTGCATAGTTTCGGGATCCGGTTTTAGCTCGGCCGACGCCACTAGACGCTACGCGCTTTTTTCCTCCTTACGCGTTCAGGGTCATATCTCGCCGACGGGACGGCTAGGCAGTTCAAAACCTTATCGGACTTCTCGGCGAGGCCGTAGAATATATGATAAAAGGGACCTGACCGCTCTAAGATTACGCTCATGCCTTCGTGAGCGTCGCCATCTGCTGCATCAACGTGGCGGGTCGAGCGTGAGTAGAATAAGATAACATGGTTCCGGAGGTTGAGCAAGCTGCAACTGTGCTGTTGCCTCGTGCTGCGTGTGAAAGTAATCAGTCCGAAATAGCACCAAAAATATATTTATCAAGAGGCGCTCTTTATTTCAGTTGACCGCTTATTAAGTCTTTAATATGGCATACAGGGTTTAACGTCCCAAAGCGACATGTGCTGAGTTATGAGGGACACCGTAGTAGAGGGCTTCGAATTAATTACGACCATGTGGGATCCTTTAACGTGCACTGACATCGCACTGTATACGGGCGCCTTGTCTTTCTCCCGCCTTGTGTTTCTCCGACATCGAAATGCGGTTGCCGCGTCCGGGATCGAATCCGCGTTCTAGGACTCAGCAGTAGTGATGCAAAACTATCGATAGTACTATCGATAGCAGTATCGATAGTACTGTCGATAGTAGTATCGATAGTACTTTCGATAGGCCGCCTCGGTGGCTCAGCGATTATGGTGCTCGGCTGCTGACCCGAAAGACGCGGGTTCGATCCCGGCCGCGGCGGCTGGAATTTCTTTGGAGGAGAAATTCTAGAGGCCCGTGTATTGTGCGATGTCAGTGCACGTTAAAGAACCCCAGGTGGTCGAAATTTCCGGAGCCCTCCACTACGGCGTCTCTCATAGCCTTAGTCGCTTTGGGACCCCATAAACCAGTACATTCGATAGTTCTTTTGATAGTACTATCGATAGCCGTACCGTGTTATATATAGTACTATCGATACTATAAAATCAACCACGCATATCCACTGCATCCTAAACTTGGCTTCCCGAGTGTGTAGTATGGAGGTGATGGTATGAGTAACTGGCAGGACTCGCCCGTTTTCGCGGCTTACGCGACACCGAGTTCTGCAGACGTTCCCTACGTAAAGTTGCTGGATAAAATGTTAGCGTGCGAATGTCGTTGCGAAGCATGTGTGCGAAAACCATTTCTGGAGCGGTTACGTCAGCAAGCCAGCACAACTTGGGCTATTTGTTCTTTCATCGGGTGCAGTTCCAGGTATTTTTCCGAACTGTCCCAGTGCACGTTAAAGAACCACAGCAGGTCGAAATTTACACGGAGACCTCTACCTCTACTACGGCATCCCTCATAGCTTGAGTCTCTTTTGGACATTAAGCCGCATGAGACCGTCAAACCAATCAGGTATCGCAAATGTTTTGGTTATATTGCTTGCCAACAAATCCATAATATCAATATTGTCACTGTCAATAGTCTTACCATCGACAGTTTCATTATCGATAGTCTTGCTATCGATAGCGGTACTATACCTAGTAGTACTATCGATAGCAACACTATCGATAGTAGACTACCGATAGTACTATCGATAGCCTATCGATAGTAGCACTATCGATAGTTTTTTTACACTATCGATAGTTTAAAAAAAAACTATCGATAGTCAATTTTCCGATAGTTTTGCATCACTACTCAGCAGCCGAGCGCCTAAGCACTAAGCTACCGCGGTTGGGCTTATTGACTCTGTGGAGACTGTGACAGTTCAATAAAAACCATAATGTTATTGAGTCATTTCGTTGTAATGCCAAAACATTCTCTACGATTAGAGCCAACAGGAAGCTAACTGTCTGGAAGTCATTGAATCTCAGTTGAATTTCGCTCGGAATAATTTGCCTGCAGCTTTATTTTCAGGAAATTGTCAAGACATCTATCATTCGTGTTGAAGGTGCAACGCTTAAGCACTGTTTATGGAACATTGACTGGAAGTATTGAAACGCAGATGCAACGCGAAACACACGTTCCAGACAGGCGGAAGTCTACATCAACCATCGACTTCAGCGACCGTTTTTTAATGTGGTAACATTCGAACCCCTTTTTCGGAAAAAAACTGGAGGGGACACTGAAGCTCCGCCTTAAGGATATAATGCGATAGCGTACTGAATAAATTCCCATATATGCAGACGGTCATTCTCTACATTCATGGATCCCTGGGAGTCCTCATACCCCTCCTGGCGCCGTGGTTCAGCGGTTAAGCCGTGCGACATTGCCCTGCGATGGCAGGTGCTCCCAGCGGTGGGCCTTGTGCATCTCATGTTGCTCTTCCCGAGCGACCATTCATTAATTGAACTGCCACCTGCCACGGTGGGCAGTTTGCTCACTATCCGGTGGCTAGGTTGTGACGCCGATAGGTCACGTGACCTAGGTGGCCCACCTGCCTCCTAGGTTGCTCTTCAGAGACCACTCAGAGACTCTTCAGAGGCCAGAGCCGCGCTCGTGATTTTTGGCTTAACGCCGACATCGGGTTTTTTAGTGAATAGCGCCTTTAACTCTATCGCGTTAAATGTGTCCGTCGTTCTCTGAAGTCTGCACCCGAAACGGTTGGCAGATGGAAAATCGGAGAGAGGTAAATCCTCCTCTGGACCTGTAGGGGAGAGGAGGGAGGGGCCGTAAGGTGGCTGCCACGGGAAGAACCCAGAGGGTGGCTAGTGTGCCTGGAGGAAGTTCTGACGCGGCCGGAGGAATGCACTACCTGAAGGCAGTGGCAGTCCTAAGGTGGGGGGGGGGGGGGGGGGTGCGGACGCCCCTCCCCCCCAAGAAAGCCTTTCCATATTTTTCCGGACGTCCGTTTTCGGGCTCTCATAGGGCGAGATGTAATTTTTGATGTTGAGCTGGAAAGCTTTTCCCTCCGTGATGCGTCAAGTAGTCCCCTACTTTGTACGTTCACCGTGTTAGCGGCTGTCTTATTTCACACAATTCCACGTTCTACACGTTGGTAGTTATACGGACACAATTCGTAGTGACTCGAGATATCGTGGTCCTGGCGTGCCCCCACCGTTGTCTTGCCATGCCGCCTTCGCGGCGACGACGGCGGTGCGCCATTCACCTGCGGTTGCGGTGGCCAGCAACCTCGTCGGGGCGGCAAAGAGCCACCCATTCATGTATTTATCCCACCATGGGACACAGCGACACCAGAGGGCATCATCCCTTTTTGGCTTGACAAGGAGCGCCGACCAGCCGCCTTGAAGGAGGGTACTGAGGGCGGAGCAAAGCCACTTCCCAGAACTGAGTAATGAAGGCCGCTAATCCCACTGGTGAAATGTTGGGGCAGGTGCTTTGACCTTCGTGGACATGCCGTGGCGGGATGTCTCAGCCGTCAGCTTGTTTTCCTTGGCATCGAAATGAATATTCCCCGCGTAAACGTGAACATTGAAAGATTGAGTAATGGTATTACATCTATACCGTGTGGGGACGCCTTCGTCCCCTGCGTTTGCTTTCCCGCAACGCACTAGTTCTCTGTGGTTAGCTTCCTCGCAACGCACTCCCCTTAGTTGTGTTTAACTAACAGGGGAGGGCGCTCGCGTCGCAGCGACACCAGCTCCACGGATGGCGTTTTGCTGCGCGCTCGCGGTGAGCGACGGGCTCTCTCCTCCTTGGGACCGGGAAGGCGAGTGGACGTTTCGCTCGCGGCTCCGCTCTTCGTCGACGGGCGCCTCTTGGTCGGAACTTGCTCCCGCCGAGCCCGTCCCGTCCGGCCTCGGAGTTTATCCCTTTGCCCTAGCATGGGCGAATGTTCGCTCGTAACCGTGCTGGTGAGTCGGACATCCTCGATTCATCAGTGTATTTTGTTGCTAGCTGGCGTTATTGTTGTAGCAGCAATAAATGCCTTGTTTGTGTCAGCCAGTGTGTCGTTCCTTTGTTCCGGTAGAGCAAGGCCCGCCGTGGTCGCCGTGCGCTCGGTAGCGCTCGCGACCACGGGGTGGGGTCCGCGCGGTTTTGAACTGGGTCAGCCGCGAGTAAGCGGGGAGAACACATTTATCTCCCCAATTTTTAACCCCACAACCGTTCGCCATTTATTTTCAACAACAAAGCGCACAAAATTTTTTGTGTAAATAAAATAAATAAAAAATCGTTGTTTATTTTTTTTTTTTGATATACGAAAATCTGCCCCCTCCCCCCTCCTTCCCCCGCCAACGTTAAAACCACGCTCTGGGACCGCCATTGCCTGAGGGCCGGCGGATGGCTCTCGTGGAATGTGAGGAGGAAAGTTAGCTGAGAAAGGGAGGAGCGGTATCAGAGCGGCTCATGTGCGCCGGATAGCACACTTCCAAGGAAGTGGTTGTGTGCGATAACGGCGCTCTGCAATGCTTGTGAGTGGGTCTCATGGAAGCGGGGCCTTCAACGAGCGGCTTGTACGGTGAGCCGAACAGCACGGAGAGCGCATCCGCGACAGACTGGCGGGAGATCCTGCTCTCGAGGGGAGAACAAGCAGAAGCATGCAAGCGGAAAGAAGTAGAAAGAAGAATTAGTATGCAATAAAGGTGGGTGTAAAGAACTGCGCGGTGTCTCATGAGTCGTTCCATGCAAAGGGGAATGCAAGTCTAATGCCGCCCATTTCCGTCAGACCGGCCGATCGAGTACCTATCAATTTTTTCCCCACTGCTCGCTCTGTTTGGTCTCAAGGCGATTCTGTTGGAACGTCTTAGCAAGTAAAGAGCGGTGAATGACTTGTTTGTTACATGTGATATGTGCTTATCATATACCAACCATAAATCCGTAGAGAAAGTTATTCCGGGGTGCTTGTACTCGGTAGAAGTCTTTAATATCGTGGCTCTATATTTAGATGTGAAAGTCAGTGGCAGTGTTTTCACTGATACTGTCATCGCAAATGAGTTTTCTAAATTTAATGTTATCTGTCAATCTTCGCACCAAGTTACAATTTTTTCAAGCGGATTATTTAACGGAAGTTGGTTTTCTTGACAATTACTTTGTTTATAAATTAGATAATGATCGTAAAACATGCGGACTTGGACATCTGTATCGTTGGTTATATCATTTATGCAGATAAAAAACAATAAGGTTTCTCTAAAATGCATCGTTCGAACGGCTGTTGGTTTATGGTTTTGGGGGGTTTAACGTCCCAAAGTGACTCAGGCTATGACAGACGCCGAGGTGAAGGGCTCCGGAAATTTCGACCACCTGGGGTTCTTTAACGTGCACTGACACCGCACAGTACACGGGCCTCTAGAATTTCGCCTCCATCGAAATTCAACCCCCACGCCCGGGATCGAACCAACGTTCTTTCGGGTCATAAGCCGAGCACCATAATCCCTGAGCCACCGCGGCGAAGGGCACCTTTATACCGGGTGTTTCAGCGAACACTTTCAAAAATTTTCAAAAAATAGGCTTTTTGGATAAAGAATATGGCTTTTGCGGCATAGTATTACCAGTGTTGGCGGACACCAGAAATCCGATGGATCGCCTTTAGTAATAAGTTGATTAACCAATTTTTAATAATTAACTTTTAACTAGTACAGTTGGGCGCCTAGTTGCAATGAGATATTTGTAGCCGGTCATTAGTAACAGCCATATCAGTGTTTAGAATTTTGAAAGCACGATTACCCTTGCCGCTGTGTCTCGGTAAAGTTTGGCTTTTTCGACTAGTTACGTGTGCACTGGAGGGGTTGCTTTGTCTGCATGCTTTCGAAATGGCATGTATCTTCGCAGAAAGCGCCCTCTGGTCCCTGCCCTCCATCTTGGGCAGTTTCCCGCCTGTAGTCGTCTTAGTAGCTTACACTCTCTGTAGCTTAGCTCCCTCCTGTCTGCAATCTATCCTCTCTTTGCTTGGCCATCTTCTCCCTTGGAGGAGAGTATTCCTCTTCCACTATCTTGCTTGCTCCATCGCAGTAGAGCGCTCGCCTTGATAATACTAGACGAGCAGTTCTGTCTGCGGTTTCATTGCCTGGATCCCCAGTATGTGCTGGAATCCATGCTATTCTAGCATGTCCGTCTACAATTGCACCTTCTATTACTTCGGCCGCTTTCTTGCCGATTTTTCGTCTTTAGTAGTTCATCACCGCGTTTCTGCTGTCGCTAATGATGATTTTGGCAGCGCTGAGGGCTAGCGCGATTGCAAGGTCCTCTGCTTCTGTGATTGATAGGCCCTCGGATATATCATGTCTCTTTTGCATTTCCCAGCCGCATCTACGGCCACCGACGCTGTGAAGGGGTAGATTCCCACCGAGGCATCAGTGTATATCGTGTCTTCGTGCGATCTGGACTGGACTTTTTCTATGGCTCTTGCTCTCAGTTTTCTTCTTTCGGCATCCCTCTCGGGGTGCATGTTTCTCTTAACGTCGGACACGGTGATTTTGTCCATTATCTTCATAGGGATTGGAGCCATTTTTTCAGAGGCTCGTTCCTCTTCTTTTAGTATAGCTCTGCCTGCTGCAGTCCTGACGAGTCTTGTCATCTGCGCTTGCTTGGTTGCTTCTATGAATTGTTCCAAGGTGGAGGGCATGGACCAAACCCAAAAAGAAAGAAGAAAAGGCACTAAGCCAAGAAGAAAATGTATTTTTTTGCGGAGGAGTGGCCGACGTGGATAACGTCATTAGAAAATGCGAAACTCCAGGAAAAAGCAAGTATGAATATGGTAGAGTATGGAATGAAGCATTGAGAAGCCCAGATTCTAGACTGCAAAAGGAACTGACCCAACTGGCAGCTGCAGCATCACTTAAGTGTTAGTCTAGTAGTAAATGAACGCCCTACTCCTCTCCCGGAGGCCTGCGTGCCGTGCAGGAGAGAGGGGGGGGGGGGGGGGGAGTGAACAATAAAATTCTGAACTGAATTGAGAGCGCCCTCTAGGTAAAAAATGTCCCCAAGTGAAAAATTACCGAAAGAATGATCGAATTCTTCCGGAATCCACTTGACGGATAATGGCCTTCTTTATTGGACTCTTCCTTGAATTTGAGAATAGAAGCGCGAAGTATTTTGCAATACCAGATCACACAACGGTCATGAAGTCTCCGTTCTGAAAAGTAGACACAGCAGCGTTTAAATGAATACTGGAACATGTATCCAACTTTTAGCGCTCTGCACACCGTTACACCACGTCCGCTATTAAACTATAAACCACCGCCACACTTGCGCTGCGTTGACCATACCGTTGCGTTTGCGGAAAGCGATCGCTTAAATCACTGCGGGTTACGAGATGTTTGATGGCACCCGTTTGGAGGCATTTTTTCCTGCTTCGCAAATCGGGACGTTTTTGCCGGGGACGTTGTTTTTCCGGGAACCTTTTTCTGGGGACCTTTTTCCGGAGGCCTTATTCCGGGGACGTTTCTTCCGGGGATGTATTTTTTCCGATACCCGTTCGTTTCACTCAGCTCCGGTGCGTCACTTTTTTTTTTAAATTCTTGATTCAAGTTAGGTGAACCATCTTACACCGTGCTATCCATGGCAGAAGCGAGATCATCGGCGTGACGTCACGGCGCTTCGTGATAATTCTCCTTCACCATAGTCTCGACCACGGTGTAAGAAATACACCGTGGGTGCGACACGGGACCGACGAATCAGCCGCAGTCAGCTTTTATTCGGCGTGCTTATTATGAGTGAAATTGAAGACCTTAAAATGAAGTCTTTACTCTGCCTGAAATTGAACAGTATAATTTAGGTTGTACTTCAGCTGCATACAAAAATAAAATCTTCCTTCATGAAATATGGAAGGGTGGGCACTTGTGCTTGACGCTACTGTTTGTTTTAGTGCCAAAACACTTCTAGCCTACCCGCAGCGATTTCGACGATATATGTCTCACGCGAAGAAAATGAAGCCACAGCCAGACTCTTTAAGGGAATGGACCATGCAAAGCTCAATTTTGGTGGTGGCCCTGCTGGGAGTATAGACACCTAACTTTTGCGTGCGTGTTTTCTTTTTTGTAATGAGGCGTAATGCATTATTATACACGGATTACCACGTGGTATCCTCCTACGACCGCTAAATAATTTATAATCAAATTTCTTTCTCGTGCTCTTTCGGTTTCAACTGCCGAACGATGGCTGTGACGTCAAAGACAGATTAATGTCACGTGAAGCACGAAAACCTAATATAATCGGTGCTTCTACATACGTTGTCATTCCGGCTCTCGAGGAAGGCTGGCTTCAGCACTGTAGTGAATTAAAACGATGAAGCAGCGGTTATATCGCACTTTTTCCATGCCCCACGTGATCTGTAAGCTCTCTTTGACGTCACAGCCATCATACGTCTGTTGAAACCGAAACAGCATGAGAGAAAATTTGACTAAATTATTTAGCGGTCGGAGGCGAATCCCACTTGGTGATTCATGCATAGTACTGTTTTCCGCATCATTATAGAGAAGAAAACATGCCACCAAAATGTGTCTGTACTCCTTTAAGGATGGCAACACATGATATGACACAACAAGCATGTCCCGAACTACAGTGACTGGAATAGGAGTATTCTAGGCACTGTACCCAAACATGGTTACGAATCAGGACAACCCGAAATTCGACCATGGAATGACCTCGCCTGATTTAGAGACTTGAGACACCAAGCAAAGCTCAGTTTTGTGATGGGCCTAACGGTAAGTATGGCAACACATGGTATGGCACATGAGGCATGTTAAAGATTTGGTTAGGACACCCGAGGTTTGCCCTTGTAATGACCTTGGCCGAATTTGACTGTCTGTGAACCTGGTTGTGCTCGGGTGGAAGACAGGCTTGACCTAGTCTCGAAATTAAATTGGACCCGCCGCAGAAGCTCAGTGGTTAACGCGCTCGTCTACGAGCCGGAGTACCCGGGTTCGAACCCGACCGCGGCGGCCGCGTTGGAGGCGAAACCGAAAAGGTGCACCCGTGTGCTGTGCGTTGTCAGTGCACGTTAAAGATCCCCAGGTGGTCGAAATTAATGGAGACCTCCACTACATCACCTCTCCCTCTCTTTCTTCTTTCACTCCAACCTTCCTATCTGCCTTTCGGCGCGGTTCAGGTGTCCACCGAGATATGTGAGACAGATACTTCGCCATTTCCTTTCCTTAAAAGCCAATTTAACCACCTCCAAAAAAAATGACTCACCGCGGAAATTTGGGTGTCCCACTCCCGATTATTCGAAGATTGAGTTGACCCACGTTCGGAACCGACCTGGGACACCACCAGAATTATTTTGGCCTGCCTTCAATTTAGGTGGCCCACCGTGCTTTCGCACAGTATTTCGTGCTTAGCAATGCTAAACTGCCAAACACTTTTTTTTTACTTTTATTGTGGAATTCCGCAACTTTTATCAGAAACTTTCATCGAAAAGCTTCTGCTCGGGGTAACTTGCGTGAACTTTTTACTAACACCAAACAAGGTTTATGCCGGGTGATCATTTACGAAAACTGACCACAAAATGCCCCCACATTCCACAAACCTTTCCAACACCAGGGGTGCGAGGAGAAAAAAAGATGCCCAGGCTTAGCTTGGTTAAGCCAAGAATGCGTTGCATATTGCACGGTCTTTTTGCGCAAGGTATTGCTTGGCGGCACTCGATTTTCCCAGCAGCTTTTCCTCCGTGACGTATGGATGGATGGATGGATAGGAGCGCCCCCTTTGAAACGGGGCGGTGGCAACCGCCACCATGCTCAGCCGTTCTCTCTTTTTTGTTTTGTTTTTTTCCTTTTATATTTTTTTTATTTTTAAGTGGTTTGATGACGTCACGTCGTCACGTCACGTGTTTTGGTGGCTGCCAGGCCGCGCCCAAGGGCTGAACTGAGTGATTGCAATATGCTACGCATAAAAAACTTGCTGTGGTTTAGCTGTGGTAGACCCCTGGCTGCGCTTAGGCTTCGCTTATCCGGATACCGGGGAGAGTATGGTCGCCATCCATACTGCGAAACTATGGTATTATAGGCGCTATAACTATGGCGCGGGGTGTGACGTCATACAGATCTCTGGCGCAGCGAGCGCCCAATGGCTGAAGCCCCTTGACCAATGGCAGGAGCGGTGGCCGCGCGGCGACCGCGACGAGCGCGCCAGCTGTGGCGGTTGCCAGGCAACGGCGGACGCGCGCCTGTAGGAGCGGTGGCCACGCGGCGACCGCGACCGGAGAATCGAGACCCATGGTGTGACGTCGCAGTGCGGCCACGGCTCAAAGTGCGGCGACGGCGAAGAGGCGAAAACCTGGCGTAATGTAGCTATCACTACAATATACGGAAAAGCGACGGCGATGTTTTGCACGTGAAGCTAGATATAGACGTTGACAAGCACGTGGCCGGAGATTAAACAGGAACAAGATTGTACCTCCGTGTTTGCGCCCTGTGCCGTGAGCCATTTATCATAGCTCGGTTTGACGTTCGCAGTTCTCCGCTGACCATTTCTGGGGGCCAGACTTTTTCAATTTACGCCTCGCTATTATCTCGCTGTCCGGAAAATTGACAGGGCAAAAATGCGCAGGGGCCATTGGAGTTTGCGTATATCTGCCACGTTAATATGGACAGCGATGAGAAGAAAACCTCGATTTTCCTGACCAGATCTTTGCTGTATATTATTGAGTGCACGACGCAGCGAAAGGCAGTGCAAAAGTGGAAATATCTTAATGCTGGACTTTTTTTTTTCTCTGGCTTCATGCTTTATAATGCCAAGGGGCCCAGTCGACGCGCCTTCCCAACAAGCACAAGACCTCCCCATGTGCGCCCAGAAAGGAAGGAATGTCCCAGTCCCAGTACGACGTTTCTCAAACGTTTCGAGACCATAGAGGCAAGACATAGAAACACAAACAAAAAGGCAGTGCTCCCACTAAAGGTCTAGAAACGTTTTTTTTCTGGAGTTTTAAGCAGCAACAAAAGCGAGTTAATGGATTTTGGTCCCAGAAAGGTAACTGGGCATAACGTTTTCGGGACCAATGATTTTCAACAAGAAACAAAAATCGACTGCTCGCGTTCTTTTCTCTCTCCCTCGCGCCACAAGCTGCGGCGAGAGGAGGTTTTGCTCTTGCACGCGTCGTTTTGAGAGATGAAACGGCAGTTTCATTCGAACAGCCGAAGGAAGCGGTTAGCCCCGCATCTCTCTCGGCGCATGCGTTTCTTGCACGTGGGCCGTCGGCTCCATGCTGCAGGCAGGTGACGGCGGTCTCCATTTTCATCGCGCCGCCGTAAGCGGCGGTCACCAACTTTCCCGTCTTCTAGCGTTTCCCCTGCTGCCGTACAACTGCAACATTGTGTGGTGGCCCCTCCAGGCATCTTCGGCTATCGGCGCTCCTAGCTGTGCCGCTGTCTAGCAGAAGTGCAGTAATGGCCTCCCGTCGTCGCCCGGCTTCCTCGCTGGACGGAAGCCATTTTGCGCGCTGTTATTCGCGCTGCCTCAGCCGTTCGAGCACAAGCCCCAGCGCGCGGCAGTTCTTGCTCTTATCACTACGCCAACTGGGCTGTCGTGGACTTCGTAGCTACGGATTCACGGCAGTTTTCCCGCGCATCTCGGCGTGCCCATACCATTCCTTTTGGAACTGATGCAGCGGCGGCGCATCGCAAGTCCTTTGCGCAGCTTCACGGCCCTACTGATGCCGCTGTTCGAGGCGGCGGAGTTCGTGGCTATAGGCGACTCCTCATACGTACCTGCATTCCTCAGCGCCTCCGACGACTGCAGCGCGTCGGTGGTGGAAGCGTGGCCCTCAACTACGGGTCATAGGCGGGAAGGACCTTCGGAGACCCACCACTCTCTGCGAGTGCCCGTGGATTAGCCTGCTCTACCTACTTCGCCACCGCCCAGCCATCCTGTCGCAGCGGTGTAGTTTGTGCAGTGTTCGCGTGGCTATATTGACTCTCCCGCACCGGATTAATCGTGCCTTGATCTCGACTCCCACTCCGGACTGTGCCGCATGCGCGGTCTGCCGCACCATGGATGCAGCGCGCCACCGCACCTGCTTCAAGACGTCCCCCCTCCCGCCTAGCTTCAAGCAGTCTTATCCCCACACTTAGTCACAAGAAAATAAAACTCCCAGGATCGTTACGATGGTGTAACGCGTATGTTTGAGCGTTCGCTGTGCTGTGAGAAGGCGCAGGACGGAAAGCTGCGTTTAATTCATGGTTTCAGCTGTTGCAGCCTCCTATTTCATTCCTGTGTTTCCGTAGGCAAAGTTGTCAAGGTATGTTGGCTTATTTTATTTATTTATTTAAACATACTGCAGGGCCCTTTCGCACTTTTTTTTATTTTCGCCTGGTAGAACTATTTTTTTTTCTGTTTTGATAACATGTCGCTGAAGCTTGAAGAAAATCCATGACCTGAAACTGCGTGTCTGCAGCGTACGCTCATCTCGCCTTTTGTTTTGTCATCCAAGTTGCTCTTTACGTACGTTTGCTTTTGCGTGTGCATATCTGCTTTTGTAGCTCTTAAAATACTTAAGGTGCATCAACTTCCAGCCCATATGTTCTGTTTTACTTTCTTCATTTTGCAGATTTCTCACAGCTAGAGAAAAAAGTGGCCATCATTATATGCATGGCGCCTTAGTGCTATGTACAAATTGTGTATTATAAGGTGCCTACGTTTGCGTCTGCTGTTTGTGTGCATTCAAATTTGCGCCGTTGACCGGAAGTTTTGTTCAGCACGGACTTTCAATTCGTCTGTATTGTTTTTCTTTGACTTGCATTTCGATTGTGGTGGTGTATGGTGCTGTTGTCGCCGGTATGAACAATAGGCTACAAGTCGCATGGGCGTCCGGAAGGGGGGGCAAGGGGGGGGGGGGGGGCGGTGCCCCCCCCCCTCCCTGGAATTATGGATATTATTTATGCACTAGTTTCTTTTTGGTGCTAACCTCCCCCCCCCCCCCCCTGGAAAAAGTTCTGCGGACGCCCTTGACAAGTCGTGCTAAGAGTACGGCTAGTAAACTGAAATGACTTCTGTGTGGTGCTGCTATTTGTTCTTATATGGGCAAGATGGGGTTACTTTTTGAATTAATATTTTCTTTGTGTGTAAAATGCTAGGACATTTCTCAGTGCGGAACGGCCGAGCCAGCACGCATTCACACAAGTGGACAGGTGAATTACATCACCTGTAAAGTAAGTATGCGCCTGAAATTTGGCAAATATGTGCGCTTGGATGCCTGCAGGCTGCATGAAAAAGGAGGAATAATTTTATTGAACCAGAGCCGAGAAATCGAGCATTAACCTTTTGGGGCTTTCCATGGGACGCACAACTTTTTGGACATCGCTAGTTGTGGGGACGTTTTTTGGATGTCTTCGGGAAAAATGAGCACCTCCTGGGGAGATTCCAAATGTCCCGATGGGTTATTTTTGGGAGATTTTGAGGAGGTTTTGTGTTTGTTGGGTTATGATTTGAATGGCAGCGAAAAAACTTCTTGCAGCTTATGCCACGTTTAATGCCGCATTCAGTAGCTCCCAGCTGACTGAGCAGTTCGATCGTGGGATGCGGATGCGAACAGTCGTTGAAGGGGATACCCTATGTTGCCAAAAGTCTCCAAATGGAACCGATCAGCCACGCCGGCGGCCGGAGCAAGCTCACAGCTGAGTGGCGGCGCTGCGCTATTAACGCTATGGCGCTGCGGACTCCGGCGCTGGCCCCCGCCGCGAGTTTAAACATGCTGGCGTAAGCCTGCGCCCTCGCTCAGTATTACCACTACGAAGGCGCGAAATCACACGCCGCACGTATGCTGCCCACTTACTTACCCAAGGAAGGCCAGAGAGCGGCAGCACAGGCTTACGTAATCCAGTTTAAACTCGCAGCCGGGGACCGCAGCGCCGCCGCTCGGCCGCGAGCCTGCACCGACTGCCGGCGGTGGTGGTGGTGGTGAAAACATTTATTCAGAACGGACAGGAGGTGTTTGGATCAGCCCGTAAGGGACCGATCCTTACAAACACAGTTTGGGACCCCAGTGGCGGTAGCCGCCACCCGGGCGCGTCCGACTAAGGCTTGTTGGGCCTGTAAGTCGTGACAGCCGAGCAGGGTCGCCTCCCAGTCCTCCCGGGTTGGGTTGGGGATGGGGGGAATGGCCGGGTTGCTGTTTCGTTACTTTAGGAAAGAGTACGTCGCCACGCCATGAGGCACTATCATGCATCCCATGGGCCACTATAGGCAAATCAAACTGCACCACATCATAAACTAGGCACGACTGTGTACTTCGATCCTAGTTTTGACTTTAGCTACTCCCCTGACCGTTGGGTTCTTGCACTTTTTCCTGTTTTTCTGTCTGCTATTTTCTTGTCTGTGTTCCAGTGTGTTTGCTTTGTGTCCAGCCTCTGCATTCTTTTGTGTCTCTTCATATACCACACTATAATGTGTGCGATTTTATATTGTATATGCCTCCTAGTTCATCTTAAAATGGTGTCTTTCTGACTGTTTTGATCACTCCAACCTCTGCGTTTATGAAGAATGCGTAACTGTTAGTCACAGTTCTTGTCTGGTCAATCTATACGGGGCCAACAACTGCACCGGCTATGTGCCCCGCCCACCGTGCTTTACGCTTCCGGGTGGGGCTAATATATAGAACCTGTACCTCATGAAGAATAAAATCGCACTTTACTGTACTGCATTGTGTTGTATTTTGCTATATTGTATTTTCGGTGTGCATGTGACGTTTAAACTAAGGTCGGTCCTGAGACTTTGCTTCTTTTACTTGCTGCTGGTGGCGTATAACGGAGGCATGTTTGTCAGTTTTTGTTTTAGGCTGTCACTTTACACTTTTTGTGTGGTGTGCTTTCAGATGTAGTGCAGAGTTTGTTGGCTCAGGGTTCGCCTTGATATAGGTGTACCCCACTGAAAGGTGTACCCCACTGAAAGGTGTACCCCACTGAAAGGTGCACACCACTGCTGAAGGGTGGTGCGTAATGGGAAGGGATGTGGAGCTGATGCCTCCTCAACCCACTATTTCAAATAAAAACTGGATGGGTGCTTGACTAAAAGTGAGCTTGTTAGTAAGGCAATTTTTGTAATTTCATGCACCTGAATGCAATAGCAACACCATTGCATTCAAAGTTTCATTATTGTTAAAAGCTTTTGTATGTCTTATAAAAAAAAATGGCTGTAAATGCAACCTAGTCGCCCAGTGATTAGAACTGTACAACTATATCAGCGTGTACATTTGGCTGCTGACTAAAGTCACCGAGGTCATTGACAAAGTTGTGGTGGACGCTTTGTGCATAGTAGTGGTAAAGTGCTTCATTATAGGTGGCATGCATGTACCGCTTAAGCGAAGTGAAACTGTTCGGACACTAGTTTTGAAATGAATTTGTTTATGTACAGCTTGGTTGGCGTGTATTCATGTGCAGGAGGCACGTCCACTGGATGTATCATTGCGAGTGAAGCTTCTGCGACTGCTGCTGGACTCCGGACATGCTTTGGATGCCTATAAACAAGCCATGGAGGCAGAAGATGACACCCAGTTTAGTGTTCAAGCGTTCCACTCACTCCTCTGGCAACACTGCTTGGCTGACATCTTTGAGGCACGTGTCTTCTTTCATAGACGACCATAATAAACAGGAGGATTTTTGTGCGACGGTGTCCAGGAGACATGCAGAGGTTTAGGCACTACAGAACACAGCTCAATGGCAACATCTCAAGCTTCTCAGCGTCATTGGTTGCCACTTTTGAGCTAGCAAGCAATAAAATACAAAGATATTGCCTGAAATTTAGTGGCGAGTTATTGCCAGTGCTTGAATTTTTTGTGTAGTTAATTTCAGTTTTGTAGATCACTAGTTTGCTGTAGCAAGGTCTGAAGGTGTGTTTACTGCTTAACAACATTAAAAACAGCACAGAAATCAGACTGTCATGAGACATGCTCACTACACATGCTCATTTTGTCAGGTGGGTAGTTAACACAGATAGCTGTATGAACAAGGGCTTCTCAAAAGTGTTATATAACCATCAGCATGGTGAGTGATAAGTGAAAACAACCCCTGCTGGCCAAAAAGAATGTTGTCTATGTGGCCCCGAGCACAAAACACATATGGTCCAGAGAATGGGTTGCTCTAGAGATTGTACTGTTTGTGGTTATGTGACGTTCAGTGCAAGCTTGTTGTTTTTCTGCATCCAGGTGTGCCACAAGGATCGTGTCAACCCAGTTGATGAAGATTTTATGACCAAGTACCTGCTGGCGCTAGACCAGCTGGCCACTCTGGCATTAAGCAAGCACAACTCAGTTTCAAGCAAGCACAACAACTCAGTTTCCTTTAATGTAACCAGTTCACCGACTGCAGACACAGACAAGCATGGGGAACAGACCTCCCTGGAGGACGCCATCAGTGCTGTTGAAATGTGAGTGGTCCACTAAAGAGCAGGTTTCTTACTTGCTTAGTTACTGTGCATCTAAATTTGGTTACTAGGCTTGTACACAGGCATTAGCATGTTCCAGCATGCGCTTATTTGATGCATTTTTGCCTCAGCTACTTCTGTATTGTGTTTCCTTGAGTACCCTTGTGTAGTGTAAGGATGCAAAAAGGCACATGGTTTCTGAACTGATTCTGTGAGGTGTTCACAAGGGACAAGGTGAGCACAGCATGCGTGAAAGATGAGACTTTGAGAAGAAAGGGCCTCCTGCCAATGTAAGGCACAACTGCATGACTTGGGTGTCGATAAGTCTGCTTGCTGCTGTGGCCTTCAGCAGAAACGCACCACAATAATACTACGCACTTTTACTATGTACAAGTTATGTACGAATACTTTCATAGCTACATGGCATGTAGTCAGCTAAGATAACACTGTTTCCCCAAGCAAAATCGTGGTTTGAGCTAGTTGGTACATCTTCACAACTTCGCCAGCGCTGCGACGAGGAACAAAGACAGAGAAGGAAGGACAGGGACAAGCGCTGATTCCCATGCTGCGTCTGCTTGCACTAATGAAATTTGAGCAGACATCCACACACTTGTCTAGAGCACTCAAGCCGCGCACTGGGGACTACACTTCTGCCATTTCAGAGTGGCCTAGGGCTCCAAACCTGGCATTATCCCACATGCACATTCCCATGGATCCCGTTGAAATCCTCATGTCCTTAAAAGTGGTATGAAGCCCACCGAGCACCGGCGATTTCATAAATTCACAACAGAACGCGTCGTTCGAGTGCTCTTTACAAGTGTGTGGATGACCGTACTATTTATATGCTACCATCAGGCTAAAACAAAAGCACGAGAACAAGCAATTAGCTTATCCGGGTTTATTTCTCCGGAAAATAAGTGAGTACCTATAGTAACCCCCTGTGGAACTGGTCAAAGCAATTTGCTGGTCCAACTTCATCAACACAAAGGTACACACTGCATTTCTTGAATTGAAACCTTGCTTGCCAATTGCATGTTGGCATCTTGCAATGGGTAGTATTGTTTTTAGGCACTTCCTCTGGAATGTGGTTCACACCTTCATACCTTACTGCTTTCAGAATGTCCAGCGCTCTGTTGGACACAGCAGTGGTGGAGATTTGCATTGCTTCTTTTTGATCTCCTGTGGTGTTTTCTGCCCTCATGAGATCAAGAGCAATCTGCAATTTGAACTTCTCAAGCTGAATTTCCAAACCCTTTGCTAGTGAATGACTCGCCAACCAGCGGTTACCCCACAGTCCTGACGGCACCACACGAGGATGCACTAACAAACACTTTTCCGACAAAACTTCTACTGCATGTATTGCAACAAAATTTCGATGAGCAAGGGCATCTACTGCTCTCAGAACACGGAAGAAAATAACAAGTGATTTGCAGATTACGAAAACATTCACGAAAAAAGGCAGGCATGTATTTTGTGCAGTGACTTCTGAGGAACACCACGTTTTCTGCTCTGCTGCTGCTGCTGCTGTTGTTGCAGGGCCTGCTGCCACTGAGGGAGGATTTATGAAGCGTCCATGTGGCGCGAATTTTTTTATTGTAGTTTTGGATTTTTATATCAGACACTAGATCTGCGAACTCTCGTTACTTTTTGGATATATATATATATAGCCACTGGGATACAATGAGTTAAAAGTATGTGAGCAAAAATAACTTAAAGAGTAAATCTAAGGGCACCTAGAAGTAGAAGTGAACAGTGATAAAAAGCATAATGTCGAGTGTCACATTCAGCTCATTCACACTGAGCTGATGTCAAAGTATCTGGAGAGTGTCTGCTCTCTAAACAGGGGTTGGCCTAGTGGTCTGGGCATCCGCTTTGGTTGAGGAAGATGGTTGGTTCGAAATCCACTGCTGGACACCCACTAGTAAAAATGGGTACAAGTGTCCCCTGGCACGGCGCCCAGCTTCCTAAGGGGTGTGAGCCTGGAGGAGGCTCCACAAACTGCGCTGCACTCTTGCAGAAGCAAACGCAGTTTCTAACACCTCAGCCTGTGAACGTGGTTCGTGTTACTGTGTTTACAGGGGGATCTCAGAGAGAAGTGAAGAGTTCAAGCTAGTAAGCTCTAACCAGCAAGTCTCAACAGGCATTTCGAAGATGGTTGGTTCGAAATCCACTGCCGGACACCCACTAGTAAAAATGGGTACAAGTGTCCCCTGGCACTTCGCCCAGCTTCCTAAGGGGTGTGAGCCTGGAGGAGGCTCCACAAACTCCGCTGCACTCTTGCAGAAGCAAACGCAGTTTCTAACACCTCAGCCTGTGAACGTGGTTCGTGTTACTGTGTTTACAGGGGGATCTCAGAGAGAAGTGAAGAGTTCAAGCTAGTACGCTCTAATCAGCAAGTCTCAACAGGCATTCACTGGTTCAACTGTCACTACTGTAAGCGATACTTTGACGTTTCTAGAAAACTTCAGAGTATTACTGCGGTCATGGGCAAGTCCAGATTTTCCCAGCTGTCTTACTTTGCGAGGAAAAAGAAAGGGCCACAGTGGGCTTTACCACACAAGGCGGATTTTAGTCCCTCACTGATAGATTTCCCATCGAGGGAGGGTGAGGTGACCAAAGGCCCTTTCCCAAGCATTTCACTCTAGAAGGGGCTCAGCAACCAGGTCGGCAGAAATTTTGTACCTATTAGAAACCCAATTGTACCCGGCGGCACTGAGGATCGATCCCAGCACCTCTCAAATGTGCAATAGATGCTCTATGTCATGGCCACTGCATTGGTCACAAAAAGAAGTTGAAGAAAGTATGCCGAATTAAATTTAAAAAATTTAATTTTACCTGAAACAGGTGACTGCCTGCAAAAGCTAGTGTGCCTGTTCGCGCAGGCTAAGTCCACACCCAAAAAGTAGTTCGCCCTGCAACCAAATTGAACACAAGCATATTTTGTTGTGACAAACCTTAAGTGCTGTGACTGGCACCTCTTGGACTTCGTTCTACTTCTTGCCACATTTTCGTCCTGTGACGCATCAAGACTTCAAGAAGCAAGAATTATATGTGGTGGTATGATACGTGGTTGGCAGGGTGAATTGCTCCAACTCAGTTCGCGCCCAAAAAGTAGTGGCCCGAACACTGAGTGCCTCACAGCTTCGACCGTGATTTTCAATGCTAACATATGTTTTATACTGCTCTTTCTTTTTGTCCAAACACTCACTGGAGTTTCGAGAAGAACGAATGATGGTTTCACGGACACACTAGTTCCACAGCCTCCGCAGCATTGCCTGTTATGTATGAAATGGAGTATAGTCTGACATGTGCACCACAAGCTGGCCAGTTACGAAACAGGAGTTACACTCAGTCAGAGGAGAAAATTAATGAAGTATGGAAGCCAGTGACATGGTGAGATTGTGGTACTGATGCACCAACACAGTTGTGCATTTTGAAGCATTGCTCAACTACCTTGAATACACACCTCTGCAGACAGGGAAGTTCCACATCTTGTATCTTAAACCGCTTGCAGCAGTTACTTGTATAAATAGGTCTTGCCACTCCACATAAGGACACTGACGCTGAACCATGCATAAGCCATCACAAAAAAGTGCCATGTCCTGGCTACCGCTGTGGTTGAGCAGCAGTTCCATCAGTGCAGAAGCACACAAACCACATGATGCACCGCCCTCTTGCTCAACCCAATAGAACAACCCAACGATTTTCTGACTACCTGTTTCTTGAAGTAAATTTCCAGTTGCACCTTTGCCTCACAGCTCTATCATTCAGCTTCAGTTATTTTTGTTAAATGCTACTAGCACTTCCATGCACAGCTCTCAGTATGATGATTCGCTCATAAACTGCTGGCAGATTGGCTGCTCGTGTTGATAAAAAGGCCGTCATGAACTCTATTTTGATTGCAGAGGAACAGAAACGGCACTCTTTATCACTGAAGGCAAACAGTATTGCACCCATAGAAAACAATATTTGCAAAAAAAAAACACAAAAACGAGAACCACGTTCCTACATAAAAATGGGTAAAAGTCCGGAGAATTTTCAGAACATAAAAATTGATGACTCGAAACCTTTTGTATGATCCATTTAGTACAGATCACAGTCATATTATTAAAATGCATGCATTGTGCACAGGTTGGACTGCCTCCTTGCAAAAACACACAAGGAGAAGTGGCCTCCGAGCAGGGCCTGGGATTTTGTGCTGCAGCATGTCACTGGCCAGCTCTACCTCCATGTGGCTACTTTGCTGCTAAAACGGCCGCTGAAGGTGCGCATATGGTTCTCAAAGCTCTTGTTTTATAAGCATGGCACTGACTTGCTTTATATTTTTTTCCCTGCTTCATAAAGTTCTTGGCAGTTTGGTGTCTAAGGTTATCTAGTGATAACTTCAGGCAGTAGTAAACAGATCAACCTCTTTAATGATGAACACTAACTAGCTTTCCCAGAGTTCATTTATATCGGAAATCTTTTCAAACGTGCCTTCACTTATAAACTCCCTCCTGCAGTCAAGAGTTTCTTCATTATGCTATGCATTAACACCTGACAAGTTTTTGTGTGCCTACTTGAGTCAACCTGTTGATTGCAAGAAAACAATAATAAATTAGGGTGGCTTAGTGTTCAAGACAGCATTTTCTGTATGGCTGCCAACCACCAACCATTTTCATGCACTGATAAGCTCTGTCTGGTTCACTGCTGCTCTTTACTTCATACTGATGCCTTGAAAACATCAGCAGCCAATATAATTTACTAAGAGCCCTTGCTACTGAACCCCACAAGGCATTAATAAAGAAAAGAGAAAGATGTGTATTGGTGTTTTAAGCACGTTCTACTGACATAGCTAAAGGATTCTGATTACATATGAAAGATTCAAATTCTATCTTTCTGCTTGTTGCCTGTTTATGGGCAGTGCCTGAACTTAGGCTGGAAATTACAATATGCTGGGTGCCAAAACATTCTAGCAATTCTGTGATGAAGATGCTGATAGAACCGTAATATCAGCTAGTAATACATAATAGTGCCTTAATACTCTCTTAAGAGAGAGTAGTATGTAGTAGATAAGAATAAAACTTCCTATTACTGCACACCTTCGCCTCAGTTGAAAGATCACAGCACAGAGAAGAGTCACAACACAGACATTGGTGTTGTCTGTTTCTTCCTTTGTGTTGCTTAAAAGAAATTGCGATCTTATGCTGTTACCATTCACCATGTATCAAGACCGATTAGCCTGCTAAAAAGCTTTAACAAAGCACATGTGCAGAGTACTTTTGTGCTGCTTAGCTGAATGAGATCCTCCCATACGTCGTTGGTAGTGTGAGGCTCGAAACATGAAATATTTCACTTAGGCTCATAAATAAGAAGATGCTCCAAGTTTCCTTTTTTTTTGTGACCAAAGCCCTGCATTTCTTCTAAAAGTTGTATTTTGTCTAAGTGCAGCCAATTTTAGAAAAACATTACATTATGCTGAATAGGCTGTAGCAAAGTATCACAAGTGGCATTTCCGCTGCAGCGAGTAGTCAAGAGTTCAGAGACCACCAGGTTTTTACTGAGCAAAGCCTCTGAATAGAGTCCTTACATACAAAATCATTAGTAAGCAAACCTCTTATCTTTAGCATCGTCTATTGTGATATATTTGCATTTCAGTTGCATAATTTTTTCACACCATTTTGCATTCTTAGTGATTAACCTTTGGTAATAGTACTATTTTTGTGTCTATGGTTCTGTTCACTTGCATCAGTTTCTACAGGCACGTGTTCTGCGAGATATCAGCACACGTTAAAAGAACCCCAGGTGGTCAAAATTTCTGGAGCTCTTTACTATGGCGTCCCTGATATCCCAAGTCGCTTTGGGATGTAAAACTCTCATAAACCAAAGTTGCATCAGTGAAATGTTACTGTACCCTGTTGCACTTTTAGTGTCTACCCACAGTGATGTTTAATTCCCATTATAGCCTCATGTCAGCTATTTTACAGTGCTTTTTGGCTGTACATGCCACTAAACACCATTTGTCACAAATGTATCCTTACAGTCCAGGTAACTTAAATGTGGGAGTGTCTGATGATTGGCAGTGCATGATGACCTCTCTTTTCCAAACTTGGCTTCCCAGGAGAGCTACAACTGGCAAGAAGCACGCAGCTGTGCAGCAGCCCTGCTACTGACTGCTTACTCAGTGCGTCCCCCAAGCTGTCTCTCTCAAGAAGGCTGGTTTCTGGCTTTGGACTTACCCAAGCGAAGGCTTCTTCAGAATGTCTTTCTCCGAGCACACCACCGTCTCTCAGTCTCTGGTGAGTGCGAATGCAACACAGCAGTCCTGCTTTCAAAGGAAGCATGATACTAGGTTTTGGAACATAACTTAACTGTTGATTGCATCTTATTCCTGATATGTCAAGCTGCAATTGCTGAATATTTCAGCCCCATCGGTGTGCCAGATGCTTCTAAAAGGAATTTTTTAGTTTCTTTGCGAACAGGTCGATGGTTTTCTTTTGTTGTCCACCTTTCCTTTAGCTGCGAAGTTAAAGTTAACGCATGCATTCAAAAACTACGAAGAAAGAAGCAAAATGTACAAATCTTTTGCACTCGTAAAGAATGAGGAACATCAATGTTCATGTGTTGTAATATAATATTCTGTTTAGACTTGTGGCAATGCTACGCTTACTCGGCAATGGCAGCATATTTTTTTTTTTAATCAAAGAACCAATTAATAGAAATCCTGATTTCCAGCAATACGCAGGTACTGACTGCAGCTCATTCAATAAATTAAATATGATTGTGCTTTTTACAAACGCATAACACAGCTGCTTAATACGGATCCCCTCAATGGTTATTGCTAGGGCTACACTGCTAGGAATGGCTTCTATAAAATAATAAAAAAAAGGTTTGGTTTGTTTGGGGTTTGAAGTCCCAATCGACTCAGGCTATGAGGGACGCCGTAGTGAAGGGCTTCAGAAATATTGTCCAGCTAGGGTTTTTTAACGTGCACTGACATTGCACAGTAGACAGGCCTCTAGAATTTCGCCTCTATCAAAATTCGACTGCTGCGGGTGGTCGAATTTCGATGGAGATGAAATAAAAAAAAAATTTAAAAAAGAAGGGTCACAATATGCCTGGCTTTGCACTCACTACAACCAGCTCCATGCAGCGTGTGTTAATGCATTTTGCTACAATAGCAACTACTGCTTAGACAAAAATATATTTTGGTCAGGACAGGGAAAAACTTTTTCGACTGTTGTTAGTGATGCAATGCTTCTGGCGAGCAGATTACAAAATGACAGCTCCTCCTGGTGCTGTGATTTTTGCGAACATCAGCAGTTCTTCTCGCAGACCATGCTCACGCGTACTGTGGTCAAACATCGCATATGGAGAAGACTTGCTGCACGAACAGCACTCACATTTTCACCCATATATGTGGGTTGCACACAAGCCATCGTGAGCCTTACCAAGTAGTAATCAAATGCAGTAAGCGAAGGCATAAGCACAGAACCCCTCGCAATCTTGCTGTATAGAGTTCGAAAAAAAGCACCCATAAGCCAGTCAGTACTCTATGAAATTCGCCAGAAAATCTGTCAGTCATATTAAGCAGCTGATAGGAAGCACCAATAATAACATTAGTAATTCCAAATTGGACCGTATCCAAACACATTCTAGAAAGTAGCAATAGCGATGGGAACGGCAGATACTTATTTCTTTGTAGCAATAAGGACGCCATTCTCTTCCCTGTTTTTTCTATCATAATGAAAAAAACAAGATACAGATTTACTGAGAAGAACGTTATATCCGGAACAGAATCATCTAGCCGAGTTTCAGTCAATGCCGAAAGTGATGCACACATTGAGTTGGCAAGCAATGAACGGGTGACAGTTTTTGAAAGAACACTTCAGGTGTATGTGGTCAGGAAGTTAATGTTATTCTCTGAATTAGGATGCACATTTGGAAAAGAAGACAAAGGCACTGGTCAATCTGTGATGGAATGATGAACTGGTACAGCATGGCTGCTTACGACATCCCAAACATAAATATCATTAATGATATGCAGTTAGTAGAAAACCAGGCACATGTGATCACCTTATTTTTTAATCAATCAAGAGAACTGGAGAATCTGGTGGCCTTTGTCACGAACAGCCTCAGAATTGTCACATCTGATGCTAAAATTTGTCTTTCAGCTTGCGGCATTTACTTAAGATGACTTCAGCTTCTGTATCGTTGAAAAATTTGCCTATAATGGGTCGCTTCTTCTTGGTTTGTGTTCGTTTACTTACCAAGATGCATGCACACACCTACACACAAAAAACAAAGGGCAGCTGTCTTTTTGCTTAGCCCCATTCTTCAAATATTCTCAGCTTCATTTCGATATGCATATTTTTCTGCCTCTCCTCTTGTGCAGGTCACATGCTACAAACTCTCTGTAAAAGTGAAGCTGATGACATGAATCGGTGGCTTTATAACCTCAAGCAAAGGATATGCATGCCTGAGGTGAGCCACAGCGTTTAGTTTCTCTTGTGCTGATTCACGTTTTGATGCTGGATGAACGAATTTTCATTGTTTTGTCTAGATACTGGTAACACTTTTGCATACCAGCTAGGTCTAGAAATCTCAGCCTCATACATGACATGCTTACATCAGTATGTAACACCTGCAGCAATGCACATACCGCCATTGTAGGCTGTAGTAACGTCTCACTGTTAATTGATACAGCAGAGCTGGAATTTATTACCCTATAACATAGCCTTCCATGCTGATTCTACTTTTCAAGCACAACTCTAAGCATGCTTTCATTGCCATAAATTCCAGTAACATTAGTTGGGAACATAATTTTGTCTTTTTTTCTGGTAAAACTTGTTGCTGGGCTAGTTGGTCGTACATTCTGGTGTAATGGTGGTACAATGGAATGTGTAAGTGATTCAGGGATATGCCATTTCAAAGATGTTCGCCTGGTGTAGTTTTTGTGCACTTGACAAAGACACAACTGACGATATCTGTTGCTAGCTGGTGCCGTCACACTGTACGCCATGCATCATGTTAATGTAGCACCCGTGTTAAATGCAACAACAAAAGATATGGCTGCCAAACTGTTTGGCTTATAACCTGTTTACACAGTTTTTTTTTAATGAGCAAATTCATGCACCCTGCTGAAACAGCGGGCAGCATCACAGGCCATCCATCATATGCAAAGGCACGGGCATCAAAAGCAACAGAGGCATGTTTCAGGCACCTTTCTTTGGTGCCGACTTTTGCACGTTTCTCATTTTCAGTGCACAAAGAATAAATTATTTTTGCTGGCGGACTTTCTTGTCAGGTTCGAAAGAAAATTCACAGAAGCCTTTTTGATGGTGAAGCCAGTGCATCATGGTTGCTCCAAGACCCAGCTCTTGACACCTGTGCCTTTGAGTTTCCCACCTGTGCAGACCTTCTTAGACATGATCAAGGTAGGTAACAAACTCTGGCTGGTATATTTATAGACTTTTTGTGGTGTGTTCATCAGGACCTCATTTTAAAATTTATGACTCTAGCTTGGCTGCTTTCAGTGTGGCTGTTAAAACCGCAGTGCATAATGTGAACAAAAATGGCACAACATGCCATGTGACTTCGCCCATTACGCAAATGATCAAAAATCGACTACATTTGATGAAAATTTGTTCTTTCATATAGTAGCTCAGAGAATTTAAAAGCACTTAGCTTGGAAAAATACTGTTGCAAGACTGGACTGCGCCACGCTATTTCATGTCAGCCCACGCACTGCTGAGGTGATGTCTGTTTGTATAATTCAGTTAACTTATTGGCTAAATGTGAAAACATCTGTACAGATGTATGTCCAAACATAGTCCAAATCTTGATATATTTTAGAGTGAAAGCTCTACTGCTCCAGTACAAAGCTGAAGGTCACGCAGCTAGGAAATTTGACCTTCAAACCAGGAGGAGCAGAGACTTGGCTCTGATGTCATGCCACGCGGCTCGCCACGCCTCGCACTCACTCGCCTCACAACTATCGAATCATGTCACTCGCAGCACCTCGCCACCACTACATATGTAGAGCAGACGGCACTCTCGCAACCGGTATAAATCGCATGATGCGCTGCTCGCTACATAAAAGTGTGTGGTGTGTGCTTACCTGGTGTGTGCTTACCGGGCTCTTAACAGAGTTTTCGCTCTCCTTACTAGGGTTCTTTTATTGCTCTATGTGCAGTTAAATCTTTATTTAGCAAAACTTACGATGTGACTTGTGCAGTTTTTTTCTACTATTAGTTCAGTTGTTTAATTAAAAAAAAAATTGGAGGACGCTTAAGCTTCGCCTTTGAGTGGAACGCGACAGCATCTTGCAGCGCTGCCTGCTGCCAGGCAGCCATGTAACGCCGTCACCCTTTCATCGCCCTTTGGGCCTGATGCCCTGCCCGTTGGACACATCGAAAATTGTTTAAAGGAAATGACGCAGCAACAGTCTTACTTGTCTTGGGGGACAACCCTGAACCGCGCATGATATGCAGCCCCCGATTATAGGTCGCTGGTTCAAATCCCTGCCGCGACCTAAGTTCTAACTTAACTAGTATGTTTATGCTGCATGAAATGCTGAATCGTATGACACCATCCGGAACATTCTGAACTGGAACCAAGGAGGTCATTGATGGTAATCGGATATCTTTTTTTAGGTTCTTTGAAGGTATATTCCAATTTTTTTTGACAGAAGAAAAAATCAAGAATATGAAATAATGTCAAGTTTTAACACAGTGACATTAAAGTCATATCAAGCCATGCAGTGTCACTTTGTGGATTTTTCAGCTTACTCGAGTCACTTGCAGCAAATGCTTTTGCTGTTATGTAACACTGCTTGATTACAGTTTTTGGAGCATTACAGCAACATAATAGAAGGAGACATAGAAGAAGCAGACAGGGCAATTCTATGTCTTTGGCCACTATGTCGGTGCAATGCTCCTGGAAGTGAGTCTCCAACTCCCCCAACTTTCTGCTTTAATTTGACTGCAAGCCTTACTGCTCGCACTTCTTTGTTGGTTCTTCTTTCCTCCTGGCTATTTCCATTTCTTGTCTTCCTTATGAACCTTGCTTTAATGCTCAGTGTGCAGCAAACATGTAATGAATCCTTGTGCAGAGTCACAACGGCTGTATCCTGGATCTCTTAACCACCTTGTTTGGTTAACACTGCACTGGAGAAAGAAACCTGTGACCAGTGAGCAGTGCTTTGAGGTGAGCTGTGCTTCACGACAAGAATCCCTGTCACAGGGGTCACCCACTTCTTCCTTTGTGCATTTCACAGGCGCAAGTGTTTGAACGACTGCCACTGAAGCCACACACATTTGACTCAGCGGAACCAGAGACACTAAGCCAGATGGACACACTGGCATTTTTGGAGGCAACGTGCTTTTGTGCAGCTCAGTCACTGGAACAGGGATCGCTCCACCTTTCCAGGTGTCCCTTGTCTCTTCCTCCACAGGCAGGCTTACAGCTGTGCACAGAGTCCCAGGCTAACTGGTGGAGTTCAGCCTACCACCTGCACACAAACGCTGCCAGGTGAGGGGGCAAATAATTCTGGCAGCACTGGTGTGGGCAGGCAAGCCATGCAGCTGTCTCTCTTAGGAGCACCCTTGAGTCATTGCATGATAAACAAAGTGAAAAGAAGCTGAGAGAAACCCTTGCAACTGAGAACACTATTCTCTGTTTCTTGACGATGCTTACTTGTACCTCCAGCTTTTTCAGTACTGTTCTGTGCATAGTAAGGCCAGTGTTGTTTGTGATATGTCAATTTTATTGTTCCTGATCATTCGAGCATTGTTTGTAGAAAATTTTTAATTGTAGGCATTATTCAGGTATGGTCACTGCGGCTCTCTTGTAGGAATAAAGGCAAGATGTACTTTCAGAGGTTATGGACATCTCTGACGGAAAAAGTTTTTTGTAGGATTATCAATATTAAGGTGAAAGCCTTTAATGCCTCATTGTTGTTGACAGAAGGTTATCAGCAGAGGTGTCACGCTTTTTCTAGTCAGACCAGAAAAAAAAATCTTTGTGCATGATGGGATTTGAACCACCATCCTTCTGTTCCGCAGCCTAGCCTGCTAATGGTTACGTCACTTCCTGCAAACGCATATGTAGTTCTCCTTGTCTAGGATGCTGGAGAGTGTTTGCAGAAAGGCGTCGAATCAGACGGATGCCTCCCAAACGCCCTCCAGTGTATCCAGCATTTAAGATTCACAAACAATGGTGTACATTAACCTCTTAACCACACATCAGTGACACAAGCAGCAACAACCCCGCGCAAAAAGGCTTTCGCCTCACCGCAGGTTAGGGCAACAAAGTGCCTCCCTGAATTTTTCATTTTGCAACTATAATTCTCAAACAGCAATGACTTTCAAGAGTTGATATGTGCACTCCCTGGCGACATGTTTATTTCATTGATACAGATTAATTTCAAAGGTCAGGTTAACTTTTTTTCACCTGATATTTCTGCTTGTGATGCAAGGATCATTGGATATTTCATTTTTGTGTGAGGCCTTATTTTGCTACATTTTTCTGTTAAATAGATTACTAATATTCTTTACATGGACATTTTCAACAGCAGTTCAGCAGAACTGCAGTTGATGTAAATGGTACTTGAGCAGTTTATCAACTACCATTGAGCTGTCAATGGCAGTTAAATTCATGTAAGAACAGTTACCATTTATCATTAGTGCTGGTTCTTGTTTGGGACGGACAATTCCCTATCTTTTTGTCATTATTTCAACGAACAGTTTAGAAATAGCAGGTTGAACCAAGAAGCTGTTTACCAAATTTCTCTCATTTTTTACAATTATATCATCATTTATAGCCTTTGGCAAAACACCTCAGGGGTCTGCTTCAAAGCCAAGTAGTGGTGCTCTTGTGGTATCCGTGGAAGTCCTAAGCTTTGGAGGAGAAAGGATGCGAGTTCCTGTCACATTCAAGAGATTTGGAATGCCAGCAATGAACAATGAACCATGCAGCATGGCCCAGTATAACCTCTGGGCTCTATACTTTTGACAAAGGGTGTACATTACATTCTGTATGTGCTGCACTTCTGTTTTTGTACCAGACCTGCTGGCCTTGCTTGCACGCTGCGAGAACTTTCATTCAACATAACAATGGCATTTTCAGTGAACAACTTTGCAGAAGGATGTTGATAACGTAAGTGATGCTTGACGCAATGAAGCGAGTAAGATGTTTGGCCAGAATGTGTGTTCTTGGCTCTCACTTTCAAGATTTAGTTTTGCAATTATCCATTGATTAGGCCACACCATTCATAACAAGTGTGAACTCAGATTTAAAAATCAACAATTAACTGAAAACACTATTCCACAGTAAGTACAATGCATGCGCTGATTTTTAGGCAGTGCTTTCATCTTTGTACACTGGCAAATTTTATGTTTTCTTGAAGGTTCATTTTTGGGTAGAAATTGGTTTTAACCAGACTTTTAGAAATCTGCTTGTGATGCAAGGATCATTGGAAAGCAGATTTTATACAGAAATGAAGAGCCTTTTTATATGTCGCCATGCATTGGTAATAGATAGTTCTTCTGCATTAAGGGAGTGACCTGTACCATGAATCTGGCTGGAACTGCTTATCAGCCTCCATTGATTTTATCAGCATTGCTCCTGTGTTGAAAGCCTTCATCTGCAGTCAGCCTAAAATGGCTTCCTGCACATATGCTGATTTTTAAATGTTTTTACAACTCCTTCCTATGACACCCAAACAAGTACGAAGATACTAAAGGAAATCAGTACTGAGGTTTATTACTAGCAGTACAACGCAGAAAAGTTTTCGCTACGTTACCATTTCCTTTGAAATAACAAGTGCACAGGCACTCGGCAGCAAGGTATAACAGATACAAAATGCCCCTCTCTTGTCCCTTTAATTCCCGTAGTATAACTAGGATTGGACTTATCGGTTTTTATTTCAGTACCTAGTTTTTTTTTTTTTTTCCGGCGATTATTTTTCCCTCCAGATGAATTACTCACTTTTTTCAGACACGTAATGTGGCATCTAAGTGCGGTAAATTATATGTTTATCTCACCCTTTTTGCCAGCTTATACATTTGATTTACAAATTGATGCATAATTGGTCGTATTTAGAGCTGTGTTTGTTTAAGGATATGTAATCGCCATTACCGAGAGTAATAGAAACTAAATGAAACTGTCACACAGAACTTAAGAAAATTTGACTTACTAAAGGTGGGATGTCATATTAGCATTTAAATGTCTCACTGGGCTGATGAAGAGAATGACGGGGCATCTCATAATCTGCATGTTGACTGCAGCGATGAAACTGTCACTTAATTTAGTCACAGTAACCAGAACAAGACACTTCTTCATGAAAGTTTTTCATGGTTTCATGCCAGTGTCCTTATAGGCAGTGGAAGGACTTAACTGGAAGAAGTAACTGGCCTAATGGGGAATAGCCACTACGCTAGCTTGGCGAGGAGGGTCATAGAGCCTCTCAGTCTGCAGAGGCATGTAAGGCAGTGCAGCAATGCTTCAAAACACACGAGTGTACAGCAAAATAAAAGGTAACACCATTTAACCGGCTGGTGTGCATGACTAATTTCTCTTTTGATTGAAGAATTCCTACTTAATAGCAAGCTAGCTGTTGCATCCATGTCATAGATACAAACCTCTTTTAGTTTTTCATACCGCTTTTTTGTTGTTGTTGTTGTTGTTTAAACTGAAAAGTTCAACCACTAAGTATGACCTTCCCGACAGGTGGAGCTAATAAAGGCCCTGTAAAATGCCAAGTATTCAATACATTTCTGGAAGACGCCATGGAAACAGCAATTTTTTGCTTTCAATGCACACAATTTTACAAATGAGCACTAGCATCAACCTGATGTTTTCTGACAAAGTGGATAGCACCCACATCATCATGACCTTTTCTTTACATGCTGCAACAACAGTGAAGAGCAAAAGTCAGGCTGCTGAGCAAGTTATAAAGATGTTTTATCACAGGCATTTGATTTGGATATCACTGTGATCGCAGGTGCCTTCATTTCTCGAACAAATTTTTATGTACCAAAGTCACTCATAGTTTATAAGTATAAAGCACACTGTGGTGGGTGAGAGCAGATTGATTTTAGGATGCACTGAAATCTTAGTAAATAACCTTTTTGCATCTCATCATCAATAAAATTTGACTGCTGCTGTCAGGATCAATTAAAGGTTTATGGTTTATGCGGGTTTAACATCCCAAAGCGACTCAGGCTCTGAGGGACACCGTTGTAAAGGGCTCTGGAAATTTCGACCACCTGGTGTTCTTTAACGTGCATTGACATCACGCAGTACACGGGCCTCTAGAATTTCGCCTCCATCGAAATTCGACCACCGCGGCTGGGATTGAACCCGTGTCTTTCAGGCCAACAGTAGAGTGCCATAATCACCGAGCCACCATGATGGCCAGGGTCAGTTAAAGCTGTGACTATGTGCTCAATAGCAGAGTGCACCAGCCACTGTAGTGAGAGGCGCTTCCTTGTTTAGGTGTAGCAAATTTTTTTACTCAGTGTCTTCTGCTTGATGTGACATTTGATTAGACCAGTTGATGAGCAAACATCACACTTGCATCACATATCAACAAGACATTTTTAAAACATGACTGGTGCGCTTCACTCCCACTATTGATAAATTCTTCGCAAAACGGCTCTCTTAGTACTATTGCAAACCAAATGATTTGCTAGGTACAGCAACAAGCCTTGCAATTACTTGCAGCTTGCTCTATGTCCTCTTAGATATATGGCTCATTGTGATTGCTGGCTTACTGTGTCATTGCTTTTGCACAGGGATAGGACGGGTGACCTGAGGCGCATACTGCAGAGAGGGCTTGAAGTGATTCGTGGAATAGGAAACCATGGCATGGACCTTGCTTTAGTTGCCCACTTGGCTAGGACGTTTGCCAGCAAGGTATGTTGATGCAAGCCAGCACTCTGGAAACAAGCATGGTCATGGTTTTGCGTTATAAAATATTCATTTTAATATGTGATTAATGCACACTATGTTACATGAGGACATCATTAAGACTTTGGACTGAAGCTGTTAGTGAATGCTGTAGTGATTATAGATAAAGCACTGTGATTAGACTGATGCCATTTACACTAACATTAATCTTGAGCAAAATCAGAACTGGCGAGCTGCCTTCTAACATGTTTGCTAGCATGTTTGTAACCGCAGGTAATTCCGAGTGATTGTTGTGGAGAGAAACTTGTATTTTCAACCAACTTAATTTTGACAAAAGTAGGATGTTGTATTTCAGGGTAAGGACACTATAAAAGGTAATTTAAAATTATTTGGCTTCTAGCAAGGTAGCTAAATATTGTCTGATGCCACTTGCCAATGATGAATTTGTCCTGACAATATTAAAGAATAACGCAGTAATATGGAATTGCAGCTACTAGGCATGTTTAACTATTGGCTTAAATAAGGTGAAGGAGGCTACCTTCACTTCAGTGTCTCAAACACACTAATTGTTTATCATGTGCAGTCATTATCCAAAGGTGCCGAGGGCCTTGAAGATGAATCAAAAGCCCTGGAAGAGCATGCAGCACACTACTGGAAGCTTGTTCTATCCATGCTGGAGAGACCTATTAGCCCCAAGAGACCACTGACACCTACACGCCAACTGTTCTGTGGTTCAAGTAATGGGACATTGATGAGCCCAAAAGAGACAAGAGCTCTCAAAGATGAGGCCAGGATGTTTCGAGCTGTGCAAGCTATGAATGCAGGCTGTCTGGATGAGGCAGCTGAGATACTGTTGGAGCTGACCAGTGCACAGGCTGCCTTCTACAAAGCCCAGGTGAGGATGAAGTGACTGCAAGTGTATTAGTGACAAAAAGGAATGGTTTCTGCCATATTACATGCACAGCTTAAGAAATAGAGTTGGATGTGCTAACGTTTTCTGATGCTTATGTGTGGTTGTACTCAACTTAAAAATTATGATATGAGGTTCTCAAGTCAATGTACATTACAGTTCATAATTCAGGTGCAAAGTAAGTGTGCCCAGATAGCATTCTGTTCAAGATTTGCATACAAAGTCCTTAAGAGTTTTTCAGCCATCACCACAATGGTACTGCAAAGTAATGTGCCGTTACACAGTGGCAAGAGGAGTGAAATGTGTTTGAATATACTTCTTGTTGCTTCTGCATTGGTTTGCTACAGAAACAGTGCAATTCATTCAGTATTCAACAACTTGTAGTTATAGGTATAAAGTTATCAGTGTAAGCTGTTAAATAGGTATAAACAGTGTCTGAAAACATACTGTTCCACTATTACCGCTGCCAAAAGCAAATACTTTACTCGTGATCTCCCATCACAATTTCAGACTAATCCTAAGTAGTTTTGGCAAACTATATCGCAGAAAAATAACTAAGACCTCATACAACTACACAATATTGATGGCTTGCCACAAGCTGACACTGAATGTCCAACAGCATTCAAATAGATTTTTGCATCATTGCTTACAAAGGTCGATCATTCCAGTATGCCAGTTGTTTTCGATTCTGACTACCCATTCATGCAGCCCATCAGCATTACTGCTGAGGGTATGGCATCACTAATTAAACCCTGAGTTGTCCTTATTTGCCAGAGTGGACAACATAAACTCGAAGATTCTTAAAAACAACATTTCAATTTTCAGCCAGATTTTGTGCCATGTATTTCAGCAATCATTATCATCTGGAGAACTGCCTACTGATTGGAAAATAGCCAAGGTTATTTCTGTATTCACAACGAGTAACGAAAACATAACTATCATCCTATTTCGTTAACATGCATGTGCTGTGAATGACTTGAACATACATCACTTCTCACAATTACAACCACCTGGAATTAAATGACTTCTGTTCAGATCAGCATGGTTTTAGGAAAGGCTACTCGTGTGACACTCGGTTATTGGAATTTTCTACTGACTTGGGTTTTAACACGGATAATAACCTGCAAACAGACTGTATTTTTTGTTTAGATTTCTCAAAAGCATCTGACAGAGTTACACATGGCCGGCTGTTTGCCTTTTGTCCTGATTCTCTCTCATTATCTTGGCTTCGTAACTTTCTCTCATTTAATTTAAAACAGAGCTGTCGAGTAAATTTTTTGGCTATTATAGCCCCTCGCCAGTGTCTCCCTGCTTAAAAACTTTAATGATATACAGATACTTGAAATTTGTCATTCACATTCACTTCTGTGTTTATTTCATAAATATGTTTGCACCTGCCCTACGTTTCTGCCTCTGGAATCACCTCCCAGCTCTTCACAGCACTTATGCAATCATCTCAGCTTCATCCACATATATAGAAACACTCAGTCATTTAATTCTGCATTACCTAGAGCAATGAAGCTCTGGAATGGCCTTCCGGACTACATAATATTTTTGGGGGGGGGCTCCTGGAGCGCTCAGAAAGCATCTATATAAGCATTTATCACTTATTGTTCTAAATGTTGCAGTGGGGTTTTAGTTGCTCGAAATGTTGTGTTCTGATGTACCACTGTTTTAGTTGTATACTGGTTATCACTAGGGTAGATGAGCTATGATCCCAACTGTAAGTTCTTTCACAGTTTCTTCAATGGTGATAGCTTGGCACACTATACAGGGTGTTTCACCTAAGACTTTCTGCAATTTTTAAAAATAAGCTATTTGAATTAGATGCGCGCTTTTTCTGGCATAGCATTGTCAGTGGTGTAGTACATCATAATTCAACTAAGACGTGCTAACTAGCAGGCTTGTTAACCAATATTTAATAGTTAACTTTTAAACTATTACCGTTGGGCTCCTTAATTATAGAGAGGCATGTAGCCCACCGTAAGTAATGTCCATATCCGTTTTTAGAATTTCGAGAATGCGATTATCCTCGGCGCTGTGGCCCAACAAATTTTGGCTACTTCAACGAGTTAGGTTCACTGGAGAGGTTGCTTTGCCTGCAAGCTTCTCAAACCGCATGTATTTTCGCGCGATGTAGGCGAAATTTGTTGGGCCACAGTGCCGAGGATAATCGCGTTCTCGAAATTCTAAAAATGGATATAGACATTACTTACGGTGGGCTGCATGCCTCTCAATAATTAAGGAGCCCAACGGTAATAGTTTAAAAGTTAACTATTAAATATTGGTTAACATGCCTGCTAGTTAGCACGTCTTAGTTGAATTATAATGTACTACACCACTGACAATGCTATGCCAGAAAAAGCGCGCATCTAATTTAAATAGCTTATTTTTAAAAATTGCAGAAAGTCTTAGGTGAAACACCCTATATAGCATTGTCCTGTTACACAATCCAGCTAGTCTGTACATACTGTGATCACATATCAAAGAAATTTTTCTCTCGATTAGGCTTTTTAGAACCTGCACATAATAGTCTCTCATTACAGTTGTCTTTTCTTGAACAGTATAACCGAAAAATATTCAGGGCTTATTATGATAGACAGGTTACAGTCTGTCCAGAAGTTTGTTTCTTCTTTAACTTATTTGGAGGTGTACTAGTTGTGTGCTTTCATGATGTGGTGCTTTATTTTAGGCTCATAGTAATAAAATAAGCTTTCATTGCACATTAAAACTCCCCAGAAAGTTTTATTCAGGTGTTAGTTCACTCTTCCATTGGTTGCACATCATTGGTCAGTTTGTTTAGTTGTCACTGGGTGCACAGTAGCATCTGCAGTCTACCTTGTTGTAACCTACTAATAGCTGAGACAGTTTTTCACAACAACATCGATAAAACCAGCGGAAATCTTCATTGCATCTGCAAACTGATGTTTGGTTATATGTCAGTCCTCATTTAAATGCCTCAGCTGTATTGATGTGTCCTTTGCAGTTCTGTGTCGGATCACAGCAGCTGCTTTATTTATGGCAACAGAATAAAGGGACGCCAGCAACCCTCATGGGCCCTTTACCGACTGAAGCAGGACCTGGCATGATGCAGGCTGTGCCTTCGTCGTATACCATTGCTGGCTCTGTGGATCCACCCCCAGCTGTCTCTTGCTCACCACCAAGTGTACCCCAGCCATGCGGAGTGCCTGCAGACGTGCCTACGCCAGCCTCTGTTATACCTGAGAATAAGGCTCCATTCAATTACACAACACCTGGAGTAGCACCTAGGCCAGTACATGGAGCACCTCAGGCACCAGCTATTTCTGTTGCTGCTGCTGCTACAAGCACACCAAAAAACCAGCTACGTGTCCTCCAAACACCAGCAACCCTCATGGGCCCTTTAACGACTGAAGCAGGACCTGGCATGATGCAGGCTGTGCCTTCGTCGTATACCGTTGCTGGCTCTGTGACTCCACCCCCAGCGGTCTCTTTCTCACCACCAAGTGTACCCCAGCCATGCGGAGTGCCTGCAGACGTGCCTACGCCAGCCTCTGTTATATCTGAGAATAAGGCTCCATTCACTTCCATTTACGTAACACCTGGAGTAGCACCTATTCCAGCACATGGAGCACCTCAGGCACCAGCCATTTCTGTCACTGCTGATTACAGTAAGGGAAACTTGGCAGCTCACTTCAAGACACAGGAGCAGGCCGGGCCCTTCAAAGTGGTATTCGAGAGCTGCAACGACAAGGTCCAATTAACAGCACTGCAAAATGACTTTGAAAGGGACCGTGATGCACATGAGGAACAGACAGAGGTACCAGAGTCATTGCCCCAATCGAATGGGCTGCAGCCAGTGCCAGGGGATGGGAAATTTGAAATAAGTGATGTATTATGTTTACCTGACGAGATATGTTCTGAATTGAAGCCCTTGGAGGGTGGCACACTGTCTACCGAAATCAGCAGAATTCACAGCTTCATTTCAGAGGGCATGAACAGCTCTGATGGACATCTCTCAGATGACGAAGAGGAACTCTACATCTCTAGAGGAACTTCACCAAAAAGATGCATTTCCACGTCTGAACCTTTGAAAGTGCCAGGGGATGGGAAATGTGAAATAAGTGATGTATCATGTTTACCTGAAGAGATGTGTTCTGAATCTAAGCCCTTGGAGGGTGGCACACTGTCTAACGAAATCAGCAGAATTCGCAGCTTCATACCAGGGGGCATGAACAGCTCTGATGGACATCTCTCAGATGACGAAGAGGAACTCTACATCTCTAGTGGAACTTCGCCAAAAAGATGCATTTCCACGTCTGAACCTTTGAAATTTCCGTTAAACTCAAGCCCAAGCCCACCAGCACCGTCAGCATCTTCCATAACGGGGACTGGCAACGATATGGCTTCTGGTACACCAGCTGCCATTGCATCGACACCAAGAAATGTAATTACAATTTATCTGCAGTTTACAGGGCTGTTTTATGTACATGTGTATGAGTGTTTGCTTTAGTTTGTGTGTGTGTGTGTGGCGTGGTGTGGTCTGGTGTAGTGTGGTGTGGTGTGTGCATGCGTGCATGTTTATGTGAGTGTAGATGCATGCATTAAAGTGTGTGTTTGCATGCATGTGGGTGTGTGCGTTTTTTTACACTGAAACACTTCAAAATTTTTTAATGAATTGGAAATACATTTCAGCTTATGAAACTCTCTGCTTATATGCAAGAAAAGCCACTAGCAAAAAAATTCTATTCAGCATACAAAAACACTAGTGAGCTGAAAAAAAACACATCTATAAATATTCAAATAAAATGCAAACAGTGTATATTGCTACAGTACCAGTGGTTATTGCTTATTCTATTTGGCACTGTTGCTTTAAATGCAGAAGAAAAGGCAGGTCTTATATGTATAATACATGTAAGAACACTGAACAGAAAGTGGCAGTGCCACTTAAGGATCAAAATAAAAATGAAAGGATCAAAATCAAGAAAAAGTAAAGATCTGATGGTAGCATTAGGTGGGAGTTGTCAGAACTTTGGATGACCATAGTAGTCCTCTCTGCAATCTAATGTTAAATTCTGCAACATTCTTTTGTTGATGTAGAAAAGTGGGTAGATGCCACTGTGCACCAAATGGAGAGCTGTGCACACACCATGGCCGGCCCTGTTAGTGTTGTTTGTTTGCAGTTTTCCTTCATCTTTGTCTGTACATTCATGTGTACACGTGCGTGTGCGCGTGCGTGCGTGAGTGTGTGTGCGTGTGTGTGTGTTTTTTGGATTTTGTGACACATTTCAAGTTGGCCTTAGATGAGCTGACCATAAAATATCTGTGACGTAAAATGGCACACATAGAAGCTTAGCTGCATGAAATTGGGCTTCTCTTCTGCTGCAGCATTTACTCAAGCTATTTACAAAGCCTAGTTTAGCTAGAAGTCAGAAAGGCAGCAGTAGTGCGGAGGCCAGCTGTACAAAACGTTTCTACCCCAGCATGTCACACAGGCAATGTGATCACAGGAAAAAATCCTATAGCGGTAAAAAAAGTTGTATAAAATATGCCTGTAAAGGATGTCTGAATTCAAAATTATATTTTCATGGTGAAAATGTCCAAATGGGATTGTTTATGGTCCCAGTTCAAATGGCTTATTGGCCCTGTAGCTGTTGGGACTATAGTAGCTGCTGGACAAGTAGCTGCCCCTGTAGTACAATGTTTATTGCATAACCCATCTGTGTAATGATATTCATTTCTGATCTTTCTGAAAATTACAAAAAAGTTTTAAAGTAAGAGTTTGTGGATGATAAGCACACTCCAAAATTTGAAGAAAACAGAAGCACCCTACAGTAAAACATGTCATCCTGCAACCCATCGAGATCTACCTAAAGCGAGAACAGCATTTAAAGCTGTAGAGCTTTAACGTAGCAGTTAGTGCCAACAAGAGCAGCAACAAAGCACTGCAACTTATATGAGAGACTTATACACTCACATTCAAAATGGTACTATGAGCTCATATTCTCCCTCTTTTAGGGCATCCCACAGGTGTTAGTAGGGAACAGTTTATAAACAGTTTTGTCATTAAATTTCTGTACTATTTTTTGCAATTTATAGCATAAAAAATTCAAGAGATCTAGCTGAAAAGTTTTGTTAATTGAGGAACACCATTATGACAAAAAGATTGAAAAAAGCTGTCAATTCAACAACAAAAATATTCCGAGTAGGAGTCAGCACATGCCCCTTCAATACCAGAAGGGCCAAAGACAAAACCAATGGATGCCCTTGTGGGGCCATATACACCAACAGAAAACCAGAAGGCTTCCTTCTGGGACCAGGTGAAACCATTAGAAACCAGCAGATTCCCATTAACAAATTTTCATCTGGGAAATGCTCTGGCCAGAACAGTTATCATCGTAAGCATTACATGTCACAGTCCAGCCATTACTAAGGCTTGCTGGTTTGTAGCTTTTATCTGTGTCATTCTTTCACAGACTGGTTGGTGTGTCTCTAGCAAACAGATAGAGGAAAACACCTTGAGAATTTCAATTTTGCTATTTTTTTGTTGTTCACAGCTTTTCATGAAATTATTGCTAAATATCGACAACTACACTACAAATTCAGGGGTCCCAGAGAAGACCATCACTTTGGTTAAATAATTTATACAGTGTCCAAAAGTGCGAGCTAAGAGCTTGCAAGTTCCTAATTTCTTGACTGCTTTTTTTCTGCGATTACAGTCTGGGCCTGCAGAGCCACACTGTGTTGAACTCTACATGCAGCATATGGTATCCTTGCCTCCAAGAGTAAGTGCCACATAACTTTGCACACAGAATGGATTAAAAAAAAAAACTTTAGGCTGCATAATTTTCCTATGATTTTTGTCTTGTGAAGGTGAAATAAAATGGCATTTTTTGGGAAACTTTTTTCTTGAACAGCATGAGAATGAAACAATGAGAGGTAGGCTCTGGAGTATTCTAAATATTTCATCCATGGCTCGAACAAAAGTTGTACGAGAAGCTTCATAATGATGCAAGCTAGTTGGTTACCATTCTTCAGAGAACTTCGAGAATGCAGGAAAATGCGACAAAACAGGACCACAAAAAATTGAAACAGCACTGCTGATAAACGTAGGAGGCCATTAATGCAGTGCTTATTATGGCTTTCTCTCCTGCGGTGAAGTCAAAAAGAAGGTATCTGTTTTGAAGTGAATTAAGATCGCATTACCAGCACGTTGCGCATTATAGACAGTGATGCATTCTTTGAAAGCATGACTCTGCATGAAATACAGAAATTTCAAAGGAGATCCATACAAGTGTTGCTCAAGAAATGCAAAGAATATATTGGATCAAACATAATCCAATATATAATCCATAATCCATAATCCAACGTGGGTGGCGCTGATGAACACTCTCAAGGTTAGGTTACTTGTAAACATAAATACCCCCGAAAGCAGAAGATTTGACAGCCGTCGCCGTAGCTCAGAGGTAGAGCACCGGACGCGTAATTCGGAGGTCGTGGGTTCGGATCCCACCGGCGGCATGTGGTTGTTTTTTCTTCTACTTTTCTAATCAATTAGCTTTAAGCGATAACATATTCAGTGATATTCTAAATTGATCAACACCACAAAATAAATAAATAAAAAAAAATCCCCTGTGCCCCTTGGTTTCTGTGGCTGTTGGCTTCTGTCACATTACTGTGAAAGGCAATCAAATTACCTCGCTACTAAGAAAATGTTACAATGTGGTATAAGAGTTTGCACTTTGCAGTGTAGTACATTTTTTGCATTAAGCATTGTTGACTGAGACAAGAGAAAGGTAAGATTAAAAACAGGGCAAATGCTTTCCGAATTTCATACTGTACCTTATGTTCGTATGAATTATTGGATGTTTACGTAAGCAGAGCATCATATCTGATTGTTGGTTAAAAAAAGTGTCTCATTTTTTTCTGGCTGTCATACGACGGGGTACAGACTGGTGAGGAGGAGGAAGTTTTGCTCTGCCAGCAGGGCAAGTTGTTCAATGAGAAAGACAGTGAATGGAAGGAGAGTGGCTTGCATGACATCAAGCTTATCCACAACCGTCTGACCCAACAGACTAAGCTGGTGATATACCAGCAGCCTGTGAGTTTCATGCAGCTCTCTAATGGAGTGCTCGCTTTTTTTCAGAGCAAGCCTTTTTATTTAAAAGGAACAGTTTTTGACCTTTCTCAGTCATGAGTTGTGTTCCACCCTACACCAGAGAATTTCTGTTTCATCCTTAAATCAGACAGTGCCCACTATGTTCGTTTAGGCATATTCGGCCTCCAAAATCCCAGCTCTGCTTTGATTGCTGAGCATATGCAGTTCAACTCAATGGATGTGAAACAGTTCCATACTTTACTTTCACTTATACCTTACCATACTTACCTTACTTACACCCATACCTTACCTGTACAATGTATGTTCTTCATACGTTGTGTAAGATCGCCCTCAGAGTTCGTATACCCGCATCCAGTGAGCACTAAAACTTCAAGTTCCCGCTGTTATTCAGGAAAATAACAGACTGGATTCCAAGAGAAGGCGAGTGTAGCAAGGGGGCTGTAGAAAGTTAAATGGACAGATGAGATTAGGAAGTTTGCTGGAATAAGGTGGCCACAGCTGGCACCGGACAGGGTTAATTGGAGAGATATGAAGAAGCCTTTGTCCTGCTTTGGGCATAGTTAGGCTGATGATGATGATCGTGATGAGAGCTTGAGATGAATGGACATATCCAGGGCCTAGCTGGTGGAAGGAAAACCTTGTGTGCCCTTTAGCATTTGGTGCCATCTAGTAAATTTCTCGATGTAGTGAAAGTGCAACTGTTTGGAATGTGCGCATACCTCAATCACTGGAGCTCAGTGTGTAATAAAAGTGCTTGATTGCAGCTAGAACAGGCCTGTCTTATGTAGCACCTTTCATTTAAATCTCTTACGTGACTGCTGCACCTTGTGTTATCGCATAAATATATTTTGTTTTGCTGAGCCACTTTCTTTTCCCGAGCAGGCTTGCAACGTGCTACTCTCCCCTGAGCTTCAATTCACCAAGAGAGATGACTGCACTGTTGAATGGTCAGCAACAAGCTTCTCAGATGACACTGAAAGTTCATACCTACTTGCTGTATGTTTCAAGAGTGACGAAGCAGTGGGAAAATTTCTGGATGCAGTGGCACAACTGAGGTCCACTATGTCTAAATCAGCAGTCTCCCATAAGCAACGTGTACTAGAGCTATCAGCTGCCTGTAATTCCTTTAACAGTTCCATGTCAAACGGCGTACCACATATTCATGATAGCAGTCAGCACAAATTGCTGCTGGAACATTGCACCAATATTACCTTTCTAGGTTGCATTAACGTAACTAGAGTCCTCCTTTGGCAATGCCGAGACAACATATGCAGAAAAACATTGCTGCAACATTTTCCGCGATGTTGTGTCCACATTGGACATATGTACACTTGGCGTCAAAAGTAAATGGAAGGCGACTTTGTCAAAACAATTTAATTTCTTTAAATCTAAAGCATAATGGTCCATGTTTGTTGGCGCACAGTGCAATTTGCAAATTCACAATTAGGCTGCACATATGTATTCAAGGATGCATGAATTGGGGGAGAAATTATTAATTTTTTGCGTTAATATTGCCTTCCATTTACTTTTGACGACACCTGTACATGCAGCATTGCCACAATGTTTCATAACATAAATGTAACATTCTTGAAAAGTTCAGCAACTCTGCACGAGCATGCAAGCCTGCCACTTGGTAAGCTTCACAACATATCACAATGCTTTGCAAGGACCAACGAGAGTGACTCTCACTTAAAGCTCCACAATACAGTACAATATGCAACTCATACACTCACCTCCGATCGGATAACATGAATTCAGGTTTATATAAGGGTGATAGTGGCAAATGGGTAATAAACACAGCTTTGGGACAAATTATTGGAGCTGTGCATGCAATCTATGGCAGGTTCAATAGAAGAGGTTTAGTTGCAAAGTACTGCTAGTTTAAAAAAAAATTGTTGACTGTAGCAACAGCCAGAAAAGCTCTGGAACCCTGTGCTTGAAATATATTTGTCATGTTGCTTTATTGTTAGAATTCAAATGTTATATCAACGTTCATCATGCTATATTGCCTCAACGTTGCTTCTTGATGTTGTTCCAATGATGGCTCATAATCAATTTCTTTCATAACCAATTCTGAGCAAGTGGCTACGTCAGCAGATAGTGTCATCCTGACCAACTTATGGACACGTTGCTGCAACGTCGGAGCATGTTGCACAACATTATAAAACATTGCTGACATTGGCTTAACGTTCTGCATTTTGTACTAGCAGGGACTCTATGAAGAAAGATTGTCATAGGAACTCTATGAAGAAAGATTGTCAGTCTTTTTTTATGATGGTTTCCCTTCTTTTTTGAGTAGAAAGAGCTAGTTTTACTTATAGCTGCCTTGATCAAAAATTTTATGCCCTGAAAGAAAAAGTATTAGCAAGCTGGGAGCCACACTTTGTGTGGCTTTGTGTGATGGCAAGTACTGTACGTAGAAGGGCCACACTTTTTTTCCGCGGTTTTGACGAGCTGCAGCCAGCTAAGGGACCGGCATTTTTGCGTGGAAGTTTTCCGACTACAGTGGAGCCCCAATTATTCGTCCCTTATGCTGAGACATGCATTTTTATCACCGCTGTCTCGGCGAATCCTTGTAGGGATGATAGAATGCACGCCCGGAGACTGGCACGATCGAATTCACTACAAGAAGTAATAGGTTGCTGGACCAGTTCACTGCCAAACTTGGTGTGATTCTAACTTAAAATCAAGATCCTGCCCTGATCTGGCACTCGAATGGCCGACAGTTCGGCGCGACGCACCCCGCGTGCGACCATGTGTGCGACACACGGCTGTCAGTGTGAGGTGGCATTTGTCTCCATGGGCTGCTTTTTCATGCGCTTCAGTGTCAAGGACCTTGCGGAAATTATTATACGTTCATTTTAATGTGAGTTTATAACAAACCGGTTACAAGATTTGACTTTTTATAGCAGGGGCTTAGCCAGGGGGGGGGTGCTTTTGGGGCTTCAGCCCCCCCCCCGAAATTTTTTCAAACTGTCACCGACCACAGCATGGCCCAACTATATATCGCGACTTCTGCTATCATAGTTTTGTCCTTGCTCGGATCGTCTGTCTTTCTGTGTGTAAAATTTACTATCTGTGATTGCACAAGATGCTTATTTGCCTTGTTTGACGCACTATATAGAGTGACTTTTGCTTAGATACGTAGATTTAATGGAGATGTATGTGCGTGTAGTTAAATATCTTGTTGTGAGGTTTTGTGTATACATACAGTGACTATTTCCAGTGACACTTTTTTGTCCTTCTAATGTATATTGTGCAGAACTCCTCGTTTTTACATGTGCTCACTGTTGCGACTAAAATTTTGGTGCAATTGCTCGCTATACACGACCGGTGACAGCTATTGCTGCGCAATAAACTAGAACGAAGGACAGCGTCATTGAGATTTTTCCTTGGCCGTTGCATATGTACAAAAATGTAAAGGTTCTTGAAAGACAAAGATTCCTTAAAATATTTGTCCTCTGCTTGCTCATTTCATGGCCATTACGTTTTTCATATCAGTGGCTTGCACTACTTTGCTGGTTTTGGATTGATATAGCTCTATACTTCGTGTGATATTTATTAAATACGCAAAAACATGGAAGCATTGGTATCAGGGTCTGCCACGATTTTTAAGACATACAAATTCATTCTTTTATTTAAAAAATGAATATTTCACTTGTCTAGACTGTGCATAGCATTATCTAATACATAATGGCATTGCCTATATGCCAGTGCAGTTATTATTCTTGCGTTTGATCCCTCCACAAATTCTGTGAGGAGGCCGCGCTGCAACATGAGCCCCTCCCCCCCGAACAAAATTTCTGGCTACGCCACTGTTTTATAGTAAACTGATTCAAAGCACTTTCGCTGTGGCTTTGATGCGAAGCACGCAAGGCCCAGCGACACAGCACGTCCCAAAGAAATGCGCCGCTAGCGTGGGAGCACCCAGTTCTAGCTTTTTTTGCACGGCATAATGTTTTTTCCTTTCTGGTGCTAACACCGAGCACGCAGGGTGACATTGCACCGCAAGTTCGCGGTTCAGGCGGAGTTCGGCGCGCGCGGGGCTTGATTCTGCGGGACTTGATTCTGCGTGGTCATGCAGGCAGTTACCGTATTTATGCTTGTGTAGTTTAAAAATAAAATGAAAATTGTTTTTTGAGGAAAGAAAATGTCACAGTAACTGTCTCACATATCTTGGTGGACACCTGAACTGCGCTGTAAGGGAAGGGAGGAAGGTAGGAGTGAAAGAAGAGAGGAAGAAAGAGGTGCCGTGGATGGCTGCAGAGTAATTTTGACCACTTGGGGGTCTTTAGCATGCACTGACATCGCGCAGCTCAAGGGCGCCTTTTGCGTTTTGTTTCCATCAAAACGCGGCTGCCGCGGTCGGTCTGGTTCAAACCTTGGTACTCTGGCTGAGTAGACGAGTGCCTTAACCACTGAGCCACTGAGGCAGGTGCATGCAGCGTTAGGCGCAGAATGTCAAATCCTCATCATGAATATCTGTCAAACTTTTCTGAAGGCACATATGCCAGCAAACGATTTACTGGCAGGCTACCCACCAGTGGAGCTGCATGCACGCTGTCGTATTGCAAGCCTGCCTCCTTTTTACTACTCTTGCTAGATTTTGCTACCCTAGTGAAGCAAAATCGCAACATTTAATAGCCCTGTTATTTACCATGAATCTGAACATAAGAACAGGGTGGTAGGGTAAGGATTTTATGGAGGATGCACATAGTAAATGGACTCATCAAGTATAGTATTTCTTTTAAGGCTGTTGGGGCAGTTTCTTGATGGCACATATGTCCAAAAAGAACACTGCAAGGAGGGTCCCTATGGCCTCCCCTTGACTCTGTGCCTGGAATTAAATTTACAATCCCTTACTTCTTGGAGGTAGAAATGGTGACAGAAAATTTATCTTCAATTTTTAGCCTTTGATGTTCTAATGATGCAAAACTTGTGGCATTTTTGCACTTATGTTTATTAGGATTGTGTCTGTGTTGCTTATACTCAGTACTTATGTTGGATGACAGTTTTCTTAAAATCTTCTAATATATGCTTTTTCCTTGTTTAGTCCAAGAACATGGTGAATGGCGCTGACGAAGAAGCCATGGATAACCCTGCACGGAGGCGTTCAGAATAAGGACAAGAAGAACTTCAGACTGCTGTCCTTTATTTTCATTCATTATATTTTATTTTAATTTTCAGGGTCAGTTTTATGGATACGAGATGTTATTTGGAGATCAGAAACAATCCTACCACATTAATGTTAGTATAATCAGCACTGGTGCCCCAGATAAGAGTACCGATTGGAAGAGGCAAAAACAATTAGGAGCGATTTCTGGGCGCAATACTTTTTGCATGTTGTTTCAAGAGCACTCGCTCTGAAGTTTTCTGTGCGCGGAGCATCACTGTAAGGTTTATTTTGTCCCATGAGGCAGAGTAAAAACCACATGCGTCGTGTTTGTATATTTGTACGCTGTACATGTGTGGCAAGTCTGCTTTCTTGGAGAAACAGAGTTTGAAGAAGAAAATAAAGAAAGCTTTCCGCATGAGACTACTTCTCAACTTTCTATCCAGGAACTGATTCATCTGCTTCCACTAATGCAATTCAAACCGTGTATTCCCCTTTGAATACCTGCTTGTTCTTCTATCACAAAGATGCAGCAGTTGACCACAAAATACTGGTCTGCACAAGGAGTTAAAAATGGAGCTGGCTCTGTGGGCTTTCTCAGCAGGCTTCCATGTTTTCTTCAGTGCTGGCTATCAAGGAGAACGAAATGTGTTTTGCTTTAACTTCTATTGTTACTGCATGTCAGGGAATGATGTTCTGTGGCTCTTTTAAATGTCTGCAGAACTACAAAATTATTTCAGCTGTCCTTAGGTCATTTTGAACAGCTGACTATTTTATGCCCAATGGGAACGAACTGGTGGCATTTGTAAATGAGAACACTTTAGCATGCCGAATAATTAAGTGACCTGAACAATCTTCTAATATGAGATTTCAACGGTACAGTGCTATGATGTGTTACTGCACCAGGCGCCTTGAAGACAATTGTGAACTATGTTGTGGACATATGGCACATTGCCACTCTTGTCGAAGTGTAGTAGAACATTGTTGGTGAACTTGATGGAACATATTGCCACTCTTGTCGAAGTGTAGTAGAACATTGTTGGTGAACTTGATGGAACGAGGGCATTGTTTCTTGACATCGGGGACGAACGAAGGTGCTCCTTCAAATTGGGGACGAGCTGTTGGCAACAGTGATGTTGCTTCTTTAAACTGTGGATGAACTTGATAAAATCGGGAGGTTTATTCTTGAAGCTGTGGATGAACTGGATGCGAAGATGCAGTTCCTTCTAGGGCTGGTTGCACGGGTGCTGTGAATTCTTGGGCGTTGCGAGTCGTTTTCTCGTGTTGCAAGGCTGTCTTTGAAGCTAGTGAAGGAAATACTTGATCCTTCTGTAGTAGCACTGGTCAATTTAGAAATAATGAAAAGAAAGGAAAAGATTTTTGTTAGCCCCGGAATCTGCCATCGCTACGGGAAGCACCTGAGCTAGGGCAGCAGAAATAAAGGGATATAGCAGCAGGCTGGAGAAATGAAATGAAAGATGTGAGGGGACAGGCAGAAAGGATATGCGGGAGAGAGGTACAATATACAAGTATCCTATTTACACTATTAACATATGTACAGGTCGGGCAGGTGTGATGTCCATAATCAATGATCCTTCTGATAAACCACGTTCGTGAACACCTAGCGATGAGACGCCAGTTACTAAACTGTCTCTCATTGCCTCTTCTGGGGATGAAAAAGCGGGCACGTTTGTCAGGTCTCGGAGTGCGGCTATGTATTCTGTAACTGACTCAGTTGGCTGCTGCATTCGGTTGTAAATTTTCGTTGTACCACAACCAAATTGGTCGAGAGTGAAAATTGGTGAGCAAGCAATGTTACTGCAGCCTGATACACATCAGGCGTACGCAACGTCTCCTGTTTCGGTAGACGCCGCCGACGGGCACGACACAATCTCCAATTGAGTCGTATATATATAGTGCGTGCAAAATAAATTTTTCCGACGAATTCGTCCCCTGAGTTCTAAATCAACATGTGATTACATGTTTTCAGGCGATGCTGAAGAAGTACCGGATAAGTACAAAGGTTTATATCGATTGTGCCCATGGCACCACCGGGCGTCCCCGTAAGGAACTCAGGCGTTTGAAGACCGGTGAACCCCTGCGTTGGGTTCGACATCTTAATTTCTTTATCCTGTAACTTCAGCAGTATTTTATTTCTTCAACTCCAGTTGGTTATGTTCACTGCAGCTTCTATTACGTGGTACAGTCGTTCCTCAGCTCAATTTTCAAACTTCCTGGCAAAAATAAGACACTTTGGAAATTCTAAAGTGTGCTTGGCAGCCCTGTGGTCTACCCACTGCCGCTTCCCCGAACCGGCGCGTGGTGGGCCTCCCGCATTTGCGGTTTTTATTGTCTTTGGCGACTGCGGTCGCTTTTTTATGCGAAGCATATTACTAGAGGTACATTACAGCCTTTCGCCGTGGTTACGCGCCATGCACACCACGTGACACATGACGTCACGACAGAGGAAGATGAGGGTCCACCTCGCGCCGTCGCTGTGGTTGCACGCCGTGCAGACCACGTGGTACAACACACCACGTGACATACTACGTGACACATGACGTCACGACAGATCGCCGTCACGCGCTGGGAGAGGGAGAACGATGCCATTGCCCAGACACCGGAATGTCCTCGAGCGACATTCCCGCGCATTTCGAACGCGCGTTCACACTCGGTGTAGGTGAAACGCTCGCTACACCGAGCAGGCGGACGCGGCTTCCGTGGCAATCCAGGCGCCCACCCAACGCGCGTCTCGGGGTTAGTCGGCGCGTTCCGCTGTAGCCATGCCGTTGTCTTCCCCCACGACGAAGGCTTCTAGTGGTTGTTTTAAAATGATCAAGTATTCAACCAAGGAAAGCCATGTATTAACAAGCCTAGCCATCAATATGCTTCGCATCTGACCAGGGTTAGCCAAGTTAAGCCTCAGCCATTTTTTATTGTAGTGTTAGAGCGCAGCTCTTTGGCGCCCGCTTCGCGGCGTCGCCGTCGGCGTTGTCCGTTCGGCGTTCATTGTGTTCGTTGGCGTTTTACACTCCGATCATATTAAGGAAAGGAAGTGCGTATATAACTGGCTCTGTAAGTCAGCGGACGCCTGAATCGCGCTTTTGTGTTGTTGTGGCCGCAAGAGCTGTCGCCTAGCAACCTTCGCGGTGGACACCCGAACCGTGCACCGTACAGGAGTACAGGAAGGGAGGAAGTGGGAGTGAAAGAAGAAAGACAAAGAGGGGCCGTAGTGAAGAAAATGAAAATTGTATTTGAGGAAAAGAAATTAGTCTCGCATATATCTCGGTGGACACACACATCCGTTTGTAGAGGAAGTGGGAGTGTAAGAAACAAAGAGGGCCCGTGATGAAGAAAATATGATTTTGAGGAAAGGAAATTACAGAAGGTTCCGCCGCTGCGCGGAGGAGAGGTCACAGTTGTCACGATTCCAGCGCGCGGACGGACACCGCGAGCATGAGCCATTAAAGGCTTTCGCCGTAATACCCAACACGGCGGGTGACGGCATCGGCTTCCCCGACCAATGCTCAATAGGGGACCGCAGCTTCGCAGGGGGGCGCTGCGGACGCCAGTGAAAAGCTCCCTCTCCGGCCGACTCCGCACCTTAGACCGGGCAAACCGGTCACCCCAGAAGCGTTTGCGGGTAGGTAGGCTGGAAACGCTGATTGGTCGATGGGATCAACACCCTCTCTCCGTGACGTTTTTTGACTTCGCCCTCGTTCTCAACCGGACGTGGCGTCAGCGCGCCTTTCTCGACCTCTCCCTAGAGCGCCTGGGGAATCGCTAGGTGCACCCGCCGCGCCGCGCGTGCGTGGTGAGCGGGCATTCGTTTCGTGATCCTCGGCGCGCACGTTTCGAGGCGTGTGCAGCTATAGCGTTCGTGCGTGGTGCGCACGTCGGCGACAGCCAGCTGAAATTTCTGTGCAGTTTTTGCTTGCGGCTTTCGCCGTTTCGCCAGGAGCACGTGGCTAGTGTCGTGCTTGTATTTAAAGTTTTTGCCGCGGAACTACAAGGATCCGCATCAGGCGCGCTTTGAGGACCGCCGTTTGACAGCTACGCTGACGCGCTTGTCGGGCGTGCGCATTCTCAACCCCGAGGTAAGGACTGAACTACATTGTCGCAAGTTTTCTCGTGCATTGAGGGCGCACCAAATTTCGGTGCTTGTAACGAAACTTTTTTTTTGCAGCATCGTTCCCTGGATATGCTTCTCGGAAGCCGATGTCATTGGTCGCCGCGGACGCTGGGCCTACTGCTCGCCGCCACGCCGCTGTAGGTTGACGTTGAAGAGCTGCACCAAACGGCCCTTTTCAGGGCCGCTTCATTGCTTCCTGGAAGATTGCGGGCATCTAATCTCGCGGCCGTATTCCCTCTCTATGTCGAAATCGGCGCCAGACATCAGAACCCGCGCTAGGCCTCGTTGCAGGGTTAAACGAGTGCAGTATGGCTTTAGAGAAGTTATGACTTGCGCTTAGTCTAGCTATATCATTCACCCAGTGCAGTGTCCCTTTGCCTCTTTAGCGACTTCTCACGCCTTGTCGAAACCGGATTTAAAGCTCACGCCACGCCTTGTTGAATATGGGTTAACCGAGTGCAGCGCGTAGCTTTGTTTTTTTTTGTGTTCTAACCTGTAAGCAGTGCACCTTTCTTCGCTCCTTACTCTTGTTCTTTTCAGTCGTTTCCTGAATCCGTCGAAAAAGCCGGGCTTGCCGGATGATTGTTCGCCGTGAATGGAACCACGAGGCGATCGCATCTGCATACACAGCACGACTTTGTTCCCTCGTGATTTTTTTTTTTTTTTAACAAGGATTGCTTCGACAGCTCGGGCAAAACGAGGACTGCGCACGCCGTGTCGTCGCTGCTTAGTGAAGAGGCACAAAACGGATGTCGTCCTTACTAAAGGCGCCCTTCTCGGGGCCACCTCAGTGTTTCCTGGGAGACCACGCGCTTTCCGCCCTGTGCACATGTTCCCCTCATTTCCAATAATTTGTAAGTTGCATATCAATGAATTAATAAATCAGTCAATGCACTTTATTTACCAGAAAAATCTGGCTGGTCACCCTGGGCTAAAAGCTGTGCACACTGCTTGACAAGGCCCAGGGGACCATTAGATGACAGTTTTGAACGTAGGAAAAACAAGTTGGTACCTTAAAAGAACATGGAAAGTACACCAAACAATATAAGAGATAAACATTACAATCGCGCATTACAGTAAAGAAAAAGAAAACACTTTGACAGCAGGCATACAATATCAATTTACACTATAATACAAACAAAAATTACGACATTCAGCACTATGGCACGAAATATAAAAACAGCACATAAAGCAAAAAAGAGAATACAAGTTACAATAGTACAGATAGATTAGCTGTTTACATTTACATATGCATAAAATTAGTCCTCGGCTCCTTGGGCCTCCTTCAAATCCTGCAGAAGGCTTGAATTTGCAACTGCTAATATCAAAGAAGAATTAGAAGAACTTTAGTTTGGGGTACATGGTGCATAGTACTTGAGAAAATAAACAATAGCGCCTACAATGACACACACAGAAGAAGAACGATGCAGCACAAGCGCTATCCTGCGCTCTACAGTATGGAACTGTGACTGAAAAATGAACCTTCACGTCAGTGAAATATGAGTCTTTAGGCTGTCTGCAAATCGTTATTAAAGAAAGAAATATTAGTGAATGTTGTGTAAGAGGCTTGCATATTACTCTGTTTGTTTGTTTATTTATGTTACCCCTCAAGGCCAGTGGCATTACACAGGGGGAATGGTAAATATACGAAAACTGAGAGAAAAATACAGTTGATTACATGAACATTAAACAGCGCCTGAATATACAATGTTAGCTAGTGCTACGCGGAACTGCTCATAATTTTCAGTGCCGGCAACTTCTGCGGGAAGGTGGTTCCAGTCGCATGAGGTTCGCGGCAGGAATGACTGCGAGCAGGCTTTTCTGTTGCATGACATACTTCCGACTGTGATCATGATCAATGCGGCGGGATACAGAAATTGTATGGGGGATGAGGTGATGGTACAGCTTGTGGAACAGGGTGATACGAAACAATTTTCTACGCGATGTCAGTTATGGGAGGCAGATATTAGACTTCATAGTAGTTATACTCGCTGTGCGGTTGTAGTTAACAAGGATTAAACGCACAGAGTTATTTTGCACCAGCTCAAGATCATTAATGAAGTTGTCATGAGCAGGGTGCCATACACGTGTTTCATGCTCGAGTTTTTATAGTATTAGTGTTTGATAAAGCAATAGTTTCAAATTGGAAGGAACGTTAAAGAAGTTGCGACGTAAGTAGCAAAACATGCTATTAGCATTTTCAATTCTGTTCTCGGTATGAAGAGACCAGTTAAGATAATAAGTAATGTGGACGCCGATGCACTTATATGATGAGGCTGATTTCAACGAAATGTTATCGATGTAGTAGTGAGGTGGGACGGAAGTTTTTCTAGATACACGCATGACTTTGCATTTGTATATATAGCTGCATTCACCATTCTTCGCACTGAAGTCAGTGGCGGTCTGGTCAAGTAGTCCCCTGCTTTGTACGTTCACCTTGTTAGCGGCTGTCTTATTTCACACAATTCCACGTTCTACACGTTGATAGTTATACGAGCACAATTTGTTGTGATTGTCGAGGAATCGTGTTCCTCCCTGCTGAAAAAAAGTTATGTGATGCAATAACCTCATAGATCATTCATCATAGAATATCATACAATCTGTATGACATATCATACAATCTGTATGATATATCATACAATTCATATGATATATCATACAGATTGTATGATATGTCATACATATTGTATGATATTCTATGATGAATGATCTATGAGGTTATTGCATCATAGAACTTTTTTTCAGCAAGGCTGCCTTGCCGCCACCGTTGTCTTGCCATGCCGCCGGCGCGGCGGCGACGGCGGTGCCATTCACCTTCGGTTGCGGTGGCCAGCAAGCTCGTCGGCGGGGGAGGGGGGGAAGGGAGCCACCCATTCATGTCTTTATCCCACCATGGGACACAGCGACGCCAGCGAGGGGACCATCCCTTTCTGGCGTGACAAGGAGCGCCGACCAGCCGCCTTGAAGGAGGGGACTGAGGGCGGAACAAAGCCACTTCCCAGAACTGAGAAATGAAGGCCGCTAACCCCACTGGTGAAATGTCCGGGCAGGTGCTTTGACCTTAGTGGACATGTCGTGGCGGGATATCTCAGACGTCGACTCGTTTCCCCTGGTATCGAAATGAATATTGTTCGCGTAAACGTTAACATTCAAAGATTGAGTAATGGTATAATGTCTATACCTTTCACCATTTATTTTTCAATAACAAAGCTCAAAAACATTTTTGTGCAAATAAAATAAAAAATCGTTGTTTCTATTTTTGCTTTTTTTATATACAGCAGTCTGTCCGCTCCCCCTAAAACCACTCTCTGTGACCGCCACTGACTGAAGTAATGTAAGGTTGTTAGTGTTGGTTATTTCTCTAAAAATGACGCAAACATCAGCGAATAGGTGAATATGAGAATCCATAAGAGAGCGGGGATCATTAATGTTAAATCAGGAACAGTAGCTAAGGTCCAAGAACTGAACCTTGTGGAACTCCGAAAGACACCTCTGTAAAACAGGTGTTATAACCGTTAGCAAAAACTAATTGTGAGCGATTAAGTAGACCTTCAATCCATTTCAATAAGTTACAGTCAATATTCAGATGTTTTAGTTTGTGAGCCAAAAGGTTGTGACATACATCGCCGAAAGCCTTCGAAAAATCCAGAAATATACAGTCAGTTAGTGATGGTAGGTCTAGAATACAGTGCAATGCATGTGTAAACTATATTAACTGTGTTTCGCAAGAGTAAGGTTTTCGAAAACCATGTTGCGCTGACATAAAAAAGTTGTTCAATGAAAGGAAGTTAACAAGGTTGGTGAATATTATATTTTTGAACATTTTGGGTCAAGTATTGGTAAGGGATATGGGACGATAATTAATAGGGGATGCTTTGCTGCCGGATTTGTAGACTGTAACCACCTTTCTAATCTTCCACTCAGTAGCAGCGTTGACTGGTCAGTGCTGGAAAAGTTTGGTTAGTATAATGGGCGAATAAGCTGCAGTGCTTTTTTAAGTAACGCAGTCATAACCCTGAGCGGAATGAACACTGAGTTCATCAATAAGCTTATTCACACCAGTAGGAGCAACAGTTATAGATGGCATGAAAACATAGTTGAAGTGGTGAGTTGTAGGCATATGTATACATCAGATATGGGTGTAAAGTTGTCAGTGATTGCGCGGTTAAGAATCGTAACGCAAACGTCGGAAGGGATGGGGTCGCCTAACGGGTCAGATAACGCAAAACTATCGTCGGTGGAAGGATTAATGACCCGCCAGAATTTTTGACATTGGTGGTTACATGTGAGTGGAAGTGCATTTAGCGCTTTTGAGCGCCTGAACATACATGTTGGAAGCCGCTGAATACGAAGTCCGATCACTCACTAGTTGGCGAGAACTTTACGCAGCGGTAGAGGCTTTCTTTTTGTTAGATAAACGTTTAATGTGATTATTACACCAGGGAGCTATTGAGTGGGTGGTGGCAGTGCGTTCAGGAGTGTATTGTTCTGTGAGTTGGGGGTGACTATAGCTGTGAACATGCTCCAGTTGGTTTGAATGCTGCGGACACCAAAGCTATGGGAAAGCATCGATAAAAAAAAATAGTTCATTATTTATCGCCTGAAAATTTGCTCCTTTGTAGTCTCGTATTATGTTTTTCTTCTTTTTGTTAGTGTTCGGAGTGGCTAGATTAATGTCAGAGTGCATTAGCAAGTGGTCGCTGATGCCTGGCAGGTATGTAATAGGTGAGACTATGTCAGATCGATTTGTCAGGATTAAATCTAGCGTATTCGCCGCGTTGGCTGTTATAGTCTCTTGTGAGCACAAATGCACTAACGAGAATACTGAGCGCACATCTAAAAATTCGAGACGAGAACGGGGACATTAAAGGGGAGTTGGTATTCCATGTTATCTTCGAAAAAATTAGATCGGCAAATAAAACAATACTGATATAGATCATGGAGCTAGTGTGTTTCCATAAAAAAGTATGGCAACAGATAAGGAAAGGCTTAGGTGATCGTGATCGAGGAGGTTAGACTGAATTATAGTGCAACAGCTTGAAACAGGTCTTCACATCATTCATATATACTAGAACATTGCAGGAGCCCGGACAAAGCAAAATTACACAAATTACGTTTGAATAGAGATCATGGCAGGAGAGTGGATGAAATATAGCTAAAAGAAGAATTGTGAACCGAAGCAAAGTATGTAATGAGCCAGAAATATGCATATCGAAGAAAACACTGCACTGAGAAAATGGACAGCATGAAATAAATGAGCAGCACAAGTGCAGCGTACAGGCCTTTATCAAAGAATTTATTTTTTGTTTATTTACCACGTCCTGGTAGTGTTAGCTCCATAAAGCATTATCAAAATTATCACAATTTTCAGTTTTATTTGCTTAGGAGAACGTTAGAGCAATAAGAACTTGGTTCATAAATGCACTTCAAATATTGCCATAAATCATCGTACTCTTCGTCCTGGGCCACAAGAGCTGGGGCTTCATGAGATAATTATTACGGTGCATTAACGAAAATTTCAACATGCCGTCAGCATGCAAAGATTTTGTACTGGCGCTGAAAAAACCGCATCTTTTAAATTTTCGCTGGCAGGAGGGAGTAACTTTCTTGACTGCGCTGCTTTCTTCCTCAGCAAATGAAAGACGAGTATGCCGAGCAAAAACAATTCGAAAATATGTAGCGTAAGATATAACACTAATGCACTGTGAAGCTTGGTGCCATATTGGTCCAGTAGAGTGGAGAGCTGGGCGAGTTAATTGGTTCACGATTGTAGAAAGAGAACCAGCGCAAAAGACGGGGACACAGAACTGGGAACACAGAATACAGGAACACAGAACACAGCGTCGTCCTGTGTTCCCCTTGTGCGTCTCCGTCCTTTGCCCTTGTTTTTTTTTTTCCTTAATTGGCCATGCACGTGTGGCAATTTAAGTGCACTTCTTGTGAATTTTGCACAAAAGTAGTGTATTTTTGCATTCACCTTTTTTACACGCTGAGTTGTTTTATCTTTTGGACACTTCAGAAGGGAGGAGTTAGTATAGAAATTATTTACTTGGAGAATACAAGGAAATATATCTTGCGATGGGATTCTGCCTGATGGGAATGCATTACGCGCCATACGGTGTTACTCACAACCAAACGCCCAGGGCTCTAAGTTGGGCAAAGCATGTATCATATATGTGGAAGTGCGAATATGGCTGTGGTGCGCTGGGCGTCTTGCATGCACAGCAGGAAGTGATTTGTGTCTAGACCATCCAGGAGGGAATGTACAAGGACGGGAGGATAGTACAAACGCTAAAAAAAAAAGGCTAGCTGGGGCTGGAAACGCATTTTTCGTTCTAGCAAGTACCAACGTTGGGGAAAAGCAACCAGTTTTGGGCGCCTTGTAAGAAGAAAGGATGGTTCTGGGAAGCGGAGGCAGGGCTGCGTACGGCGCACGCGAGGTCGCGGGGTCACGGAGTCGCGCTGCAGCAGCACATCGGGAAAGGGTTAAATACTTCCACTCGCCACTCGCAGCGCACCGCAGAGCCGGCAGCCTTCTCTCTTGTCCGCCTACCCGGCAGGAGCTACTCTCTCGGGTTCCGGCCGGGGAGACGGACAATAGTCGCGGGCGAGAGCGAAGGGGGGGCCCCCACCACATGAATGGCATTAGAAGAATGTCACTGGCGCCTCCACTACGGCTCAGCTCGTACTATTGTGGCGCAGTGCTGCGTTTCGCCGTAATCGCTTGTCAGCGAAGTGAACACAGCACCGTGCCTTCCCGTGAATAGTAGAAGCAGGGACGTCGCGGCCACATCGGCATTCGCAGGATAGCGCCGCCCTGTCGCTTATTTGCTCGCTTATCCTCTGACAAGTCAAAAAGTCTTCCTGTCGTGGCACGCCATCCATGGCTTATGACACCACGTCTGTCATTCCCCTTCGTACTTCAAGCGTTTCTCTTCTTGCTATGAAAGTATTAGCCGTTGCGGCCACCAATTCAAGCAGCGAGAAAAATTTCAGCGCCGCAGGATTCGTAATGAAAGAGCGCCGCTCTTGTTTCGATCAAGCCATCATCAATGAACAACTTGCATATTTAGAGTGATAAATCTATACCTTTATGCGTTGTGTCTTGTGTATACTCCCAAACTGTGATCTGGAATGCGAGGTCAAATTTTGAATGTCATTGAAATAAACTCATTTTTCTGAAATTCTCTTTTTGTGTCGTCGCCGCTTTGCAGGTCGGGCCGAGCACGAGCGTGCTCAGGGTCCTTCAGTGTCGGGCCGGGCTTCCTGTCGGTAGGTTAAGTCCCGGGCCGGGCGCGGGTTCGAAATTGCGGCCCGTGCACAGCTCTATTCAGAAACCTAATCACATTTCCTTTTGTGAAAAAAGAGCTATGTGCAGAGTTTAAATGGTGCAAGTATGAAGCTGCAATGAAGTCAATAACAGACTTCTGTGCAACAGCTAGAGGAATTTCAAGAGCATGCTATACATAGCTTGCACCGACGTCACATCCGGTGGCCGTCGGTAGCGAGTCGGCCATGCTGCCGAACCACTGCCAGACCTCCTCTAGCTTTCCGCTGCCTATGTTAGCTCGCAACGTGTCGGTTCTCGTCCATCCGTAGATTCGGTATGGCTTGGTGTGCCACCCTTGGCTGCTACGACCGTAGCGGCAGCTCCAGGCGAAAGAAGAAGCCGTTTAACACGAACTTCATCTGCATTCGTAAGATAATCGTAGGCATGCAAGTGCGAGCGCTCCATGACAGAGTACGAATCTGCGCGAGCTGTGGCTGGCTCGCATTAAGCGCGATGATTTGGACCCCGACAACCCAAATTTAATTGTGTGCGGAGTGCACTTTGTGACAGGTAAGAGGCTTGTGTCGTCAACTTAATGTTTACGATGTAGCGAACCACGACGGCCGCGCCTGACGCCGCCTAGGCCGATCGCTGCCGGAGCGCCGACGACGACGAAGCGTCGCTGAAAGACGAAGTGCCGCCGCTCTGCACGAGATCGCTTGGGTTGGACTGGCCGTCTTCTGCGCTGCCCGCCGTTCTGCTCGCCGTTTTGTGTCGCCCGCTGTCGACACCACGCCTTGTACCATTTGTGCAGAAACCCCCTTTCAACGAAAACGTGGGAAGCAATGGCTGCACTCTTGAATGTTGCTGTTTTGATTAACGCCATCCAATTTGTCTGAAAACACAAACCCAGACTGGGTCCCGTGTCGCTGCATCCTAGCTACAGCACTAGGCAAGCCTTTTCGGATCGCCACGACCGCAGCGAGCAATGACTGCAGAGAAAGTGGCGTGCCGAGGCCGAGCTTTTCGTCTCGTTGCTTGCGCATCGCAGACAGGCTTCACACCCACCTGCTGTAGAAATTGTGTGGCCCCATTGATTCGAAGGCTTTCATTTCTTCCAACTTCACAAAGCTGGAAGGAGTACACGATATCCCCCGTGGGCCACTTCGAGGAACACATTAACGCCCATTGTCGCGTCGACTCCCGGTCGCAGCGTGTACGGATCTGTATCGTCGCAAATTTTCACTTTGTCTGCGAAGCGTACACGCGCCGATAGAATAAATTCAGACCAGTAGCCTGCACTGAATGGTTCATTCGTCTCTGGAGTAGGCATCGCACTCTAAGGATAAGAAAATAATCCAAAGTGTCCGAGGAGTGGTCCGGCATCGCAGGGCAGACGGGCGGGGACGGCCGAATGGTTCGGCAGCATGGCCGCAAGCGTTTGATGGAGGCGGAAGTGACGACACGTGCAACCTATGTATATACGTGATGCTAGTTGCCTCAGCCACAATTGGTGCAGTCAAGTATTATTTCGTATATTTTTTTTTACCCAACAGACATGAAATGTCTGAAGATGAATATGTACCAAACACATCGAAACATCAGTTGTGATGCATGAAAAAAGTTGTACTGCAACATATAAATGCTCAAGTCTCGATAAGCAGGAATACTGAAGAGGAATAAAAACAGTTTTCTTTTGTTCGGGCTCACGCACCTGCTACAAACATGTTCTTTATACATAGCAATAAAACTTGAAATAACTGTTCAAGAAGCCTTTTGGTCAAAAGTATAGCTAAGCATGACTGAAAGGAGTCTGCAAGAAATGCACAGAAGCAGGCATGCAGTGTGACAGCGCAGCGCGACAGGTGCGCTTTTTAATCTCGCGCGCGCACTGAAGAACATGGGTTTATGGTTTATTGGGGTTTTAACGTCGCGAAACGACTCAGGCTATGAGGGACGCCGTAGTGAAAGGGGTTCGGAAATTTCGACCACCTGGGGTTTTTTAACGTGCACTGACATCGCACAGTACACGGGCCTCTAGAATTTAGCCTCCATCGAAATTCGACCACCCCGACCGGGATCGAACCCGCGTCTTTCGGATCAGCGGCCGAGCGCCATAGCCACTGAGCCACCGCGGCGGGTCGAAAGACATGACGGGGACACGCCGAGGAGGCAACGCTGCAGTGCAGTAGTAGTAGTAGAAAACTTTATTGACAAGCAAAACAAAATGCTCGAGGAGAAATGTACAATGGGTGGTGTCTTCATTTCAAGACTCCACTGGCCTTGGCTGCCGCTCTAGCCTGCGCAACGAGTGAGCGCTGCTGATCAAGCTCTGAGCTGAGCAGAGAGGTCTCCCATTGCTCCTTCGTTCTATGTGTTGTGATGTCCGGGGGTTTCGGGCCCTTACATCCCCATGTAATGTGGTATGCATCGGGCCGGTCTTCGCACCACGGGCATTCTCCTTCATAGCGCTCGGGGAAAATGATGTTGTATTTGTGAAGATTGGGGAATGTATCGGTCTGGAGTTGCCTCCAGTCCCGAGATTCTTGAGCGTTAAGCTTTTTATGCGGAGGGGGAAAGTGCTGTCGTTGTGATCTTAGAAAGTGGAGTCGCGTGTTGTAGGTGACGGGAACTTCGGTAAGAGAGCTTGGGTCGGGGTTGGAGCCCGCTCGGTTGGTATGTCCTCGAGCTAGTGCGTCCGCGACCTCGTTGCCCTCTAATCCCGCGTGACCAGGCACCCACGTTATCTGATGCTTGAGGGAGGAATTAGCGCTCATAGAGTTGGTTACTATGCCCAACAGCCTTTTAGGTATTCTGCCTGCAAGTAGGAGCCGACAGGCTGCTTGGGAGTCTGTCATGACGTGCACACCCTGGTCACGGGCGTCGCCGTACTGGATCGCCAGTAGGATTGCTGCCACTTCTGCTTCCACGATCGTCGTGTGTTTCAAAGAGGCGCTGACAACCTCGTTGTGGGAGGAGTTCACAGCAACTGCCGTTGCCCGCGTGGCCTCGCTGTGTGTTGCTGCGTCGACGTACACCGTGTGGGGGCTGCGTGCCGCCGTCCGCTTCACGTAGTCGATTCTGGCTGAGCGTCTGCCCGAGCCGGCTTCGCTCGACATGTTTTTGGGAATCGGGGCGACGTGCACCCGCGAGCGATATGTTGTTGGGAGGTTGGTCGTGCTCTGTATTATCTGGACGTCTGCCGGGTAGCCCACCCGCTCCAGAGTCTGCCTACCGGTGTCCGTGCGAAGGAGGCGTGCACGTTGCGAGAGGAGAACAGCCTCCTGGATCTCCTCGAACGAGTTGCATAGGCCGAGGGCCTCTAGCTTGGCGTTTGAAGTGTAGATAGGAAGGCCCAGCGCATGTTTGTATGCAGTACGCAACATGGAATTGACTTTGGTGAGTTCTTGTCGAGTTAATTGCAGGTACGGTAGGCCGTAGGAAATGCGGCTCACCACAAGTGCCTGGACGAGGCGCAGCGTGTCCTCCTCCCGCATGCCTGTCCGGTTGCGTGCCACCCTCCTGATCATTTTGGCGACTTGCTGTGTTGTGGTGGATAAGAGCTTGATAGCGTGGGTGGATTTCCTATTACTCTGGAGCCATAAGCCGAGGATGCGGATCTGACGGGTCTCCCGGACGGGGACGCCGTGTAGGAGGACCTGAATGTCTCCTGGATACTTGTAGTTACGTCCTTCTATGCGGATGATCTCTGACTTTTCCGGCGCACAGCATAGTCCGCACTGGGCGGCTGCGTTCTCGACACAGGTGGCAGCTTTCTGCAGAGTTTCTTCTTTGGCCGCCAGAGAGCCTTTGGTAGTCCAGATTGTTATGTCGTCGGCGTACAGTGTGAATCCGATGTTCGATACGGTTTGAAGGCTGCGAGCCACTCCAACCATGGCGATATTGAAAAGGAGAGGGGAGATGATCGAACCCTGAGGCGTGCCTTTGTGCGGCATGTCCTGGGGTTCCGAGCGTGTGCCTCCTATGCCGATCGTAGCTGTTCTGTTGGATAGGAAATTTTGGACGTAGTGAAAGACACGTTCCCCACAATTTAGGTTGTTCAGTTCTGTGAGGATGGCATCGTGAGACACGTTGTCGAAGGCACCTTTGAGATCAAGGGCCATCACAAGGTGCTCCCCTCCGCTGGGAACGTGCGCCAGTACCTCCTCCTTGATTAGAAGGAAAGCGTCTTGAGTAGATAGCCCGGATCGGAAGCCTATCATGGAAGGAGGGAAGAGGTTGCTGTCTTCGATATAGTTCTGCAGACGAGTTTGGATCACCCTCTCGTATAGCTTGCCCAGACACGACGTGAGCGAGATGGGGCGGAGCGCCTCAAGTGTGGGCAGTTTTCCCGGCTTTGGAATGACGATGATTTCGGAGTGTTTCCACTCTTGAGGGATGAAATTCTTTTCCCAGAGCTCTTCGTTAATGTATTGAGTTAGGTCCTGAATTTGGTCCTTGCTGAGGTTGCGTATTATGGCGTTGGTGATTTTGTCCGCACCTGCCGCCGTATTACGAACGCAGGATCGCGCCGCAGCGTATACTTCTGCCGTAGTTATGGGGGCGTCCAAAGCTCGATTTTGGGTGCCCTGGTAGCTAGTCGTGTTAGGTGTTGTAGTCCCAGTGCCTATGTATCTGTCGCGTAGCGCTGCGAGAAGAGCTGCGTCGTCGCCCAGGAACAGGTGGGAAATCCGCTTGAGTGTACGGGTCGCCTCGCACTTAGACTTGCTTGGGTCCATCAAGTTTCTGAGAATTGCCCATGTCCGAGACGAGCCCAAAGAGCCTCGCAGTGACTCGCAGAAATGTTGCCAGTTCTGATGCGAGAGTTGCGTGGCATACGTTTGTGCCTCTTCCGTGAGCTCGACTATACGGGTTCGAAGTTGTCGGTTCAACTTTTGGGTCTTCCAACGGCGAACGAGTTTCGCGCGCTGATCCCATAACTTGAGTAGATGCCTGTCTATCTCAGGTGTCTCGTTTGTGCGCTGTACGACTTCGGTGGCGGTGTTGTGAGCCTGGCGGAGCGCCGTGCTCCAATCCTGAATAGACTCGATATGTCCCGTGGGGAATTCCGAGTTGCGAAATTTTGGCCAGTCCGTTATTCTGGCTGGTCCAATGCTCCTCCGGATTTTGGACGAAGTGATGGAGGTGCTTAGGATACAGTGGTCGCTTCCCAATGTTTCCGTTAGGTTGGTCCACTTCGAATGGCTTACGTTCTTGACCAGGGTTAGGTCAGGACAGGAGTCTCTAGACACACTGTTTCCCTCTCGTGTCGGAAAGGCAGGATTAGTTAGGAGTTCCAGTCCTATCGTGTGTATCGCTTTCACTATAGACTGACCTCTTGCAGTGTTATCGCGATACCCCCACTCTCTGTGGGGCGCGTTGAAATCTCCCACGATCACGAGCTGATTACGCTGCGCTTTGTGAGAGACAGCCAATAGTAGATCTGTGAAGTCCCCTCTCCTAGGCTTGGGGGGCTTGTAGATGTTTATGACAAAGGTACTTGCTCGGCCACGCTTGTTGGGCACAACCTCGACCGTCAAGTGTTCAGCGTCCGGTACCGGTAGGGCGTGTTCCACGACAGTTATCTCTTTTGCCACTAAGATCGCAACCGATGGCATCAGGGGCTGACTAATCGTGTAGTATCCCGCCAGCGTCGGGGCCTTATCGGCTCCCACTTCCTGCAGGCAGATAAGATCTGGACGGATTGGAGTGGTGGCAATGAACTGTTTCAGGAGACCCGCTTTGCGCTTGTAACCTCTACAGTTCCACTGCCAGATTTCTATGTGTTCTGCATTTTGGCTGTTTTTAGGCTGCATAGCCATCTTGGGCTTTTTGGAATGAGGTGCGACCCGCATCGCTGCTAACTGAGCTGGTGCGACTGCGTAATTGCGAGGGGCCCTGGCTGTGTTCGTCCGACGAGGCTCGTTTACGGTATTGAGTTTGAAGTGCATGAATTATAGTTGTATGCTGATTTAGAATAGCCTCGTGTTGCGCGAGTGTATGGTAAATAGTTTCTATTTTCTCCGTTAGTGTTTGGAGAATCGTGGACATTGAGACTTGCAGGGAGTTCATTATCCGTTCTTCAATGTCGCGGAGCGTTTGGACGGTTACATGTTCTGTCGATTTTGCGAGGGGTGGCTCTGCGTCTTTGCGTGGGTGCAGGGGTACTTGATTTTGTTGGAGGACCTGTTCTAATTTGGACGTTAGGGCCTTAATTTTTGTGTTTTGGTCGGCTATCTTGGCGCTTTGGGACGCAATGGTAGCCTGCAGCTGTTGGAAACGGGGGTCGTTTGAAGGAGCGGGAAGTCCCTGTACTCTCTCTGCCCAGCTCACCTGCTTTTGGCCTTGTGGTGGCGTCTTCTTAGCTGGTTTTCCGCCGTCCGTGGCCGGAAGACCTGGGGGCGGGACTGGTGTCTTCGTCCGGGATCTGGAGTTGGAGCGGCTCCGTGAGCGGCTGCCGCTCTCGCTGCGACCCGTAGTGTCCTCGTCGTCCGATGAGAACCATTTGTTGTAGTAGATCTTGGGTCCCATGTCTTTACGGGACTGGTGAGCCGTCTTCTTGTCGCCTTTGTCAGTGGCGGGTCGCGGTGTTCTGGCTGGCTTTAGACGTTTCGGGCACTCCCGGATTCCCGTCTCGTGCTGGCCGGCGCACAGTCCGCACTTGGGTTGGCATTGGTGTGTTAGGGGTGGGTCCTGGGCCCCGCACAGGCGGCAGACTTTGACCTTTGGTGTCGGGCAGACGTCCGGGCGGTGTCCGGGTTGCATACAAATCTGGCAGAATTGCCTGGCTGGCCTGTACGTGAAGCACGGGTATTCGCAGCCGTCGTAGTATACGGACCGGGGAAGTTTGGGCCCTTCGAGTGTAAGAAGGGCTGTCGTCGAAGAGCCTAGGATTCTGGCGTCTAACAGCTCAATGCGATGGTCTCTGATCCGCACCCCCGCCATGAGGGTGTCGCGTGTCTCCCGGGGATCGAGTCCGTGAATGACCCCTCGGAGTGTGGTGGCTGGGAAAGGGACGTACGCTCGCACGGGGTGGGGGCTCTCGTCCAGGGTGAGGTGGGTGATCTGGCAAAGCTCCGCCGCTGTTTCTTCGTGCGGGGTGCTGACTACAAGGATGTTGGACCCGACATGAGGGCGAAGAATGTATTTGTCCTTTACCTTGGTCGGGTCTCGGCAGGAACGAACGAGCGCTGCCGAAATGACCCGAGCCGGATAGGCCTTGAGTGGTAGTCCGCGTGTCGGTCGAATGACGACTTTGATGTCATTTTTCGGTAGTGGTTGAAGCTTGGGACGGCGAGTTCCCGGTGGACGGATTGCGTTCGATGATTGTCCAGACGTGTTCGGCGGGTTTCCGCCCACGGAGGCAGAAGAGTCCGGAGTGGATGGATTTTGATTTTGCCTGGCCTGTCTGCGGAGCTTCTTTGCCCGTCGCTTGCCGAGTGCGTGCTCCCAGCCTGGGCCACCGCCAAGAGGTGAGCCCGCATTCAACACGGACGAAGAGGACAGAAGATCCTGGTTCTGCGGAGAAGTGTCACGGGAATCCATTTCGGAGTCGTCGTGGGACGGGTTTGGAGAGAATGCATTCGCGGAGGTGCCGCATAGCGGTGTCGCACCGCTCATCGACGATCCAGTGGCCATTTGGTGGTCCTGTGGCCTCACGGGAAATTATTTCGATGAGAACCGCCAACACGAAGCACGGAGACGAGGCGCGGGAGGCGAGCGGAAGGCACTCATACCGTGGCGCCGTCGATCCGGCAAGCAGGTTCCGCGCCGAACCGGTCGGGTCGGTAGGGAGGCGGTCGAGGCAGCCGGCTCACAGCAGGCGATGGTGGGGAAAGATACTCGCGGCCGTCGGGGTCGGGTGGGAGCCCATCCGCGCACGTCTGCTCCGGTCGGTGGGCGCGGAGCGAGTCCTGCAGTGCACGCTGCCTCCTCGCGAGCAGCCCCGTCCGCTGACGAGCGGTAGCGGGGAAAAATCTAGGGAACACATGCCTGTCCCCAACCGGACATGACGTCATTAAATATCACGTGACCTATGACGTCACGCGTATGACGTCATATTTTTTGACCAATCAGCGTTTCCAGCCTACCTACCCGCAAACGCTTGTAACTGAGCCGGCGTTCACGGGTTCGAACCCGGCCGCGGCGGCCGCATTTCAATAGGGGCGAAATGGAAAGGCGCCCGTGTGCTATTTGCGATGTCCCAGGTGGTAGAAATTATTCCGGAGCCCTCCACTACAGCATTTTTCTCTCTTCTTTCACTCCTTCCTTATGGCGCGGTCGGAGTGTCCACCGAGATGTGAGACAATTACTGCGCCATTTCCTTTCTTCATAAACCAATTTCCCCTGGCTTCCTCAATAACTGATAGCGAAAATGGTGACCAACGACCTTCTTCCTTCCTTTCAAAGGTGTCATCACATGGTTGCTCTACGCATTGTAGTTCTGTACTTCAGTAACACAGCAGCCTATGATTGTATTTCGAAACTTTTGAGCTTAATGAACGCGCTGTACATTAAAAAAAAAAACACGATGGCAATTGAGACCGGGAAAGTCCTCCCACTTCCAGCGACCGCTATATTGAATGCTTGTATGACGTCACAAGGGCATGACGTCACAAGCCTGTATGACGTCACAAGCGTCGTCTGCTATCACTGCTGCAATGCACGCAGCGAGGTGTTTTGTCCACTGTACTACTTCAGGCGATCGAAGTAGTATATATAGACGCCTCATATAGACGCTTTACAGCGGCGTATCATGGGGGCTGCCATCTTTGATCACGTGGTCACGCCGCCATTACTCGCCTCCTGACCGCTCGGCGCGCGCCTCGTCGCGACGGCTGCTGCGTCTGATGTTTCGGTTCCGACAGGCAGTGTTTCGGCTGATACGGTTGTAAAGGAGTGGGAAGACGACACTGAGATTGGTGCGAAGCTTCGAAGGACATGTGAAAACCCCAATTCGATCACTTTAGGCGTGAAAACGTGATCGTGCTTCATGTCGCGAAGAGCCGCTGAGCTCTCCGCCTGTTCGAGGCAACGGGTGGATCGCCTGAATGCCGCTGAAGGCTTTGCTTATTATTTTTTTATTGTTATTATCTAAAACAGCAAGGTTTAATGACCCTGCGGCTGCGCAGGTCGTTGTCGTATTGTGTACATGCATGCGGAGACTGCTCTAAAACGCTCACATGCACATCGTACTCATTTGTTTACAACTTGTTAAAGGTGCTTAGGAAGCCTGAAATATTTTCTGTTGGTTTGCTAAACAAAGGAAGGCGACAAAAATAAATAAACAAACAAATGTTACCCAATCATGTAAGCAGTACCATGCATCAAGCAGCCTTCACAAGTTTGCATGCAATCGTTTACAAGGATTCCGCGATATAATTGTTATAACGCGCGCATGGCAGAGCGTTCACTACACGAAGTTCACAATTATGTTAGCCTCACATAGCATAAAATTGTGGTACGCTCCATGCTCGATATGCGGACATGAAAATGCTCGAGGTCTCGCTGGTTGTAAGTAATCAGCCGCGGAGTCACTTCTAGTGACTGTCTCGCATGGACCGCGAGGAAGTGACAACCGCAGAGCAGAGCAGCCGTAACACAAATGCTTTATTCCGATTGTCGTCCACAAAAACCGCGCTACTTGGAGCGAATTTCAACAGTAGCACCAAGACGGTGTGTAATACACGAACTGACGGTAAGCGTTGTCCGCTCGCACGGCTATGCACTGCACAATATGCACTAGCGGTATAGGAGCGTAAGTCGTTTTTTTTTTTTTTGTGACGTTTCGGTGGCGGGACAGCTTGTTCATGCGGCTATGTTGCGCACTTACCCTCGCAGATTTTCCAAGATCGAGACCTTTCCTTCTATATTCGCTGTCCAGCGCTGGCGAACGTGTGTGTTACGTTCGCCCGTTTGGAAAGGGTGGATGTTCAACGGGCGCAAACTTGTGCCTTTCGGTTCCGTGAAGCTCGCAAACAATCGCATCCCGCCCCTTTAACTGTTTGTCGCAATTCTGGCAATCCACAACAGAGCATGTATTTTCTGTTTCCACATTTCCACTGCTGCGTCGAGGCATACACGCCGGCGACTTACGAGGCAAGTAATGACGCCGTGTTTCGAGCGTACCCGTGGCGCCATCTGGTATCAAATGGAAGAACTGCGCGCTGTAAACGGTCTATATGAGTGACTGGTGGCTAAAAAGCGATATCAGTGGCGTAGGTTTTCGCCGGTGTATTTAGAGAGCAGTGTAAAAAATGGCTGTGGCTCAACTTGGTTAAGCCGGGAAATCGCGAAAGCAATACCCATGGCTACGCCCTCGTTCACATGATAGTCGTGCTGTTGTAGTGCTTGTGTGAAACTTGTTGTATACCTTGGTGCTGCTGTGGTATCACTTGGCTAATCTATGTAGCTCGCACGTTCTCGCTGAGCCGCATACTGGGCACGTCGCTTAGCGAGTCTTGTTTCACGCTCTTCCTCTGTCTCTGTAGCTCGCCGCTCTCTTTTGCGCGCATTACGACGAGCCTCCCTAGTGGTAGGCGGCATCGCCGCGAAGCAATGTGAAGGCGCTGTTGGTTGGCACAGCTACTGCTTTCTAGCGACGTGAGTCGAGCATAAATCTCTTCAGCGTTAACGCCACATTCGCGCTCCTAGCGGAGAGCGCAGGAGTTCGGCGCCCGTGGTCGTGGCCGCCGCGATCTGCTCCGGCGGCGGCGCGCGCCGTTGCTCAAAAGCGCGCTTCGATCGCGGAGGCCACGCCGTGGTGGCACCGCCGCGGCTTGCGACGGCGCGAGTCGGTCGCCCTTCTCTTCGGCGTGACGTCACAAAGCACCTGTTGCGCTCCTAGCGGAGAGCGCAGGCGTTAGGCGCCGGTGGTGGTGGCACCGCCGCGCCACGGCAAAGGCTGAAAGTGCTAGTAAAGCTTTCGCTTTTAAAAAAAATAAAATGGCTGAGGCTTAACGTGGTTAAGCCTGGAGAATGCGAAGCATCATCGTGTCGCGTAATTTGGAGGCGCACAACCACAGCGACGACGCGAGGTGGGCCCCCGTTTCTCCACTGTCGTGACGTCATCGTGTCACGTGGTGTGACGTCATGTATCACGTGATTTGGAGGCGCACAACCACAGCGACGGCGCGAGGTGGGCCCCCGTTTCTCCACTGCCGTGACGTCATCGAGTCACGTGGTGTGGCATCATCGTGTCACGTGATTTGGAGGCGCACAACCACAGGGACGGCGCGAGGTGGGCCCCCGTTTCTCTACTGTCGTGACGTCATCGTGTCACGTGGTGTGACGTCATGTATCACGTGATTTGGAGGCGCATAACCACGGTGAAGGGCTGAAGTGGTAGCTAAAGTAGTATGCTTCGCATAAAAATTGCACCCCTAAGTGTGCATTTTAGTGTCTATAACTGGCACCCTCCCAAAAGGGTGAAAAATATGCTTGTCACACCCATACTAAAGGTGGGATCGTTACAGTTGCACCCCTTTTCTGACTGTTTTACAGTACAGCTTCATATGTTTTGATTGCTTTAAAAGACGCTGATCAATTTTTTGGTGGGTGCACTTTTGGAGGGAAGCTATGCATTCCCTACGAAAAGCTGCCAACGGCCTGTCTAACTTTGCACTAGTGTTACGCCGTCCCCAACTGCAATTATATATCTTTCACGGTGTTTCCGCATCTGTTTGCTGTGGATTCAGATTTGTGAAATGTCACGGCTTGACGTACAGGCCGGCGGCGAGAACGGGTGAAGACAGGGAGCACAGAAAAACAGGGAGGTCCACCAACAGCAACGTCGTCGTCGGCGCGCGGCAAAACACTCCTCGTCTTTATCTTCCACTCGCGACAATATGCATGATGTTCACGGCGTGATTTTTATGCGAAGCATATTACAATAGGTAACTCAAGCCCTTCGTGACGGTTACACGCCGTGCACACCACGTGACACAATGACGTCACGACAGATGAGAGACGGGGCAACAACTCGTGCCGTCGCTGCGGTTGCACGCCGTGCAGACCACGTGGTATGGTGACGTCACACCACGTGACACAATGACGTCACGACAGATGAGACACAGGGCTCCAACTTGTGCCGTCGCTGCGGTTGCACGCCGTGCAGACCACGTGGTATGGTGACGTCACACCACGTGACATAATGGCGTCACGACAGATCGCCGTCACGCGCTGGGAGAGGGAGAACGATGCCATCGCGCAGACGCTGCAATGTCCTCGAGCGGCATTCCCGCGTATTTCGAACGCGCGTTCACACTCGATGTAGGTAGGTAGGTAAAAACTTTATTGATGAACCAAGTAAGGGAAGGAAGTAGGGGAGGTTTGGTTGGCTTTGTTCTTAATCCCGGTTGGCGGCCATGAGTCCATGACTTCTGGCGACCTTCTCCGCCCATTCCACCAGCCTCTTCTGTGAGGCCGGCTCGGAGCTGGAGACCGCGATCTCCCAACCGTCTAGGTCTGTGAGGTTCCAGCGAGATGGTGGTTGGAGTTCTCGGCATATGAATAGTATGTGTTCAAAGTTTGCTCTCGGAGCCCCACAAAGAGAGCATTCGGGCTTGTATTGATCCGGGTGTATTAGTGCCAGATAGGCCGGTGAAGGAAACGTTCTGGACTGGAGTTGCCTCCATATAGTCTGTTGTTCCTTCGTGAGGGTGTGGTGTGGTGGTGGATATGTGAGCCTTTCCTCTCTGTAGTGTAGCGTGATTTCATTGTAGGTGATTAGTCTGTCCCGCGCGCAATCCCTCTCCACTGTTCGGCCTGCTCGGTTGACGTACGCTCGAGCAATAGAGTGCGCCTCCTCGTTTCCGGGGTTGCCTGCGTGGGCTGGCGCCCAAACTAATTGAATTGGTCTGGGGTCGTGGGGGTTTGATTGGAGAATTTTGTAGGTGGCAGAATGGATCTGTCCCTTTGCAAAATTCCTGATTGCGCTTTTGGAGTCACTCATTATGAGTGTGGCAGTAGAAGATGCTATGGCCAGTGTTTTGGCCGCCTCTTCCGCTTCAAGGGAGGTGGTTGCCCTTATCGAGGCCGAAGCCTTGTGTTTGAGGTCGTATGACACCACGCTACGGGCGTACGCTGGGTTGCATGGATATTCTGCCGCGTCTACATAGGCTGCGTCTTCGTTGTCCGCGTGTTTTTTATACAGGGCTTTGGCGCGTGCTTCGCGTCTTTCCCGGTTGTGGGTTTGGTGTACGTTCTTGGGTAGTGGGTGGACGATTAGCTTTTCCTTGATTTGCTTAGGAATGCTGTGGGTGTTGTCCGGAGGGGGACCCGTTGGTTTGATGTTTAATGCGGCTAGAATGTGTCTGCCCGTGTTTGTGGAGGATAGTCTGTCCAATTGTGCTGTGCGGTGGGCTTCAGTCAGTTCTTGTAGAGTGTTGTGGACCCCCATGCGGAGGAGTCTGTTGTTAGAGGTCCCTTGTTGGAGATTTAGGGCCGATTTGTAGGCCTGTCTTATTAGCGACTTTACTTTGTCCGCTTCCATCTTTGTGAGGTGAAGATAGGGGAGTGTGTATACCATTCTGCTAATCACGAATGCTTGCACTAACCGCCTTAGGTCATGTTCTCGCATGCCTCGGTGCTTGTTTGCTATTCTTGTGATTAGCCTGATGGTTTGATGTGTCATGATCGTGAGTTTGGAGAGTGTCCCTGTATTGAGGCCGTTGCTTTGAATGAACATTCCCAGAATGCGGAGTTTCTGTACCTCCGGTACTGGGAGGCCGTCGACCTTCACGTGTATAGAGGGGTTTCCCTTTTTGTGACGGTCCGCGGTCGGGTGGAGCAGCAGGATTTCGGATTTGGTCGGCGAGCATGCGAGGTCTATACAGGCCGCGCACTTGGCTACCGCGTCCGCTCCCGCTTGGAGGGTTTCCTCCATTTCGCCGACATTTCCCGTGGTCGTCCACAGGTAAATGTCATCTGCGTAGAAGGAATGGGACAAATGTGGGATGCGCTGTAATTTTCGTGCCATCGGTATGAAGGTAATGTTGAAGAGTAGTGGAGATAAAACGGAGCCTTGGGGTGTGCCCCTGCTTTCTAGGGGGAAGGGGGAGGATTCCGCGGACCCAAACCTTATCTCCGCCGTTCTGTTATTCAGAAAGGCGGTTATGTAAGCGTGTGTTCTAGTACCTACGCCTAAGTCAGATAGGGCGCTTAGTATGGCTGTGTGCTGGACGTTGTCAAACACTTTCGTGAGGTCTAGGGCTAGTAGTGCTCTCGTGCGCTTGGCGTGTCTAGGGTGTAGAATTTCTTCGGAGATCTGAAGCATCACGTCCTGCGTGGACAAGTTGCTTCTAAATCCCAGCATCGTATGGGGGAAGAGATCCTGGCGGTGCATGTGGTTTTGGAGACGGTGGAGAATGACGTGTTCGAGGCGTTTCCCCAGGCATGAGGTGAGCGATATGGGACGGAGGTTCGCCAATTGAAGTGGTTTTCCTGGCTTTGGAATAAAGGAGACCTTAGCGTGGGTCCATTCCGGGGGGAGGGTGCCCTCCCTCCAGTGTTTGTTGAACAGTTTGGTTACGGCTTGGATCGAATTTTCGTCCAGGTTCCGTAATGTTTTGTTCGTGATTTTATCTCCGCCCGGCGCCGACGTGGTGCGCAGTTTGTGCATAGCTGCCCTCACTTCCCACGTCGATATGTCTTCGTCGAGCTCGGGGTTCGGAGGGCCTGAGTATTGGGGGAGTGGGGTCCTAGGTGTGGTTGTGAGATACCTGTCTTTTAAGTTCTGGATCAGGGTGCTGTCGTCCACATCTAATTTGTGAGCGATGCGGGTTACGTTACGTTGTTGGATGGCTTTAGTGTTCTCTGGTTCCAAAAGGCAACGTAGAAGTTTCCACGTGTCTTTCAGTCCCAGATTTCCCTCCATGCGGTTGCAAATCTGGCCCCACTGTTGACGGGTTAAGTGTGCTGCATGTGTCTCAATCTTTTTTACTAAGGCCAATATCCTTAGTTTTAGATGTCTATTGTGTTTGTTTTTGAGCCACCTTTTTTGCATACTGGAGTGTGCTTCCCACATGTGAAGAAGTCTGCTGTCCACGATGTCCGTTTCCCGATGGCTGGGGACTTGGGATGTGGCACTTCCGACGTCATTCGTGAGCGTATTCACCCATGTTGAAAGATGTTCTATCTCAGCAGGGGATTCCTTCCGGAGATTCCTGAATTTATCCCAATCTGTGATTGTAAGTTGTCGTTTTACAGAGGGGATGATTGACTTCAGTACGAAGGTTGTTTGAATGATGTAGTGGTCGCTGCCTAGGGAGATCTGCGTGTTGACCCACTGACATTGTGCGATGTTTTTGGTGATTGTGAGATCTGGGGTGGTGTTTAGCTGCACGCTGTTTCCTATGCGCGTGTGCTGTTGTGTATCATTAACGAGAGTTAGGCCCTCATTTTGCATTAATGTCCAGAGTTGTGATCCCTTTCTGCAGTTATGCTTGTAGCCCCAGCTTATGTGTCTCGCGTTAAAATCTCCTAGGATTAGTAGCGGGTTTTTCGCGCTGATCTTTAACGCTTTTCTAATGACGGCGAGAAGAGGGGCTCCGCTGCTTTTTGGGGCGCTGTACGTGTTGAGGATGAATAAGCTAGAGCTTCTTCTAGTTTTTGGAAGGAGCTCTATCAAGTGGCAGTCTATATTTTCTTGTTCGATTGGGTGATCTGTAGCGGTGTAGGCTCTATGGACAAGGGTGGCTATCCGCGGGGTGCTGGATGTGTTTGGTTGGTGAGGGGTGTAGTTGAGGAGTTTTGCAGGGGTTTGCGTCTCCTGCAACGCGATTACCGCTGGGATCTCCGCATCGGAGAGTGATTGTATGAAGAGCTGCAGGTTGCTGCGTTTAGAGCGGTAACCTCTGCAGTTCCACTGCCACACTGTAAGTTCCTTGCGTGTTGCTTCCATCATGAACTAACTTAGCGGGGGCGATTGGGTTGAATGTGGGTTGGGTGGAGGAGAGTTTGTCTAGGCTGCTTTGATGGTGAGCAATGATAGCATCTTGTGCACTCATCTTTTGCTCGAGCGCTGCCAAGCGGCTGTTGACTGTTGCTGCCCAAGTTTTTGTTTCCTTGGACATGTTTTCTATCTTTTGTTCGATGATATTAATAGACCTAAAGATTGTCTCGAGGGACATTGCGCTATCGGCTGTGGTAGAGGTCGGTTCCTTGAAACGCTCGCTCCACCGGGCAGGCGGACGCGGCTTCCGTGGCAATCCAGGCGCTCACCCAACGCGCGTCTCGGGGTTAGTCGGCGTTCCGCTGTAGCCATGCCGTTGTCTTCCCCCACGACGAAGGCTTCTAGTGGTTGTATTAAAATGACCAAGTATTCAACCAAGGAAAGCCATGTATTACCAAGCCTAGCCATCAATATGCTTCGCATCTGACCAGGGTTAACCAAGTTAAGCCTCAGCCATTTTTTCTGAATATATTTTAAAAAATTACCAACGATTACGTTACTTCCTAATGCGAAATTTGGGCGCAACTAATCAGCTGTTTCAGCGTTTCGATAGATTGAGGCAAAGAATTCGAGCAAGACATGTAGTACAATTACAGACAATTGTTATTTTTCACACATTTTCTTAAACACTCCACTAACAGTTCTTGATTGTTATGAAGGAAGCTCTGTGGTCGGAGAAATAGATGGATATATGCTCGACTTACTGCGCCAATGCATGGTAAAGACGAGGTCTACGTTAAAGTATTTCGCGAGGTTGTCACAGCCGTGGGAGGCATTACGAGCGAGAGGAACGGCATATTCTCCCGCTTAAGTGTAAATTCCTGTTCGTCTTTATATCTACATTAAAGTCCCCACCCACCCTGCAACTCTGGCAGGTTGCAATTAATGGTTGATCGCGGGAGTTCGCTCACCGTTGTCAGCGCTAACGCATACAGCCCACATCTCTGTATACATATAAGCGCGATTCAGGCGTCCACTGACCCAGGGAGGCAGTTATTCGCACTTCCCTTCCTTAAAATGATCGGTATGTGAAACGTTGCCAACGCCAATGAACACAATGAACGCTGACGGCCTATGGCTTCAGCGCCGCGTCGGTCGGTCGGTCGGTTGGCCTCAAGTAGAATGGCACATACTCACTACGGGGGAGTGGACAAGACACAGGCGGTGAACTGTTGGAATGATTAAGAGTTTTAGAGGACAAGGAGTATTAATAGGGTATAGGCTGACAGATTGGACGACGCAACGAAAGGGGTCCTGTCAGCAGGGAGATCGAAGATGGGACGACGGCTTTATGTGCAAATTTGAATGCAACATATGGAATGGTCCAATTTTGTATTGACTGAAAGAGAGACAGAAAAAAAAATAATAAATTAGAAGTTTGATAATCAGAAAAATGAAAACAAATAGAAAAATAAATAAATAAAATTAATATTAGCATGGGAGTCGCTCTGTTTCTAGAAGAAATTTTTGAACTGCACAGCGCGTACTCCTGTTGCTTCGTCCAAGCGAAGTAGCGCCAAAGGAAAGAACAACCTCAGTGGACAAAGGCAGATTGATTGTAAAACATTTTATTCGCCGGGAAGAGCTTGGCAAGAGGTCGCGTTAAGTGGTCGAGAGTACATAGCCCTCGACGACTTTGTCAGCCCACTCCACCGCCAAAACTTGCGTTCTGGGGTCAGAGCTAGCCAGCACGGTCTCCCACCGCTCGAGAGAAGGAGCTGTAACTAGATCACCCGGAGGTGGCTCTATTTTGCAGTCCCACAGGATGTGATCGTAGGTAGCACGTTGGCCACAGTGTTTGCAGTTTGGGTTGTAAAGATCTGGATAAATGTGCGCGAGGAGTGATGGGGTGCATATCGATCTCGTCTGTAGACGACGCCATGGACGTAACCTCTTGTTCTTTAGTAAGTCTTTTGTCTGGAGGGGGGAAAATTCTCCTCTCTAATTTAAAATGATTGGTGAGATCATGATATGTGATCATTGAGTCCTTCGTGAAATTCAGGGAGCCAGACTCATCCACTGCCCGGTCGACGAAACCTCGGGCTTTATTGTGGGCTGCCTCGTTCCCCGGATTCCCCGAATGGGCTGGGACCCATATCAATTCGGAATAATTTGGTGAGAATTTGGTTGCGTTAAGGATTCTAAGGGAGGTGTTTGTAATTCGCCCTTTAGCGAAATTATTGATACCCATTTTGGAATCGCTGAGGATAATGCTCCCTTGGGTATGTGCTAGGGCGAGGGCTATAGCCGCCTCTTCTGCCGTTTCAGAGGATTTCGTTTTGATTGTCGCCGAGACGATGTGGTCACCATTCTCGTTCACAACCACAATTGCAAAGGCATTGGTATTTTTGTATTCTGCCGCATCTACATAAAGTGTTGCAGCGCACTGTCTGTATTTCTTATGTAAGGCTTTGGCTCGTGCTTGTCTTCTACCCTCATGGTATAAGGGGTGCATGTTTTTGGGGAGTGGTTTGATTAGTAGGGCCGTCCTATAGTCGCGGGGTAAGTCTACTTTAGCATCGTTATTCGTAGGTTGAAAGTTAATTCCGAGCCTGGTAAGAATACTCCTGCCAGTTCTGGAATTGGCTAATCGCGCTGTTTGAGCCATTAAATGGGCTTCTTTCAGTTCATTGTAGGTGTTATGTATTCCTAACCTCATAAGCCTTTCGGTTGAGGCATTTAGTGGGAGTCCTAACGCAGCCTTATAGGCCTGCCGTATCATGCTATCCAATTTGTCCTTTTCTGCTTTCGAAAATTTGAGATAAGGAGTGGCATAGAGTATCCTGCTTAGCGCAAAGGCCTGCACTAGGCGGCATAAATCTCTTTCCCTCACCCCTTGTCTGCGGTTAGCTATGCGGCGGATTAATCGCGCCGTCGCTTCTACCGTGCGTTTTAGCTTATTGAGTGTGTCAGCATTCTTTCCATTTGTTTGTAAATACAACCCCAGTATTATCATGGTCTGTACCTCTTTGACAGATCGTCCATTAACATAGACGTTTATTTGCGGGGGGGATGTCGTGGTACGCCTACCTCTTTGTTTACGACGGATCACGAAGAGTTCAGATTTTTGCTCAGAACAAGTGAGGCCGGATTCCCATGCGCATGCCTCAATGATGTCCACTGCTGCTTGGAGTGTGTCTTCTATGTAGCCTTCGCATCCTTTGGTTACCCAAAGTGTGATGTCATCTGCATAGAACGTGTGATGTAGGTCTGGTATTTGTGCCAGTTTGGGGGGAATTTTGATGAGGGAGAGGTTAAAAAGGAAAGGGGACAGGACGGAGCCCTGTGGCGTTCCTTTACTTCCTAGTGTGATTGGGGCAGACTCTATTGTTCCGACCGTTATCACTGCTGTTCTGTTAGTGAGGAAGGATCGGATGTAGTTGTACGTCCTTTCTCCGGGGTTGATTTCTGACAAGCTTGTCAAAATGGCTTTGTGGGTGACGTTGTCGAAAGCTTTAACAAGGTCTAAACCCAATATTGCTTTCGTTCCTGTTCCCTCGTCAGCTTCAATTATGTCCTTGTTAAGCTGCAAGAGTATGTCCTGGGTAGATAGTTGGGCCCTGAATCCTAACATTGTTTCAGGTAGGAGGTTCATGTCCTCCGCATAGTTTTGGAGCCTATTGAGGATGACATGCTCCATGAGTTTGCCTAGGCATGATGTTAATGAAATTGGGCGTAGATTCTCAGTGCTGAGTTCTTACCCGCTTTAGGAATAAAAGTGATTTTCGCGTGTTTCCACTCTGGTGGTATGTTGCCTGCATGCCAGTATTTGTTCATAAGGTCTGTAACCGCCGCGATCGACGTTGCGTCTAAGTTCCTGAGAGTCTTATTTGTTACTTTGTCTGGTCCTGCCGCAGATGTTGTCCGCAGTTTTCCAATTGCGTACCAGACCTCTGCGTCTGTGATGTCTGCGTCTAAATTTGGATTAGGAGTCCCCCGGTAGTCTGGTTGTGTGGTACCATCATCCGTGTTTAGATAACGTTCTGCTAGCTCTTTGATTAGGTCTTCAGTTGTACCCTCATATTTATGTATGAATCTGTACAGTTGACTTTGTTGCACGGGACGTGTTTGTTCTGGGTCGAGCAGGTGTCTTAGAAGATGCCATGTCTTCTTATTTCCGAGCTGTCCATTGACGCTTTCACATATTTGGTTCCATTGTTGTGTTTGGAGAGTAAGTGTATGTTCCTCGATTCGCCTCTCGATTTCAGCGATCTTTTTGCGTAGTCGCTTCTTGTGTTTTTGCTTCTTCCAGCGTTTTTGGAGGCCTTTTTGTGCCTGCCACAGGTGTAACAGCTTTGAGTCTGCAATCTGCTCCTCCTTCTCAACTGGCACCACAACGCTAGTGGAGCTGACATCCTCATTCAGGGAGATAACCCAGTCGCTAAGGTTAGAGATCTCCTTTGGAGCTGTTTTGTCGCGAAGTTGCCTGAACTTGTCCCAATCCGTGGTTCGTATTTCTTTTGCTTTGTTTTTAAGTTTTGTCGTGGGGAAGGTGATGCTAAGGATGAAGTGATCACTACCAAGGTTTTGCCCGGTGTTGACCCACTTTGCGTCCTTGACGTTTTTAGAGAGGGATAAGTCTGGAGATGTGTCTACACATACACTGTTACCCATGCGTGTGTGGTCGCTCGGGTTGTTTAGCGTTGTGAGCCCTAGTGACTGTATGATTTGCCAGAGCAGGTCCCCTTTCGGAGTTGCTTTGGTATATCCCCATGCTGGGTGTTGAGCGTTGAAGTCTCCCACAATTATTAGTTGAGCCCCAGCAGCCAGCTTTACTGTGTTTATCAACAAGTGTGGGAGTCCATTGCCTTTGTTTCTGGGCGGGTTGTATACATTAAGGATGAAGAGATTTGAGTCTCCTTTTTGCCTTGGTACTATTTCAAGTAGGGTGTAATCTTCTTCCGAACCATTTATAAAATGTTGAATTGCGGTGATATTTCTATGCACCAGAGTGGCTGTGAAGGAGCCGGCTGCGTTACTAGTATCATAATGAGGTGGCAGATATGCTTTATAGCCTGGCAGTGTAGCCCTGCCGCTAGCTTCTTGCAATGCAATCACGTCTGGGGTTGGAACAGACGGTGCTTGTTGGATGTGGAGCTGCAAGTGGGCCCGCTTGCGGCGGAAGCCTCTGCAGTTCCATTGCCAAATTTCAAATTTTTGGCGTGGTGCCATGTTGGGTTATAGATGGTTGTGGCGTCGTGGACAGATCTAAGATGGGGGGTAGGCGGGCCTCGATAGTTGTAAGCCTATCCATTATTTGCTGCATGCAGGTGGCTATTTGGGATACCTGTCCCTCTAGTGTTGCAAAGCGAATATCTATCTCTGCAAATTTGGTAGTAACGAGGCCTTGGAAGGTTGCTTGTTCTGTTGATATAGCGCTAGTTCTCTCTGACAGAGTATTGATGTCTGCCCTGAGTTTGGTAGGCGCTTTCGACGGCTGCGGGGTGTCGGCTTCTGAAGCCTCGGCCTTTCGTTTGGATTCCTCGCCTTCTTTTGTAGGAAGCGGTCTTTTAGTTGCTATTCTGGCGTCTGGGTCCGTCGCGTTATGGGCCGAAGACTGTGCAGACAAAGGCAGACCCAGCTAGTGAAACGGAATTTCTAATAGCCGCCTCCTCAAAGAAGAGAATCGGCGGCAGAACAGCAGGAAGTGATCCACTGTCTCAGGCTTGGCACAAAATGGGCACAGTGGAAAAACCGCCAGACCAGATCTGTGAAGGTAGAAATTTAGCAGAGGAACTCGGCATCGCAAACGCGCGTTTCTGGCGCAACGTTGTCGATGCCAACGCATGCAGCGCACATCTGTCACTACCGCCATGCCATGTTAGAGGGCAACTCCAGCGATTTTTCGATGTTCATCGATCGAAATGAAATTTTAAGTCTGTATTCTTTATGTTAGTCTGATGTCTCATGTAAAATTTCGCACCTGAAAGCGGCGTAGGTTTTTCGCAAGCGAATTTTGAAGACAAGCGCTCCTCGACGCGAGCGCCACCCATCGATCGAGCAACTTCAACAGGCCACCCTGTACTGTGACTTCACTAGCGTGTCGCCGTGTCAAGCTGGTCGGGCGCGCGCTGGCGTTGGCAGTGCAGGGGAAAACTGAAAATTGATTTTGAGGAAAGTAAATGACGCAGTAACAGACACCCGAACCGCGACGTAAGGGAGGAGTGAAAGAAGAAAGGAAGAAAGAGGTGCTGTAGTGCAGGTCTCCGGAATTATTTCGACCACCTGCGCAATTTCGCGCCATCTCAACGTGCCTGATGTGATGTTTGGTTTATGGGGTTTAACGTCCCAAAGCGACTAAGGCTATATATGAGACACGCCGTAGTGGAGGGCTCCGGAAATTTCGACCACATGGGGTTCTTTAACGTGCACTGACATCGCACAGTACACGGGCCTCTAGAATTTCTCCTCAAAAGAAATTCAACCGCCGCGGCCGGGATCGAACCCGTGTCTTTCGGGTAAGCAGCCGAGCACCATAACCACTGAGCCACCGCGGCGGCCCTGATGTGATGTGTACGCCTGGGTCACGGCAGTGATGTGTACGCCAGAGTGATGGGTCACGGCAGCTTCTGATGTGCTGTGGGCTGCACAAATTCTTCATCTGTGACAACGGGCGTGGTCTACCATAGGTTTCCTAGCGATAAGAACCTTCGCGACAATTGGGTGAGAGCTGTCCGCCGTGTAAACTGGTCTCCGAGGAATCATTCCCGCTTGTGCTCGGAACATTTCGCGCCAGATTGCTATGAAGACATCCTGTACCTCAGAGGAAGCTTTGGACTCACTAAGGCTTCGTTCAACCGGCGCTTGAAGGCAGATTCTGTGCCAACGTTATTCGAGTACAACCGCCCATCGCAGCGGCCAGCTGAACGAAGCGTGGCCGTCAAGAGGAAGCGGACCACAGTGAGCGTGCTCAAAGTATGTTGGATTGTAGAACTGTAGCTGGCGTGAATTCACATCCAAGAGCTCGCCGTCGAGACAAAGCTTCGCAAAGAGAGGACTGTTGCTGATGCATTCCCCTGTAAGGACGTTGTGCACAGCGGCAACGTCCCGGCAGCATGCACCGCTGAGGGCGCTGCTGACTGATGTATTCAATGGCGACACGAAGAGCGGTGAGTTCTGCACCCGTCGAAGAAGTGCGGTGACCTGTCCTAACTCTAATTTCTGTAGTGCTTGCGGGTATGACGACGGAGCCAGAAGAAGTGATAGGGTTCACTGAGCCGTCGGTGTAAACGTGCACCCGGTTTGCATGGTGCTCATGTAAATATTTAAGGGTGACTTGTTGTAGTTCTGTCGGCGATGTCTATCTTCTTCCTGATGCCAAGTATCGAAAGAAGCACACGGGGATTGTGCAGGCTCCAAAGTGGCGAGGACGGTCTAGAGGCGGGTGTAAACTGTGACGGCAGAATGGCGGGATGTGCGTCAATGATGTCTGTAAACGATGTGCGCGGCCTGGTAATAGGAAGACTGGCAAGATGGTGAGAGGGAATCCGGGAAATGTGCCGGAAATGTGCCCTCAGTGCGTCAACTGTTAAGTAGGTAGGGATTGGATGCTCCTGGCGATGAGTACAGATGCGGCCGTAGAGGCACATTTCGGCAATCCTAGGCAAGTCCGAAGAGCTTGAGCTTGAGCGCTTTGCAGACTTCCTATGTTTGTTTTTCGAACATTTCCAAGTACAGGGAGGCTGTAGCGAAGAAATCCCATGAATAAGGCGTTGTAGAGCTGCATCATCGACCGCACCGACGCTCCCCACGACTTTCCCCCAAGAAAGGCGAGAACGTGAGAAATCGCTGTCAGTCTCTTTTTCATGTATGAGATATGAGGGGTCCATGGTAGATTTCGGTCGATGATTACTCCCAGAAACCGATGGCTCTTTACGTAGGGTAGGGCGCATCTGTTTACAGCTTGCTTGCTTTTAGCGCCTGGCGGATTCAGTAGTTCCAGCGCTGCGCATATGGTATAGATTTCCCTGTCTCCTCCTCCGCACCGAGACGTAGTACAAGCTCTCATGCTTGCGAATGCTTTACTTTTGTCAAGTTGAAGGCGCGGTATTTGGTTGTGCAGTAGAAAGTAGCGCTGTCAGAACTTTCAGAAAGGTTGGCATGCCGAGCAAGGCGTGTGTTGAAGAGATGTTCGAAATATGTTCGAACACATCACTTTCACCTGCCCATCCTTTATCGAACTCCTCAATGCTTCGCTCACTGTCAGCAGGCGGCGGCAAGCGTCGGGGCGAGTACTGTCGACGAGGGAGACGACCTTCGCTGATCATTCAGGAACATAAAAAGATACGTGGTGTGCAGACGTTTTAACTTGCCTAACCTAAATTCTGACGACAAAGACAATGCTGCCGAGCTCCATTAAGAGCAGTTTATCGTTGAATATCGACTGCAACTTGAAACTTAATTTGTGAAACTTTCGAAATTCGAGTATTTCTCGGTGTCCGAAGGACTTCAGATTTAACCACAAGCTTGCCCAGTACTTTGCGAACAAACTCTTCATCTGTGTAATGTTTCGATTGCTCTCGTAGCTTTCCTTTTGCAATTTTCAGTTGCGCATCATACTGACAATGAAAAATAGTATTATAGTGCTGTATTTTACGTTCAGCCCGAGGACATCATCATCATCATTTTACGTTGCAGCTATTTCGCCTCAATTTGCATTCATTTTTTTTTTTTTCAAACGTCAGACAACTAAAAGCATCTCGTTTTCTAGAGTAGGTGTTTAAGGCGCAATTACCATTTGTTACTGTCCTGTACAATAAGGTATATAAAATTGCAGCGTGCGTTTGCATGCTGCAATACCAAATGCAGCATCAAAGTGTGTAGTCTGCATTTACGTTTGCTAAAACCTCATATCTTAAAGTTATGGCCAATACCGACATGGCAGGCACTTTTAATAATTCTGTTTTCGCTCCTCTTCTTTCAGGCCAAGGAAGTAGCTGTGAACAGTTCTACTGCGGAAACCAATGATGAGCCATCGAGTGGATTAAAATGAGCAAAACTGTGAGAAGGCCCGGGTGGTCTTCTTTCTGCCAACAGTTCCAAAGTTCATACTATCTATGAATCACAAAACCATCCAAAATTGGTAAAGTTATCCGATGGACCTGCTGCGTTTTTTTTTCTATTCATCTTAAGTTTAAAGCAAATATACTTCAAAATATGAGGGTACAATTGGAATGGAGGTAATGTCTCTCCATGCAGCGGAAGAAAAAAACCGAGATTCCAATAAAAAAGACTAAAACCGATAACTAAATTGTAAATTTTGTGGTTTAACGCCCTGACCGCCATGTAGGCTATGACAAATGCTGTCATAGAGGGAAAAAAAACGTTTTTACAAAATATCAAGTAGGAGTATTTTACAACAGCAAAAACCAGGAAACAGAACGTCCCGCATAATGTCACAAAACCTATCGTGTGCGCTGTTGGGTTCGGGATGCCCCCCCCCCCCCCCCCCTCCTGCCTAAGTGGATTAAGGCAGCGAACTTCCAGGACCGGGAGACCACGGTGGCAGCGGCGAAGGTCAAAGACCGCCGAAGGCCGAAGATGCGGCGACGATGGCGGCGTCCCGTGGCCGAGTCGACCCTCAGGTCAACGAACAGCGTGGTGATGTGCTGAGTGAAAGACAGCAGTGTTTAATTACTGAGCCTCTACCCTCTCCCATCAACCGAGCTGCGAGAGAGCCCCACGGCCCAGCGCCGCCCCTGCCGTGGGCGGTATCAACAGTGTCCACAACCGTCCATCTGATTGGATGTCATTGTTCGAAGTTTATTCCCCAGTCAGGAATCTGGGGAATACGAAGACTATTTAACGGGTGTTGTTTTGAGGACTCTAGGGCACTCCCGTTGACTCCTGAAGAAGTTCCCGTTCACTGAGAGTCCCTCTCAGTTACCCCTTTTGTAAATAATGTAAATATTCGTGTATAAGTTCTCCTTCCTTGTTTAATCTCCTCGTAACCCCGTCTCCCGCCTTCCTCGTCCCTTCTCCGGCCCGACCATGCTCACCCGATCCTAATAACTGGTTGCCAGCGGTGAGATAGAATCTGCACCCAACAACTCGATCGCTCGATGAGATGCCCAAGTCAAGTCACCGGCTTCAACGGACCGGCGATGCCCGCACTGTGGGGAGGCCTGTGATATCTTCCACATGGTGTGGGCATGTACTCAAAATCCCCACCTCCCCTCTTCCCCTACCCCTTCCAAAGAGGCATGGGAGACTGCCCTCCTCAACTGCTCCTCGCTTGAGTCCCAAAGGGCTCTGGTGAAACGGGCGAGAGATGGGGCATTGTCATGCGGTGTCCCGGACTAGGGACGCCGACCATGTAGCGGGGCCACTCTGTGGCTCCCAAACTCTATTTCAACGATTAAAAGTTTTCACCACCACCACCACCAACGGACCCCGGCAGCTTCGTGATTGACGGCATCAGCTACGCCTCCGAAGACCGAGAAATGGACGGCATCAGGTCACCGGCTCCAACGGACCCCGGCAGCTACGGGACTGACGGCGTCAGCCATATCTCGGCAGGGTGAGTGCCCGATGTTTGCCATTCGTTTCGCCAGACCGCACTAGCACAGGCAGATGTTAGTAGTGGGTTTTGTGTTTTCTGGGAAATGAAAATTTGGCAGTTTTTTGTTTTGTTCGCCTCAAGCTGAGGGTTGTGTTTTAGCGGGGATTAGCGGCACGAGGTGCGTTCCGCGATGGAGAAGTTCAAGGTTGAGGACCTCCTTGAAATTTTGGAAGAACTGGGCATATCAGTAGGCCCCGCTAAAACGAGAGAGGCGATTTTGGATGTGATACGGGCGGAGGAGGTGACGGTCGAGGAGGCAGACGAGACGTGGGAGACGATTGTTGAACGGAAAGCGCAGAGAGAAATGCGAAGGCTTCTCCAGGAGAGAGAGAGAAGCGAGAGGAGCAGGAAAAGCGAAAACTCCGCGAGGAGAACGAGAAGAGAGAACTGCTTCAGCAGCAGGAACGGCGAAGGCTCCGAGAGAAGCAAGAAAGAGAATGGCAGGAGCAGTGTCGTAAGAGACGCGCTGAGCTCGACGAACTGCGTAAACGAGAGCAGCAGGAGCTAGTGCGTAAGACTCAGTTTCTCAGATGGCGAAGGGCCCGAGATCGTCTGAGGAGTTACCGCAGAGGCGAGAGCTTCAGAGCTTTCCTCGAGAATTTTGAGCGGATCTGTAGTGAGGAGGAGCTTGACCAGGGTGAATGGTCGATGATGTTGGTGGTCATTCTTCCTGGTGACGTCGGCGGCGTATTAGCGCGCCTGTCCGACGAGGAGGTCGACAATTATGCAATAGCGAAAAGGGCCCTATTTCGCTTCTTTGGCATCAATGTAGAAGTCGGACTCCAAAGGTCGAAATGATGGCAGCAGGCAGCGCTCCCATCAGTGCGTTAGCGACCAGCCAACGAACCCCGCTTGGTCAGCTACGCACAAAATTGTTGCTCAGAAGAGCAGTGACAGGGCAGGTTCAAGCCCGGAAAGAACTGCCAGTTCGGCAGCGACAGCGGCAGGAAATGTCGATTTAAAGGCAGAAGCTCCTATTCAGAAAGTCGGCAGTGAGATTTTGAGTCCGCTCAATGACGAAACTAGAGAGGGACCTCCGCTGGTGCAGCCGGCGAACAGTAGCAGGCAGGAAATTGAGGCGATAACCTGCGGCACAGGGCGTGGCTGTGAGTCACCTGACAGCGACTCTGGCGCTCCAAGCCAGAGCGACGCGTTAGCCGAAATGCGCGATGCCGCAGTGATCGCCCATGCAACCCGGAAAGGTGAGAGCACAGCGCCGAAATATAGACCGCAGGATAGTGAGTCATCGTGTTCAGCAGAGGTCACGGGGGCGAGCGATTGTGCAAGTGAGCCGTCGCCTGGCACTCTGAGCAAAGCGCCAGTGGCTTTGCTGCGCGAGAAAAATGGCGAAAATGATGAGCCTTTGAAAACTGATGGGTCGACTAAAGCGAGGGCCGGCGGCATGGCAACTGTTGGCCGCGCGCGAACTGTTGACAGGCAGCGAAAGTCAACAGGTGAGGTTTCCGGAAGACGGCCACGCGGAAGACAGCTGATCGGAACATCTCTGCGAGAAAGCAAAACGCGCGGGTCAAGCTTCTGCATTTGAGGACTCCGCGTAATTCCTCGAAATTCCCCCCGCGGGGCTCAAAAGTTCGCAAGCGTTGCAGAAAAACCCATGCGACTGATCATGCGCCCTCTAGATGTAGACCACCTGCTCCATCTAGAGACAGCAGAAGGGATTACAAGGCATGTGATGCGGGCGGCGAGCTAGGGAGAAGGGTGCGCGGTCGCCGCACAAGAGAGCGCCACAGAGGACCCGCGAGTCGGAGGGGGACGCAGCATGCAGAGAACCAAGAGAGGAGGAAGCGCCGCTCTAGCACAGGCGGAACTGATCAGCCCCACAGGCTTTTGGAAACCTTAGCGGGTAGCCCGGCCGTCCGACCGCGACCACGCAGGGCGCGTCTGAAGAATAGGGACCAGGGGATCCCTTGAATCGCAAGACACTTTTCAGGCTTATTAACGGACTAATGCTTTTGTATTTACTGTTTGCTTTTCTTTATATCCATTTAATCAACTGTATGAAGAAAAATGAAAGCAAACCAAGTTTAGAGCTTTTGTACCTGAGTGAATTTTGTACTTTTCGTTAGCTTTAATTGTTGTAATGTTACCTTGAATACTCTTATTTTACGTAACCTTTGTATAGCGCAGTTCTTTGTAGCGCGAACGATTTCTTTTGTGAGATAAGGTCTCATCCGCGCGTTTATTCTGCCATGTTTGTTCTTTGAAGGCATCACTTCGTTGAGATTTGATGCGAATGGCCGTGCAGCAGGCACTTGTATATAGGTTGAGCTGCGCTGCGAATTGTGATAGTGCCCGCTGACACACGAAGGTACAGCGAAGTAACTCATGGGCGAATGTGGCGTAGTCCCTCGCGTAGGTGCTGCGAGATTACTTCGAGCTGTAATTTTGTTGGGTCCGTTTCGTGGTTTGGCACGTGAACTTAAACTACTCCGATTATTGCGTGCTAGTGTCCGCTGACACTCAAGCACGAGCGAGGCCACTTTTGGCCATCAAGGTAGCTGGCGTGAGCTCCCAGAGATGCTAAATTTTTCTGCCGCATTGACTTTTGCACAACGTTATTACTTCGTCAGTGTTTGTTGTGCGGTTTTGCAAGTAGGCTTGCTTGCAGTATATGTTAGGCGCTAGTGTACGCAGAAGCACGAGCGAAGCCTCTCTTGGCCATTGTAGCTTAGGTCGCTCGCGAATGCTACTTTGTTTGGCGCTATGAAGTTGCGCAGTGCGTTTCTTCTGCGAGGATTGTTCTGCAAGTTTTGCACGCTTGCGACAGGTGTCGCAGAGTCTGCAACTATGCAGAATGCAAGGAAGACGACATGGGCAATTGTCATAGCTTCGGGGCAAAATTGAAAGTCTCTGTCTCACCTCTCGGTTGATTCCTCCCTGCCCGGGTGACATCAAGAATCGCTTGCATTTGTCCGACCGATTCTAGACCAATTCTAATTTTCCCTCTGTTTCTTGAAGTGTCATGCATTATGACAACACTTTGAAGAGGTCCAACACCTGAACCGTGCATCGGCTACGCACTTCGTGTTCGTTCAGTAAATTTTGTTTCATTTCAGATTTTACTTAGAGGGATGGCTAGGCATAAGCAGTTTTGCTTTGGTTTTTGTCTGGCGGGGCGAGTGGGCTACAGACGGCACTTGCTTTTGTTGTGTGCGGCGTGGCGTTTGTGGTTCCGTTTGGCTCGCCTTCCAGGAAAATTCCGAGAGCGGGACATCGACAGCCGATGAAGAGAGGCCTGGAAAAGAAGGGAACGAGAGCCCCCTCTTGCACGTCCTGTCAGCCGAGCAGCGTAGGAGCGGCTCATCTTCCGGACGCATTGTCTGGTGGCGGGGGTGCTGTTGGGTTTGGGATGCCCCCCCCCCCCCCCCCCTTCTGCCTAAGTGGATTAAGGCAGCGAACTTCCAGGACCGAGAGACCACGGTGGCAGCGGCGAAGGTCAAAGACCGCCGAAGGCCGAAGATGCGGCGACGATGGCGGCGTCCCGTGGCCGAGTCGACCCTCAGGTCAACGAACAGCGTGGTGATGTGCTGAGTGAAAGACAGCAGTGTTTAATTACTGAGCCTCTACCCTCTCCCATCAACCGAGCTGCGAGAGAGCCCCACGGCCCAGCGCCGCCCCTGCCGTGGGCGGTATCAACAGTGTCCACAACCGTCCATCTGATTGGATGTCATTGTTCGAAGTTTATTCCCCAGTCAGGAATCTGGGGAATACGAAGACTATTTAACGGGTGTTGTTTTGAGGACTCTAGGGCACTCCCGTTGACTCCTGAAGAAGTTCCCGTTCACTGAGAGTCCCTCTCAGTTACCCCTTTTGTAAATAATGTAAATATTCGTGTATAAAGTTCTCCTTCCTTGTTTAATCTCCTCGTAACCCCGTCTCCCGCCTTCCTCGTCCCTTCTCCGGCCAGACCATGCTCACCCGATCCCAATAGCGCGTTGTCTGCCTAAACTGGCGACAGTGAGTCACAGCGTGCATCATTATTTGTCTGAAATTACTAAAACCAAACTCGTGCATCATTATTTGTGTGAAATTACTGAAACCATACTCGTGCATCATTATTTGTCTGAAATTACTAAAACCAAACTCGCTTGCGTAATAGTTTTGCATCTATCCTCGGACACTTCCCGTACACGAACACGACTCTGACTTGCCCGGCAACCTTCGCCCCCAGAGCTAACGGCGGTAAAACGCGTACCGCACTCGTATGGCTATGGCGTGGCCGCTATGAACGAGGGCAGGCTGGCCGAGCGCCAGAAAACAAACGCCGCACGATAGCATCCCGTTTCTATGGCAACGAGATAGAACAAGTAAGATTTCTTTTTTTTTTTTTTCCGGCAAAGTTTCATGGCTCGGCGGAGAGAAGACAACGCGATCAAGGCCAGTTTGGAGGCGCGAGAGGGGTACTTTATCTGGCCACTGGCGTGCACTGTCAACCACCATCCGCGTCCTGTCCTGTGCTTTCCTCTCTTCGTCCCTCGTACAGTCTTTGTGAAAAGTAACCAGGCTGCATGGTTTTACTTCTCAGTCGTATATTTAAACTATTATGCCAGCCCTCAAGCTCTAAATCTCTGTATGGTAAGAAGAACCCCTGTCCTCACCTTCAAAGAACTTTTCGACCTTAGGGAAAGCCGTAAAGGCTCTACTATACAAACGAGAAGCAAACCATCCAGCCTGGTCACTTTTGACAAAGACTGTACGTCGTTTTGCGCGGTTGCAATATGCAATTCACCCTCAACTATACCAGGTGTCCCAGCTAAATGTAACCAAGCTTTTAAAAAACACGGGATGTCCTAGCCGCCTGAAACCAAATGAGGGTTGTTTAGAGTCGCGTGACCTATAGTCTGCAGTACTTTTTCGTTCTTCAAGGTTGACTGATTAGTTAAGCTTAATTAACTAACTTTTAATTATTGACTTGAGGAACAAAGTGTCAATGGAAAAGTTGTAGATGGCTTTGAGAAACAGCTTACTGAGACATTTGCAGCAAAGTAATATTTACGTAAAGTAGTTTTTTTTTTTTTTACCGGCCTTTAACCATAACCCACACAATAAGAAAAAGCTTCCACATGACAACGGTGCCACTTCAACGTCCCAAGACGCGCCTTAAAGAATAAAATCCATTTTTTCTGAAGTCTTCTCCTCTATGAGACTTTGGGTGCACATTGGGGCAGAGAAGTGAGCAAGCAGCTGGTCACGTGGCAACTTTCTTTTAAGGCCAATAAATAAAGCTACGTAAATCGTAACTTGACGGAAACAGCATTACTAGCGGTTTTTCGAGGCGATCTAAAACTTTTTCATTCACACTTTCTTCCTGAAGTCAATAATAAAAAAGTTAGCTAATTAAACTTAACTAATTAATTAACTTTGAAGGGCGAAAAATACTCAAGACTAGGCCACGCGACTATGAACAACCCTCAGTTGGTTTCACTGGACTAGGACTCTTCGCCTTTTTACAAAGTTTGGTTACATTTAGCTGGGACACCCGGTATATCCTTACACCGTGCTCAGCAGTCATATTTCTCAGAAGATGGCTGAACAAAAGGGGAGCATCCGAAGGCCCTGAACGGAATTTGCTTTCTGTGTGAGCTAGTGCCGGGCGGCCCCTCCGTACGTTGTGTACACGAGATAAGCTCGCCCCAGCAGTACAGAGCGGCGATAAGCGAGTTATCAAAACTGAAGCATACGCCCGGGAAGAAAACCTTATCGAGGGCTCGCAGGCACCTAGCGAGCAAACCGGCTCCCTCGGCAGGTGTGCGTCGCTCCGCCGACTCGCGCGCCGACGGCCGAGGAACGTCTATAGCGGGGATATCACTCGTCAAATGTAAATTATCTAATCTTACCACGAACACACATTCTTAGGTCACAAGATACACGGAACAGTAGAAGATTCAGTCGAATTATTCTGGACAAAAAATATCATACAAACTACCAACTCTTTTAAACGCTTTTCAAAAATCGGGTCTTGGTTTTCATACATCTCAATTACGTGAACTTTTTGTCGCTCAATATTTCTTACATAATTGAAGAACATTTTTCGTGTAATTTGCGTTTTTTGTCTTTATTTTTGTTTATATTTCGTATGAAGTCAACTGCTTTGTATTTCTATTTCCTCCTCAATCATTGCTTGCCTAGTAAAGGAGGCTGCGGGTTAAAGAAATGAAGGGAGAAAGGAAGATAAGAAAGGAGACGTCAAGGACTTGAAGAATTACAGACCAATCAGCTTATTGTCCGTTGCCTACAAGGTATTTACTAAGGTAATCGCTAATAGAGTCAGGACAACCTTGTACTTTAGTCAACCAAATGATCAGGCAGGCTTTCGTAAAGGATACTCGACAATAGACCACATTCACACTAGTCAAGTCGCTTGCCTCTAAAGCGACTTTTACCCGCATTCTTCTTCATCACTGATGGAGATAACAAAGTTGTTGTTGTTGTTATTATTATTATTATTATTATTATTATTATTATTATTATTATTATTATTATTATTATTATTATTATTATTATTATTATTATTATTATTATTATTACAATGTTATACGGGCCGTATGCAGAAAATTTCGTCTCTCGCGAGTAAGAACCCGGAAAATAACAAAAAGATAGGGATAGGGAGTAATATCAATGCCGTTTGTATTTTTATTTTTTTGCGAGGGAGGGGAGGTGGGGGTGGGGAGGTGAAGTTCGTCAAAATTTCAGTGTGTTAATTTGAGAGCGACATCACAGCACTGAACTTTCACTGTAAAACGCCTATTTTCTTACTGCAGCGAGGGCTGTAGAAAATATAGAAATAGATGTGGCAGAAGTGAAACCCAAGTTATAGCATGCTATCACCGAGTGGCGCTCGCTACAGTGACGTGCCTAAGATAGCTTCCCAAATAATGCCACAAATGGTGAGAACAGGAAAAGCGCTCCCGAAAAAAGCGAGTGCGGTATGTGGTCTCCAAGCGGAAAGTGGATTATGAGGCATGCAGCAATACTTTTCGTTAAGATGGCCATTCCTGAACAAAAACTGCGTGCCTTTACAGGAACGCTCGCATGGCGCTGCGATTACTGGTACTCACTAAATGCGCTGAAAGGAATATTATAAGCAAAGGTGGTGGCCATGTTAATTTTGTGTTCAATCTGCGTGCCCTAATACTCCCCTGGAATTCCTTGATCTTCAGTTGCTAAAATTTGTGGATGATAGTCTCCACCAGCTAAACGTTCCGCCCCTTGTAGCCTTTTCCACCTTGGTTGTCGCGGCTTGAAGCCGCACTTTTTCTCTTAAACTACTTAATATGTGGAAATGTACAACAGAGTAAGAGTGGGGTTTCAGGAACGAGGGAGGATAAAGCTTTTATAGGGTTGCTGGCAGCAACTCCGCCAGTCAGCAAGTCGGCAACTCCGTGGCTTGAGCGGGATGAAATAAATGGTGGGTGGGTAACGTTTGTCCTCCTTTCAGTAAGGAGGCACCGGTCACTCTCGCCGCATGCCCCCCCCCCCCCCCCCCCCCCGAAAAAGAAGCCACGCAGCACTTCCGGCCTACTCACATAGGAATGATTTGTGTGGGATCCTAGGTCTCTCATTAATTCCCTGTAGTCTCGTCTTTGGAATGCGGTTTCACCGAATGAACCGAACAGCATTGTTTCTGGAGCACCCCGGGAGACAGATCATAAGTGAATTTACAAATTACCTGGGCCGTGGCTGCTGGGAAGTGCTTCGTCCGAGTCTTTTATTACCACCCCAATACTTTCGCCTCGTACAATACGAAAGTTAGATTCACTCCCAGGAGTAAAGGCAAAGGTGGGAAGTTACTTCCTTTCAATTTCCACTCCAGAGATTTCGACCATGGAGTGGGAATTGTGTACTCCCGGACAACGAGTGAGTTTGTTGTTCGTTTTCGGGCTGCGGAGGGGTGAAAGACATGCCAGGGTTGTCCGACGCCTCGCTCCTTGTACCTTCTTTTTTTTTTTTAATGTGATGTTGATTGCCTCGGGGCATAAAAAAGTATGCAATGACAGATGAGGATTCCTAAATGAATGAGAAAAGGTTCGCTGATCTAATGAAATCGAGCAGTAAACGATGATGAGGTCCTTGTGTAAAAGCGGTGTATGAACACGTGTCTCTAAAGGTAACGCAGATTAAGGCGCCCCTGCCGATTTTCCTTTCCGCAAAGAATGATGATGATGATGGATTTTTATGGCGCAAGGGCATCTGGGGCCAAAGAGCACCATGGCACAAGGTATTTTCCTTTACTCAAGGTGGGGTCAAAGACCGATTTCCCAAGCATTTCACCCTTTTTAAGCCGAGCACCAGGCCGGAGGGAAGCTTGTAGCCATTGTATATGACCGGTGGGTACCGGCGGCACTGGGGATCGAACCCGGCACCTCCCGCATGCGAGGCGGATGCTCAAACGACTAGGCCGCCGCAGCGGTCCCAAAGAATGAGTTCCGTCTGCGGACGTAACTTTTTGACCGATTTCAGTTCGAAAACAAGTCTGGGGGTGAAGCTGCTTCGTGAAGGTGGCACGAGATTTCGGAATGAAAGATACAACATGGAGGGCCGCCGACCCGACCGGGGAAATGCGCTCGGCACAGGAGCAGAAAGGCGACTGACTGCCCGCTCGACAAACGAGCCTTCTGTTCCCCCTGGCGTTCACACGCGACGTGCGCTCCTAAGCACGCACACGTTCGCGTGCAAAGTGAGGGTGTGCTTAGCAGGAACCGCCGCCGCATACGGGGCACCCATCGACCTTGCATCACTGCTCTTGCATTGCCCTCCTCCTTCACATACCTTCGTCCTCCGCTTAACTCCAACTGAAGCGGCGCCAGCGTGCGTTTTATCTTTTACTGGCGTCAACGCAGGCAAGCGATTCCGAAACTATACGCAGCGCAGTTTATCTTTCTGATGCGATGACGAAACTTGCCTTGTTTCCTGTTGCAAGAGCTGCGCAACAAGTTCCGAGAGTGTAGAGGCGCAGTCTGAGGAGCGCAAAGCGCCCTTGAACGCAGCTAGTTTTCCCTTAGAAATGATCTGGAAAATGGTCTTGCCTCAAAAATTGTGTACGAAGGCATCAGGAGACGACAAAACCCGTATCCTCTCGTAAAAATTTCTCACAGCAGAAAAAACGTTTTAGTCATCAAAGCTGTTTGCATGAAGCATTTGACTGCCGACGCGTACACTCGAGTTGCTCATTTATTATTTAATTTTGTTTTCACTTTTTGTGCAAGCCAGCTCCGACAAGTTTGTTTGCAGTTGCTGATACGTTTAAGCAAATAGGAACCATCTTTCATCGGAAAAAGACTTACGCAAATTCTCATAAAATGAAAAATGAAGAGCAGTTACAAGCAAGGGTGTGGTTTTTTTATTTCAGCATTGCGAAATGGTCGCAAGAAACTTCCATTGAAAATTCTTCTCCCTAGGAGCTGTTGGCGCAAGCTAATGAAAGACTCCAGGCAAGGTATTTGCTCGGCGTTGATATATGTGAGCTGACCGACAAATCCTCAAATCCTAGTCAGTGCATGCAAATTAAATATTCCAAGCACTGAGCCGAACAGCAAGCAGGTAATTGCGTCCACGAGTTCGCCATGCCAACGCAACATGTCACGATCGCACGTTGAGACGTCTGGCTTGGGTCTCGGCGGCTATTATCTTCGCCTCTTCCACATCACCTCAGGCCACATAGCTCTAAATACCACCTGGCACAGCTGCTTGCGCGAGTACACGACACCCTCACCTCGCTCACTTCTTGTCTTACGTAGAAAATGTAAGACACTCAGGTGGATGGGGCGATTGTCACAGTTGTTAACTAAGGGCCGTGACAGCGAACGAGGCTTTATAGTAACGTTAGCGCTAATCAAGGCAAACTCAAGAAAGGAGTGTAGGACAAGGCCCTTCACGCGACTGCAGTCTTGTGTGGATGCAAATGTGTGTATGTGTGCCGCTAATTTTATCCGAAGAAATACGTCGAGTAGGTCAGCCGCAAATGTTATGTGGCTATTCGACGTTGCGCCGGCTGCATACTGCGACAGGCAAACTACAACGCCCTCGCCTAGGTACAGAGCTGAGGCCAAGGTCGGACACACGGCGTAGTTGCGCCAGCTCAAAGTTGCCCGACGCGACGCTCATGGTAAAGCCAGAAGCACACGCGCGCAGATTACGTGTCTTCGAAATGACAAAATTCCTTCTTCGTCAGGCTAAACTATGCTCTCTCGATGTTTGCCGCTATTATTAAAAAAAAAAATCGCCTCTTTTGAGGCGAATGCTTCACTACACTAGGTAAAGCCAAGGTCACCGTGTTCGCAGAATTCACCTTCATTTGACCTTCAGATAAAGCAGAGGAAAAGAAAGGTGCATAACTGTCCCCTTGAGACAGTGGACACAGTAGTACCGCTTTAAACTACGAAACCGATGAAAAGCGGGAGCTTTGAAAGGAGAGGCGCATAACTGGCCCCCTGGGACAGTGAACACCTCAGTCGGGTTTAAGCTACGTGGCGGTAGTGACAGATGTGCGCTGCATGCGTTGGCATTGACATAAACGTTTTGGCAGAAACGCGGCACTGAAGCCATATAGGCAGTCGACATTCATTGTGTTCATTGGCGTTGTATTGACAACATTTTAGACTCCGATGATTTTAAGGAAGTGTGCATAACTGACTCCTTGGGCCAGTGGACGCCTGAATCGCGCTTCGAGGTATACATGCGGTGGTGACAGAGATGTGGGCTGCATGCGTTAGCGCTGAAAACGTTGTGGCAGGCAGGGAACGCTGGCTCCATGCCGCCGGAGCAGACGTGTTCACATCGGCTCTGTCACTGCTAACCAATTACGCAGTGCTAATTGCCTCGAAACAAAGTTTTCCTTGCACCAATGTGTCCGTGAAGGCGAGCGGCATCGACCGATACCAGCTGACCCTAGAGGTGCGTTTTTCTTTGCCAAATTTTGTGACTTTTTCTACCGCTGCCGTGGGATAGAGTGCTAGGCCTAAGCTTGTCCCGCGGACGCTAGGCCCAGCACCGTCGCACCGGTCGCCGCCTGCCGCACTCCTCGGCGGCGGCCGAGATGGAGGCGTCCGTTACGACGAGGGAGGCGTCCGCTACGTCTACAATGATCGTGGACAACCAAATGTGCGTTCAAGTTCAACCGTACTCATCGGCGGCGTCCGAGATGGAGGCGTCTGTTACGACGAGGGAGGCGTCCGCTACGTCTACAATGATCGTGGACAACCAAATGTGCGTTCAAGTTCAAGGCAAAGAGATATCACCAGAGGAATACCACAACGACGCCGGATGGACGCTCGCGGGGGAACGCATGTCGAGGCTGCGCCAGCGTACCCCCGACGGCGGCAAGCCTGACGGACCCGGCGGGAGTCAAACAAGCCCGAAATCGAAATTCCACAAGAACGTCAGAGCCTCGGCCATCAAGGCAGCACGCATGCCAGCCATGCCACTGGAAGAGAGCAAGATAGTCGTTAGACCCAGAGGGGGACTGGACATCGCCAAGACCGGCACCACCACCGTCGCTGCGGCCATACTCGCCGCGGCCAAGATCACGAGCGAGGAAAGCGCCGCGGACACCATCTGCCCCAACACGCAACAGAACATCATGGTCGTCAGTACACCGAACGAAGACAACGCGGCTAGGTACGCTAAAATCCAGGAAATCTATATTCAAGACAACTCCTACGAAGTCAGCGCATATCGCACGGCTCCTCACGACACCGTAAAGGGCGTCATCAGAGGCATCCCCATCGATGCGAGCGCCGACGAGATAGATAGGAACATCGTCAACGAGAGAAACCCGCTAGCAGTGGGCGCAAAGAGGATCGGCAGCACGACCACCGCGATCGTGGTGTTCCAGGGACCCAAGGTACCGAACTTCGTCCGATACGGAGTCACCCTGATACCGTGCCGCCTCTACAGGAAACAGATCGACGTTTGCAAGCAGTGCGGCCGAGTGGGACACCGAAAGGACGTGTGCCCGACCCCCAATATCAAGACGTGCCTGGCCTGCGGACTCGCCAACCCCAAAGAAGACCATCGCTGTACCCCTAAATGTAAGCTGTGCGGGGACGAACACCCGACCGGAGACCGAACATGCAAGGCGAAATACAAGATCCCCTACGTAGTGCGCAAGCGACAATGGGAGCGCCGACAGGCCGAACGCCAGCTGCTGTCGGAGAGCGATTTCCCGCCACTCGACAAGCCGCCAGCTGCGGGAAAGTCAAGGACTCCATCAGAGAACCGCGCGCCAAATTCCAGAGACAGCAGCTGCAAGAGAAGCCTCAGTAGGAAAAGGTCACCATCACGTGAGCGAGTCAGCTGGGCTGACGCAGCTAAAGGGAACAATATAAGGAACGCGCATAAAATCACCGAAGCCACGAAGAAAGACGATATAAACAAGATGCGAGAAGCCAACGAGACATTAAGACAAGAGAACGCGGCGCTGCGCACGACCATCAACAGCCTCACGAGAGAGATCGCCGAGATCCGTAAGTTGCTGCTATGCAACAACGAGCCTCCACAGAGACTCACGCCAAGCACAAGCACGACCGACGAAACAACCATGAACACCCAGGAGACAGCCGTAGAGGAACCGGCACCTAAGAAGCGAGCCGTCGAGGCCACGCGCAAGCAAACAGAGAACAATCGAATCGACAACCCCGAGGCCAAATTCGAAGCGACGTTCACCAAACTCGAACAATTAATCACGGCGAACATCGCAGCAGTGACAGCAATGAAACAAACAATGGAGACCTACCAAGCCGAGAACACGAACAGATTCGCCTACATCGAAAGGACCCTACAGCCGATAGTGAGCCACCCGACGTTTGCGCCCCTCTTCGCGCAACATCCACCCAACCAGGGAACCGCGTACACACCAACGCAACCATGGCTGCCAACGCAACAACAGCAGCAGCCGTAACAGCGTGGCAGTGGAACTGTCGCGGCCTCGGAAGGAAGAAGGCAGTCATCCAACAGCACATCGCACATGCCGCGCGCAAACCAGACGTGATCCTATTACAAGAAACACTCACCGACGCACCGTCCCTGCCCGGCTACAGAGTGCACAAGGGCCAGCCCGACGGGAGAGGCCTGTGCACCCTGGTCAGGAAAGGACTCACGTTCGTTGAGCACGAGCTGCAAAGCAATATCAAGATCGAGCACACACTCACCGAAATCATCCCGGGCAAGAAGAGAAAAGGAAGCATTTTTCTGCTCAACATATACAGCAACCCATCGCAGAGAAAGCAGAGATTCAAAACAATACTACACAGAGCCAGCACCGCGGCAGGCCGCAACACGCTAGTCGTCTGCGGCGACTTCAACGCGATGAACCCAGCCTGGGGCTACAACAAGTACACAGCAAAGGGCCGCGACCTGTACCAAGACGCCATGGAACTCGACTTCACCCTCATCACGGACCCGGCGCACCCGACGAGAATCGGTAATTCTGTGACCCGGGACACCACTCCGGACCTCACGTTCGTCAAGAACGACGTCCGGGGAGCGATCACCTGGCGAAACACGGGAACCGACCTCGGCAGCGACCACACCATCGTGGAAATAAGCATACCGGAACACAACGACACCAGCATCAAAACACACAGATGGGTAGACTGGGATGCCTTCCGAGACGCCAGAAGCCAGAAGACAGACGCTGACGGCGAGATCGAAGACATAGAGACGTGGACGGCCGAAATCACCAAGAGCGTACGCGACGCGACCAAAGAAATTGAAACGGACGCTGCGATTGATAAAGTAGACAGCCGGCTAGCGCATCTCATCGAAGCCAAGCAGTCAATACTCAGTCGCTGGAAGAACCAACGGCTCAACCGCAGACTCAGAAAGAAGGTGGCGGAGGTCAACCGAGCGATCGAGGAGCACTGCCGCGCTCTATGCACGCAACAGTGGATCGAGATCTGCAACGCGGCAGACGGGCAGATGCATAGCGGGAAGACGTGGAACCTGCTGCGGCACCTGCTCGACGAAACCAAGACCAAGTCGCACCAAAGGGACAGACTCGCCAAGCTCATACATCGGGCTGTCTCGGTACAGGGCGCCGATGCAGTCACCAGGCGCATAAATGACAAATACCTGCCCACTACGCCCACCGAACAACACGCGCCGTACGGCGGCCTACCCAACGCGAAGCTCGATCGTGACATCGACGTCGAGGAGGTCCGCGCGGCCCTGCACGCCCTCAACAGCCGGTCGGCAGCTGGCCCGGACCTCGTCACGAACAAGGCGCTCAAGAACCTCGACGACAGCTCGATTGAGAACCTCGCAAAATACTTCAACAAGTGCTGGAGGGCGGCCGCGCTACCAAAGCAGTGGAAGACAGCCAAGACTATCCTGATACCCAAGCCGGGGAAGCCACCGGACACGGACAACCTTCGGCCCATCTCGCTCACGTCCTGCGTGGGCAAGGTGCTGGAGCACGTCCTGCTCAACAGGTGGCAAGACTACCTGGAACGAGAAGGGCTGTATCCGGCCACGGTGATCGGCTTTAGACAGCACCTCAGCACGCAGGACGCGATGCTGCAGCTCAAATACCAAATCATAGACAATGGCGGCAGCGCCCGCGACAACAAGGCAATCCTGGGTCTCGACCTAAAGAGCGCCTTTGATAATGTGAAACACTCGGCGATTCTGTCCCAAGTCTCTAAGCTCAACATGGGCGAAAGATCCTACAACTACATCAAGGACTTCCTCACGGACAGGACCGCCCAGCTACGAGCAGGCGACCTACAAACGCAAGAGAAGAAGCTCGGGAGCACCGGCATACCGCAGGGATCGGTCATTTCGCCGATGCTGTTCAACCTGGTAATGATCGGAGTGGCCGAGAAGCTCGCGGACATCGAAGACGTCAGGCACACCATCTACGCGGACGATATCACACTGTGGGTGACTGGCGGCAGCGACGCCCACATCGAGGGCGCTCTGCAAGCCGCCGTCGACGCGATAGAAGACCACCTGGAAGGCACCGGCTTGAGATGTTCGCCGAGCAAATCGGAGCTCCTCATACTCCCACCTACCAACAATGGCAGATGCAAGACCAGACAACGCGAATGCGAAAAAATCAGAATCGTAACCAAATCCGGCAACGTGATCCCCGAGGTCAGCAAAATCAGGATCCTAGGCATGGTCATCGAAAAGCATGGAAGAAACGGCGAAACCATCGCCCGTCTCACGGCAAAAGCGGCCAACGCTATGCGACTCCTCAAAAGAGTCACTTCCCGGAAGGCTGGCATGAGAGAGGAGAACCTAATCAGGCTCGTCCAATCCTTCGTCATCAGCCACGTCGCGTACGTTGCAGCCTACCATAGATGGCTGCAACACGAACGCAACAAAATTAATGTAATCATCAGGAGAGCGTACAAGGCGGCGCTGGGCCTGTTCGAGTCCACGAGCACGACCCGCCTCTTACAACTCGGGATCCACAACACGCTCGAAGAAATAGCCGAAGCGCAACGGACCTCTCAACTGGAGCGGCTGTCCACGACCAAAGCCGGGAGGAAGATACTGGACGACCTGGGAATAGGACACTCGAACGACGCGGAGACAAAGCTCCCCGTCCCCGAAGAGGTCCGACGCCAGACCAGAATCGACCCCATACCCAAGAACATGAACCCCGAGTATAACAAGGAAAGAAGAGCGGCGAGGGCCAAGGCTCTCATCGACCTGCACGCCAACGACGAGCACGCGCGGTACGTGGACGCGGCCGAATACCAACGGAACGCCTTCGCAGCGGTCGTCATAGAGGCGTCGACCGGCGCCACGAGGACGGCAGCGAGCGTGAGAGGCGCCGGAGCGGAACAAGCGGAGGAGGTGGCCATCGCCCTGGCCATCGCCGACGCAGACTGCTACACGGTGCTGAGTGACTCGAGACAGGCGGTGCGGAACTTCGCCAAAGGCCAAGTCTGCAGGGAGGCCGAGCGCGTACTACGAGCGACTAAACTGCAAGACCGAAGAATAAGAATCAAGTGGTTTCCGGCGCACGCGGGCGACGCGTCGGAACGCAGTGCGAACCACAATGAGACGGCACACGCAGCGGCGCGAGCGCTAACCAACCGCGCCCCGGCAACACACCGTCCGACGTGGTTCGGAGCCAAGGACCGCATGACCGACTACAGCGAAATCACGAAGGCCTACCGCCTGGCTCGCAGGACTCTCCCACCCCCGCACCCGAGGCTGAGTCGAGCGGAGGCGGTACTACTGAGACAGCTCCAGACCGGATCGCTACCGAGCCCGGGACTGATGCATCGCATGTACCCCGAGACCTACCCGACCGATACGTGTAGAGTCTGCCGGAGGGAGCCGGCAGATCAGACGCACATCTTGTGGGACTGCATCAGAAATCCAAGGGAAGCAAGATCAGGAACAATCCCGCCGCGGCTGGAGGCAGCAGCGAAGAGCAACGACCATGACCAACAGCTATGGGCCGTCCAGCAGGTCCTCGGGGCGCTCGAAAGGCAGGGACCCAGCGAGCCGGCAACGGCGAGCGGAGACCCGCGCCGAGTAACGGCAGCCTCGTAGACGACGTAGGCCCTCGTCGGGGCGCGCGAGCGCCCAACTGCAGGCACAAATAAAGTTTATTCCAATCCAATCCAATTGTGGCAGGCACGCAACACTGCAGCAATAGGCCGCAGCGTTCATTGGGTGAGCAAACTCGCGATCAACCTGTCGGGCGGTCCCATCAGAGAAGTGGCAGAGCTCCGGATCCTAGGTCTGTTCATCAATAACAAACTTAGGCCGGACTCTACTAGCGAAACTCAAGCGCATAGGTGAACAGGTATGGCGCATGATCCACCGTGTTTCCAACAAGCGGGGTGGTCTGCGGGGCAGGGACGCGCTACGGCTCGCCCATGCCTTCGTGACCAGCCGGATCCTCTACCAAACAACAAGACGAGCGCATTGACGCCATCATCAGGAATACAACAAAGCGAGCACTGGACCTCCCGGTGGCTACCTCCAACGCCAAACTGAAGGCGTTGGGAGTGGTACTCCTATCCGGAGTTGCGGGAGGCCCACCTCGTGAACCAATATACGCGGCTATCGCAGACGGTTCCTGGGCGCCGCCTGCTAAACCCCTTACACATCCAACACACATGCATACCAGAGGGAACGGAGAACATCCCGGTGCTGTGGCGCCACATGCTCTGGGTCTCTCCGCTCCCGCGTAACATGGACATGGCTTCACATGAAGGCAGACGACAAGCGCGGGTTCGCACGCTTGAGAGGCAATATGGATCTAAAGAGGGCGTCTACTACGTGTACATAACTGGGCCGTCGCCCGCGGGATTCTACACGGCTGCCGTAGTCCACCGGGGAATGAATGGGCTATCTTTTCATGCCCCAAATTCAACACGAGCGGGGGAAGTCGCAATAGCTCTCGCTGCCGCCGATCCAAAATCGAGAACGGTTATCACAGACTCTCGCCGGGCCTGTGAACATTATCTTGCAGGGGAAATATCACCTCTTGCCTCCCGAATTCTAAGACGCGCTCCCGCCGATCCAACTCGCACAAAAGTGATCTGGGCTCCTGGCCACCAGGGTCTACGAGGCAATGAAGCCGCTGATGCGGCCGCCCTAGCGCTCACACACCGGGCTCCTCATCCTAGCTCTCCTGGCTCAGAAGCTCAAAAACCACTTCTGCGGTTCCGCGAAGTCCTAATTCATTATTGCGACAGCCACCGCCTCTACCCGGCACCTGCCAAGTGGCTGAGTAAGGCGGAGGAGCGAACTCTGCGGCGCCTGCAGACAGGAACTCTTCTCTGTCCTGCCATAGCAAAACACTTCGACCCGAACACAGATGGGCGCTGCCCGCACTGTGGAGAGATCTGCGATATCTTTCACATGGTGTGGGCATGTACTCAGAATCCTCACCTTCCCCCACCCCCACCCGAGAGGCATGGGAGACTGCCCTCCTCAACTGCTCCACACTGGAGTCCCAAAGGGCTCTAGTAAAGCGGGCGCGAGACGGGGCCTCGTCGTGCGGTGTCCCGGACTAAGGATACCGACCATGTAGCGGGGTCTTCTGATCCCCAAACTCTCTCTGAGTATTAAAAATGTTTTTCACCACCACCACCTGCCAGGGTGGCAGGGTGGGACGCAGGGGATTACCGAAGACACTTTGGAAGCCTCGCGGTCAACCCACCGCCCCTTTCCCGAACCGCTTGGTGCGTTGTGTGCTTCCCGCTTGTGCGGTTTTTACTGTATTTGGTGACTGCGGTCTCTGTTTTGATTGCAGTGTTTTAGAGCGAGCTCTTTGGCGCTTTTGTGTTGTTGTTGCGGCTGCAAGAGCCGTTGCCCAGCGACCGTCGCGGTGGACAACCGAACCGCACCGTACAGGAAGGGAGGCAGTGGGAGTGAAAGAAGAAAGACAAAGAGAGGCCGTAGTGAAGAAAATGAAAATTCTATTTGAGGAAAGAAAATTAAGCAGTAACTGTCTCGCATCCCTCGGTGGACACCCGTCATCCGCTTGCAAAGGAAGGGAGGAAGTGGGAGTGAAAGAAGGAACAGGAAGACGGCCCGTAGTGAAGAAAATGAATTCGAGGAAAGGAAATTACGGAGGAGGTTGCGCCACTGCGCGGAGGAGAGGCCACAGTTGGCACGATTCCAGCGCACGGACGGACACCACGAGCATGGACGGACACCGCGAGCATGGACGGACACCGCGAGCATGAGCCAATAAAGGCTTTCGCCTTAAAATTGCCGACAGTTACGCTACTTCCTAATGCGAAATTTGAGCGCAGCTCATCGGCTGTTCCAGCTTTTCGATAGATTGAGGCAAAGAATTCGAGCAAGACATATATGTACAATTACAGACAACTTGCTATTTTTCACACATATTCCTTGCTCAAGAAACACTCCACTAACAGTTCTTGATTGCCATGAAGGAAGCTTTGTGAACGAAGTAATAGATGGAAGTATTCTCGACTTGCTGCATCAATGCCTGGTTCTCAAAGACGAGGTCTGTGCAAGTATTTCGCGACGTTGTCACAGCCGTGGGAGGCGTTACGAGAGAGGAACGGGGTGTTCTCCCGCATAAGTGGCAAGAAATTCGTGTTAGTCATTATATATACATATAAAGTCCCCAACCACCCTGCCACCCTGGTAGGTGGCAGTTAATGGTTGATCGCGAGAGTTCGCTCACCGTTGTCAGCGCTAACGCATGCAGCCCACATCTCTCTCCCTCATCACCCCACGTACCTATAAGCGCGATTCAGGCATCCAGTGACCAGGGGAGCCAGTTATGTGCACTTCCTTTCCTTAAAATGATCGGAGTTAAAACGTTGTCATCGCCAACGCCAATGAACACAACGAACGCCGACGGCCTGTCTTCAGCGCCGCGTTTCTGACACACCGTTGTCAATGCCAACGCATGCAGCGCCCATCTGTCACTACCGCCACGTAGTTTAAAGCACGATTGAGGTGTCCATTGTTGCAAGGGGGCAGCTATGCGCTTGTAAACAGTTGTCAACGCCAACGCCAATGAACACAATCAAGGCCGACGGCTTATGGCTTCAGCGCCGCGTTTCTGACACAGCGTTGTCAATGCCAACACATGCAGCGCACATCTGTCACTACCGCCAAGTAGCTGTTCCAAGAAGGCAGTTATGCGCCTTCTCTCTGGTTGAGGTGTCCACCGAATTGTGTGAGAGAGGTAGTGTGCATTTCCTTTCCTCAAAAAAAAAAAATTACCAATTTTTACTCTCTGCTTTCCAAGCTCCCGCTCCATTGGTTTCGCTGCTTAAAGCGCGGCTTAAAGGTGTCCACTGCTGGTTAAAACGGAAAACGGCAACGGCGGCGCCGCGAAACGCAAAAACGGGCGCCAAAGAGCTGCGCTCTAAAATGTGACGTAACCGCCTCTACCCAACGAAGTCTTCTGGTTAGAACGCCGTCCGCCGCAAGATTCGCAAAGCACAGCTCGCCGTGGCCGTCGCAGCTGCCGTTGGAGAAGCGCGCGCGTGAGGCCGCGCGTCGCGCGTCTGACGTTGGTCTCACGCAGCCGACGCTGACGCCATGGTCTGACGCCACTGGCGCGGGGCTTTCTGGGTTCACTTATTCGGAGCGGCGCGCGCGAAGCGGCAACGCCGGCGAAGGTGCGGTCTGTCGGGAGTGCGTCTGAAGTCGCTTATCTGGTGCGTGGTGGCGCGTTCTAGTGTTGTGTCGTGCCGCGTGCGTTTTCGAATCGCCGCCTCGCCTCCTACGGGCCGTTGTGTTGGACCAGGGGAGACGCGGAGCAAGGATGGGGATGTTTCGCACGAAAGAGGACGTTGACAAACACGTCGCCGAAATTTCGACAAAGGTTAACCAGGAGCATGAGGTAAGCGTGCACTGACGCGACCGTGAGCGGTATCTCACCGCTGGTTTTGTGAATGAAACTGAAACGTTTGCTTTTGCTGATTTATGGCACAGAAATGCGTGAAAGAAAATTTGGAGGACGCTTATGCTTCGCCTTTAAGAGTGGAACGCGACATCGTCGTGCAGCGCTGCCGGGGAGCACACGGAACGCCATCGCCCGTTAGGCGCGACGCCTTGCTCGTTGGACAAATTAAAAATTGTTTTGTTTTTGTTTGCTGAGGAAAGGAAATGGCGCTCTGTCTCACTTCTTGGTGGACAACCGAACCGCTTATGAGACGATATTTTTTACGCTGCCCCCGATTATATATGTTGGCGGTTCCTTCGATTATAGGTCACTGGTTAGAATCCGTGTGGCGAGCTAGGCTCTAACTTAGGCACCCGGAAAAATCTACGGCAAACGGTTGGCATGATAGGTTTTTTTCGACGCGTGGTGCCGACGGCTTTTCGACCGAACGAGCATACGCTGTCGCGTAAAGCGTTGGCTGCTCAGAATTTTATGCCTTGCTACTCGTTCTTTGTTCCCAGCTGTGCGTAGTACATATGACATTCTGCACGTACTGTGTGTCTGTGCACAGCTGTGCGTACGTATGGCATTCCGTCCGCTACTGGGTCGTCGCTCACGTCTATGAGTAATGTCGAACGCACTGTTCGCATTTTTCTATCGCCCCTGTACAGTGGCTAGCTGTATGAGTGGAACCGAATTTTTTGCACAACATTGCGAATTATCTCGTTATTTCTCTGTTAAATTTGAAAATGTCTTGTGGATATTACACGCCGGGAGGAAAGCTAATTATATAACAAATAACTGTGCAGGTCACGCATAATTATGGAGCAATCAATCCGGACCGCTCTTTAACCTATTTAAATGGCATTGTTTCCTTTTCACTCCAATCCCTACTCGTCTGTAGAGCATATCCTGCCTTCGTAAAAAAATTTGGGGGATACACCTCTAAATCTTTCACTGTCGCCAAAATGCCTTTGAGATTGTTATACACTGTTTTGTCGAAAGTTGTACGTTTTTTTGTCTTGCAATACTACGATTTATCCTCGGAACACTTCCTGTTTGAACAATGCGAGTTTTTCGCGCAATCAAATACCACAGGGAAAAAGAGAACCATCGAAAGTTGTCGCGTCACCTGCACCGGCGCACGCCTTTTCAAATGCCGCGCTATTGATACTGGAAACGCTTTGGGGGTACTATCACTATCAGCACCCATATTTGCTTGTAAAGGACAAAACCATGTATAAGATGAACACGTGGATGTAACCAACGTTACTAGTTAGTCTAGTAACGTTGGATGCAACAATCAGCCTCACACCCCGTGGCTGGAATAAATGGCCATATGGCCGCTGAACCAACGGACTGCGACTGTGATATCGCTGCTGCAGTCATAAGCTCCGGTGGATTTTCCGTGCATAGTTTCGGGATCCGGCTTTAGCTCGGCCGACGCCACTAGACGCTACGCGCTTTTTTTCCTCCTCGTGCGTTCAGGGTCATATCTCGCCGACGGGACGGCTAGGAAGTTCAAAACCTTATCGGACTTCTCAGCGGGGCCCTAGAATATTTGATAAAAGAGTCCTGACCGCTCTGAGATTACGCTCATGCCTTCGTGAGTGTCGCCATCTGCTGCATCAACGTGGCGGGCCGAACGTGAGTAGAATAAGATAATAACATGGTTCCGGAGGTTGAGCAACCTGCGACTGTGCTGTTGCCTCGTGCTGCGTGTGAAAGTAATCAGTCCAAAATAGCGCCAGAAATGTATTTATCAAGAGGCGCTCTTTATTTCAGTTGACCGCTTATTAAGTCTTTAATATGGCAAACAGGGTTTAACGTCCCAAAGCGACATGTGCTGCCTTATGAGGGACACCGCAGTTGAGGGCTTCGAATTAATTACGGCCATGTGGGATCCTTTAACGTGCACTGACATCGCACTGTGTACGGGCGCCTTGTGTTTCTCCCGCCTTGTGTTTCTCCGACATCGAAATGCGGTTACCGCGTCCGGGATCGAATCCGCGTTCTAGGACTCGGCAGTAGTGATGCAAAACTATCGAAAGCAGTATCGATAGTACTATCGATATTAGTATCGATAGTAGTATCGATAGTACTTTCGATAGTTCTATTGATAGTACTATCGATAGCCGTACCGATACTACTTGTTATATATTGCCACCTGGTGTTCTCAGGTGGCGCTGAAGTGTCTTCGAAGACGTTGAAGTGTCTCGCGCTGGCTGGCTGCCTGCTGGCTGCGTGCACACTTGCACGCGTGTGCCAGGTGGTGGTGGTGTAAACTTTATTGGCCATGACAAATTACAGGTGGGGGGCAGAGCCCCCCTCATGGCCTGCGGGAGTGGCCCACCCAGTGGGTTCCTCCCTTACAAATGATGTGCCAGACCCTGGAGGGCCAGCCTGTTAGAGGCACTGGTGATGGCGAGTCGTTGGTCTTGGAGTGCTGAACTGGACATCAGCTGTTCCCAGTAAGTGAGTGCCACCTCTGGGGGAGGGGGGTGCGGTTAAGTGGAACAGGTGAGCAGAACATGCAGAAAGTCGCCTGGTTTGCCACATAGTCGACAGGAGGAGGAGAATAGGTCAGGGAAGCGTCCATGCATGACTATCGGGTATGGGAGTGTGCGAGTTTGAAGCCTGCGCCAGAAAGTTGATTGCGTGGTTGATAGCGAAGGGTGAGGAGGTGCGTATATCTGTCTGTTGGAACGATAGTGTTGTAGGATGTCACTGAAATTTAACAGGCACTCCCCTTCGACGGAGGAGGCGGTGTGCTCACCCGCCCGGAGGGTAAGATCTCGGGCGAGGGCATGCGCCTCCTCGTTTCCGGGTAGTCCGGCATGTGCTGGCGCCCAGATGAGCGTTACGGTTCTGGAGGGATTCCAGCGTCGGAGTATGCTGCTGGCTTGCCGAGAGATACGACCAGTGCTATAATTTAGGATTGCTGTTTGCGAATCGGATATAATTTTGGTAGCGGCTGAAGAGGAGATGGCTAGAGCGATAGCCGCTTCCTCTGCCGTGGTTATGGATGAGGTAAGAATGGTTCCTGCCGTGATGGGGCGGCCGTCACTGCGAACAGCCACTATAGCTGCCTGTGCGCCTGATGCGTAGAGCGAGGCATCATGCAGTATATGCTACATTGGGATCCTCTCCGTAAGCTCTGTGTAGTGCTAAGGCCCGGGCCTCTCTGCGCTTTTTATCGCGCTCCGGGTGCATGTGTTTAGGGAGGGGTGGTATCTGAACTGCAGCTCTTATGGGAGTGGGGATTGTGTCAGTGCCGGGTATAACGCCGACAGGCGATATGCGAAGAGACTGCAGCAGAGCTCGTCCTGCAGGGGTGCGTGTTAGTCTGGCTAGTTGTGCCGTTTTGGTGGCCTCACAGAGTTCCTCGAAAGTGTTATGTATTCCTAGTCGAAGAAGGCGCTCTGTGGAAGTGCATGGGGGAAGGCGTAAAGCTGTGCGCGTACTGCTCCGAATGAGGCCGTCTAGGCGTTCTCTATCTTTCGCTAAGAGGGGCAGATACGGTAGTGCATATGCTATTCTACTGGTGATGTAAGCCTGTGTTAGTCGAAGCGTGTTTGGTTCCCGTAGGCCCGATTTTCTGTGTGCCACACGTTTGATGAGCCTAGTGGCTTGTTGTGTGTGCGTTTGTAGCGCTTGGATCATGTCAGTGTGAGAGCCAGAAGTAGTGAGAAACATTCCCAGTATGCGAACCTTTGGCACTGTGGGAATCGGTTCCTTGCCCAAAACGAGCTGAATATTCGGTGGTGTGCCAGACAATCGGTGGGGTTTGTATATGAAAAGTTGCGATTTCGTGGGGGAGCATGAGAGCCCTCTATCATGGACGTACGTGCAAATGATATTTAGTGCTGTTTGTAAGCGGTGTTCTATCTCCGCGTCGCTACCTCGGCATGTCCATAGTGTAATGTCATCGGCATAGAAGCTGAAGTGTAGGTTGGGTATCGACTTGAGTAATTTAGGTAAACCCATCATGGCTATGTTAAAGAGAGTCGGGGAGAGGACCGCTCCCTGTGGGGTGCCTCGTGCTCCGATGTTGATGTCGTTTAAGGAATGCGGGCCGAATGAGAGATTGGCCGTGCGATTACTGAGGAAATCGCGAATGCAGTTGTACATGCGTTGTCCAACGTCGAGGGATTCTAGGTTCGTTAGGATAGCCGCGTGGGTAACGTGATCAAAGGCCTTATTGAGGTCTACTCCTAATATGGCTTTCGTATCTTTTGTTTTGGGTTCCAGTATCTGATGTTGTAGTTGGAGGAATACATCCTGCGCTGACAATCCTGGTCTAAAACCATACATGCTGTTAGGGAGGAGCTCATTATCCTCCAAGTAGTTGCTGAGTCGCGTCTGAATGACATGCTCGAAGAGCTTGCCTACACATGAAGTAAGAGAGATGGGTCGGAGATTAGTATGGTGAAGCCGGTGAAGCGGCTTGCCTGGCTTGGGCAGAAATACAACTTTCGCTGTTTTCCACTGAGGAGGTAGGGAACCGTTTTGCCAGCACTCGTTGAAATAGGCTGTTAAGACTTCGATAGAGGGGGTGTCCAGATTTCGTAGTGCCCTGTTCGTGATCCCATCTGGTCCCGGAGCGGAGGATGTGTTCAGTTTGTGGAGTTCTGCCCTTACCTCAGCTTCTGTAATGGACTGGTCTAAGAGTGCGTTTGGGGCGCCTTTGTAGTCGGGGTGAGTTTGGGCAGGGAATGGTGGAAGGTAGAGGTATTTAAGCTGTTGTAAGAGGTCCTGTGGTTGAACTGTGCTGCCATGAATGAGTTTAGTGAGGTTATGATTCTGGGTCGTTTTGGACTGCGTTGGGTCTAGAAGATGCCTAAATAGGCGCCATGTCTGAGAGAGACTCATGTTTCCATTGAGACTAGTGCATAAGGTCTCCCAATTTTGCCTCATCAGAGTGGTTGCGTGCTTCTCTATTTCTGCATTTAGTCTACAAAGTCTTCTTTTAAGAGTTCGGTTCCACCGTTGTTTATGCCAGCGGCGCTCAAGGCCCGTTTTTGCCTCCCACAAACGCAAGAGGCGTGTGTCTACCGCCTCACTGGGGCAATCCGGGGGGGTAGTGCGAGTAACTGCTCGTATATCCTGTTGTAGTTTTGTGGTCCACGCCTCTATGTCCGTTATGGACGTGTGCGTTCGATTGCTTCGGCATTTTCTGAGAGATTCCCAGTTCGTGATAGTTGGGTGTTTAGGGGAGGGTTTGCCAATTTGGCTATGGAGCGTAATCTCTATAATGTAGTGGTCGCTGCCTACATTTTCATTAGTGTTGCACCATTTTGCATCAGGAATGGAGTGTGTGAATGTGAGATCTGGTGTGGTGTCCCTGCTCACACTTGTTCCCACACGAGTGGGGTGATCGGAATCAGTAAGAAGTGTGAAGCCTTCCTGCTGTGCGGACATCCAGACTCGGCGGCCCTTTGGAGTGTCTGTAGGGTACCCCCATGCTGTGTGTGGGGCATTGAAGTCCCCTACAATTAGCAAGGGTCGCTTATGCGCAAGTTGTTTGACAAGTGAGAAAAGCCGGTCGAAGTTTGGGAGAGCCCTTTTAGGGGGGCTATAAATGTTGAGAATAAAGAGACTGTGGAATTTTGGGTTATTGGGTACAAGCTCAATGCAGATATGGTCAATGTCGCAAACGGGGAGGCTGTGCACCAATACGGGACACGTACGTTTAACAAGAAATGCTACGTTGTGTGGTGCCTCCGATGAGGGTAAATAAGGCGTATATCCCGGCAGGGTAATGCGATTAATCGGTTCCTGTAGCGCCAAGACATCCGGGCCTGAAGCACGTTGTAGAAGTTGTTGGAGGATCCCTATTTTTCTCCCAAAACCCCGGCAGTTCCCCTGCCAGACCGTGCATAAAGGTTTAGAGGGCGCCATCATGTGGCAGCGATGGGAGTGCCTGTTGCGTTAAAGTGGGAGGAGTATGACTTATGTTCGGGGTTGGGGGGTCCTGATGCTCTGGTGTCTTTGGTTTGCGGTTACGATAGGGGTGACTGTCAAATCCAGCCAGATGCTCTTCTATTTCCTGAAATCTGCGAGCTGTGCGTTCTGCATGCTCTTCCAGCGCTTTATGGAAGGTTGTAGAGATTTGGACGAACATTTGATCGATTTTTTGCGAAAGCGCTGCTTCTAGCTTAGATACTATGGTGTGTTCAATACGTTCGACCAGGCGAGCTTCTAGCCGAGCACAGAGAATGTTTTCAAGGCGATCTGCCACTGCTTGGAGGTCTGCATCCGAGAGAGCTACGCTTGTTCTAGCGCTATTGCTTGGGGAGGGTAGCGGTTCGAGATCGGGCTCTGGGTCCTCATGCATGGGTGCGGCGGGGGGATGGTCATTGCTTTGAGGGTTAGTGTCTTGTTGATTTGGTGAGACAGGATCGTGAGTGGGGTTAGAAGTGGGGGAAGGAAGTGAGGAAGAAGGGGATGGTCCCCCAGAGGTAGCACTTAGCTTGGCTTCCAGTAATGCGATGCGTTGGAGGAGCATGGCGTTTTCTTCTTGCAGCCGCCGTTGTGCTGCATTCTCCGGCGTTGAGGTTGGCTGTATTGTGCTGTGCGCCGGCGGTGTAGAGCCTTGCGGTGACTGCGCCACTTTCTGCGCCCATGTATCCTGCTTGCTTGCGGCGGACCCCGTGAGGTCTTGCTGCGGCTGGGTAAGTGCAGGCCAAGACGACGGATGCTGGTCAAGTTGTTGGAAGGCTTGCTTCGCAGGGTACTGAAGCCGTTTTGTGCCTGGGTTCCGTGCCTTGCAGGGTCCTGTGCCCGTGAGGTGCGGGCCGTTGCAGTGGATACATTTAGGTATGCACTGTGGGTCAGTACTGGGATGTTGTGTCCCACGCATGCGCCAGGCATATTATTGGCCCAAACTTTCCCACGCCGTCCAGCGTTACGTCAGAGGCTGCCGCGATTGCCAACGTCGTAAGGCGCCTCCTCTCAAGCCAGCGGGCTTGCTCCAACCTATTGAACCGCCTCGGACGCCTTTTGATCAAGTCGGCATCGATCTTCTGGGCCCATTCCCTGTGTCATCGGCCGGTCATAAATGGATCATAGTCGCGACCGACTATTTAACAAGGTATGCGGAAACTAAGGCGGTGCAGCGCGGTACGTCATCTGAGATCGCCCAGTTTTTTATGCAACAAATCGTGCTGCGTCATGGCGCACCGTCCCACGTAATCACTGATCGAGGTACGGCGTTTACGGCACAGCTCATGCGCGACGTGTTCGAGCTCAGTCACACGAACCATCGCAAAACCACTGCCTATCACCCACAGACGAACGGGCTCACAGAGACTCAACAGAACGATCGCCGACATGATCGCAATGTACATAGACTCGCAGCACAAAACTTGGGACGAGATTCTCCCGTACGTCACATACGCTTACAACACCGCCACCCAGGAGACGACCCGATTTACACCATTTCGTCTGGTCTACGGACGTGACGTTCAGACGATGCTGGATGCAATGCTTCCATGCTGCACTGATGACCACCCACTCACGCCAGACGCCGAGCAGTTCGCTCAGCGCGCCGAGGAAGCACGTCAACTTGCCCGTATTCACATTCAGCGGCAGCAGAGCACGGATGCGCGCCGCTACAACCTCCGTCATCGGCACGTCGAATACCATCCGGGTGACCAAGTTTGGGTATGGACCCCGGTACGCCGCCCAGGCTTGTCTGAAAAACTGATGTGCCGTTACTTTGGACCGTACCGAGTTTTGCGCCGCGTCACCGAAGTGACCTACGAAGTTGATGATGATGATGATGATGACCTCGGGCGAAGTTCTTCCTGACGGGACTGTGCAGCCTCAGCGTCGTCCACCCCGCTCTGAGGTTGTGCACGTTGTCCGCATGAAACCCTACTTCACGCGGTAATGGATAGTACGCTCAGTGTTCCGCTAGTTTTCGCGTGGGACACCTTCGCCCACCTTCCTTGTACATTTTTATGTGCTTGTGCTGTTTTTTTTTCTCTTTCCACTGCCCGTACTGCAACCCCGCTTTTATGTTTTTCTTTTTTTGGGGAGGAGGGGGAGTAATGCCACCTGGTGTTCTCAGGTGGCGCTGAAGTGTCTTCGAAGACGTTGAAGTGTCTCGTGCTGGCTGGCTGCCTGCTTGCTGTATTCTGCCGGTTAGCGACCTGTCGCCCTATTTTCCGTTACAATATAGTACTATCGATACTATAAAATCAACCACGCATATCCACTGCATCCTAAACTTGGCTTCCCGAGTGTGTAGTATGGAGGTGATGGTATGAGTAACTGACAGGACTTGCCCGTTTTCGCGGCTTACGCGACACCGAGCTCTGCAGACGTTCCCTGCGTAAAGTTGCTGGATAAAATGTTAGCGTGCGAATGTCGTTGCGAAGTATGTGTGAGAAAACCATTCCCGGAGCGGTTACGTCAGCAAGCCAGCACAACTTGGGCTTTTTGTTCTTTCTTCGGGTGCAGTTCCAGGTATTTTTTCAAACTGTCCCAGTGCACGTTAAAGAATCACAGCAGGTCGAAATTTACACGGAGACCGTAGCACTATCGATAGTTTTTTTTACACTATCGATAGTTTCAAAAAAACTATCGATAGTCAATTTTCCGATAGTTTTGCATCACTACTCAGCAGCCGAGCGCCTAAGCACTAAGCTACCGCGGTCGGGCTTATTGACTCTGTGCAGTCTGTGACAGTTCAATAAAAACCATAATATTATTGAGTCCTTTCGTTTTAATGTCAAAACATTCTCTACGATGTGAGCCAACAGGAAGCTAACTGTCTGCAAGTCACTGAATCTCAGTTGAATTTCGCTCGGAATAATTTGCCTGCAGCTTTATTTTCAGGAAATTGTCAAGAAAGCTCATTCATGTTGAAGGTGCAACGCTTGAGCACTGTTTATGGAACATTAACTGGAAGTATTGAAACGCAGATGCTACGCGAAAAACACGTTCCAGACAGGCAGAAGTCTACATCAACCATCAACTTTAACGACATTTTTTAATGTGGTAACATTAGAACCCCCGAAGTAAATTGAAATGTCAGAAAAAATTGGAGGGTGCACTTAAGCTCCGTCTTAAGGGTATGACGCGAAAGCGTACTGAATTAATTCCCATATATGCAGGTCATTCTCTACATTCATAGATCCCCGGAAATCCTCATACCAATCCGCCGCGGTGGCTCAGTGGTTACGGCGTTCGGCTGCTGACTCGAAAGACGCGGGTTCGATCCCGGCCGTGGCGGCTGAATTTCGATGGAGGCGAAATTCTAGAGGCCCGCGTACTGTGCGATGCCAGTGCACGTTAAAGAACCCCAGGTGGTCGAAATTTCCGGAGCCCTTCGCTACAGCATCTCTCATAGCCCGAGTCGCTTTGGGACATTAAACCCCAATAAAGCAAACCGAACCGAATCCTCATACCCCTCCTGGCGCCGTGGTGCAGCGTTTAAGCTATGTGACATTGCCCTGCGATGGTAGGTGCTCCCAGCGTTGGGCCTTGTGCGACCCATGTTGCTCTCCCCTAGCAACCACGCATTAATTGAACTGCACCTGCCATGCACGGTGGACAGTTTGCTCACTATCCGGTGGCCAGGTTGTGACGCCGCAAGGTCACGTGACCTAGGTGGCCCAGCTGCCTCCTAGGTTGCTCTTCAGAGACCACCTGCCAGAGCCGTGCTCGTGATTTTTGGCTTAACGCCGACATCGGGTTTTCTGGTGAATGGCGCCTTTAACTCTGTCGCGTTAAATGTGTCCGTCGTTCTCTGAAGTCTGCACCCGCCACGGTTGGCAGGTGGATAATCGGAGAGAGGTAAATCCTCCTCTGGACCTGTAGGGGAGAGGAGGGAGGGACCGTAAGGTGGCTGCCACGGGAAGAACCCAGAGGGTGGCTAGTGTGCATGGAGGAAGTTCTGACGCGGCCGGAGGAATGCACAACCTGAGGGCAGTGGTAGTCCTAAGGGGGGAGGGGGGTCCCCCCCCCCCCCCCAAGAAAGCCTTTGCATAATTTTCCGGAAGTCCGTTTTCGGGCTCTCATAGGGCGAGATGTAATTTTTGACTTAGAGCTGGATGCGTGATGCGTCAAGTAGTAGTAGTAGTAGTAAAAACATTTATTTTTGCAAAAGGAAGAGTTAGGGAGTAGGGTGTTGGGGATAGATAGATGTGGAGCTCCAGTGGTCGGTCTTCCCTATTCCAGGATCCCGTTGGCCTCCGCCGCTGCCTTGGCCCTCGTCACCAGCATAAGCTGTGTGCTCGGGTCGGAGTCAGTCAGGAGGGCCTCCCACTGCTCTAGACTAGGCCTATTTATCTTTGGTAATAAAGGGCTTTTTTCACAGCCCCAGGTGGCGTGGTACGTTGTGGCGTAGCCCCCACACCACACGCACTCTTTCGCGTATCTGTTCGGCCACATTTTATGATACATGGCTCTGCTTGGGTAGGTGGGCCTGCTCTCTGTTGAGGATATCCGCCGGAGCCGCAAGTAGTCCCCTACTTTGTACGTTCACCGTGTTAGCGGCCGTCTTATTTCACACAATTCCACGTTCTAAGGTTGGTAGTTGTACGAGCACAATTCATAGTGACTGTCGAGGTATCGTGGTCCTGGCGTGCCCCCACCGTTGTATTGCCATGCCGCCTTCGCGGCGACGACGGCGGTGCGCCATTCACCTGCGGTTGCGGTGGCCAGCAACCTCGTCGGGGCGGCAAAGAGCCATCCATTCATGTCTTTGTCCCACCATGGGACGCAGCGACACCAGAGGGGATCATCCCTTTTTGGCTTGTCAAGGAGCGCCGACCAGCCGCCTTGAAGGAGGGTACTGAGGGCGGAGCAAAGCCACTTCCCAGAACTGAGTAATGAAGGCCGCTAATCCCACTGGTGAAATGTCGGGGCAGGTGCTTTGACCTTCGTGGACATGCCGTGGCGGGATATCTCAGCCGTCGGCTTGTTTTCCTTGACATCGAAATCAATATTCCCCGCGTAAACGTTAACATTCAAAGATTGAGTAATGGTATAACATCTATACCGTTCGCCATTTATTTTTCAACATCAAAGCGCACAAAATTTTTTGTGTAAATAAAATAAATAAAAAATCGTTGTTTCTTTTTTTTTTTTGATATACGGAAATCTGCCCCCCCCCCCCCCCCCCCTTCCCCCGCCACCCCTAAAACCACGCTCAGGGACCGCCACTGCCTGAGGGCCGGCGGCAGGCTCTCGTGGAAGGTGAGGAGGAAAGTGAGCTGAGAAAGGGAGGAGCGGTATGAGAGCGGCTCATGTGCGCCGGATACCATACTTCCGAGTAAGTGGTTGTGTGCGATAACGGCGCTGCGCGGAGCTTGTGAGTCTCATGGAAGCAGGGCCTTCAACGAGCGGCTTGTACGGCGAGCCGAACAGCAACGCCTTCGGAGAGCGCATCCGCGACAGACTGGCGGGAGATCCTGCTCTCGAGGGGAGAACAAGCAGAAGCATGCAAGCGGAAAGAAGTAGAAAGAAGAATTAGTATGCAATAAAGGTGGGTGTAAAGAACTGCGCGATGTCTCATGAGTCGTGTCATGCAAAGGGGGATGCAAGTCTAATGCCGCCCATTTCCGTCGGACCGGCCGATCGAGTACCTATCAATTTTTTCCCCACTGCTCGTTCTGTTTGGTCTCAAGGCGATTCTGTTGGAACGTCTTAGCCAGTAAAGAGCGGTGAATGACTTGTTTGTTACATGTGATATGTGCTTATCGTATACCAACCATAAATCCGAAGAGAAAATTATTCCGGGGTGCTTGTACTCGGTAGAAGTCTTCAATATCGTGGCTCTATAATTAGATGTGAAAGTCAGTGGCAGTTTTTTCACTGATACTGTCATCGCAAATGAGTTTTCTAGATTTAATGTTATCTGTCAATCTTCGCACCAAGTTACTATTTTTTCAAGCGCATTATTTAACGGAAGTTGGTTTTCTTGACAATTACTTTGTTTATAAATTAGATAATGATCGTAAAACATGCGGACTTGGACATCTGTACCGTTGATTATATCATTTATGCAGATAAAAAACAATAAGGTTGCTCTAAAATGCATCTTTCGAACGGCTGTTGGTTTATGGTTTTGGGGGGTTTAACGTCCCGAAGTGGCTCAGGCTATGACAGACGCCGTAGTGAAGGGCTCCGGAAATTTCGACTACCTGGGGTTCTTTAACGTGCACTGACACAGCACAATACACGGGCCTCTGGAATTTCGCCTCCATCGAAATTCAACCGCCACGCCCGGGATCGAACCATAATCACTGAGCCACCGCGGCTAAGGGCACCTTTATACCGGGTGTTTCAGCGAACACTTTCAAAAAATTTCAAAAATAGGCTTTTTGGGTAAAAATATGGCTTTTGCGGCATAGTATTACCAGTGTTGGCGGACACCAGAAATCCGGTGGATCGCCTTTAGTAATAAGTTGATTAACCAATTTTTAATAATTAACTTTTAACTAGTACAGTTGGGCGCCTAGTTGCAATGAGATATTTGTAGCCGGTCATTAGTAACAGCCATATCAGTGTATAGAATTTTCAAAACACGATTACCCTTGCCGCTGTGTCTCGGTAAAGTTTGGCTTTTTCGACTAGTTACGCGTGCACTGGAGGGGTTGCTTTGCCTGCATGCTTTCGAAATGGCATGTATTTTCGCAGAAAGCGCCCTCTGGTCCCTGCCCTCCATCTTGGGGAGGGGCAGTTTCCCGCCTGTAGTCGTCTTAGTAGCTTACACTCTCTGTAGCTTAGCTCCTTCCTGTCTGCAATTTATCCTCTCTTTGCTTGGCCATCTTCTCCCTTGGAGGAGAGTTTCCTCTTCCTCTATCTTGCTTGCTCCATCGCAGTAGAGCGCTCGTCTTGATAATACTAGACGAGCAGTTCTGTCTGCGGTTTCATTGCCTGGATCCCCAGTATGTGCTGGAATCCATGCTATTCTAGCATGTCCGTCTAAAATTGCACCTTCTATTACTTCGGCCGCTTTCTTGCCGATTTTTCCTCTTTAGTAGTTCATCACCGCGTTTCTGCTGTCGCTAATGATGACTTTGGCAGCGCTGAGGGCTAGCGCGATTGCAAGGTCCTCTGCTTCTGTGATTGATAGGCCCTCTGCTATCATGTCTCATTTGCATTTCTCAGCCGTATCTACGGCCACCGACGCTGTGAAGGGGTAGATTCCCACCGAGGCATCAGTGTATACCGTGTCTTCGTGCGATCTGGACTGGACTTTTTCTATGGCTCTTGCTCTCAGTTTTCTTCTTTCGTCATCCCTCTCGGGGTGCATGTTTCTCTTAACGTTGGACATGGTGATTTTGTCCATTATCTTCATAGGGATTGGAGCCATTTTTTCAGAGGCTCGTTCCTATCTTCTTTTAGTATAGCTCTGCCTGCTGCAGTCCTGACGAATCTTGTCATCTGCGCTTGCTTGGTTGCTTCTATGAATTGTTCCAAGGTGGAGGGCATGGACCAAACCCAAAAAGAAAGAAGAAAAGGCACTAAGCCAAGAAGAAAATGTATTTTTTGCGGAGGAGTGGCCGACGTGGATAACGTCATTAGAAAATGCGAAGCTCCAGGAAAAAGCAAGTATGAATATGGTAGAGTGTGGAATGAAGCATTAAGAAGCCCAGATTCTAGACTGCAAAAGGAACTGACCCAACTGGCAGCTGCAGTGTTAGTCTAGTAGTAAATGAACGCCCTACTCCCTCTAGGTAAAAAATGTCCCCAAGTGAAAAATTACCGAAAGAATGATCGAATTCTTCCGGAATCCACTTGACGAATAATGGCCTTCTTTATTGGACTCTTCCTTGAATTTGAGAATAGAAGCGCGAAGTATTTTGCAATACCAGATCACACAACGGTCATGAAGTCTCCATTCTGAAAAGTAGACACAGCAGCGTTTAAATGAATACTGGAACATGTATCCAACTTTTAGCGCTCTGCACACCGTAACACCACGTCCGCTAACCACTTACCTTAAACTATAAACCACCGCCACACTTGCGTTGACCATACCGTTGCGTTTGCGGGCAAGCGATCGCTTAAATCACTGCGGGTTACGAGATGTTTGATGGCACCCGTTTGGAGGCATTTTTTCCTGCTTCGCAAATCGGGACGTTTTTGCCGGGGACGTTGTTTTTCCGGGAATCTTTTTCTGGGGACCTTTTTCCGGAGGCCTTATTCCGGGGACGTTTCTTCCGGGGATGTTTTTTTTCCGATACCCGTTCGTTTCACACAGCTCCGGTGCGACACTTTTTTTTTAATTCTTGATTCAAGTTAGGTGAACCATCTTACACCGTGCTATCCATGGCAGAAGCGCGATCATCGGCGTGACGTCACGGCGCTTCGTGATAATTCTCCTTCACCATAGTCGCGACTCGCGACCACGGTGTAAGAATTTCACCGTGGTCGCGACACGGGACCGACGAATCAGCCGCAGTCAGCTTTTATTCGGCGTGCTTATTCTGAGTGAAATTGAAGACCTTAAAATGAAGTCTTTACTCTGCCTGAAATTGAACAGTATAATTTAGGTTGTACTTCAGCTGCATACAAAAATAAAATCTTCCTTCATGAAATGTGGAAGGGTGGGCACTTGTGCTTGACGCTACTGTTTGTTTTAGTGCCAAAACACTTCTAGCCTACCCGCAGCGATTTCGACGGTATATGCCTCACGCGAAGAAAATGAAGCCTCATCCAGACTCTTTAAGGGAATGGACCATGCAAAGCTCAATTTTGGGGGTGGCCCTGCTGGGAGTATAGACACCTAACTTTTGCGTGCGTGTTTTCTTTTTTGTAATGAGGCGTAATGCATTATTATACACGGATTACCACGTGGCATCCTCCTACGACCGCTAAATAATTTATAATCAAATTTCTTTCTCGTGCTCTTTCGGTTTCAACTGCCGAACGATGGCTGTGACGTCAAAGACAGATTATAGGTCACGTGAAGCACGAAAAACTAATATAATCGGTGCTTCTACATGCGTTGTCATTCCGGCTCTCGGGGAAGGCTGGCTTCAGCACTGTAGTGAATTAAAACGATGAAGCAGCGATTATATCGCACTTTTTCCATGCCCCACGTGATCTGTAACCTAGCTCTCTTTGACGTCACAGCCATCGTACGTCTGTTGAAACTGAAACAGCATGAGAGAAAATTTGACTAAATTATTTAGTGGTCAGAGGCGAATCCCACATGTTGATTCATGCATAGTAGTGTTTTCCGCATCATTATAGAGAAGAAAACATGCCACCAAAATGTGTCTGTACTCCAAGGATGGCAACACATGATATGACACAACAAGCATGTCCCAAACTACAGTGACTAGAATAGGCGTATTCTAGGCGCTGCACCCAAACACGGTTACGAATCAGGACAACCCAAAATTCGACCTTGGAATGACCTCGCCTGATTTAGAGACTTGTGAGACACCAAGCAAAGCTCAGTTTTGTGATGGGCCTAACGGTAAGGATGGCAACCAAGGAGGTTATATTAAAACTCCTGGAGTGGAGGCCCCCTATGCATGCATGCAGAAACAGGTGAAGCCAGCCAGACCGACCGGCGGCCATCTTGCCAGGGGCGAAAGCAGGCTGTGGTGAAATGCGCGCGAGCAGAGAACGACTAATTATGCGAATTTTGTTTCGCTTGAGCCGCAATATTAAGTGAGAAACATCTTCTGGCGCGGATGTTGCTTCTAAAGCTCTAAATTCGCTTGTATAATCTCCCCGATTTTCGCATGAATTTGCCTGAAATGCTCTGGTAAGCGATTTATCCTGTTAACTGTCGCTGCCTTGGAAAGCTGATAATTTTCTCAATAAGCCGCCGCGGTGGCTCAGTTATGGTGCTCGGCTGCTGACCCGAAAGACGCGGGTTCGATCCCGGCCGCGGCGGTTGAATTTCTTTGGAGGAGAAATTCTAGAGGCCCGTGTACTGTGCGATGTCAGTGCACGTTAAAGAACCCCAGGGGGTCGAAATTTCCGGAGCCCTCCACTACGGCGTCTCTCATAGCCTTAGTTGCTTTGGGACGTTAAACCCCATAAACTAAACTAAACTAAACTAATTTTCTCAATAAATCGCGTAAAGCGTGTCGTTTCAGCTAATCATGCAATGAAACATTAGCAGTGATAGGACGGAAAATTAACTGACGAATATACTCTTTACTGGGAAGGACAATTAAGCGTTTGAAGTTCTGTAATACATGGTAGGGTTCTCGAATGTCTAAAACATGCGGAAAGAAACGAAAGCAACTGCAATGGTAGAGCAGACTGTCATTGCTGCCTGGATTAAGATGTGCCGTACATAGACCAGATCACCAGTAATACTGACACTATTTGGCCCTGCAGTTTAATTTATGAATACCAGAACTGCTTCATGGTGCCATAAAGCTGTGTATGCCGTTTGTGTTTCAATTTAAGCCGAAAGGTTGTTTAAACATTAACAAGAAAACCTCGCTTTACTTTCATTTAATCAGGGTTTATTCATTCTTTTACAGAGTTCCATGGCAAATTAAGGTAGAAAGGCAATATGAAAAGCAGCAAGTTACGGAAACAAAAACTGACACATAAAGAGCACTTTCAAGAAGAGCAATGCCGACTGTCTCAACCTGGCGTATCTCTACTGCATTCACTAATGCATATATAAAGCAGAGTCACTGATTCTTAAAAATAATTAGTCTGGACAAGAGTGTGCACACCTTCTCTTTGCAATTTCCTCGGTTCATCTCCTTAGCAATGTAATGAATTACCAATCAGCCTGCCATTGCTCACCATTTTAACAATTACTTTCACAGTGTATTTTCCCAACCAAAACCGTACGATGCACCAAGCACAACTTCAGCACACCCATCTGAAGTTAACTTCATCTCGTATGATGGTGTCGTTTCAATGTTACTAAACCTGAAAATTAAATCATCCCCAGGGCCCGACGATATTCCTAACGGTTTTCTTCGGAGGTATGCTGAATCTCTGGCCAGGTTTTTGGTTATTATATTTCGCGTGTCATTGTTAACCCTTTCGGCCCTGGCGGTGTCAGTTGACACCACAACACAAATATTATGCTCACGCCTCAGTAAGAGAAGAAAATACTATTAATTTTTAATACAATAGTTCCTTATGGATCCCTGCTCCTATCGACATCGCTGTTCACAGACTTCCATTGAGCTGTGCGGTCTAAGGAAGTAGAAGTAGCAGCATGGGAGGCATGGAGTGAAGAAGCCGACGTGTAGCAAATTTGTGCGTTTTTATCTCGCTAACCATTCGTTTTTCTGCGCTCAGATTTGTATATGTTGTGTGAAACGCCTATCCAAGCTCACACCTCCGTCGTAAATATTACTGAATGTGTAGACGCTGCGTTTGAACACATTTTTGACATGTGCGATTTTGACACCATCAGGGCTCAACGGTTGCCAGCGGTGGCCATTGAGTGATGATAGGTCATCTTTGTAGAATAGAATCTGCTAGTATTTTAGCAGATGAACCTATACTTACGGCCTTTTTGGACTGCTGACATGAATGTTCATTACAGAAAGTGGGCATAATCTTCAAATTTGCTTTCTGACGAATTGGAAAATGGAAATTTTCGCTATCATACAACGTGAATATTCGGATTGAGCCTGGAAATGACCATGCGGATGTCAGCGAACAGCAACCGGACCAAAGGAATAGCGAGAACAATTGCACGCCTGACCTTGCGCTTTTATTCCTTTTTTTTACCTCTCTCCTCCTCTGGTGAGCTGTGAGCATCGACACTGAGCTGCAAAAAGCGACCTGGATATTTACACTGAAACTCGTGCTCCGCCGCTCGTGCAGCACGTGTGGCGCGCCCTTGACGCTCGGATCAATGCAGCGTGTTTGGCATTGTTTTCTTGAGAAAGCGTATTTGGTATGCTATAATCAGCTTCTGTTTTCTCCCCGGCCGAGAGATATCCTGAACTCATAAGCCTATGGATGAGAGGGAATTTCCTGTCACCTGTAGGGAACAGCATTCGGTGAAGACACAGACACGACGAGATTATATTCCACTTCATGAATTCTTCTATAGAAACAGCTGGTTTGAAAACAAGCGCAAGCGAGAAGCAGTGTGCCGCGCGCAAGCTTAGAACTTAGATTTGCCGACCTTCGCGCTGGGCGCTACGGAAGTGCCTCGTGAAGCTCGATAGAGGAGGGCGTTACAGATTCGAGGAAAGCCTTTATGTTGACCACAGTCGCCTTCAAGGAAGGCTACGCAAGCTTTGAACATGTGAGCTATTGACGTGACGTACACAAGCTGGAACACAAACCTGGCAGGAACAAGAACGCGGAGGTATGATACAAAACGCAAAGTAAACAGGAACGAGAGAAGTTTTTCTGTGGAAACTGCGAGATTATCCATCTTTTACAAAGTAAAAAAAGCTTCTTTATAGGTCTCCACACTGCAAAATGAGAACTTTTTTCGTTAATTACTTTCTTGTCGGTTGCGGTTACAAAAACGGTCCCACTAGCATTTTACACCCATTGAGCCCTGATGTCCGATTTTGACACCATACCTGTAAATCGATTAATACTCGCTCCACAAGTTTTAAATTTTTACTGCGTGGTTATGGGGCCTTAGGCATTGTAAAAACACGGAGCAAAAAAATCTACGGCCGAAATAAAAAATCCAGGGCCGAAAGGGCTAACCGGGTGTGTACCTGAAGACTGGAAGATAGCCCGAGTCGTACCTGTATTTAAAAAAGGTGGCCGCCTTCAGGTGACCAATTATCGACCTATATCCTTAACATCATCTTGCTTCAAATTAATGGAACATATTGTCGCAACTAGCATTAATGAATTCTTAGATCGCAACAACATTCTGACAGATTACCAGCATGGTTTTCGCAAAGGGTTTTCCACAGTAACTCAACTACTTTCAGTTATCCATTCATTTGCGGCATCACTTGACAATAACAGCCAGATTGACGCGATCTTTCTAGATTTCAGTAAAGCGTTTGACAAAGTTCCACACCACAGCCTAATTCTAAAACTAAAAACTATTGGACTTCCGCCTATTTTTATTTCCTGGATAAATGATTATTTAACTAACCGGAGTCAACATGTTTCATTCGGTCGGCACCAGTCTGGCTGTCTCCCAGTCACATCAGGTGTGCCACAGGGAAGCGTACTGGGGCCACTACTCTTTCTAATATATATTAACGACATCATCGATGAAGTTTGCCCTGGCGTGCATATTCGATTATATGCTGATGACTGTGTCCTCTTTCGCGATGTTAGCAATGAAAACGATCAGAGTGAGCTACAAAATACGCTTACTAATATTGTACAGTGGTGCAAGCGCTGGGACATGACACTGAACGCAGATAAAAGCGTTTCTCTTCGCATAACTAACAAGATAAACGCTCTAGAATATGTATATAAATTAGAATCATCACCATTGCAACAAGTAGCGTCCGTAAAGTACTTGGGTGTAACACTTACTAATTACCTTTCTTGGAACTCTCACATAGATAACATCTGTTCGCTCGCATTCCGTAAGCTCTGTTATATAAGGCATCAACTTCGAAACGCCCCCGCTAACGTTAAGCTCTTAGGTTATAATACTCTAATTAGACCCAAGCTTGAATATGCTTGCATAATTTGGGACCCGTATACTAAGTCTAACATAAGAAAGCTCGAGAACATTCAAAGGAAAGCAATTATATTCATATATTCAAAATATTTACCCACTGACTCCCCCTCAGACTTGATGCATGCTAATGGTATTGAAGAACTACAGGTAAGAAGACAAAATTTTCGTTTAGATTTTCTTTCATTACTTCTTAACAATAAACTCAGACTTGACCCTTCTGCTTATCTTTCCCCAATGCCAACACGGAATACACGACACTATCACAAAGCTCTTTTAAAACCATATTTTGCCCGGACTAACTCGTTCAAGTTTTCCTTTTTCCCACGCACCATATCCGACTGGAACTCATTAACCGAACCTAATCAACCCTGAAAATCAGACGCGTTCCTCAGCCATCTTTTTTGATATTGCGTATTATGTATTTTTTTCTGCTTTGTCTTGCATTGCTGTATTGTTGTTTTACTACATTATCTTTGCTGTATTGTTGTATTTTTGTTGCTATAATTTTGCTTTTTGTGCACCTGCCCTTCCTGCTTGGACCTAACCATGGTCTGCAGTATGTACATAAATAAATAAAATAAAAATAAATTCTGACCTTCAGATAGAGTTGTGCAATTTTCTTGGACAGGTTGTAAATATGGTTATCTAATGGGAAACATGATAACATGGCTCGGTATACGCTCCATTCTGGCAAAATAAAGTGGTTCAAAATTGGCTGTGGCTTAGCTAAGGTTAAGCCTGGATATCTCGAAGCGAAAAGCTGCGGCAAGGCGGAGTAGGAGCCGCTCGTGTAGTGAATACGGTGCTGTCTTAGAAGGTTGCTTTAGAGAAATGTACTGTAGCGTTTATTCCTCTCGGTTGTACACCAAGATATGAGAGACAGAAGCAATTTCCATTTCATTTCATTTCCTTAAGGCCCTTACGGCGCGGTTCAATGTATCCACCGAGATATGAGAGAAGCAGGAGTCGTTTCCTTTCCTTAAAACCAATTTTCTTTTCATTTTCCTTCCCTTACGGCGCGGTTCGGGTGTCCACCGTGACGCCACGCAGTTCGCGCATGCGCACCTGTGGCTTTTTCTGACGACGGTGCCCATGCTAGTCTCGGTGTTGACTAGCCTAGTGAAGCTTTTCGCTTCAAAAGCGCTATGCAATCTGCACAGTTCTGTTCGTGGACATGCAGTATGGTGTCGGGGGCGGTCAGGTGCGATCGACCAAGCCTAGTACACTGCTGCGCAAATACAAATGAAACGTTATTCCCGGCGCCTTGACGCGATTCGTGCATCCGAATGCGACGCACGACCCCACCATTGACGATGCCGTCGCTTGCTGTCCGTTGAAGTAACAGTGCACTAGCACAACCACAACAAAACACCACGGAGCCACTAAGCTATACGGCGGACGCTACGCGTTCTGACTGTTTTCTGCCCCTGGCAACATGGCGCCGCGTCAGTGAGCGCCGGCTTCACTTTTCGAGCGCCCCCTCCACTCCAGAAGTTTTAATATAACCTCCTTGATGGCAACACATGGTATGGCACATGAGGCATGTTAAAGATTTGGTTAGGACACCCGAGGTTTGCCCTTGTAATGACCTTGACCGAATTTGACTGTCTGTGAACATGGGTGTGCTCGGGTGGAAGACAGGCTTGACCTAGTCTCAAAATTAAATTGGACCCGCCGCGGTAGCTAGTGGCACGGCCGCTTGATGCAAAGCGCAAAGCGAGGTGCGGCCAGCCACGTCGCGCCGCCGACAATGGGTGAGCATGTCCTGGCGGAGTTTACAGTCGCGGCCGCTGTTTTCGGTGGGGGCGCCACTGTTCGGGGACAGCCAGGGCACCTTTGGTAGGCGCCCGCCCGTTACAAAGGGAAGGCTACATCATCATCATCATCATCAGGTCCCGGGAGTGGACTCCCGAAGCGCTCCTTGCTTCGTCGTGTTCGAGCGCGTTTGCCTCGTGTAAAACCGCGTTTGCGTCGTGTAAAACCGTGTTTGCCTTCCATATTCAATGCAAAATAAAAACCACTACTACTACTACTCACGTTCCTCATGTCTGCAGTGCTTTCTTTGGATTTTCTGCTGTGCGCGTGAGTGAGCACGCTTATTGCCTCGCGTCTGCGGTGCTGGATTTGGACTTTTCGTGTGCGCGTGAATGAATGTTTGCCTCGTGTCTGCCGTGCACGCTTTGGGCTTTTCGTGCATGCGTGTGTGGAGGTCAGAGACGTGTATGGGGCACGATGCCGCGCATCTGCTGTGTGCCACTGTCCGTCACAAACTCCAGAAAACAGCCAACTGTGAGATATCATGTTTCCCTCTGAACTACAGCGTCGAGAAGCGTCGCTGAAAATATCGCTCGCCAAGGACTGTCAGGGAAAGGAACAAGTGGGCGCCAAGCGACAGGTCTCTGGCATGTTCCTTTCATTTTACAGAGAATGACTACAAAAAGTAAGGTCAAGGAAGGTTCATCGTCTGTGAATGGTTCCTTCCTTTCTTGTATGACCATGCAATAAAAGTGTCAAGTACTTTGTGGTTTTCTCGGCTGCAGGTGGGCTTATGAAGTTCCACAACTTCAGCTATAATGATCGTTTTTTTTTATAAATTGCAATAACTTGTGTATATAAGAGCCAAAATTCGACGTGACACGAAGCGGAAATTTACTGCGTGCGACCAGCTGTGCGTGTCCGTCTCATTCACCGTCTACATGGGGTAGCGAGCAGTGAATAAAAATCAGGGAGCACTTTGACGATCTAAAGTGCGAAGAGGCGAAAGCCTTTAACCGCCTCTGTCGGTGCCTTCTGCTTGGCGACTGTTGAAAATCGCTTGGCGACTCTTGAACGCTTCCGTACGGCATCGCGAGCGCGTTTCGTAGCGGGCGACATTGGAGCGCGCGTGGGCTGCATCCTTCCTCGATCAACGTTCCGAGAGCACCTGAGAGAGCTCTGGGTGATACGACCATTGTGCAAACTTTTGACGTCAGTGTACATGCGCCGTTGTTAAACCACCTGAGGATTGCGCATGCGCAGTGTGCGCGTTTAGCGGGTATCATTAACTAATCATCATTACTGTTCGTACATCTACTACTACACCATTAATCATTACTGATTTTTCAAGTAACCATTAATGACAGCTGCCGCGGACGCATGGACGGACGGACACGCTGGCAAGTCATGAGCCATAAAATAATAATACTTTATTGCGCCAAATATTAAAAAATGTACAGAAATCCGGCCTGCCAAAGCCTCATAGGGCTTGAGTGGCAGAGCCCGACAGGCAGCGGAACCGCGCAGACATTCACACAGGCAAAAAAGCACATTAGAAATAACGGACATCAAATTAGTATGGTGGTGAGAACAAAATAGACACAAGACTCATGTTACATGTAGAAAAAAAAATCCTCATCAGATTAAATTGCAAGGAAGAAAAACCAAAGTGGCAAGACAATACCTCAGATCAATGCAATAAATAAAGCAGTAACCAATGAAATCACGGGATTTACTTGACAGGTGGTAGCGCACATGAGTATGATGTCGTAAACCCTCTAAATAATGTATCGCAGCGTCTTTTTTATTTTATATTTCGTTTTTGCCCGGCGAACACTTGGAGGTAACCTGTTGAAGTGAAAGGGAACGTAATAATCTCTCACACGCCTTCCATATCTTGTAGACCGTCGGGGAATACAAAAAGGTTCCTTTGGTCGAAGAGACCGTGTGGGAACATACGGAATCTTATAGTCACTAAGCCAAAAATGTTTCAGGACGATCGTTTCCATCAGGAGGCGATCAAAATCAGGTAGAGAAAATACCTTAAAGAGACCAGAATTGGAGGGAAGGCCTAAATCATAGCCGATATTTTTTAACAAAGATCGTAGGATAGAATTAATCCTGCACTTCCAGCGAACTGCACAGTGACCATAAATCGTTATGCCATAGCGCAGTACGCTATAACCAAGGGCGTTTACGATAACTTTGCGTATTGAAAGCGGCATGTAGTACCTGGTATTGTAAAGCACACAGGAGACGGTTCGGAGCTTTTTACAAACGTGGGACAAGTGATCATTCCATGAAAGAGCACTGTCAAAGTATAATCCTAGGTATTTCACTACGATCTACTTTTAAGGCTTACGCCTTTAAAATAGATCGAAAGCTTCAGGCGCATTAATGCCACATCCTGAGGTACAGCCGCTCGCCCGGTCGTGCATCGTATAGGCGGCCGTTATGGACAGCGTTCAGGCATACACTTCCTACCTGCTGCGGTGATTGTGACATAATCTAATCGGCGTTTTCAATGACTACTTGAAAATGCAGTCTTTAATGAGCAACTAGGAAGCGCACTGTAGGAGTGAGCAACGGGCGTTCCGACGCAGCTGTCGCGGCGTTTCCCTGCGAGCAGTTGTCCCCGAGCAGTGGCGCCGCGGCGGGCGCACGGAGAACTAGGCCTAAGACGCCGTTTCTGTGCGACGTGGCGGGCCGCACCTCGCTTTGCGCTTTGTATCTAGCGGCCGTGCTAGTGGTTAACGCGCTCGTCTACGAGCCGGAGTACCCGGGTTTGAACCCGACCGCGGCGGCCGCGTTGGAGGCGAAACGCAAAAGGCACCCGTGTGCTGTGCGTTGTCAGTGCACGTTAAAGATCCCCAGGTGGTCGAAATTAATCCGGAGACCTCCACTACATCACCTCTCCCTCTCTTTCTTCTTTCACTCCCACCTTCCTCTCTGCTCGGCGCGGTTCAGGTGTCCACCGAGATATGTGAGACAGATACTTCGCCATTTCCTTTCCTCAAAAGCCAATTTAACTACCTCCAAAAAAATGACTAACCCCGGAAATTTGGGTGGCCCACTCCCGATTATTTGAAGATTGAGTTGACCCACGTTCGGAACCGACCTGGGACACCACCAGAATTATTTTGGCCTACCTTCAATTTAGGTGGCCCACCGTGCTTTCGCACAGTATTTCGTGCTTAGCAATGCTAAACTGCCAAATACTTTTTTTTACTTTTATTGTGGAATTCCGCAACTTTTATCAGAAACTTTAATCGAAAAGCTTCTGCTCGGGGTAACTTGCGTGAACTTTTTACTAACACCATACAAGGTTTATGCCGGGTGATCATTTACGAAAACTGACCGCAAAATGCCCCCACATTCCACAAACCTTTCCAACTCCAGGGGTGCAAGGAGAAAAAAACTGGCTGTGGTTTAGCTCTGGTAGACCCCTGGCTGCGCTTAGGCTTCGCTTATCCGGATACCGGGTAGAGTATGGCCGCCATCCATACTGCGAAACTATGGTATATTCTAGGCGCTATAACTATGGCGCGGGTGTGACGTCATACAGAGGGCGCAGCGAGCGCCCAATGGCTGAAGTCCCTTGACCAATGGCAGGAGCGGTGGCCGCGCGGCGACCGCGACGAGCGCGCCAGCCGTGGCGGTTGCCAGGCAACGGCGGACGCGCGCCTGTAGGAGCGGTGGCCACGCGGCGACCGCGACCGGAGAATCGAGACCCATGGTGTGACGTCGCAGTGCGGCCACGGCTCAAAGTGCGGCGACGGCGAAGAGGCGAAAACCTGGCGTAATGTAGCTATCACTACAATATATGGAAAAGCGAGGCCGATGTTTTGCACGTGAAGCTAGATAGACCTTGACAAGCACGTGGCCGGAGATTAAACAGGAACAAGATTGTACCTCCGTGTTTGCGCCCTGTGCCATGAGCCATTTATCATAGCTCGGTTTGACGTTCCCAGTTCTCCACTGACCATATGGACGACTAGAATTATACAGACAATTTTTCTGGGGGCCAGACTTTTTCAATTTACGCCTCGCTATTATCTCGTTGTCTGGAAAATGGACAGGGCAAAAATGCGCAGGGGCGATTGGAGTTTGCGTATATCTGCCACGTTAATATGGACAGCGATGAGAAGAAAACCTCGATTTTCCTGACCAGATCTTTGCTGTATATTATTGAGTGCACGACGCAGCAAAAGGCAGTGCAAAAGTGGAAATATCTTAATGCTGGCCTTTTTTTTTCTCTGGCTTCATGCTTTATAATGCCAAGGGGCCGATGCGCCTTATGATTTGTCATACGGTTATGAATGGCAGCGAAAAAACTTCTTGCAGCTTATGCCATGTTTAATGCCGCATTCAGTAGCTCCCAGCTGACTGAGCAGTTCGATCGTGGGATGCGGATGCGAACAGTCGTAGAAGGGGATACCCTATGTTGCCAAAAGTCTCCAAATGGAACCGAGCAGCCACGCCGGCGGCCGGAGCAAGCTCACAGCTGAGTGGCGGCGCTGCGCTATTAACGCTATGGCGCTGCGGACTCCGGCGCTGGCCCCCGGCTGCGAGTTTAAACATGCTGGCGTAAGTCTGCGCCCTCGCTCAGTATTACCACTACGAAGGCGCGAAATCACACGCCGCACGTATGCTGCCCACTTACTTACCCAAGGAAGGCCGGAGAGCGGCGGCACAGGCTTACGTAACCCAGTTTAAACTCGCAGCCGGGGACCGCAGCGCCGCCGCGAGCCTGCACCGACTGCCGGCGCGGCTGTTTGGTTACTTTAGGAAAGAGTACGTCGCCATGCCATGAGGCACTATCATGCATCCCATGGGCCACTATAGGCAAATCAAACTGCACCACATCATAAACTAGGCACGACTGTGTACTTCCCTCCTAGTTTTGACTTTAGCTACTCCCCTGACCGTTGGGTTCTTGCACTTTTTTCTGTTTTTCTGTCTGCCATTTTCTTGTCTGTGTTCCAGTGTGTTTGCTTTGTGTCCAGCCTCTGCATTCTTTTGTGTCTCTTCATATGCCACATTATAATGTGTGCGATTTTATATTGTATATGCCTCCTAGTTCATCTTAAAATGATGTCTTTCTGACTGTTTTGATCACTCCAACCTCTGCGTTTACGAAGAACGCGTAACTGTTAGTCACAGTTCTTGTCTGGTCAATCTATACGGGACCAACAACTGCACCAGCTATGTGCCCCGCCCACCGTGCTTTACGCTTCCGGGTGGGGCTATTATATAGAACCTGTACCTCATGAAGAATAAAATCGCACTTTACTGTACTGCATTGTGTTGTATTTTGCTATATTTTATTTTCGGTGTGCACGTGACGTTTAAACTAAGGTAGGTCCTGAGACTTTGCTTCTTTTACTTGCTGCTGGTGGCGTATATCATAGGCATGCCTGTCAGTTTTTGTTTTAGGTTGTCACTTTACACTTTTTGTGTGATGTGCTTTCAGATGTAGTGCCGAGTTTGTTGGCTCAGCGTTCACCTTGATATAGGTGTGCACCACTGAAAGGTGCACACCACTGCTGAAGGGTGGTGCGTAATGGGAAGGGACGTGGAGCTGAGGCCTCCTCAACCGACTATTTCAAATAAAAACTGGATGGGTGCTTGACTAAATGTGAGCTTGTTAGTAAGGCAATTTTTGTAATTTCATGCACCTGAATGCAATAGCAACACCATTGCATTCAAAGTTTCATTATTGTTAAAAGCTTTTGTATGTCTTATAAAAAAAGAACTGCTGTAAATGCAACCTACCCGCCCAGTGATTAGAACTGTACAACTATATCAGCGTGTACATTTGGCTGCTGACTAAAGTCACCATGGTCGTTGACAAAGTTGTGGACGTTTTGTGCATAGTAGTGGTAAAGTGCTTCATTATAGGTGGCATGCATGTACCGCTTAAGCGAAGTGAAACTGTTCGGACACTAGTTTTGAAATGAATTTGTTTATGTACAGCGTGGTTGGCATGTATTCATGTGCAGGAGGCACGTCCACTGGATGTATCATTGCGAGTGAAGCTTCTGCGACTGCTGCTGGACTCCGGACATGCGTTGGATGCCTATAAACAAGCCATGGAGGCAGAAGATGACACCCAGTTTAGTCTTCAGGCCTTCCACTCGCTCCTCTGGCAGCACTGCTTGGCTGACATCTTTGAGGCACGTGTCTTCTTTCGTAGGCGACCATAATAAACAGGAGGATTTTTGTGCGGCGGTGTCCAGGAGACATGCAGGGGTTTAGGCACTGCAGAACACAGCTCAATGGCAACATCTCAAGCTTCTCAGCGTCATTGGTTGCCACTTTTGAGCTAGCAAGCAATAAAATACAAGGATATTGCCTGAAATTTAGTGGCGAGTTATTGCCAGTGCTTGAATTTTTTTGTGTAGTTAATTTCAGTTTTGTAGATCACTAGTTTGCTGTAGCAAGGTCTGAAGGTGTGTTCTTAACAACAGTAAAAAGAGCACAGAAATCAGACTGTCATGAGACATGCTCACTACACATGCTCATTTTGTCAGGTGAGTAGGTAACACAGATAGCTGTATGAACGAGGGCTTCTCAAAAGTGTTACATCACCATCAGCATGGTGAGTGATAAGTGAAAACAACCCCTGCTGGCCAAAAAGAATGTTGTCTATGTGGCCCCGAGCACAAGACACATATGGTCCAGAGAATGGGTGCTCTAGAGATTGTACTGTTTGTGGTTATGTGACGTTCAGTGCAAGCTTGTTGTTTTTCTGCATCCAGGTGTGCCACAAGGATCGTGTCAACCCAGTTGATGAAGATTTTATGACCAAGTACCTGTTGGCGCTAGACCAGCTGGCCACTCTGGCATTAAGCAAGCACAACAACTCACTTTCAAGCAAGCACAACAACTCAGTTTCCTTTAATGTATCCAGTTCACCAACTGCAGACACAGACAAGCATGGGGAACAGACCTCCCTGGAGGACGCCATCAGTGCTGTTGAAATGTGAGTGGTCCACTAAAGAGCAGGTTTCTTACTTGCTTAGTTACTGCGCATCTAAATTTGGTTACTAGGCTTGGACACAGGCATTAGCATGTTTCAGCATGCACTTATTTGATGCATTTTTGCCTCATCTACTTCTGTTTTGTGTTTCCTTGAGTACCCTTGTGTAGTGTAAAGATGCAAAAAGGCACATGGTTTCTGAACTGATTCTGTGAGGTGTTCACAAGGGACAAGGTGAGCACAGCACGCGTGAAAGATGAGACTTTGAGAAGAAAGGGCCTCCTGCCAATGTAAGGCACAACTGCACGAATTGGGTGTCGATAAGTCTGCTTGCTGCTGTGGCCTTCAGCAGAAACACACCACAATAATACTACGCACTTTTACTATGTACAAGTTATGTACGAATGCTTTCATAGCTACATGGAATGTAGTTAGCTAAGATAACACTTTGTTTCCCATGCTGCGTCTGCTTGCACTAATGAAATTTGAGCAGTCATCCACACACCTGTCTAGAGCACTCGAGCAGCGCACTGGGGAGTACACTTCTGCCATTTCAGAGTGGCCCAGGGCTCCAAACTTGGCATTATCCCGCATGCACATTCCCATGGATCCCGTTGAAATCCTCATGTCCTTAAAAGCGGTATGAAGCCCACCGAGCACCGGTGATTTCATAAATGCACAACAGAGCGCGTCGTTCGAGTGCTCTTTACAAGTGTGTGGACGACCATACTATTTATATGCTACCATCAGGCTAAAACAAAAGCACGAGAACAAGCAATTAGCTTAGCCGGGTTTATTTCTCTGGAAAATAAGTGAGTACCTATAGTAACCCCCTGTGAAACTGGTCAATGCAATTTGCTGGTCCAACTTCATCAACACAAAGGTACACACTACATTTCTTGCATTGCAACCTTGCTTGCCAATTGCATGTTGGCATCTTGCGATGGGTAGTATTGTTTTTAGGCACTTCCTCTGGAATGTGGTTCACACCTTCACACCTTCACACCTTCATACCTTACTGCTTTCAGAATGTCCAACGCTCTGTTGGACACAGCAGTGGTGGAGATTCACATTGCTTCTGTTTCATCTCCTGTGGTGTTTTCTGCCCTCATGAGATCAAGAGCAATCTGCAATTTGAACTTCTCAAGCTGAATTTCCGAAACCTTTGCTAGTGAATGACTTGCCAACCAGCGGTTACCTCACAGTCCTGACGGCAGCACACGAGGATGCACTAACAAACGCTTTTCAGACAGAACTTCTACTGCATGTATTGCAACAAAATTTCGATGAGCAAGGGCATCTACTGCTCTCAGAACAGGGAAGAAAATAACAAGTGATTTACAGATTACGAAAACATTCACGAGAAAAGGCAGGCACGTATTTTGTGCAGTGACTTCTGAGGAATGCCACGTTTTCTGCTCTGCTGCTGCTGCTGCTGTTGCAGGGCCTGCTGCCACTGAGGGAGGATTTATAAAACGTCCATGTGATTTTTATATCAGATACTAGATCTGCAAACTCTCGTTACTTTTTGGCCATATATATAAGTAGCCACTGGGATACAACGGGTTAAAAGTATGTGAGCAAAAATAACTTAATGAGTAAATCTAAGGGCACCTAGAAGTAGAAGTGAACAGTGATAAAAAAGTATAATGTTGAGTGTCACATTGAGCACATTCATACTGAGCTGATGCCAAAGTATCTTATCTACTCCCTAAGTAGGGGTTGGCCTAGTGGTCTGGGCATCCGCTTCGGCTGAGGAAGATGGTCGATTCGAAACCCACTGCCGGACACCCAGTAGGAAAAATGGGTACACGCGTCCCCCGGCATGGCGCCCAGCTTCCTAAGGGGTGTGAGCTTGGCGGAGGCTCCACAAACTCCGCTGCACTCTTTCAGAAGCAAACGCCGTTTCCAACACATCAGTCTGCGAATGTGGTTCATGTTACCGTGTTTACAGGGGGATCTCACTGAGAAGTGAAGAGTTCAAGCTAGTAAGCTCTAACAAAAAAGTCTCAACAGACATTCACTGGTTCAACTGTCACTACAGTAAGCAATACTTCGATGTTTCAAGAAAACTTCAGAGTATTACTGTGGTCTTAGACAAGTTCAAATTTTCCCAGCTGTCTGACTTTGCGAGTAAAAAAAAGGGGGGGGGGGGGGGGGAACAATGGGCTTTACCACACAAGGGGGATTTCAGTCCCTCATGGATAGATTTTCTATCGAGGAAGGGTCAGGTGACCAAAGGCCCTTTCCCAAGCATTTCACTCTAGAAGGGGCTGAGCAACCAGGTCGGTGCAAATTTTGTAGCCATTAGAAACCTAGTTGTACCCGGCGGCACTAAGGATCGATGCCAGCACGTCCCGAATGCAAGGTAGATGCTCTACGTCATGGCCACTGCATTGGTCACAAAAAGAAGTTGAGGAAAGTACGCCGAATTAAATTTTAAAAATTTTAATTTTATCTGAAACATATCACTGCCTGCAAAAGCTAGTGCACCTGTTTGCGCAGGCTAAGTCTACACCCAAAAAGTAGTTCGCCATGCAACCATAGTGAACACAAGCATATTTCGTTGTGACAAACCTTAAGTACTGTGACTGGCCCCTCCTGAACTTCGTTTTACCTCTTGCCACATTTTCGTCCTGTGACTCGTCAAGACTTCGAGAAGCAAGAATTATATGTGGGGGTATGATACGTGGGGCTGGTAGGGTGAATCGCTCCAACTCAATTCGTGCCCAAAAAGTAGCGGCCCGAACACTGAGTGCCTCACAGCTTCGACCGCAATTTTCAATGCTAACATGTTTTATACTGCTCTTTCTTTTCGTCCAAACACTCACTGGAGTTTCGAGAAGAACGAATGATACGAAGTGGAGTAGTATGATTTCACGGACGCACTAGTGCCGCAGCCTCTGCAGTCTATGAAACGGAGCATAGACTGACATGTATGCCACAAGCTGGCCAGTTATGGAACAGGAGTTACACTCAGTCAGAGGAGAAAATTAATGAAGTATGGAAGCCAGTGATATAGTGAGATGGTGGTACTGATGCACCAACACAGTTGTGTGTTTTCAGGCATTGCTCAACTTCCTTGATTACACGCCTCTACAGACAGAGAGGTTCCACATCCCGTGTCATCAACCGCTTAGGGCAGTTACTTGTATAAATAGGTCTTAACACTCCACATAAGTACACTGACGCTGAACCATGCATAAGCCATCACAAAAAAGCGCCATGTTCTGGCTACCACTGTGGTTGAGCAGCAGTTCCATCAGTGCAGAAGCACACAAACCACATGATGCACCGCCCTCTTGCTCAACCCAATACAACAACCCAACGATTTTCTGACGACCCGCTTCTAGAAGTAAATTTCCAGTTGCACCTTTGCCTCACAGCTCTATCATTCAACTTCAGTTATTTTTGTTAAATGCTACTAGCACTTCCACAGCTCTCAGTATGATTATTCGCTCATAAACTGCTGGCAGATTGGCTGCTCGTGTTGATAAAAAGGCCGTTATGAACTCTATTTTGATTGCAGAGAAACAGAAACAACACTCTTTATCACTGAAGAAAAACAGTATTTCACTCATAGAAAACAATATTTGCCAAAAAAAAACCACAAAAACTAGAACCACACTCCTAAAAAAAGACAGAAAAGAGTCCGCAGAATTTTCAAAACATAAAAATTGATGACTCGAAACCTTTTGTATGACCCATTTAGTACAGATCACGGTCATATGATTAAAATGCATGCATTGTGCACAGGTTGGACTGCCTCCTTGCAAAAACACACAAGGAGAAGTGGCCTCCGAGCAGGGCCTGGGAGTTTGTGCTGCAGCATGTCACTGGCCAGCTCTACCTCCACGTGGCTACTTTGATGCTAAAACGGCCGCTGAAGGTGCGCATATGCTTCTCAAAGCTCTCATTTTACAAGCATGGCACTGACTTGCTTTATATTTTTTTCCCTGCTTCATAAAAGTTCTTGGCAGTTTGGTGTGGAAGGTTATCTAGTGATAACATCAGGCAGTAGTTAACAGATCGACCTCTTTAATGACGAACACTGACTAGCTTTCGCAGAGTTCATTTATGTCTGAAATCTTTTCAAACGTGCCTTCACTTATAAACTCCCTCCTGCAGTCAAGAGTTTCTTCATTATGCCATGCATTAACACCTGACAAGTTTTTGTGTGCCTACTTGAGTCAGCCTGTTGATTGCAAGAAAACAATAATAGATTAGGGTGGCTTAGTGTTCAAGACAGCATTTTCTGTATGGCTGCCAACCACCAACCATTTTCATGCACTGATAAGCTCTGTCCGGTTCACTGCTGCGCTTTACTTCATACCGATGCCTTGAAAACATCAGCAGCCAATATAATTTACTAAGAGCCCTTGCTACTGAACTCCACAAGGCATTAATAAAGAAAAGAGAAAGATTTGTACTGGTGTTGTAAGCACGTTCTACTGACATAGCTAAAGGATTCTGATTACATATGAAAGATGCAAATTCTATCTTTCTGCTTGTTGCCTGTTTATGGGCAGTGCCTGAACTTAGGCTGGAAATTACAATATGCTGGGTGCCAAAACATTCTAGCAATTCTGTGATGAAGATGCTGATAGAACTGTAATATCAGCTAGTAATACATAATAGTACCTTAATACCATATTTTCCGGTGTATAAGACGCGGTTTTTTTTCAAAAATCTTGCTGGTGCGTCCTATACAAGGGTGCGTCTTATATGCGAATTTTCCGTTTTATTTTGCGAGTTCAGAAATTGCTCAGGCTCATGTTCAAGCTTTTTTCACCGAAAAAATATTACTACCAATAACGCGGTTGTAACATGGTTAATACTTAATACGGGGACCGCCGTGCGCAACTTTTTTAGGTGAACTTTATCATGAAACGGCGGGGTTCACCACTTCCGGGATCTTAAACACGCGGCCGTTTCGGAGGCCCCAAGCAAAGGTAATGTGAAATGACAAAAGATGGCGACAGTCGCGCTTCTCGCCATTGACAAGACAAGCCAAGAGAAGGCGATGTTTTTTTTTAGTCACCCTTTGCAAGTACGTAGTGCGAAGAGAATGCTTCAGACGCGTTGCCTTTTCGATAGCGCATCCGAAGATGAAGACTTTGAAGGTTTTATGTAAAAATAAATTATTATGGACATAGAGTTCTTTCGCTTTTTTTTCTCTTGTGCTAAAACGTGGACTGGTATGGCGTGGGTGTTACATTTTTCGATCTCTTAGCGTTGCTTAAGAACTTCTCGCACGTACGGTGCATTTTGCGATGGTCGCATAAGCATGTTTAATTAAGCCTTACTAGCCTAACTGGGTAAATGGGGGTGCGTCTTATACATGGGTGCGTCTTATATACCAATTTTTTCAATGACACCCTGCATATATGGCGGGTGCGTCTTATACAAGGGTGCGTCTTGTACACCGGAAAATACGGTACTCTCTTAAGAGAGAGTAGTATATAGTAGATAAGAATAAAACTTCCTATTACACACCTATTGCACACCTTCGCCTCAGTTGAAAGATCATAGCACTGAGAAGAGTCGCAACACAGACATTGGTGTTGTGTGTTTCTTCCTTTGTGTTGCTTAAAAGAAATTGCGATCTTATGCTGTTATCATTCACCATGTACCAAGACCGATTAGCCTGCTAAAAAGCTTTAATAAAGCACATGTGCAGAGTACTTTTGTGCTGCTTAGCTGAATGAGGTCCTCCCATATGTCGTTGGTAGTGTGAGGCTCGAAGCATGAAATACTTCACTTAGGCTCATAAATAAGAAGATGCTCCAAGTTTCCTTTTTTTTTGACCGTTTCTTCTATAAGTTGTATTTTGTCTAAGTGCTGCCAATTTTAGAAAAACATTATATTATGCTGAATAGGCTGTAGCAAAGTATCACAAGTGGCATTTCTGCTGCAGCGAGTAGTCAAGACTTCAGAGACCACCAGGTTTTTACTGAGCAAAGCCTCTGAATAGGGTTCCTGCATACAAAGTCATTAGTAAGCAAACCTCTTATCTTCAGCATAGTCTATTGTGATACATTTGCATTTCAGTCGCATAATTTTTTCACACCATTTCGCATTCTTCGTGATTAACCTTTGGTAATAGTACTATTTTTGTGTCAATGGTTCTGTTCACTTGCATCAGTTTCTACAGGCGCGTGTACTGTGAGATATCGGCACACATTAAAAGAACCCCTGGTGGTCAAAATTTCTGGAGCCCTTTACTATGGCGTCCCTCATAGCCAGAGTCGCTTTAGGATGTAAAACTCTCAAAAACCAAAGTTGCATCAGTGAAATGTTACTGTACCCTATTGCACTTTTAGTGTCTACCCACAGTGATGTTTAATTCCCATTATAGCCTCATGTCAGCTATTTTACTGTGCTTTTTGGCTGTACATACCACTAAACACCATTTGTCACAAATGTATCCTTATAGTCCGAGCAACTTAAATGTGGGAGTGTCTGATGATTGGCAGTGCATGACGACCTCTCTTTTCCAAACTTGGCTTCCCAGGAGAGCTATGACTGGCAAGAAGCACACAGCTATGCAGTAGCCCTGCTACTGATTGCTTACTCAGTGCATCCCCCAAGCAGTCTCTCTCAAGAAGGCTGGTTTCTGGCTCTGGACACACCCAAGCGAAGGTTTCTTGAGAATGTCTTTCTCCGAGCACAGCACCGTCTCTCAGTCTCTGGTGAGTGTGAATGCAGCACAGCAGTCCTGCTTTCAAAGGATGCATGACACTAGGGTTAGGAACATAACTGAACTGTTGATTGCATCTTATTCCTGATATGTCAAGCTGTAATTGCTGAATATTTCAGCCTCATCGGTGTGCCACATGCTTCTAAAATGAATTTTTTAGTTTCTTTGCGGACAGGTCGATGGTTTTCTTTTGTTGCCCACATTTCGTTTAGCTGCGAATTTAAAGTTAACGCATGCATTCAAAAACTACTAAGAAATAAGCAGAATGTACAAATCTTTCGCACTCATAATGAATGAGAAACATCACTGTTTATGCGCTGTAATAAAATATTCTATTTAGTCTAGTGGCAATGTTACGCTTACTCGGTAACGGCAACATATTTTCTTTGTTAATGAAAGAACAAATATATAAAGATCCTGCCTGCCAGCAATACACAGGTACTGACTGCAACTCATTGAATAAATTAAAAATGATTGTGCTTTTTTCAAAAGCAGGACATAGCTGCTTAACACGTATCCCCTCAGTGGTTATTGCTAGGGCTATGCTGCTAGGAATGGCTGCCATAAAATAAAATAAAAAAACTGCTGCTAAACAAGAACGGTCACTCTATGCCTGGCTTCGCACTCACTACAACCAGCTCCATGCAGCGTGCGTTAACGCATTTTGCTACAATAACAACTACTGCTTAGCCAAAAAAATATTTTGGTCAGGACAGGGAAAAACTCTTTTGACTGTTGTTAGAGATGGAATGCTTCTGGCGAGCAGATTACAAAATGCCAGCTGCTCCTGGTGCTGTGATTTTTGCAAACATCAGCAGTTCATCTTGCAGACTATGCTCACGGATACTGTGTTCAAACATCACATATGAACAAGACTTGCTGCGCGAACAACGCTCACACTTTCATTCGTATATGTGGCTTGCACACAAGCCACCATGAGCCGTACCAAGTAGTAATCAAATGCAGTAAGTGAAGGCATAAGCAAAGAACCCTTCACAATTTTGTGCTCATATAGAAAGAACATGGTTCGTCCGAGACAAACTCTAGCTATGTCATGAGCTTTCATGCATGGTTTAGCAGAGCTACACTACAGCATTGTACATGACAGCAAGTTGAGCCGTGTCACAAATGTTGTAACATCCCATGAAATACAGTAGCAATCTGTCACATGCAGTCCTCTAAGCCTGGTGAAGGTTTTTCATATGTCACCATCAATGCGGCCGTCACTGTGTTTCACCTATGCTCCTGTCATCATCGCCGTATATTCTCTAGGTTGCACCAAAGGTGGATGTGGAGCAAGAACAAGACTGTCGCAGCACGACAGTCTGACCTCTTTTCGCAAATCTGACAAGTAGTAATTGGGAGTCACGATGCTCACAATGGCTTGTATGCAAGGCCACATATATGGGTGAAAGTGGGTGTGTTGTTTGTGCAGTGAGTCTGTAGCTTATCAGAGCCGAAATTGCAGATGGTGTGGTGGCAGGCATGGGCTCATGACATTGCAAGAAGTGTTTCAACATGGAAGTCATTGTATTTGGGAGGAGCTTTGTAGTCTCAATTTCTGTCTTATTTTAGGGCAAGGAGTGCGCCTAGGGAACTTTTTTGGAGATAGACTTGGGAGGTAAATGTGGTACAGTATGGTATTACACTGTATGGGTTTTACTCAGAAACACTAAAAAAGAAAATTACCTGCACAATTTATAAATGTGTTCAAAATGTCTTGTATGGTGTGCTATTAGAGGGTAAAGAGAAAAAAGACCTGTATAGGGCAAGAGACCTGGTATAGATATAGGAGTCCAGTGAGCAGCAAAACAAGGAGGATGTCTTCGAAACGTAACTCTTTATTTGGGCTGACTTGCAACCGCAAAGAACTGAATCACTCGGCGGCGGCATAGCAACAAGCGTGCTCGGCGGTCGTCGAACAGAATCCCCAAATAAAGAGATTTGTTTCGAAGACATCCTCGTTGTTTTCCTGTTTGCCGGACTGCAGTCACCACTACGTGATAATATGTTCAAGTCAGAGAAGCCTAAAAGCAAGTTCACCTTAAGAAACGTAGAACGATTTAGCGTCCCCAGAATTTATACGAAGTATGGTAAACGATGCAGAGCTTACTATCTGCCTGCATTATTCAACAAACTATCCGATGTCGATATCAACCATACATCGATAAAAAAAGTAAAACAAGTGCTGAAGGATGTTTTCCTTAAAAATCTATAAAAAGGTTCGCACCTTATCATTAAATGCTGTAGAGGTGTTACGTTGTATATTTGCACATTCACTATTTCATTTTCTTTATTCAGGTCTATAGAGGTGTAACAATATATATATTGGCCTTTTTACTTTTGTTTGTTTCTTCATGGATTTTCCCCGTGTCTGTAGAGAAGCTGCAGTGTACCTGTGTACACTTGCCCGGTTCTTGAGTTACTCACAACATTCCATCTGTCCACAGACTGTCTATGGTGACATATCCAGCTGTGTTACAAGATACTTTGAATGATCTTGTCCTTTACTCATGAAATTTCCGCTGTCCATATAGCGGTGATGGTAACATGTTGCACTTGTTTTTACGTTGTGCTTCAATAAGAATGTCAAGCAAGTGATTTATTTCCACGAAAGGTACCAAGAAAACACGTGCATTTCACAGGCTGCCGGCACCCCAGAAAAGCACAACAGTGCTCAAGCAGTGCGGGAATGTACGCTTTGTGAGCAGTTGGATAAAATAAACTATTATTATTATTATTATTATTATTATTATTATTATTATTATTATTATTATTATTATTATTATTATTATTATATAAGCTCCGGAATTATTTTCCGGAATACAAAATAGCAATATGTCAGACGAGCATGTCATGACCCCTTTGTGCAATGTACTTAATTGCTGTATCATATATGTGGAGCGTTATTCAAACGTGTAATCTTAATATCAACAGTTAAGCCATTGACCTGTATGCTGTAGCCAGTTCCTTATGTGTGGCTGACTTACCAATTCTGGTTGCAACACCCAAAAAATCTACACATTTACACACACTCGAGCCCTACTTTACCATCAACGTCAGAGTAAAGTTCGATCTGATATTTCACAACTTACACTGATATTTCTACTTCACTGTCCAACATGCTCAGGCCTTTGGCTTTGCTGCTTGACCGTTCTTGCTCCTCTCACCTCCCCATTTCTTCATGAACTGATCTGCAGCATGAGCATGCGTTCAGGCAAATTTTTTTTTTTCTTCAATCAAATAGGAGCATCTATAGAAATGTGTGCAGCTTTGCAGTGGGAAATGCTAAAGCACACCATACTGTCTTGATTTTGAGGTGTTCTTAATTGGATGATTGGTTTGGTTTATTGGGGTTTAACGTCCCGAGGCAACTCAGTCTATGAGGGACGCCGTAGTGAAGGGCTCCGGAAATTTAGACCACCTGGGGTTCTTTAACGTGCGCTGACATTGCACAGCACACGGGCTTCTAGAATTTCGCCTTTATCGAAATTTGGATGAGTTGACTCGACATGTCCAAAAGAGCAGCACCCTGATTGAGCGGCACCTCCTTTTTTTAGCTCTTCGCTCAGCAAATCAGCAAAGTATGTGCTGCATGCATGAAGCGGGAATAGCGCAAAAATCAATAGGTTGGACAGAAGGGTAGTCTACACTACATACATAAGTATACATACATAAGCCTGGTTTGGCTGGTCACGTAGAGCGAGCGCCTCCCCCACGGCAGTGGCGCGTGGAGGATTCGCTGGGACGATCGCGACGAGCCGAGTTGGGGGGGCCGCTTTTCCACAGCTGGCATGACGTCACGTACAGCGAGCGCCCCTCGCGGCAGCGGCGCGCAGCTGCAGCATGGAGGATTCGCTGGGACGATCGCGACGAGCCGAGTTGGGGGGGCCGCTTTTCCACAGCTGGCATGACGTCACGTACAGCGAGCGCCCCTCGCGGCAGCGGCGCGCAGCTGCAGCATGGAGGATTTGCTGGGACGATCGCGACGAGCCGAGTTGGGGCCCCGCTTTTCCACAGCTGGTATGACGTCACACATAGGTCAGGTTAAAGGTCAATGGTGGATTCTCCGGGACGACGGCCAAGAGCAGAAACCTCGAGCAGTATTGCTTTCGCAATAAAAGCATCAAAAGTCAGTCAGTATTCTATGAAATTCACCAGAAAATCTGTCAGTCATATTGCGCAGCCGATAGGAAGCACCAATAATAACATTAGTAATTCCAAATTGGACGGTATCCAAACACATTCTAGAAAAGTAGCAATAGCGATGGGAACGGCAGATACTTATTTCTTTGTAGCAATAAGGACGCCCTTCTCTTCCCTGTTTTTTCTATCATAATGAAAAAAACAAGATACAGATTTACTGAGAAGAATGTTATATCCGGAACAGAATCATCTAGCCAAGTTTCAGTCAATGCCAAAAGTGAAGCACACATTGAGTTGACAAGCGATGAACGGGAGACAGTTTTTGAGAGAACACTTCAGATGTATGTGGTCAGGAAGTTAATATTATTCTCTGAATTAGGACGCAAATTCGGAAAAGAAGACGAAGGCACTGGTAAATCTGTGATGGAATGATGAACTGGTACAGCGTGGCTGCCTACGACATCCCAAACATAAATATCATTAATGATATGCAGTTAGTAGAAAGCCAGGCACATGTGATCACCTTCTTTTTTAATCAATCAAGAGAACTGGAGAAGCTGGTGGCCTTTGTCACGAACAGCCTCAGAATTGTCACATCTGATGCTAAAATTTGTGTCCTTCAGCTTGCGGCCTTTACTTAAGATGACTTCAGCTTCTGTATTGTTGAAGAATTTTCCTATAATGGGTCGCTTCTTCTTGGTTTGTGTTCGTTTACTCACCAAGATGCATGCACACACCTACACGCAAAAAACAAAGGGCAGCTGTCTTCTTGCATAACTTCATTCTTCAAATATTCTCAGCTTCATTTCGATATGCATATTTTTCTGCCTCTCCTCTTGTGCAGGTCACATGCTACAAACTCTCTGTAAAAGTGAAGCTGATGACATGAATCGGTGGCTTTATAACCTCAAGCAAAAGATATGCATGCCTGAGGTGAGCCACAGCGTTTAGTTTCTCTTGTGCTGATTCACGTTTTGATGCTGGATGAATGAATTTTCATTGTTTTGTCAAGATACTGGTAACACTTTTGCACACCAGGTCTAAAAATCTCAGCCTCATACATGACATGCTTGCATCTGTATGTAACACCTGCAGCAATGCACATACCGCCATTGTAGGCTGTAGTAACTTCTCACTGTAAATTGATATAGCAAAGCTGGAATTCATTACCCTATAACATAGCCTTCCATGCTGATTCTACTTTTCAAGCACAACTCTAAGCATGCTTTCATTGCCATAAATTCCAGTAACCTTGGTTTGGAACATAATTTTGTCTTTTTTCTAGTAAAACTTGTTGCTGGGCTAGTTGGTCGTACATTCCGGTGTAATGGTGGTACAATGCAATGTGCAGGTGATTCAGGGATATGCCATTTCAAAGATGTTCGCCTGGTGTAGTTTTTGTGCACTTGACAAAGACACAACTGATGATATCTGTTGCTAGCTGGTACCGTCACACTGTACGCCACGCATCATGTTAATGTAGCACCCGTGTTAAATGCAACAACAAAAGATATGGCTGCCAAACTGTTTGGCATATAACCTGTTTACACAGTTTTTTTTTAATGAGCAAATTCATGCACCCTGCTGAAACAGCGGGCAGCATCACAGGCCATCCATTATGTGCAAAGGCACGGGCATCAAAAGCAACAGAGGCATGTTTCAGGCACCTTTCTTTGGTGCCGACTTTTGCACGTTTCTCATTTTCAGTGCACAAAGAATAAATTATTTCTGCTGGCGGAATTTCTTGTCAGGTTCGAAAGAAAATTTACAGAGGCCTTTTTGATGGTGAAGCCAGTACATCATGGCTGCTCCAAAACCCAACTCTTGATACCTGTGCCTTTGAGCTTCCTACCAGTGCAGACCTTCTTAGACATGATCAAGGTAGGTAACAAACTCTGGCTGGTATATTTATAGACTTTTTGTGGTGTGTTCAGCAGGACCTTATTTAAAAATTTATGGCTTTAGCTTGGCTGCTTTCAGTGTGGCTGTTAAAACTACAGTGCATAATGTGAACCAAAATGGCACAACATGCCATGTGACTTTGCCCTTTATGCAAATGATCAAAATGCGACTACATTTGATGAAAATGTGTTCTTTCATATAGTAGCTCAGAGAATTTAAAAGCACTTAGCTTGGAAAAATACTGTTGCAAGACTGGACTGCGCCACGCCATTTCATGTCAGCCCACGCACTGCTGAGGTGATGTCTGTTTGTGTAATTCAGTTAACTTGTTGGCTAAACGTGAAAACATCTGTACAGACGTATGTCCAAACATAGTCTTACCAAATCTTGATATATTTTAGAGTGAAAGCTCTACTGCTCCAGTACAAAGCTGAAGGTCACGCAGCTAGGAAATTTGACCTTCAAACCAGGAGGAGCAGAGACTTGGCTCTGATGTCATGCCACGCGGCTCGCCACGCCTCGCACTCACTCGCCTCGCAACTATCGAATCATGTCACTCGCAGCGCCTCGCCACAGCTACACTACATATGTAGAGCAGACCGCAACTCTCGCAACCGGTATAAATCGCATGATGCGCTGTTCGCTACATAAAAGTGTGTGGTGTGTGCTTACCTTCGTGTGCTTACCTTAACAGAGTTTTCGCTCGCCTTACTAGGGTTCTTTTATTGCTCTATGTGCAGTTAAATCTTTATTTAGCAAAACTTACGATGTGACTTGTGCAGTTTTTTTCTACTATTAGTTCAGTTGTTTAATTAAAAAAAATTGGAGGACGCTTAAGCTTCGCCTTTGAGTGGAACGCGACAGCATCTTGCAGCGCTGCCTGCTGCCAGGCAGCCGTGTAACGCCGTCACCCTTTCATCGCTCTTTCGGCCTGATGCCTTGCCCGTTGGACAAATCGAAAATTGTTTAAAGGAAATGACGCAGCAACAGTCTTACTTGTCTTGGGGGACGACCCTGAACCGCGCATGATATGCAGCCCCTGATTATAGGCCGCTGGTTCAAATCCCTGCCGCGAGCTAAGTTCTAACTTAACTAGTATGTTTATGCTGCATGAAATGCTGAATCGTATGACACCATCCGGAACATTCTGAACTGGAACCAAGGAGGTCATTAATGGTAATCGGATATCTTTTGTAGGTTCTTTGAAGGTATATTTGAATTTTTTTTGACAGAAGAAAAATCAAGAATATGAAATAATGTCAAGTTTTAACACAGTGACATTAAAGTCATATCAAGCCATACAGTGTCACTTTGTGGATTTCTCAGCTTACTTTGAGTCGTATGCTTTTTCTGTTATGTAAGACTGCTTGATTGCAGGTTTTAGAGCATTACACCAGCATAATAGATGGAGACATAGAAAAAGCAGACAGGACAATTCTATGTCTTTGGTCGTTATGTCGGTGCCATGCTCCTGGAAGTGAGTCTCCAACTCCCCCAACTTTCTGCTTTAAATGGATTGCAAGCCTTACTGCTCGCACTTGTTTGTTGGTTCTTCTTTCCTCCTGGCTATTTCCATTTCTTGTCTTCCTTACGAACACTGCTTAATGCTCAGTGTGCAGCAAACATGTAATGAATCCTTGTGCAGAGTCACAACGGCTGTATCCTGGATCTCTTAACCACCTTGTTTGGTTAACACTGCACTGGAGAAAGAAACCTGTGACCACCGAGCAGTGCTTTGAGGTGAGCTGTGCTTCACGACAAGAATCCCTGCTACAGTGGTCACCCACTTCTTCCTTTGTGCATTTCACAGGCGCAAGTGTTTGAACGACTGCCACTGAAGACACGCACATTTGACTCAGCGGAACCAGAGACACTAAGCCAGATGGACACACTGGCATTTTTGGAGGCAACGTGCTTTTGTGCAGCTCAGTCACTGGAACAGGGATCGCTCCACCTTTCCAGGTGTCCCTTGTCTCTTCCTCCACAGGCAGGCCTACAGCTGTGCACAGAGTCCCAGGCTAACTGGTGGAGTTCAGCCTACCACCTGCTCACAAACACTGCCAGGTGAGGGGGCAAATAATTCTGGCAGCGCTAGTGTGGGCAGGCAAGCCATGCAGCTGTCTCTGTTAGGAGCACCCTTGAGTCATTGCCTGATAAACAAAGTGAAAAGAAGCTGAGAGAAACCCTTGCAACTGAGAACACTATTCTCTGTTTCCTGAGGATGCTTACTTGTACCTCCAGCTTTTTCAGTGCTGTTCTGTGCATAGTAAGGCCAGTGTTGTTTGTGATATGTCAATTTTATTGTTCCTGATCATTCGAGCATTGTTTGTAGAAAATTTTTAATTGTAGGCATTATTCAGGTATGGTCACTGCGGCTCTCTTGTAGCAATAAAGGCAAGACGTACTTTCAGAGGTTATGGACATCTCTGACGGAAGAAGCCTTTTGTAGGATGATCAATATTAAAGGGACACTGAGGAGAGCACCATTAATATTTTTTTTATAGTAAAATCCGATAGTTCGGCATGTCATGGCTTTGTTGCCACTTGGCCGGCAGCGAAAGATGCATTTATTTCTAAGAAATTTGGATTCGAAGTTGAAAAAGTTTTTCCCGCCGCTCTGATTCAAACTTGGGATTCTCCTATGACGACACAGGACTAAGTGACGTGAAACATGACGTGCGCATGACGTACCGCAGACTCCTTGATTTCTGCGGCCAGCAGTGCTGCCTAGCAGCAGTCGAAAAGAAAGATACCGCCGGCCGCACGTTGAAGGCATCTATCGGCTATTGCGGCCGTCGCTACAGTCGCTTCGATTACGTTTGCACTGGCGTTTTGCCAGCGTTACGATGGATCTTGTTCTCGAAGTCGTCAATGAAGTTCTCGCAAATAGACAACTTTAGCATACCGTGTACCTTGTTACCGCTAGCGGAATACCGGGAGCCTGCCTACCGTCGGAAAACAGGCGCTGATTGGTCCCGATGCTTCAGGAGCGCGCATAGCTGCCGGGCACGTGGCGCCATCTGGCGACGTCAAGGACATTTGCGCATGCATTGGCTGCGCCTCAGGGATTTGTGGCGTCTCGGGTCCTAGAGTTGCTAGAACCATTGGTTCTAGCAACACTGCTTTGTCCTATGACGTCATCACGCTTGTACTTGCGAGTTTAGCCTGTGGCGGCGATACCTGTATTTTGGTTCTTGCTCTTTTCTACGTTACAAGAGCTTTGCTGTCAGTATGAGTGGCGTTTTTGTAATCAGGAGCTGGTATTCTGTCGATACAAGCCAACTTCAATTTCTCCTCAGTGTCCCTTTAAGGAGAAAGCCTTAAATGCCTCATTGTTGTTGACAGAAGGTTATCAGCAGAGGTGTCACGCTTTTTCTAGTCAGACCAGAAAAAAAAATCTTTGTGCACAATGGGATTTAAACCACCATCCTTCTGTTCCTGCCAACACATATGTAGTTCCCCTTGTCTAGGACGCTGGAGTGTGTTTGCAGAAAGGCGTCGAATCAGACGGATGCCTCCCAAATGCTCTCCAGTGTCTCCAGCATTTAAGATTCACAAACAATGGTGTACATTAACATCTTAACCACACATCAGTGACACAAGCAGCAACACCGCGCTAAAGGCTTTCGCCTCCCCGCGCACTTTAGGTCAGCAAAGTGCCTCCCTGAATTTTTCAGTTTGCATCTGTAATTCTCAAACAGCAATGACTTTCAAGAGTTGATAATGTGCACTCCCTGGCCACATGTTTATTTCAGTGATAGAGATTAATTTCAAAAGTCAGGTTAACTTTTTTCGCCTGACATTAGTTTTGTGTGAGGCCTTATTTGGCTACATTTTTCTGTTAAATAGATTACTAATATTCTTCACATGGACATTTTCAACAGCAGTTCAATAGAACTGCAGTTGATGTAAATGGTACTTGAGCAGTTTACCAACTACCATTGAGCTGTCAATGGCAGTTAAGTTCATGTAAAAACAAACAGTTACCATTTATCATAGCACTGGTTCTTGTTTGGGACAGACAATTCCCTATCTTTTGCTCATTATTTCACTGAACAGTTTAGAAATAGCAGGTTGAACCGAGAAGCTGTTTACCAAATTACTCTCATTTTTTTACTTATATCATCATTTATAGCCTTTGGCTAAATACCTCAGGGGTCTGCTTCAAAGCCAGGTAGTGGTGCTCTTGTGGTATCCATGGAAGTCCTAAGCTTTGGAGTAGAAAGGATGCGAGTTCCTGTCACATTCAAGAGATTTGGAATGACGGCAATGAATAGTGAACCATGCAGCATGGCCCAGTATAACCTCTGGGCTCTTTACTTTTGACAAAGGGTGTACATTACATTCTGTATGTGCTGCACTTCTGTGTCTGTACTAGACCTGCTGGCCTTGCTTGCACACTGTGAGAACTTTCATTCAACATAACAATGGCATTTTCAGTGAACAACTTTGCAGAAGGATGCTGATAACGTAAGTGATGCTTGACGCAATGAAGCGAGTAAGATGTGTGGCCAGAATGTGTGTTCTTGGCTCTCACTTTCAAGATTTAGTTTTGCAATTATCCATTGATTAGGCCACGCCATTCATAACAAGTGTGAACTCAGATTAAAAAAAAAATCATCAACAATTAACTGAAAACACTATTCCACAGTAAGTACAATGCATGCGCTGATTTTTAGGCAGTGCTTTCATCTTTGTACACTGGCAAATTTTGTTTTCTTGAAGGTTCATTTTTGGGTAGAAATTGGTTTTAACCAGAATTTTAGAAATCTGCTTGTGATGCAAGGATCATTGGAAAGCAGATTTTATACAGAAATGAAGATGTCGCCATGCATTGATCATAGATAGTTCTTCTGCATTAAGGGAGTGACCTGTACCATGAATCTGGCTGGAACTGCTTATCAGCCTCCATTGATTTTATCAGAAGTGCTCCTGTGTTGAAAGCCTTCATCTGTAGTCAGCCTAAAATGGCTTCCTGCACATACATGGTCTGTTCTGAAAGTAGTAGGACTCATTTTTTTAAACAAAATTTGTTCAAGAGAATAGTACAAACGATTACAATTTTTCAAGGCAGCACCCTTCCGCACCTACTCACTGCTGCTAATGAGTTTTACAGTTTTCGTACGCCTCCAGGAACGCCTGGACCGGAATGCTGTTTAGCTCCCTCGTCACGGCCTGTTGAACCACCTCTACCGATCCGTGATGTTTCCCTTCGAGCGTCGATTTTATTCTCGGGAATAGAAAAAAGTCTGGCAGGGCCAAGTCGAGGCTGTAGGGGGACTGAGACAGCGTTGCCGCCTTGTGCGGGACAAAAAATCGGGGTCCTCATTCAGATGACGAAGAAGATCCTACCGGTTGGCCTTTTCCTCCTCTGACAACACTCCCGGCACCAACTTCACGCACGCTTTCCTCATGGATAAGTTTTCTGTCACGATCCCAAAAACTTGGGTTTGAGGAATGCTCAAGTCATCAGCAATCGTTCTGGTAGATCACTGTTAAGTAAATGTTTCCCTCGCTACACATTTTCGTTGGTCTTGCTGGTCGAAGGGCGTCTGAAGCGGTCGTCTTCCTCCACTCTTTCCTTACCTTCTCGGAAAAGCTTGTGCCTATCAAAAACACCTGGTCTACCCATGGAAGTGTCACCGTAGGCCTCCTTAATCATGTTGTGAATCTCTTTGCCCGTTTTACTAAGATTTGCTCAAAATTTGATCGCGTATCGCTGATGCAGTAAACGCTCGACGATTCTGCGTGACGAGACGTTTCGACAGGGGTTCACAGTACAAGCGACCTCCTCTCTTCAACGGCCGAGAGCCGACTGCCGATTTTCCCCAGCATTCCCAATATCCCCCTGCAACGAACCTGCACGCGCAGACCACCTCTCGTCCGCCCGTTCGCCCAGGAAAAAAACCAGTCCTACTACTTTCAGAACAGACCATGTATGCTGCTTTTTAAATGTTTTTACAACTCCTTCCTACGACACCCAAACAAGTACGAAGATACTAAAGGAAATCAGTACTGAGGTTTATTACTAGCAGTACAACGCAGAAAAGTTTTTGCTATGTTACCATTTCCTTTGTAATAACATGTGCACAGGCACTCGGCAGCAAGGTATAACAGATACAAAATGCCCCTCTCTTGTCCCGTAATTCCCATAGTATAACTAGGATTGGACTTATCGGTTTTTATTTCAGAACCTAGTTTTCGTTTCTTTCTGGCGATTATTTTTCCCTCCAGATGAATTACTCATTTTTTTCTGATACATAACGTGGCATCTAAGTGCAGTAAAAAGTCAATTATATGTTTACCTCACCCTTTTTGCCAGCTTATGCATTTGATTTACAAAGTGACGCATAATTGGTCGTATTTAGAGCTGTGCTTGTTCAAGGATATGTAATTGCCATTACCGAGAGTAATAGAAACTAAATGAAACCGTCACACAGAACTTAAGAAAATTTGACTTACTAAAGGTGGGATGTCATATTACCATTGAAATGTCTCACTGGGCTGAGCAAGGGGATGACGGGGCATCTCATAATCTGCATGTTGGCTGCAGCGATGGAACTGTCACTTAATTCAGTCACAGTAACCAGAACAAGACACTTCTTCGTGACAGTTTTGCATGGTTTCATGCCAGTGTCCTTATATTTAGTGAAAGGACTTAACTGGAAGAAGTAACTGGCCTAATGGGGAATAGCCACTACTCTAGCATACAATGCTTGGCAAGGAGGGTCATAGAGCCTCTCAGTCTGCAGAGGTATGTAAGGCAGTGCAGCAATGCTTCAAAATACACGAGTGTAGAGCTTAATTAAAGGGTAACACCATTTAACCGGCTGGTGTACATGACTAATTTCCTCTTTTGATTGGGTAATTCCTACTTAATAGCAAGCTAGCTGTTGCATCCATGTCATAGATACTGACCCTTTTTAGTTTTTCATACCTCTTTCTTTTTTGTTGTTGTTATTGTTGTTGTTTAAACTGAAAAGTTCAACCACTAAGTATGATCTTCCAGACAGGTGGAGCTAATAAAGGCTCTGTAAAATGCCAAGTATTCAATACATTTCTGGAAGACACCATGGAAACAGCAATTTTTTGCTTTCAATGCACACAATTTCACAAATGAGCACTAGCATCAACCTGACGTTTTCTGACAAAGTGGATAGCACCCACATCATCATGACCTTTTCTTTACATGCTGCAACAACAGTGAAGAGCAAAAATAAGGCTGCTGAACAAGTTATAAAGATGTTTTGTCACAAATATTTGATTTGGATATCACTGTGATCGCAGGTGTTCATTTCCCGAACAAATTTTTATGTACCAAAGTCTCTCATAGTTTATAAGTATAAAGCACACTGTGGTGGGTGGAAGCAGATTGATTTTAGGATGCACTGAAATCTTAGTAAATAACCTTTTTGCATCTCATCATCAATAATATTTGACTGCTGCTGTCAGGATCAATTAAAGGTTTATGGTTTATGCGGGTTTAACATCCCAAAGCGACTCAGGCTATGAGGGACACCGTAGTAAAGGGCTCTGGAAATTTCGACCACCTGGTGTTCTTTAACGTGCACTGACATCACACAGTACATGGGCCTCTAGAATTTCGCCTCCATCGAAATTTGACCACCGCGGCTGGAATCGAACCCGTGTCTTTCAGGCCAACAGTTGAGTACCATAATCACCGAGCCACCGTGATGGCCAGGGTCAATTAAAGCCGTGACTTTGTGCTCAATAGCAAAGTGCACCAGCCACTGCTGTGAGAGGCGCTTCCTTGTTTAGGTGTAGCAAATTTTTTTACTCAGTGTCTTCTGCTTGATGTGACATTTGATTAGACCAATTGATGAGCAAACATCACACTTGCATCACACATCAACAAGACATTTTTAAAACATGACTGGTGCGCTTCACTCCCACTATTGATAAATTCTTCGCAAAACAGCTCTCTTTGTACTATTGCAAACCAAATGATTTGCTAGGTACAGCAACAAGCCTTGCAATTACTTGCAGCTTGCTATATGTCCCCTTAAATGTATTGCTGATTGTGATTGCCGGGTTACTGTGTCATTGCTTTTGCACAGGGATAGGACGGGTGACCTGAGGCGTATACTGCAGAGAGGGCTTGAAGTGATTCGTGGAATAGGAAACCATGGCATGGACCTTGCTTTAGTTACCCACTTGGCTAGGACGTTTGCCTGCAAGGTATGTTGATGCAAGCCAGCTTTCTGGAAACAAGCACGGTCATGGCTGTGCGTTTTAAAACATTCATTTTCTTATGCAATTAATGCACACTATGTTACATGAGGACATCATTAAGACTTTCTACTGAAGCTGTTAGTGAACACTGTAGTGAATATAAATATATTGCGATTAGATTGATGCTATTTACGCTAACATCAGTCTTGAGCAAAGTCTGAACAGGCAAGCTGCCTTCTGACATGTTTGTTAACTGTAGGTTATTCCGAGTAATTGTTGTGGAGAGAAACTTATACTTGCAATCAACTTAATTTTGACAAAAGTAGGGTGTGGTATTTCAGGGTAAGGACACTATAAAAGGTAATTTAAAATTATTTGGCTTCTAGCTAGGTAGCTAAATATTGTCTGATGCCACTTGCCAATGATAAATTTGTTCTGATACATAACATTAAAGGATAATGCAGTGATATGGAATTGCAGCTACTAGGCATGTTTAACCATTGGCTTAAACTAGGTGCCATATTCACTTCAGTGTCTCGAACACACTAATTGTTTATTGTGTGCAGTCATTATCCAAAGGTGCCGAGGGCCTTGAAGAGGAATCAAAAGCCCTGGAAGAGCATGCAGCACACTACTGGAAGCTTGTTCTATCCATGCTGGAGAGACCTATTAGCCCCAAGAGACCACTGACACCTACACGCCAACTGTTCTGTGGTTCAAGTAATGGCACATTGATGAGCCCAAAAGAGACAAGAGCTCTCAAAGATGAGGCCAGGATGTTTCGAGCTGTGCAAACTATGAATGCAGGCTGTCTGGATGAGGCAGCTGAGATACTGTTGGAGCTGACCAGTGCGCAGGCTGCCTTCTACACAGCCCAGGTGAGAATGAAGTGACTGCAAGTGCGTTCTTAATGGCAAAAGGGAATGGTTTCTGCCATATTACATGCACAGTTTAAGAAATTGAGTTGGATACGCTAACGTTTTTTGACGCTTATGTGTGGTTGCACTCAACTTACAAATTTTGACACAAAGTGCTTATGTCTAGGGACATTATAGCTCATAATTCAGGTACATAAGAAGTGCACCAAGATAGGTTTCTGTTCAAAAATTGCCGTACAAAGTCCTTGAAGAGTTTTTCAGCCATCAGCACAACAGTACTACAAAGTATTAGCTCTTACACAGTGACAAGAGGAACGAAATGGGTTTGACTAGACTTCTGTCATAGGCATGCACACAGTGGGGGCAGGGAGTGCACCCCCCCCCCCCCTCCTACTTCTTTTATCCTTCTATTGCTCCTATCAGAAAATGTAGAAAAAAACATAAAAGAAAGAGAGAGGGAGCCCAGACCAACAACGCTTTGCCAGACTTATCGCCAATTCAAGATAAATGAAAAAGAGGTAATGCTCGAAAGGAAAAAAAAAGCAATTGAAAGGGAAAATCAGAGCAGTAAAAAACAAAAGGCACATCACCGCCAATCATCTAAGAGGGGGTGCCAGGCCTGGCCCATACCTTTACTCTGTCGAACCTGTTCCATTATTGTTTATAGTACAGTGTTATGGCCATGCAGGTTTTTTGGCGATACCAGCGGCCGAGGATCTGTGATGTATTCTAAGAGCTATTTTCTTCCCGGGAGACTTTGAGGCAATCTTTTCAGGTTCTTTTTTGCAGTTAACAAAAAGACAGATGAGTCATGTATTTTCTACGGTTCACAGAGAATGGTAATTCCTTCAATAGCACGTTGTTACATTGATGCCTCAGCAGCGCAGAAACTGCCTTCCTCTGCCGACGTTACATATTAAAGTAAAAACTTCTGCTAAATAATAATTTGTATACTTTGCAATTCTGTCACTTCGAATAAATGTTTTGTAACCATTGCTCGTTTTTGGGTTGCGTCTTGACTTGAAGGGCACTGCGCTGAAACTTTGCTCCCCCTAATGGTCAACTCTGTGCATGCCTATGACTTTTGTCACTGTTGCGGCAGAAACAATGCAATTCTATGATTGAAACAGCGCAAGGCCGAAGGCCAAAGAAGAGAGCAGAGAAAGAAGGAAACGGACAACACAGCGCTGAACTAACAACTTACATTTATTTGGCACGCTGCACGTATAAATACATTTATGCACCAAAATAGAAAACAAAGCAAAGTGGTCATTCATGCACTCGGATTCTGCACGCCAACACAAGCTAAGATGTGCAATTCAGGAAGCGAAGTTCTTTTTGAGATAAAGATACTGATGGAGCGCTTACACATGTGTCACCATACTTCTTGATATTCGAAGCCTTGATTATTTCACGGCACAGCTTTTCTCTGTTCCTATCGACAAGTCTGCAAAAATTAAACTGTGGGGTGCAATCGCACTCACGGCAATGCATACTGAGGTTACGGGACTTTATTATCAACATTGTTGCGGTGCTGCCTGAGCCTATCATTTAAGCACTGTCCTGTCTGGCCAATATAAAACCTATTACAAGTGAGAGGAATGGAATACACAACATTTTTTTGACACTTCACGAATTTGCGCTCATGATTTTCCATTCCATTCCTCACTTGTAATAGGTTTTATATTGGTCAGACAGGACAGTGCTTAAATTTGGCTCAGGCAGCACCGCAACAATGTTGATAATAAAGAGTCCCATATGTTATGTTATCTTGCTGACTACGAGGCTCCTCACTAGTTGGAGTGCATCTTACTCCTTCATGCCCCTTTTTCTGTTTGTTACTCGAGCTAACATGTGCGCAATTTGGTTGGCCGTTGTTTTGAGGAGGGTGAGAGCATGTTGAATTCTTTGATTACATTGGAGCCACATCCTTAGAATCCATTTCGTTTTCTTGGGTATGAAGCCTCCATTAATTTTTACTTTTATGCGGAGCTTAGGGTTCATAGATACCGCTTGGTTTCCTTTCCCTTTTCCATATTTTCATGATGTCAGATTTGTCAGGTGAGCAGTGGACTCCTCTTTGATGCACGTATTATTCTATCAGAGTGGCTGCTGTTTGGAGCTGTTTCTCCTTTTCGTCAAGGGAGCTCTTGGTCGACCATAGCATGATATCATCCATGTAAAAAGCACGTCTTATACCTTGGATGTTTTGGAGTTTTCTGTTTAGGCCAGTCATGGCAGTATTGAACAGGGTGGGAAGATCACTACTCCCTGAAGGGTCCCCTTGTTTGGGGTATGGAAGGTTATGATTTCCAGCTTTGCCAGCTCCATCACGAAAGAGAAGGAAGTCGCCATCGCACTCGCTATCCAAGAAGGAAGAAAATCAAAGGAACCGTTGGCAGTCTTAACAGATTCCCAAACAGTATGCAGGAATTTCCAAAAAGAAAGGACTGGCAAGAACGCACAACACATCCTGATCAAACTCAAAGAAGAAGACTAAACAGAAAATTACCCAAAGGATAACTTGTCCACCGGGACATGAAGGAATTACAGGGAATCTACATGCAGATAGAGTGGCTCGAGGGTGAACAAACTGCTGGGCCCTCAACACATCCACGGTAGAGGACCTAACGCCCATGGATACCGACTACTGTACGATAATAAAACTAATATAGAGGGAATCGTACAATCTACCCACCACCCCACCGGAAACTAAAGACTAAAGAGGCCACCGATCTGCATATGCTAAAAAGACAGGCACCTTCGTAACTACACAAGATTCAGCCCATAGCTTTTAGGGACATATATGCTCATGTTGCGGGTCAGTGCCAACCCTATACCATATAACATGGAAGTGTACATCACACAACATAGAATCTCACATAACCAATCCAAAGAGATTTGTGGGAGGCACTGCTGGCCAGCTCAAACCTAGAGGACCAGATCCTCCTGGTCAGAACAGCCAACAGGCTTGTGGAAGCCAACGGAGCCCTGAAATAGTGGCCCCGACCACAGATAAGCCTCACATGAGGCCAGCTCAATAACTGATGATTCAATCAAGTTTATTCACTGACTCACTCAATTTCTGAAATAGTTTCAGAGAGCTTGTCTGAAAGTTTGTTGGTTATGCCAATATCACAGCAATCCTTAGTTCTAAATGTGGAAAAAAAAAAAAAAGGCATTCATGAAGATGTTTTTTGCTTAAAGGGAATGGATGCAATCTGCAGGGAGTGAGGCCGTTTGAACAGGGTGGATGAGCTATGATCCCAACTGATAGCTCTTTATGACCAAACTCTTAGTTCTTTAACAGCCTCTTCAATGGTGAAAGCGTGGTGCTCCAGAGCATTGTCCTGCTGCAAAATCCAGCCAGTTTGCACGTACTATGATCAGATATAAATGAAATTGTCCTCTTGACTAGGCCTTTTGGAACCTGCACATAATAGGCTCTCATTTGAATTAGCTTCTCTTGAACAGTTGAACTGAAAAATATTCAAGGCTTATCATGACAGACAAGTGCACAGTTTTTCCAGAAGTTTGCTTCTCTTTTAGCTTATTTAGCAGTATACTTGTTTTGTGCTTTCATTATTTGGTGCTTTCTTTTAGACTGGTAGTAATAAAATGAGCTTTCATTGCACATTAAAACTCCCCAGAAAGTTTTATTCAGGTGGCAGTTCACTCTTCCATTGGTTGCACACCATTGCAAAGTTTGTTTGGTTGTCACTGGGGGGCAGTAGCATCTGCAGTCTGTCTTGTTGTAACCTACTAATAGCTGAGACAGTTTTTCACAACAACATCGATCAAACCGATGGAAATCTGCATTGCATCTGCAAACTGATGTGTGGTTATACTTCAGTCCTCTTATTATTGCCTCAGCTGTATTGATGCGTCCTTAATTTGCAGTTCTGTGTCGGGCCACAGCAGCTGCTTTTTTATGGCGACAGAATAAAGGGACATCTGCGGAGATAAACAATTTTGGCACAAATCTTCCTGACCGCATAAAAAAAAATGTGAATGAGAGTGAAACTAGCCAACCTCTTCAAGAGAGTCATGTTTCAAGGCTGCTTCAATCCCTTCTTCAGGGGTGACTGCATGGAACGGCCTGCAGCAGCCACTTTTAACACCTGTGTGCTAAGATTTTCACACATGATAAAGAACGTGTTGTTGTCAGACGTCATTTGAAGACTGTCACTACTGTGTCTCATGGCCTATAGTGTGCTTATTTAGGATAGTGCAAAAATCCACATTTTATGTTGCCTAGTCTACATTTGTTTTTTCAGGGAAAGTTTTGAGATGTTGCATATGCAACATCTTAATATCCCTGAAGAGAAAAGTATACAACAGCTGTATCCTACCGGTACTCAGCTATGGGGCAGAAACGTGGAGGCTAACAAAGGGGGTTCAGCTTAAGTTAAGAACAACGCAGCGAGCTATGGAAAGGAAAATGATAGGTGTAATGTTAAGAGATCGGAAGAGGGCAGAGTGGGTGAGGGAACAAACGCGGGTTAATGACATGTTGAAACCAAGAGGAAGTGGGCTTGGGCAGGGCATGTAATGCGAAGGAGAGATAACCGCTGGTCCTTAAAGGTAACGGAGTGGATTCCAAGAGAAAGCAAACATAGCAGGGGACGGCAGAAAGTTAGGTGGGCGGATGAGATTAAGAAGTTTGCGGGGATACAGTGGCCGCAGCTGACAAAGGACAGGGTTAATTGGAGAGACATGGGAGAGGCCTTTGCCCTGCAGTGGGTGTACGCAGGATGATGATGATGATGATGATGATGATATGCTCAGTGTTCCCTTGTTACAGAACTGACATTTGGAAGTGTCAGCAGTGGAATGACCTTGGTGCAAATTGTTTATTCTAAATGCCTCTTGTTGATGGCATGCCCGAGCTTGTTTTGTTCTGCTGTGTGTGGGTGTGCATATGTGCATGCGTGCCGTACGTGCTCTGCCACGAACCACCGGTGGCAGCAGGCAGTACCTGAGTGGCGCATCGTTTAACTTAACCATTGCACCACTGCACCAGGACTGGCATGAGGACTCCCAGGGATCTGTGAACGTAAAGTAGAGAGTGACCAGTTCTGCGTATGTGGGTATTAACCCATTATTGCTGTCTGAGCTACTTCCATCCATGAACAATGGATCCTAACGCTGGAACTGAAGTGAAAAACCTAAGTGTTAGCGCACCTAATTTGCATTTAGCCTAACTACGCAAATCGACCATCAGTTTTTATCTTCCTGCCTTTGTTCGTATAGCAAAATAAGGGTTCGCCAAGATCACCTGCATGGCACTGATGTATCACTTCTGCATTCCATGCTCCTTGTTTAGCTTCCAGATGTGAGTTGTATGTATAACAACATATGTTTTATGGAATAGCTGTGAAGCCTGTGTGATATGTATTGTGCCAGAAATGCCAGAGAGTGTTCCAAACTCTGCTGCATTACATAGCATACCAGTGCAGCTATAAACAGGAGAACACGGAGTGTTGACTTGCCCCACCTTGATCACTCAGAGCCAATTGGTCACATCAATGAATTTAGTGCTAGTAACTTGGTGGTGTCATGTCATATGTTAGTGAGCTGAAAATGAGTATTGAAATGTATAATTCTTGTAGAAGCAAGATTTACATGCTTCTTGTAAGGAGGGGGGCAGTGCCAAATCACTGCTCACATGCACTGCCGTGAAATGGTAAGCTGGCAGCGCAGAACCAATGGTGAATGATTGCAGGCAGCAAAAAAAAGGAGCTGCAATTGAGCTTTCAAGCAGGGACTTATTGGGGTAATGCAGCAATGCTCAAATGTGCAACACGAAGTGAAGGCATGAGTAGAAGAAACTACAGACATGAAAACGAGCAGCCAATTGAAGGATGACCTCTTACCTGCAGGACGCCATGCAGTCTCTGCCAAGGCAGCCAACTGCAGCGGAAGACTTGGCTGGTGCAAATGAGCTTTTGGAGCTGCAGCTGCGCACACTGTCTCTGCACCAGGACGTGATGAGCCAGCTGCATCAGATGCAGGATATCAACCGCTCTGCCGTAAGGGAGCAGAGTGACAACCACCGTGCTGTCTTAGACCACATCAAGAAACAGAAGGCTACTATGGAACAACTTTCGGTTAGACTGTTTTTTTTTATTTCTTCTCATTCCTCGGAGTTTTAGATAAATGTGTGACAAGTGCTGCATCATGATGGCTGCATGAGAGTACTTAAGAGATGCTTTTTTAACTGGATGGTTCATTACACTCGACAATTCTTGGCGATTCTGCGTTGACTACCGTCGTCTAAATGCACTAACAAAGAAAGACATATACCCGTTACCTCGCATTGATGACGCAGTCGATTGCCTGTATTCGGCGTCATATTTCTCCTCTGTTGATTTGCGATCTGGTTATTGGCAAATTCCCCTGCATCCATCCAACCGTGAGAAGACAGCCTTCATAACCCCAGATGGTTTGTACGAATTTAATGTAATGCCATTTGGATTATGAAACGCCCCCACAACGTTCAAGCGATTCATGGACACGATCCTTCACGGCTTAAAATGGGAAATCTGCATGTGTTACCTGGATGATGTCATCATTACGCCATGTAGTGGCTGACTGAGGACTTGGAGGAAGAAGAGGAAGGCGCACGCAGACTGATCTGGGCTCTGAGCCGTTTCTGGCCAGCTGTGTTCCGTCCAGCCTTCACCTGTATAAAACATAAGTTGTTGTTGTTGCGACTGAGAGAAGGATGAAAAGGAAATTGCATGGGCCTGCCAACTGGCTCGGCACCGCTGCCACGTGCAGATAGAGGAGAGTTTAAAGATAAGAGGAAAGAGTGAAAGAATAGAAAATACGCGCGTCGCTGCAACAGCTGGAGCGGACGCTGGCTGAAAAAAACAGATAAACGTCTGTATAAAACCCATTTCATCCGCTACAGTATATATACTGGCTGACCTCAGTGTGGTGCCAGTTTTCCCAACTAGATTCGTACCAAAATTGTGAGCAACCATTTGTCGTACAGCGTTCCTGGTGGTGTCAAATGATTTCTCGTTGCATATAGCTTACATGTAGTAGTCAAGTTCAAGGCTAGCCCGTGGCAGAGATTTGAAGGGATGACATATGCACCTTCAATTGAATGCCTTCCCTAACTCTTTTCCTCTTCCCTTAAGGTGCAGTTGATGTGTCCACCAGGATGTGAGACAGTTACTGCTGCATTTCCTTTCCTAAAAAAAACAATTTTCTTATTTAAATTGTGATGCAACCGTTCCTCATACACCATTGCAGGTAATGTTAAACGATTTCTTGTTGCATATAACATTAGTCTCTTAGTCAGGTTGGAGGCTAGCTTGTGACAGGTATTCGAACCGAGTGATCGAGTGTTTCACTCAGACATTTGTGGATTCAGCGTAAGGTAACGTTCAAATGTCTTCCTTTCATTTCTCAGCATGCAAGCTGCGTCTAGGTCGAATGCTCACGATGACACTGTAATGCTTTCGTCTCTACAGCACTCTCTAAAGTGCCCTCTGAATTTTTTTTTTTACTGTTTGCCATGTGCAGCGCCATCTCAGCCAAAACGTGCAATGGAAACTCTCTGAAATATAATTATTTTGTTCTCTTTAGTTTGAATGAATAAAAATTAATAAATAAATTAAAGAAGTAATGTGTTAACGGAATGAGAACTCTTTGTGACCCCTTCTTGGGCCAAAATAGTTAACCTGTTTGAACCTCCCATGCTTTCTGATGTCTTGTCTCCACGGCAACCAAATGATGCAGACTTGCTAAGCCTAGCAGCTCTGTAAATCTAGAAGCAATCTAAAAATTTGGCGCATTTTATTGGTAAAATTTTGTAGTGCGGGCATATTCAGACAACTAAAAGCTTTCTGCATCTTTCGTTTGCCGTGAACATGAACCACAGTGTAGTGGCAATGACGAATTGGTGCTGAGGTGAGCGGCCTTTGTTTAGCCGGACACTGCCATGTTGCTGCAACACAAGGATGCTTGGGTTGCACGCTGTTTTGGATGAATAGCGTTCACTACTCACCCAAGACGCAAGGTGTGCCAAGATGTGTATTTCGATGCCCCAAACTTCTTGGGGTCCCGAAGGCTTGGGGCCCCCTATTCTAAAATTCTATGCAGAGGCATACTTCACCCTAAAGTCTTGCAGACCATGTGTATATCGCAAACTTTCACCATCATTTCACCTCTGTTTTTCTTTTAACCCAGAGACAATAACTTTCCTGACATATGATAAAAATATTCTTGTTCATCTTTCGCCGGCGATGCTGCTGCCATTAAATTTTAGTTAGGCTAAGCAGACTCAAGTGCTCTCAAGGAGCACAGTTTCCCCATTATCCCACCTCTTTTCCCAAAGGAGTGGTTGCCCCTACTTCCTGAAATCTTTCCACCTACACCAATGCTTCCATCGCTAAGTAGTCAATAATTGTGGCACTGTGCCATTGTTTGAAGGCCCAATTTCATTTGCTCTGTACTGCACAAGTTCTCAGGCCAGTGCACCTTTGACCTTTCTGACAGTGCACAGATTTCATTTGCAATGTCGACATTAATTTGCCATCTCTCCATCTCCAGTCCCAAAGCTTCATCTGTACTCACCAATTCCACTCTCAGAATCAGTGAGTAAGGTTGATCACTACAGCTACCTAGCTTAGTGGCGGGAAATGCTTTGCAACAGGGGGTACAATGCCACTGCATGCACGTTACAATTTTAGCACCACTGTCACTGCTCAAGTGTGTTTACCAATCCTAAAGAGTTGCTAAAGAGACAGTGAGTGCCCTTTACATTACTGCTTTGAGGAAGCAATATTAACTCAGCACCTGTCCTTAGGCAGTTTAAACAGCACTTGCTGCAAACAGATTGCTATTGAGTAAATGCCAGAGATGCAATGAATGATGGAGAGGCTGACAATGTTAACCTGATGCCTGAACTCCATGTTCCCTACATTGCCTTCTTGACCTCCCCAGTCTGCCCCACCCTGCCCTGTCTTGCTTTTCCGTGCCTTGTATTATATGTTGTCTAGTACTTCGAAACAATGGTTGAGTGGGCAGCATTCCAAACATTATGTGTTTTAATGTTGAATTGCGCAAGCTTGTTGAGCATACTTTGATAACTGAACTGAGCCGAAATTGCATCTGCAGAACCATGCGCTGACAAGGTTCACTTTGAATGATTGATAAACAAACAAACTTTACCCACTTTTTGTTGTTTGGCAAAAGGACAAGGACAACAGTGTTTTTTGCTAGAAGGAGAAGTATTCATTCCTTCAATGTGCTTAACAGAGACATAACAGCAATCTAAATCAAGTGTGGAAATTTTGTTGGTGCCTTTGTTTACAGACTGACTGTGTTGTTATTGCTTCTTTTGAGTGCTTTCTCTTCCAATGTGATGCCTTACAATTTGCGTTGCGTGCAGGCTAAGCACGTTGCTCAGCTATGTGCATATTTCATAGTTGATATTACAGTAGCTTATATATGGCTCCTCTTCGTGAGCATTAAGTGGCATGTGTGTTATAGCATCACAGGTCGAGACACAGTTGGTGCCGAATGTGCGGGGGAGCTAAGAAAAGTTAATTTTGTAACATTGTACTGCACAAATATTTCGCACACATAAGCTGGAGACATGATAGGAATGACTTATATCTGCATACATCAGCAAACACACTAGATGTGATGGAATTTCTAGTTCCTATGTCCCTCGCAGCAGTGCGACATTTGCCAGTAATAGTGGTGGCTACTGCAGGCGGTTTCCCACTAGAGTCAAGGTGCAATGAATCAAACTTCAGCATTCAGATAAGAGTGCGTCCAGCATAACACTGGCATGATGAAGAAGGTGCAGTGCTCTAAAGATGCATTGAACCATGTAGACATCCACAAGGAGTGCCTACTGTCCAGTCATGGACGAGGCATTTTAAAGCATGAAGACCATGCAGTTGGTGCTTCAATGTGCATTCATCATGGAGGTTATTCTTGTCATACCCAGTGGGACTAGAATTGGCAGTCGCCTAACAGCACATCCATGACTGCACATTGCTAGATGTAGCCACCAGAAGGGAGCATCTCCAGTTAGTTTACAGGTGATTCAGGCTGAAGAGGAGAGACATATATGAATGTTGTACTCAAGTGTCATAGAGTGAATTGCGATGGACAACAAACATATATGCTGTGGCAGAACATTTCTTATGCATTAGGGTTTTTCATGGCCATGAGCATGCACAGAAGTGCGCACATGGGGAGGAGAGACAGGAAAACGTCAGCTCATCTTGTGCGTCGCTGCACTCGCAGCGGCAGTCAGTCACTCATGGTAGGCAGCCATTGGTAATGGCAGCAGTCTCAGTAGCCATTCAAAGATGTGTGGGTGTGCTCCTCTTGCCGGAAGGCTAGGCAGCATTGAGTGAAACGTGCTTCTGCCAGGCTGGGTAGAGGAGCCTCTCTGATTACAAAAAAGTGCGAAAATAGGAAGCACTTTTGTAGCAGCATCAGAGGCAAGAAGCAGAAGGTAGCAGCATAAGTTCTCTCCCCGTGCAGCCCTTCATGCAGTGTGTCCCCAGTTAGCACATGGTTACACACACTTGTTACAACTATATGCTGGACACTCATGTACTCTGCGACCTCAGGAACACTTTCATGGTCACTTTAGTGAACCACGAGGACTATGGCGACAATAACACACTATTACCTTCTTCCACGTGATAGGCACGGTGCACATAAATATACCCTTTATTTTCCTAAAAAGGTTGCAGGTGCATATTACTTGTACATGAGCTTGCTCCAAATGCTCGCTAATGTATGTTTGGTCAGTTTAATTCTTGCAGATTGCAGTCCTTGCTCCCCAATATTTCCTTTTCTCTTCCGATTGTTTTTCTCACCTTATGCTCAGTATGTACACAATAACCTGTTTAAGAGCATTCAGCATGTTTGTGTGGTTTCTTCCCACAGAAAAGAATTGACGAGATAGCCTCAGAACCTTCCGCTGCTGCCACAGCTGCAACCCATCCACAGTACCAGCAGGAGAGCTCTGGGCATTTGAATGGATCTTCCAGCAGTGATGAAGGTGGCTACAATTCACACTCTAACAACCCCCATCCAGAGGCTGCAGCTGCTGACTCAATGGCCCCAAGGGTAGCAGCAGGCTCACCACCCGGTACTCTAGCCACACCATCGTCCCAACCAATATGGGGTCATTGTCATGGTCCTGAACATGCAAGTCATTACACGCCGAGGCCCAGTTGCCCATTTGCCTCAACCCCCTTTCGTGGTGAGCCCCCAGCTCCGCGTCCACATTTCCAGCCATTCCATTCAGCACAACCAGCTGCAGCAGGAGTGGCTACGCATGGACAGGTGAGGGCATCATGAAGTACTTTGATTTGGGCTAGTTGGTTCATATCTTGAAAGTAGTTCGGACGGCGCGAAAACAACAAAGACAAAGGAGACACGCCCGTCCTGTTGTGTTCGTGTCTCCTTTGTCTTTGTTGTTTTCGTGCCGTCCGAACTACTTTCAAGAGGGCATCATTTTGTCCCCTTTCTGCATGAAGCCTTCCTGGTCCATGCTTCATTAGGAAAGTGCCTTCGACCTTGCTGTTGGCAAGGGTGTCTGCAGAACTTTTTGCAGGGGGGGCTCCCAATGGCCGTGGACGGGGGAGGCAGTAGGTTAGCACCAGAAAGGCATCATTTGTAGCCTAAACTACCCACATGAAAGAAAAATTAGAAACAGCAAATTAGTGCTAGGCTTGAAGAACATACATTGTATTAAACTAAACAAGCAAAAACGCGAAAATTTACTATCACCTAAGCGTGCTGATCAGGCTGTGTGGTAGATTTTTGCTAGTGCATAAAAAATATCTGAAATTCCAAAAGAGGGGGGGGGGGGGGGGGGGGGGGGCCCGCTGAACCCCTTGTTCCCCCTCCAGATGCCCACAGGTGCTGACATTCTCTTTATCAATTAATTGAGAGATAATTTGAGTTGTGTACTGTGCATTGCAATGTCAACATGATAAACACAAAAATCCAGACAGGGGGACAAGATACATACAAAATAAATACAAGATAATTGGTAACTTGGACCAAAAGTGAGCAGCATTTTCAGGGAGGCATTTTTTTTTTTAGCCCATTCCATGTGCTGCATTGGTGCAAAAATCTTGAAAATTGTGTCATTGGTGGTTTCTCACTGGCTAGCAGCTGTTGCAGAAATTTCCGTTGAGAAACCTCAAAGCATGCATTTAGATGCTGTCTTCAACAGCAGGGCACTTAACTTCACTGCCCCACTGTTACTGCAGCAACACTGAACCGCTTAGTTCTCAAGCTTTACTGTAGATGTTTAGCGAGAAGGGCTTTATTGAGGCCTCACTCATTTGTTCATTTTCTCTACTTTTTTTCTTTTTTTTTGCATTCACAGCCCTGTCCTTCATTGCCATTTGGTGTCAGTCAGTCAGCTGTGCCTGATTCTACTGCCATTAATGGATACTCCCAATTCCCGAATGTGGATGCTGGTCAAACATCAGCCTTCAGCTACCTTCAGACACCATCTCAGCCACCTGTGATGCAGTATGGAGCACCACAGGCACCGGCTGTTTCTCTTGATGCTGCTGCTACAGGCACACCACAAAACCTGCAACATGTCCTCCAAACACCAGCAACCCTCATGGGCCCTTTACCGACTGGAGCAGGACCTGGCATGATGCAGGCTGTGCCTTCGTCGTATACTGTTCCTGGCTCTGTGGCTCCACCCCCAGCTGTCTCTTTCTCACCACCAAGTGTACCCCAGCCATGCAGAGTGCCTGCAGACATGCCTATGCCAGCCTCTGTTGTACCTGAGGATAAGGCTCCATTCTCTTCCATTTACACAACACCTGGTGCAGCACCACAGGCACCAGCCATTTCTGTCGCTGCTGCTGCTACAGGCACACCACAAAACCTGCAAAATGTCCTCCAAACACCAGCAACCCCCATGGGCCCTTTACCGGCTGAAGCAGGACCTGGCATGATGCAGGCTGTGCCTTCATCGTATACTGTTGCTGGCTCTGTGGCTCCAACCCCGGCTGTCTCTTGCTCACCACCAAGTGTACCCCAGCCATGCGGAGTGCCTGCAGACGTGCCTATGCCAGCCTCTGTTGTACCTGAGGATAAGGCTCCATTCTCTTCCATTTACGCAACACCTGGTGCAGCACCTAAGCTAGCACATGGAGCACCACAGGCACCAGCCATTTCTGTCGCTGCTGCTGCTACAGGCACACCACAAAACCTGCAACATGTCCTCCAAACACCAGCAACCCCCATGGGCCCTTTACCGGCTGAAGCAGGACCTGGCATGATGCAGGCTGTGCCTTCGTCGTATACTGTTCCTGGCTCTGTGGCTCCACCCCCAGCTGTCTCTTTCTCACCACCAAGTGTACCCCAGCCATGCAGAGTGCCTGCAGACGTGCCTATGCCAGCCTCTGTTATACCTGAGGATAAGGCTCCATTCTCTTCCATTTACGCAACACCTCGTGCAGCACCTAGGCCAGTACATGGAGCACCACAGGCACCAGCCATTTCTGTCACTGCTGTCACAACAGTCACGCCACCCAGTGCCTCATATGCCTTACCGATGTCAGCTACCTATGTGCATTCTTCACCAACTGTGCCAGGACCTGGAGTGATGCAGGCTGCACCATCATCATTTATTAATTCTGCTTCTGCGGTCGCACCCACTAGTGCCTCATGGTCAGCAGCAAGTGCACCTCAGTTCCGTGCATTGTTTGCAGACACAGTGCCTATGCCAGCCTCTGTTGCTACTGAAAAGGAGGTACCATTCGCTTCCATTAACAAAAGTATACCTGCATCAAGTCCAGTGTTGTCGGTGAGATTTTTAAAATTTTTTTATGTGATGTGTGGCACAAAACCGAACACAAGTATTGAATATGACTCATTTTCAAAAAAACTATGGGCACACCTAAGTAACCATTAAGAGTGGAATGCGATAGCATTAGATTTCGCATTTGTTGAAACTTCTACTGCAACTTCTCTGTGTGTTTGCGTTAATTTCTTTGCGATTCTGTTCCTTCAAACGCCATATTTTGACTGCTAGCTGCAGTAGCATATATCTGCTATGTTGTGACGGTGCCGACATTTGCATATATAATATTTTTCCTCTGATTTTTGCTTTTTATTCTCTATCCAAGTTGCTGTCTAGAAACTAGGTTGCTCACGAACTGGCGGGCAAGTTGTGACGATGTCACAAGGTCACGTGACCTATCTCGACCAATCAGTAATTTATTTGCCACCTGTCACAATGGCCAGGTAGCTGCCTGCCAAAGTGGGCAGGTTGTGGTGATGTCACTACTTCATGTGATCTCTCTCAACCAGTCAGGGTGGCTCATCAGGGCAGGGTGTGATGACGTCACAAGGTCATGTGACCTTTCTTGACTCATCAGCAAACTTTGTCTCGGATATTGGCAGAGTTTTGGTGATGACAGCTTTAATGCTATCGATTTAAGACGTGCGCAAAAATATGAGGATGGAAAGGCACTGTGTGTACGTCCTTTCTTGCCCTTCCATCCTTGTATTTTCATGCAGTTTTTCGAAAATGCACAATTTTCATCAACTAGCCCGTCAGAAAACTCTGCTACTTGCTAAAGGCTTATGACATCAATCAATGCTTTTTTCCTCGAGTGTAAATTATGAGAAAGTGCTGCTACGCTGCATATCTAATTTCTGCAGCTTCCTGAATGGTTGAGAGTGAATGGGAGAGTATGTGAGTGGTGAGTGGATGCGAGAGGTCAAAAAAGTACCGCGAAATATGCCCGTAAAGGATTTCTGAGTTTGAAGTAACGTTAATTCTCTGGCTAGAATAGTCATCATCATAAGCATGACATGACTAAGTGCAAGCCATTTTTAAGGATTGCTGCTTTGTAGCTTTTATCTGTCATTCTTTCATAGACTTGATTGTGTGTCTCTAGGATACAGACAGAGGAAAACACCTTGAGAATTTCAGTTTTAGTAATTTTTGTAGTTCGCAGCTTTTCATGAAATTATTGCTAAATATCGACAACTACACTACAAATTCAGGGGTCTCAGCGGAGGCCATGACTTTGGTTAAATAATTTATACAGTGCTCAAAAGTGCCAGCTAAGCTAGCTTTAAAGAACTCGCTTGTATTTTACAACAACACGTCTTAATTTCTTGACTGTGAAAAAAGCTGCCCAAGGGCAGCTTTTTTCTACGATTCCTCCATCTGTAGTGCTAGATGGGAAATAAACTTTGATTTGATTTGATTTGATTTGATTTTCTGCAATTACAGTCTGGGCCTGCAGAGCCACACAGTGTTGAACTCTACATGCAGCCCATGGTATCCTTGCCTCCAAGAGTAAGTGCCACATGACTTTGCGCACAGGGTGGATTAAAAGAATTTTAAGCTGCATAATCTTTCTATGATTCTGTTTCATGAAATGAAATAAAGTGGCATTTCTTGGGACACTTTTTTCTGGTACAGCATGAGAATGAAACAGAGAGAGCTAGGCTCTGGAGTATTCTAAATGTTTCATCCGTGTTTCGAACAAAAGTTCAACAAGAAGCTTCACAATGATACAATCTAGTTGGTTACCAGTCTTCAGAGAACTTCGAACATGCAAGAAAATGTGACAAAACAGGACTACGAAAAACTGGAACAGAAGTGCTGGTAATCACAGACAGCCATTAATGCAGTGCTTATTCTGACTTTGTCTCCTGTGGTGAACTTAGAGTGAAAAAGAAGGTATCTGCTTTGAAGTGAATTAAAAATCACATTACTAGCACATTGGGCAATATAGATAGTGATGCATTCTTTGAAAGCATGACTGCATGAAATACAGGAAGTTCCAAAAGAGATCCATACGAGTGTTGCTCAAGGGATGCAAAGAATATGTAGGATCAAACACAGTATTTACCGTGAATGACAGTCAAATTACCTATCTACTAAGAAAATGCGCCATTGTGGTATACGAGCCTGTTTGCAGTGAAGTACAATTATTGCATTAAGCATTGTTGACCGAGACAAGAGAAAAGGAAAATGAAAAACAGGGCAAATGCTTTCTGAGTTTCATACTGTACCTTATAACCATACAAATTATTGGATGTTTATGTAAACAGAGCATCATATCTGATTGTTGGCTAAAAAAAAAGTGTCTCATTTTTTCTGGCTGTCATAGGACGGGGTACAACAGACAGGTCAGGAGGAGGAAGTTTTGCTCTGCCAGCAAGCCAGGTTGTTCAATGGGAAAGACAGTCAATGGAAGGAGAGTGGCTTACATGACATCAAGCTCATCCACAACCGACTGACCCAACAAACTAGGCTGGTGATACGCCAGCAGCCTGTGAGTTTCATGCAGCTCTCTAATGGACTGCTCGCTTTTTTTCAGAGCAAGCCTTTTTATTTAAAAGGAACAGTTTTTGACCTTTTCCAGTCATGAGTTGTGCTCTACCCTACACCAGAGAATTGTTGTTTCATCCTTAAATCAGACAGTGTCCATTATGTTGTTTTATGCATATTTGGCCTCCAGAATCCCAGCTCTGCTATTTTTGCTGAGCATATACATTTGCACTCAACGGTTATGAAACAGTTCCATACCTTACTTTCGACCATCATCAAAGACACCAGACTGAGGTTGCACTTCATACCTTGTACAAGGCTGCCCTCAATGTTCCCATGCACAAGTCCAGTGAGCACTAATACTCCAAAAGGCTCTTTTTGCCTCTAGGAGACATCCTACAACACCATCCAAATCAGCAACAAACAAGGACACTGAATCCTTCAACAAGTTGCTCCCAATCACGTTGAACCCATCATTACCTTCTTTCCCACTTCTGTATGACCTCAGCACCACGCCTATCCCAAACCATGCTGAGCTGATACCAATCCAGGTAGATGCACTGCTTGCACTACCCACCAAACTCATCTCTTTTGTTAGCCCATCTGTCTACACAGATGCTTCACGAGCGCAGGTTGGAGCTGCTGTTTACTTCGTTGTGTGTAATGGCCAGATCATGGCTTATACCCGGAGTCCTTGCGCTGATCTCCCCCTGCCGCTACCCTTGAGGCTCTCTCATTAATCACAAGTAAACAAGACATTACAGAATCTCTTCATACTCTTTCTGTTCCTAACAAATCTCGTGCCACCCATTAGTAGCTACACATTCTTTGGCTCATTCGCTTAAATACACTCCTCACCTCTGCTTGTTCTTACCTCTACCATCTGTGTTCCTCCTCTGCATGCCCCAATTGCCCAAATCCTCCACTAACCTGGAACATTCCATTTTCTCCTGCTCCATTGCCATTCAATCCCCCCCCCCCCCAATATACATACCTCACTTCCTCGATGTGGCTAGTATGTTAAGGTACAGACCAGCTGGCAGACCATTTGGCTTTGGTGACATTTGCGCAGAATATCCTCAATGCTTGCTGCTTAATGCTCTGTAGCAAGAAATATCTTTCTCTCTGTCCCTCCTGCAAGAATGTAATTCTGAGACAGTCAGATATTCATTTTCATGCCCTCTGTGAACATTTACAAGGTTAGATTAATCTGGCCTTCTTTAACAGCCGAACATCTTCATCACAAAATCCTGCTGTAATGAAGGTTTTTGAAATAGTGGTTTGGAAGTTTTCTTAACACGTGAGCCTAATAGAAGACTGAAACATCTAGAAAGGCAATTGTTTCACTCTGTATTCATCTCATCTCATCAGAAAAAAAAAGTGATTTGTTAAAATCTTGGTGTTGATATGAAATAGCCAGTTTCTTTTTCTAAGGAATACAAGCATTCTCTAGCTTGTAGTCGGCTTTCCCAGAAAAGGAAATACTTTAAAAAGGTGGCACCCGGTCTCTGCGATCAAACCAGAATAGTATGTACAATGCCAATGAGAATTGTCATGGTTGATGGTGACACAGGGAACATCGTGTTCTCAAATTATCTTTGGCTGGCTTTTCCTTAATGACAACAGCATCATAGCATGACACACCATATTATCCTGTTGCTACTAGATGGCTGCCTATACCATGTGTACACTGTGCTGCATCCCATCTCACAACAGAGTGGCCCTTCTCACCAAAAAACACCTTAGTGTTCTAAGTGAGGTGCTGAAGCTATAAAATACCCTTTAATGTGTCTGTCCCTTTTTTGTGATAAGGAAAAGTTTGGGCATCATTGTGGGTTTCAGCTGTAGCATCATCCCTGGAGGGCTTTTTCGGAGTATATTTTTTGGGAGTCTTGCTTTTTGCTTTCTGTTGCCAGACAGAAGCACAAAGTAAACCAGTTAGCTCTAGTGCTATGGCCAATTGTGATGTTCCTGGCACTTGTTTTTCATGAAATCTACTTGCGTAAGTTGTGTGCTAGTGTAAGTAACTTTCATGAGGTGAACAGTTTTGTTTTTCTGTCAACTGGCATCGTGAGTCCGTTTGGTGACTCCACTGGAGCTAAATGTAGATGAAAGAGATGGTATTCTGCTGAAAGACATGTAGTAAACATGCTGGCCTCCTCTCGCGAGGATGTTTTGAGTATCCCATACAGAGTCAAATTATCATTGAACAGATTCAGGGTCTTATGACAAGTAAATGTTTCATTAATGGTAGTACACAGCAGTGGGTGTTTTTCCAATGTCTCAAATTCAAAAAATAATTCGTGGTCACTATGAACACAAAGGAGTTAAAACTTGATGGCTGCAAAGGGTTAGAAAATACTGCAAAGGCCCATTTCCGTGTGCTGGGCATGAAACAGGCAGGTGATAGGCTGATACTAAAACTTGTTTGGCAGTTTTTTTTCCATAGGTTGTTATACTAAACTGCTTTCAAATGTGTATTTCATTCTTTGACTGCTTGCTCAATGGCACTGTTTTGACAGTCGTTACTGTTGTAGTAATCAAATGTGTGCATGGTGCACACTTGAGTCACAGACAGATGGCATGCAGATCCTGAATGGCAGTTTACCAGTATCCCTCAAGAGGGGAGTATATAACAGCTACATTTTACCAGTACTTACCTATGAGGTATAAACATAAAAACTGACGAAAAAGGTTGAACTTATATTGAGGACGACCTGAGAATGATAGGTGTAACGTTAAGGAATGGGAAGGCACCGGAGTGGTTCAGGGAACAGACGCGAGTTAATGACACTGTAATCGAAATGAAGAAGAAATTGGCATGTCCATGGCATATAATGAGAAGGCAAGATAACTGACAGTCGTTAAGAGTAACAGACTGAATTCCAAGAGAAGGCAAGCGTAGCAAGGGGGCAGTAGAAAGTTAGATAGATGGATGAGATTAGGAAGTTTGCAGGAATAAGGTGGCCACAGCTGGCACCGAACAGGTTTAATTGGAGAGATATGAAGAGGCCTTTGTTCTGCTCTGGGCATAGTTAAGCTGATGATGATGATCGTGATGAGAGCTTGAGATGAACGGACATACCAGGACCTAGCTGGTGGAAGGAAAACCTTGTGTGCCTTTTTGCATTTGATGCCAGCTAGTAAGTTTCTCGACGCAGTGAAAGTGTAACTGTTTGGAATATGCTCATGACTCGATCACTGGAGCTCAGCGTGTAATAAAAGTGCCTGACTGCAGCTAGGACAAGCCTGTCTTATGTAGCACCTTTCATTGAAATCCCTTACGTGACTTCTGCACCTTGCGTTATAGCATAAATGTAAATTGTTTTGCTGAGCCACTTTCTTGTCTCAAGCAGGATTGCAACATGCTACTCTCCCCTGAGCTTCAATTCAACAAGAGAGATGGCTGCACTGTTGAATGGTCAGCAACAAGCTCAGACGACATTGCAAGTTCGTACCTGCTTGCCCTACGTTTGAAGAGCAATGAAGCAGCGGAAGAATTTCTGGATGCAGTGGCACAACTGAGGTCCAGGTTATCTAACCCAGCACTGTCTCCCGTAAGCAACGTGCTCTGCTACTATCGGCTCCCTGTAATTCTTTTGACAGTTCCATGCCAAAGGGCGTACCATGTATTCATGACAGCATCTCTACACTGGGAGTTAAACTAGCAAGGGGATCAAGCATGTGGGCTAAAATATGGGTCTTCTAATTTGTTCTGCAATCTTTGCCACATTCATAGCACTGCGTCCTTCATAAAAGCTGTGCCAAGGATTTTTGGCCAACCATTTTTCTTCACACTGTCCAAGACTGCACAATTCGAGGAAAATTTTTTTATGACGACGTAACTTGGCAACTTACTTACTAATAAGACAACACCGATGGGCATCCTTCAGTTTGCTTACATTGTCAATCAGCTAGGCTTGTTTAATTGCATTCAAGGGGATTAAACATGCTTCACGCACAATCTTTAACGTTTCCCTCTTAAACCTCCCGTTTCTCAAATAAGAAATCTGGAACAAGTTGGGACTAGCCATGAACGTTTCATGAATATGTCGCTTGCAGAGACTGCACGCACACAAAATCCACATGGGCATGCGTGCATGCACATACACACAGTTTCTGTGTACAAAACATGTTTGCTGTAAGAATAGAACTTTTTGACGGGAGAAAGTAAAACATAAGAGTGGCTTAGTGTTGCTTTCCTGTCTGTAAACCACTAGGTCCTCAACAAAGACATCAGTTTCCTGCATCTGCAGTACACCTGCATGTACTTTTCAGGTGAACGCAAGAACTGGCCACAATTCAAGTGAAACGAGGCTGGCTACTAGCAGCTCTTCTCGCAGACACCACTCTGGCCGCTCTAATCCAAAGGTGGTGCGATCACTGTTTCACAGAGATTTACCAGCAAAGGGTGTCATTAGTGGCGGTAAGTCCCAGAAGCCTTGAGCACCATTTACCTGCTGCACTGGCTCTCTGATAATTGCAACATATAAACCCAATCAGGCATATGATACAACTGTCACTTTCACAATGTTCCTACTTGGTACTTCACACTGCATAGCTGCTGTGTAATCTAGAACAATGCTCTGTCATCAGCCGTGTAGAGAAAATTTAGTTGCAGTGGTGATATGAAGATGGCAAAGTTCAGGCTGAGAAACTGTGGTTCGCTGAGCACACTTGTGCTAGTGATATGCAGGTAGAAGCATATGCCAATGTGAAACAGTGTTGATGCTTTTGATGGCTGTTCATTTTCCCAATGCCAGGCAGCAAGCTATTACAGCTTTCTATGACCAGATGCAGATCTGAAGCTGAGCAGGATAGTAAGTAGACTACTGTGACTGTGAGTGGGCTTTCTTTGCAGCAAAAAAAAAAATGACAGATCCACAAAAAGTGCATTTGTTATCATGACAGGCCTACATTGCCTTATAGTTAGGACTGAACTTTCAGTGTTTATTTTAGAACACAACTTTTGGTTTCTTTTAGTGAATATTATTTTCTGCATACAAACTTTCATTCGGGGGGGGGGGGGGGGTGGGGGATATATTAGTCCCTGTGCGGACAAAAGTGACAGTAGGCCTCGGTCTTTTTTTTTTTTTTACAACAAGCACCTTATGTTCCCACAGATGGTTACATTAAGAGCTATATTTGCAGAAGGAAGTCATACAGTTGTAACAAATACTAAAATGTCCAATGTAATTGATAGATTCAGTCCTAAAAACTTGATTGTCATATTCTGGTAGCACTCTGCTTTAAATGAGAGGACCACGCATCATATAGCCCGTGTCCTGATGCAGCGATGGAACTGCTGCTTAACTGTAGCGGTAGCCAGGACATGACACTTTCATGCCGTTTTTGCATGGTTTCGTGTTGACGGTTGCTTGGCACAGCTCCAAAGGTTGCCAGTATCCTTACATGAAGTGGAGAAACCTACTTAATCATGTGACGGCCTAAGCCAGTGATAAAGCTGAGTAGACGGTGCTACGCTAGCCAGCAGTGCTTAGCTGTAGGTGAAGCCTCCCAGTCAGCAACAGCGTGGCCTAGTTCACGGATCAGTGCCTCATATCTCACAACTGCGGCGCTGTATTCCAAAGATATCGTCTCACCGCATTTCTGGCTCCAGTTTCCTGGTTCCAGTTTTCATCTGTGGCATACTGTAGCTGGTACCGAATATTTGTAACATGCATGCCAGAAATACTCTCCTTTTCTGATTAAAACTGATTTTCAAAAAAGAATCTGATGCACTTTGGTTTAAACCGAAAAGTCCAGCCCCTACTTGGGTGCCCGAGAGGTACAGAGAAAGTCTGAAAATCACTTTGCTGGCAGAGTAAACAATTCAGCACAACGAAGCAAATGATGAGATGATCTATCATTAATACCACAGAATTTTTGCTCCTCTCTATGACCTTGCTGATTAGGCTATATCAGCGTTTTTGATGACATGAATGTTATGTTTATGCTACATTGTGTGGAGGAAAATGAAGTTATTTGCAAAGGTTCCCACCCTATTTAGTGCATCACAGGTTCCATTCCGTGAAGGCTAGCACCATATTTGGAAGTTCCTCTGCTCTCACAATTGTGTTGTACCTTATTACACTGCCACTAAATAAGCGGCTGGTAATAAATTTGACCTTAGTTTGTGTACTGCAGTGAGCCATGTTGAAGCGCTTTCCTTCATAGCTAGTGCAAAAAGGAAACTTGTAATGCTGTAGTATCATTATAATGTTGGGACACCTCGGTGGCTCAGTGGTTACAGCGCTCGGCTGCTGGCCCGAAAGACGCGGGTTCGATCCCGGTTGCGGCGGCCGAATTTCGATGGAGGCAAAATTCTAGAGGCCCGTGTACTGTGTGATGTCAGTGCATGTTAAAGAACCCCAGGTGATCGAAATTTCCGGGGCCCTTCACTACGGCGTCCCTCACAGCCCGAGTCACTTCGGGACGTTAAACCCCACTAAACCAAACCATTCTAGTGTTAGTAGGATTTTATTTTGTGCACACTAAGATCTTAGTGATCTCTCTTACGTTTTCATGAAAAGGAACTTACCATGTCTTCGTATCCACTCCACCTTGCTTTTTTGTCTCGGCATCCAAAATACACCAAACACATCCCTAGTCCATGGTTGAAACAACTTCCAGCCTTTTGTGATGAATGAGCTCAGCTGTGATAAAATATTCACGAAAACAAGCATCAGTATTTGAGTAACGCAGTGCGGGTTTTTACCACGGGCGTCAAAAGATTGCAGGATACCAGTCTTGCAAAAGGTGCAAATTGTTGCACGCTGTTCTCAAACATCATGGAATCGACATGTATAATACATAAGCCACACATACATCACTGCCAGGCTTTTTACTCAGGGCGCATGGATTTTTTTGTATGGATTCTTTGTAAATGCCGCATCGTGCAACTTTTGATGCTGATCATACATTTCCCAAATTAAGTGAAAGGGCAACTGCAGCACTTTTTTTAGAATTTCGCGATATTCAAGGATTCAAATCTATATAGGCTGTAGGTAAAGCATGCCAAGTGTTTTTGCACTAGCATTTGAAATAGTGACATAATCGACTGTTCAATCTTGCGCTTCTGCTCAATGCACTGGAGGTGTGCAAGAAAGTTCAGCGTGACGTCACGTAAGGTATGATTTCAAATTACAGCTGTCGTCAGCCACACCCTGCCCTGACTCGTTAGACGCTGCCAAACAACTCCCGGCAGGGCTTGCCTTCGGTTCCGTTGATTTTTTCCTTCAAAGCAGGCGTTTGCGCGTTGGAAATGTATACCGATACCTTTGATGACGCCATCATGGGCCTCCCATTTGGCGTTGTGCGCTGCGGAGAAGCTTGCAAAGCGTCCAGATTTTAATCGGCGACTACTTCACTATTTCAAGCGCTAGCCCAAAAAGACTTCGCATGCTTTACTTGAAAGTTTCATACATTCGACCCTCTTAAGCTCGTTGATTTCTAAAACCTATGCAGTTTCCCTTTAAACCTCATGCAGTTACAGTTAAAAGTCAATGCTGTGTCTCTGTCTCCTTCATCTTTCCACTGTATATATAGTTTGCAGTGTGGCTGTCCAGCTTGCTCAACCTTCTATTGTTGAGATGCTACACACCACGCATGTCGTAAAAATTCGTCCTTATGGCTGCTGTGTACTCAGCCTCGTACAAGTTAAGGGTGGGAGAGGCAAGTGGATGAGGAATGACAAAGAAAGCAAGCTTTGATTGCATTAGAAAGATGGGATGCGCACATGGAACAACCATAAGAAAGAAGACGGGACGGGCGCTTGTGCGCCCGTCCCGTCTTCTTTCTTGTGGTTGTTCCATGTGCGCATCCCATCTTTCTAATGCAATATGAACCAACTTGCCCAACAACGCATCCTGCTGAAGTTTTGATTGCACCTTCAAGTTTGTCTTCATGGAGCAGCCTCATATTCATTTCATAGGTTCTTCGCTGCACAAACCATTAGTTTTTTGCCCGCTATTTTGACACATATATGAATCAGCATGGCTGGATTATAATTATCAACATCATCATGATCCATATTTTTCCTGGCCTGCAGTCATGTAGGAAGGCTAAAATTAAAAAGTTCCTTCTTTTATGTGAGGGAGCTTCCTCCTCTCCCATGCCTCTCAGTGGCTCGTGCACACACTGGCCGACACAATGTCCTTTAGCAACTATGACACCATTTCTATTTCCCCCGTAAAGTTGTCCTAAGAATGAAACTTGACTCCCACCATGCTTTTCGCAATGCATCTGGGATACATCTGGCTTCTCCTGTCTTTTCGTTCCTCCAATGTCTGCCATGTCTGCCATGCAAGCATGTAAAATTTCGCAGATTGGGCATCAGAAAAGGTTAAAGATGAGAAGGTATTCTCATGTATTTGGTTCTGTGCATATAATCTTGCAACACAGAAGTGCTATGTCAACTTGCAATTTGACGATGGCCTAGCTATCTTGATTTCTGCTTAACAAAATCAATGCAAATAGCGGCTGCAGAGAACCAACGCCAACACTTGCACAACTAACACTTGCAGCACCAAGCACCATAACCATAATTAGTTTGCTGAAAGTATACAAGTTTTTGGAATATTAAATTTCTACACGGACCAATAAAATTTGTGCAATTTTGGTTCCACCATGTCCCAGATATTGCTGTATGTGAGAAGAGTTTGTACACTGACGCATCTGTGCACATTTGCAAGGCTGAAGTGGCGCTGATTCCTTTAGGGTACCCCTCTGTACCACTTCCAAATGTTCCGTTCTGTCTTTCTGGTGTTATCTTTAATGCTAACGTTGTTGGTCTTGCTTGTTTTATAAATGTGCAGCAGATGGCTTGCAGAGAAATGGTAGGCTGGGGAAAGAGCACCGGGATGAGGACGACGACATGAGTGATGGCAGCAGCGTATACTATGATTGCGAGGAAGAAAATGGAAGTATGGGAGCAAGTGGAAATGCTTATCAGGTGAGCCAACATGTCCTATAAATAAGTGTATCTGATCAGATCGAAGGTACTGTATGTTCCCAAGTGCTGTGGCTTTGGACAAATGCTCAGGGGGCAGATGCTCACTGTGAGCATTTTTGTAATACATATCTTCGTAATGTGACATGAAATTGCTGCTCACTAAGCATTGCATGGGTTGTCATGTCACTAACCTATCATACAAATGCGAGATCTTTGGTTGTGAAAATGTTTTGCATTCAGATATTCGCATTTTCTTTAATGATAAATGCTCTAGCATAGAGTGAAGTATTCATGTTGCAGTTAAGCATAGTACCTTCATGGCAACGAACATATTTTAGTTACATTCATTTGTTCAAATAATGCATTGAAAGTCTGGTATTATGTATTGCCTTAAGCCAGCAGCTTAAGAGGTACAGAGGAATGCTTACTTAGAGATTACCTAAAGTTGTAGTTTGCAAGTTTTCTCACTGTAAACTCGAGTGTGCATCACATAAATATTTTGCAGACTGAAAATATTTGATTAGAACTTAACGCAGTTTTCTTCCATGTTTGCTGTATGTGTGCACAGTTTATGAAAAAAGATTGTCGTTCTATTTTTTTCTCAAGGTTTCCCTGCTTTTTTGAGTAAAGGAAAGAGCTAGTTGTACCCTATCTTGATCAAAAATTTTACGCCCTGAAAGAAAAAGTATTAACCAGCTGGATGCCATGTGACTTTGTGTGATAACAAATAATTATATAATGTGTTTTGTGTTTCTGCTTTTTAAAACTGTCTGCGTAGATAAGGTATGTGACATTGAATACAGTCGTTTTGGCCTAGATTTGCACTAGTAACACCGGATATTTATTCCTTGCTGCTTTCTTTCTTGTTCACTCTGTCACGCACATAATGTGGGGTGTTAGGCAAAGAATGTCAAATCCTCCGCATGAATATCTGTCAAACTTTCCTGAAGACTCGTATGCCAGCAAACGATTTACTGGCAGGATGCCCACCAGTGGAGCTGCATGGATACTGTCGTATTGCAAGCCTGCCTCCTTTTTACTAGCTACATTTCGCTACCTTGAGTGAAACCAAAGCACAACATTGAATAGTGCTGTTATTTACCTTGAATTTGAACATTAAAACAGGGTGTTAGGATAAGGATTTTATGGAGAATGCACATACTGTATGGACTGAAGAAGTTTGCAGTCAGTATTTCTTTTATAGGTGGTTGGGGCAGTTTTTTGATGGTACATGCGTGAAAAGAACACTGCAAGGGAGGACCCTACGGCCTCCCCATGACTCCATGCCTGGAATTAAATTTATCATTTCCTACTTCTTGGAAGATATGGCGGCAGAAAATTTTCTTTTGGTGTTAAGATGATGCAAAACTTGTGTCATTTTTGTACTTACGTTCATTAGGATTGTGTCTGTGTCGGTTACAATCAGTACTTACATTGGATGACAGTTTTCTTGACAGTTTTCTTAAAATCTTCAAATATTGGCTGTTTTCTTCTTTAGTCGAAGAACGTGGTGGTGAATGGCGCTGGTGAAGAAGCCATGGATAACCCTGCGCAGAGTCATTCAGAATGAGGAGGACAAGAGGAAATTCAGACTGCTGACCTTTATTTTAATTCATGATATTTTTTATTTCCATTTTTAATGTCAGTTTTACAGATGCGAGACATTAGTTGGACATCAGAAACAATCCTAACATTAATGTTAATGTAATCAGCATTGGTGCCCCAGATAAAAGGAACGATTTGAAGGGACAGAAATGCAATTTGAAGCGATTGAAATCTGGGTGCAATACTTGATTTTCATGTTGTTTCAAGAGCACTCACTATAAAGCTTTCTGTGCTCAAGGGTGTCATTGAAACATTTTTGCGAGGCAGAATAAAAGCCAACTGTGTCGTGTTTGTGTGTTTGTACGGAGTACATTTGTGGCAAGTCCCTGTTTTCTTGGAGAAACAGAGTTTGAAGAAGAAAATAAAGAAAACTTTCCGTATGACACTGCTTTTCTAGTTTATATCCAGTATTCGATTCAACTGCTTCAGCTAATGCAATTCACTGCTTTGCCCTTTGCCCTTTGAAGACTTGCATGTTATATTATCACAAAGATGTAACATTTGACCACAAAACAATGGTCTACACAAAAAGTTAAAAAGGAGCTGGCTCTGTAGCCTTCCCGAGCAGTCTTCCATGTTCGCTTCAGTGCTGGCTACCAAGGAGAATGTAATGTACTGTGCCTTAATTTCCATCGTTGCTCCATGTCGGGGAATGATGGTATGTTGTGGCCCTTGTTAAATGTCTGAAGAACTGCAAAATTACTTAAGATGTTCTTGGGTCATCTTAAACAGCTGACTATTTTATGCCCAATCAGAACGAACTGATGGCATTTGTAAATGAGACCACTTTAACATGCCGCATAAATGACCTGAATAAATCTTTCGAAGTGAGCTTTCAACAGTAATGTAATGTTTAGAATAAGACACAATACATGCTTTTTGCTAGAATAATATTTGCAAGTACGTACGAGTTGAGTAGAATGAGAACAATATATATAAAAGATTACAAAGGTTGCTTTTTATCAAAAAAGTGATGAGCAGCTGTTCATGCATATGGTTTTTTCAGTTGTTTTTCACGTTTGTACAACTTTTCGATTATCCTAGCTGAATTACCTACTTGGCAATGCTAGCTCAACGGCCTAATTCTTGCTGTTCAGAAGACACTAGACGGCAAGAAACAAACTTCAAAGAAGGCCATGCATTCATTCAATGGTGTGCGCTTTGCATGTATTCTTTGATTTTTATTTCACTCTTGATCAAATCTAGATAATGCATGTTCCGTATCATTAATTTATTGCAGCAGTATATTTTATGCAGGTTTAGCTGCCTTCATGCAGTTGGCAGTGAATTTGATTTGATGCGCGTTGTACACTCTGTAACTAATGCTGGGACTGAAAAAGAGGGAATTCATGCATTCACTCTGCTGAAATAGTATTTCTGAGGTGCAACCTGTATAATTTAAATGCAAGTAACGAGTGGAACTTTTATTAGTTAAATGCAGCGAACTCCTCCTTTTTGCTGTGTCTACCAGTGTTATTGCGGCAATTAAGAATATTTCAGCTATACCAGGTCTTTTAGCAAATAGCGTACTTGAACTAATAAAAAATATTCCCGAAATTGCATCCAGAAGCTTCAAGTGGCATATTGCCACCAATATACGTTAAGCATAAAATTATTAATTACCATGTGAAGCCTACTCCACAACTGCAGATTTTCTTGTGCAGTGAATTAGGTCTTTCCAGTGGCTGCTGTAGGCGATTATAATGCCTGTGCCTCACTGTTCGTGCACAGAGCTCAAACATAAACTGCCAATCTTAAATTCTTCAGATCTGTGGCTCAAATGAATAGGCTAGCTGACGCTTTGTGTTCTGTAATGAACTTTTTTAAGTGTCTTCACATTCACAGATTTCAATACTTTGAATGCATTATTCCCTAAACATAGGTGCATTAATCGGGGGGTTGTGCAAATGTTCTTGACTGCTACATCTGCCCAGAGTATTGGTTGGCAGTGATGCCAGTTTTTTTTTTTCATTTGCATTTAAAAACTTGATTGCCCATGATCGCATTTCCTGAATGCAGGGGTAAATAGTGATGGCCCATAGACTTTCAAGGTAAGGTCTCTGCACCCACAAATCATCACCTGAAAAATTAAATAATAATCATATGTTAATTTTTGCGGTGGCATACACGGTTTTCTTGCTGGAGTTCCAAAAGTTGCCTTGTGCAATTAATAAATGACACAAACAATTGATTTGGATATGATTTTTTCATTATGACCTTGTGTAAAGTACACTAAAGCTTTTGTTAACAGGCGTAACCTGATCTCAAGGGTACCATAAAATCCAGTTTACTTTTGCTTAATTGATTTTTTTTTTTTCATTGTAAACATACGAGGAACCTGGCAATGAATATCACTTGAACATCGTGAATGGCGCTTATCGTAGGAACCGCATGCTCAGGTTCGCGTTCCATGCAGGAATACGGTCACTCGTAATCCACTTGAAAAAACGCAACTTTGTTAGCGCACGTGCACAACAGCCTGGGCAACGGACGTTTTATTACGCGGAAGAAATCCGAGCTTGCATTCGATTCAGTAGATGGTTAAACGACACCGTACGTTTGCTTACGGGTCATGGAAGGGCTTACAAACGCTTCACAATATTACAAACCACCCTTTATCACTCTGTACTTTCTAGGCGCTTCCGATAAACTCATTAATGGTTTGTGACAGACGACACGTGACGTCACCAAGTGTACACAAAGTTGTTCCTGAGCGTAGGCTTAATAGTTACGAATGCTTCGGCTTTTGCCATGTGAGAGACTCCCTGCTGTCTTTATGACTGGATCACAGTTTCTAAGTGCTGCGCTGAGAATGTCTTCATTGAGAATGTGCTGCCTGACAGGTGCCGGCGCAGCAATGCAGTGTTTTCTTGGCTAATGTGAGTGATCTGCCTATCGCCATCTTGAGCCCCTCAAGCTTACCGTCAAACAAAATTGCCTTGTTTTTGGGACACCACGAAAGCACAATTGCCGGTCGTACTTGCAGGTAAGCAGCTCGTCACGTACCTCACGACTGGTGGCCTTGGCTTTCTTTTCATTTTGGTTCTGACTCTTGGAAAAACTAAATTGTCGATACCGTGAGGGGCAGAATAGTGATCGCACTTTTAAACACCTAAAGCAACCGTGTTCTGCTTTGTAACATCGCCATTAGGCCTAGGGAACAGCGATTTTACGCTGTTTGGAGCGTTTATTAGCCGTGCAGACCGGTCACGAAAGTGCTCATTGAACCTCGCACCAAGATCGAGCCCAGTAAAGTGGGCAGCGCGGGCGCAGGGCGCGTACTGCTACCAGTCGCATTAGCAGAGAGGGAGGGGGTCCACCGCACTGTGTGCCGGAATCTCGAGTCACCGTGACGGGTGCTCGCGACATTTTTTTCGAACTTGACTTCTGGAACGAGTTAGCGCCGACGACACTTGGCCCCCGCTCAGGCAATCAACGATCTCGGATGTGAACTTCAGAGCGCTAGGCAGTGTGTCCGAAAATCGTAGCGGCCTGTCGCTTGTGTGTGCGTGTATGCGGTGGCGTCGGACATTTCCCGTCTACGTTTTAACTCTTGTTACGCCGATTGTGCGAGGCGGAGCGAGAACAGGGGCAGAAGAGGCCACGAGTAGCTTCTCACTGAGCTCGTTGTGGTGCGGGACACTCCCGATCGTTCGGCTGCTAAAGGGAACAAAATTACAGTTCGCGAAGGTTGAGTGCAGCGAGAAGATTCCTTTCGGGGACGAGTCACCGTTGTCGGTATTTTCGGCCTTTCTTATTTGTATATCGGGCTCTTAGAGGCTTGTGTGGCGGGCACGAAACCGCCCTACTCAAAGTGCGACGTGTGCGTAGCAGGCGTAACCTATGCCCGCAAGACGTATCGTAAATAAGCTTCTTGATCGCCGCCGCGAATCAATCCGAGGTCGCGGCGATAGTTGAAGGACTGGAAAAGGAAATCAAATGGATTCGGGCCTTCCGCAGGTTCGTTTCACTTCACTATAGAACGGCTGTAGCCATGTAGCGTTGTTGCTCTGCCTTGGACGTTGTGTTATTTCACTGAAATGTTTTTCTGTAAAGGGTCGCCAATTGCAGTCGGATTGCACGCGGGCAGATTTTTCCAGCAAGTTGCGTTTTGTTGGGGGCTCAAAATGATGTGCGATTTTAGCGTAGAATCGAGGCTGGGGCTGATGATGCGCACGGAGTTTTTTTTGCCTCATGAAACTCGGCCCTCTGAGCAATTTCTTTTCACCGATCCATGCGGTGGCTTTTTAAGGTAACTTCTTTGCCCAAGTGTTTGCACCTTGCGATCGTAGGCAGATAACCAGCTGTTTCGATTGACCTTCCGACTAGTGTCCTACCCATTGTGTGCTCACAGTCACCCATTTGAACACCTGTGGTTGTACGAAAAATTGGTTTTCCCTGCCTTGCGCTGCGGTGATTGTCGCCTGACCGTTTGCGCACACCGACCGTGCTTCTTGGGGAGAGAAATCGGGGCTGGCTGACCTCGGTAACGGTCAGCAGCATTTTTACTCGTCGCTGGGCTAGCATTTCCTTCTTCAGCTGTCTGTTTCCGCTCATTTTTAAGCAGGTCACATTTTAACTGCTCGGCATGGCAACAAGCTGCACACATCTTGTTAGAGCCTTATTTTAAATCTGACAGTAACGCAAGTACCCGTTGCAAAACCGAAGTTCGCATCTTATCTATTCTTTAAGCCATGCTACAGTAGCATGCAGTAATGCAAATTTGTGGCACAATGCACAGTGTTTCCTCCGCACAACAATGTTCCTCTTTGATACTGCATCGTGTGGTAAATGATTTCCGTGCTGCTATATACTTGCACTGGTGCAACTCTTACATAGTGAAACTGCTCTTAAGTCACTCTCTTATTGAGACTTTCGTATACCCATACAGTGAATGCATGTGGCATTGGCACTCTGGTCAGTACATTTTTTGTTTGTGGGCTCTCTGAAGTAGTAATCTGACTGCTGCAACCAGGAGGAAGTAGTAATTGTTTACCTTTCCCAGGTTAGGCATCGATATATCGAATTACTTAGCTCGTGGTTAATTTGCAGTCTAGCAAAGCAAGGTGCCAGATACGTGTGATTACTATTTCTATATGTGAGATTACTAGAAGTGCACTTACCACCTGTGCATTTATTTCACAGATTCCCATGAGGACATACACCTAAGATGGGGGTGCCAGATTTTTTCAGTGCAGAATGCAAATGTCCTACTTGCATTTGGAAGCAAGCGATTTGAATTTTTGTTTCACATGTGCGAGAAGCGTTTTTTTTTTTACGGCATTCATGTTGTCACATAGAAATTCTGACCATTAGGTGTAGTTTGTTTCTGTATGGGTTTAATTTCTCCCCCTTCTGTGCTTGCTTACTTTTGCAGTGGTATTTGCAGATATTAGCGTATTACAGGAAATTCCTGTGCATATGTGGAAGAAACAGAAGAATGATTGCATTTAATACCTGCATGAACCTGGCCGTGTAACATAATCAGAAACCTCTATTTGCTTCTCAAATTTTTTAGTTGCAGAAGAATTTTCTCCTAGGCTTGTGCAGTAGCAACTGCATTTTCTGTCCCAGCATAGGCTCTCTTTGCAAGCCAGCATAGGCTCTCTTTGCAATGCAAGCCATGGTTGCACATAGGTGAACACCAAACATAAGTGCTTCCTCATCGTTGGAAGTATTTTCTCACCATGCTGTTGGGCTCTTACTCTAAAGATTTGTATGTAGAGAGATTCTGTGCAGTATATGCAACACATTTCAGATGGTATGTGACTTTATAACAATGTTCAGTGAAAGGTTGTCCTCTGGATTTCTGCATAAATTTGAATCGGCATTCTTGAAGGAGTGTGCTGTAGCTTGCGTTTGCCAAGCTCACTTGAGAAACCAGACTTAGACCAGTGTTCTTTGCGCTCTCTTTTCCGCAGCACAAATGCTGAGTACTTTATCTTAAATGCAGTGTGGAAGACAAAAGCAGGGCATTGGCCAGGCTGGTTTATTGCTCTGCCACATAGGTTACTTGTATGGACCTATAATAAATTCCGGCAATGAACTCATCAGTTCTTTAACAGCACAATGGTGAAACAGCAGCTTCCAAAAAAGGCTGATTGCTAATCAAGTCTGCCTTTATGACTTAGTGCTTGGCTGAAATGGGTGGAGGAAAGGGACAGTCTGCTGCAGATGTGGCTTCAGCGGAGCTGTCTATTATCTGTTGAGAACAAGGTCCAGCTATTTCCTATCTGCTTGCAACAACAAATTGTTCTCTACGCGACAGTATGGTATATGGAAGGGGAGGTTTATTTGCACAGACAATATAAGGAAATTTTTTTTCTCTAGAGTGTAACACTCGTGAATCATACCAAGTTCAAGCTTATTAGCATGTCAGCCTTGAAGAGGAACATAAAAAAAATTGCACATTCATTATGAAAATTTCTATTTTAAGGTTTATTGCATTAACTTGGGTTACACGTGGGAAAAGAAATCAGTATGGTGGGTGCCTTTTTCCATGGGAGCATCTTTGAAAATTCAATAACCGAATTCCAATTTCCAAATAACCAATCATCGAAACGCAGAAAGAATTGGTTTTTGAAGAAAGGCAATGGCGCAGTAATTGTCTCACATCTCCGTCGTAACATTTTTTGGTTTCTCATCTTTTCTTGTTTCATTCATGTGGCTATTGGGTGAATTAGATTTTTACATCAAATTATGTAACTAATACTTTTTTGCTGCACACTTATGGACTAACCTTCAACACCATTGTCCTTTTGGCTGAAATATGTACTTTATATTTTTTATACCGTATATATCACCTTATATTATGCATCTTAAATTCGCATACTAAAAGAAGTATTATGCGTTCTTTTCGGTGTACTTTGATGTTTTCTTTGTCAGGAAATTAAAGTTGTGTGAAGTTAAGTGAAAACTTCCTTTTACAAAACGGTAATTTTATGTGCACCTCTGCATTTTGTGTTTCTCATCGTAAGGTGCTGCACTTGTTTGAATTGTCATAATTTATTAAGAATCGTCATATTCTTATTGGTCCTGTGCTTTTTAGATGCAGTCGCAACTATTATGTTTAGTTGCCACATATTTCTTATGTTTGTAATGAAATAGTTTCCAGGACTAGGTACTCTACCAAGTAATGTGAAACCTTTTTCAAAAGTGTCTAGCATAGAAGGGTTCATCATTTCATCATTTATTATACCCTTAAAGGCCCTGGGTGGGGCATTACATAAGGAGGGACAGTAGCAGACAAAAATAACACGAAAGTAGATAAAAATAGGTTCAATAAATAGGTTCACTGTCAAGCCATGTAGCAGGTCATTTGCAGCAACAATGTAGAGCTCTGAAATTTCAGGTGTGCTACAAGATTTCCTCTACCTGGCTCAACAGTGAACCTCCTAGTGGGCTTGATAATTTTTACAGACTTTATAACGTTTGTTTGTTTGCACATGTACAGTTGTGGCCAGGATAATACGAAGCACATTTAGACATTCTGCTTTTTTGCACTGAGTAAAGAAGATAGGAAAGTTCCACCATTTATGTATGGGTATACCAGTGGCAGTTGCCATCATGTTTTTGTGTGTGCGTTGTGTGTGTGTGTGCACATACGTGCATGGTCCTTCAATGTAAAAAAACAAAGTTTGGGCATTTAGTTAATAATTACTCGATAATCATATGTGGCATGCACTGTTTTTCTTGTTTTCTCACTAGTTTTCCTTGAAAGTCGTTTTCAGCTTTAGTAGGGAAACAGCCAAAAAATGCATCTTTTTGTGCAAACTGGTTTCTCTCTTTCATATTGGACAGCCCTGTATATGTGTGTATATAGTAAAAGTATAAACTTTTTGAAATGAACTTGTCTTTATTGTGAAAAATTCTTTAGGTCAGAGATTTACACTTTTTTTTGTGTGTGTAAGATAACCTGCGGTGAGCTTTGTGAGTGTGGACAGCATATTTCTGTTAAGGAGGTCATTTAAGCTGTGTGTATTTGTTCCAAATAACAGTTATGTTTTGTAATGTACATTAGAATAACATTTTGTGTGCTGTTCAGCTTAGGTGTCGGGGTAGAATTTGATGCATTTTAGAACCCTGATGATCAGCGTGGTTGCAAAGCAAGCAGCATTCAGCGAAGTTGTGAAGCCACCAATGACTGTTTTTGTTTGGTGGAAATGTAGGTATGTGCATAGCGTGCACAGAAGGTTTGATGCTTGCCACTGTTAAGATATGTTGGGAAGTGCTGCGTGGAGATTCAAGATGAGTGTTTGAGCTAGTAGTCTGAGCAGGACCAGGCGGCAAAAAAGGAAACAATGCAAAGTGGGCACGTCATGATGTACGTTTGATGGTATGGGAATTTCACGCTGATGACTAGCAGTCTTTGTATGAAAAAAAAATGATAAGGAAAAATTGCAATAAGCGCACATGAAAAGGAAGAGGACTTCCAAGTTCTTCGGTATCCCTCAAAGTGAAAAAGTGACACCGGGGGCTGTGTTGCACCGCTAACAAAAGTGCTCACTCTAACACCTATCGAAATAACATAGTAAGGTGGGATGCTCTCGAGAACGCTCTGGACAGCGTCTTTAAAGGAACATTGAGGACAGCTCCTTCGAATGATTGTTCTCAGTAAAAATTGATTCTCTGGCTCTGTGGATTTATGGCTAAGAAAACTGAATTAAAGAATTTTCGTGCTGCTTGATCCAATTTTGTAAAACATACACCAGGAAGGACGGTTGCCTCCATTTCGAAGTGAATGATGGTGTAGTGCAGCCTCTGGGAATGTGCGAGTAATTTGGTGTTGATGCACTCAGTTTACTCGCGAAATCGGCCGGTGACAGTGACGCCTGTATTTTAATTTTTGGTCTTTTCTAGCTTTAAAAGCTCAGTTTTAGGTGAGCGTGGTCTCTTCATTGTTGAAATGCCGTTGTGTATCAATGCAGGCCAACTTTAGTTTGCCCTCGGTGTTCCTTTAAAACTTTCAGTTTATGTGTGAAGGATTGACGTTGCTTATTCTGGACAGTTGCCCCTAAGCAGCTCTTGCTATCGCAGGAAGAAGTTTAGCATTATTACTCAGAAAGCCATAGAAGGAAAGATAGTAGCTAAGTCAGCGTTGAGAATAGCATTTTCATTGGTCAGAACAAACTTCTCAAAGAGATGTTATTATGGCTCTTAGCTCATAATAACAAAAAGAACCAGGCTTGCTGTGTGCATCTGATCTGCAGTACATCAGGACAAAATGAGAAGCACTGAAATGCATTGCAATGGGCTGAGGAACTAGACGAAAATATTGTGGCAGAAACAAGGTATGGATTAGAATAATATGGGACAGGAATAGTTGGAGACAACTGCAAGGGACCTTTGACCTGTTGTGAGAATGGAAGTCTGTTATAATCAACATAAAGATCTGCGCCTCTGAATTTGTGGCCCTTTATGCTGTTTAATCACTCTGGATCTCCCAGTTTATTGTACCTTTGTACAGCGTTGATGCAGAAGCACTTAAATTTTCTAAGCAACTTTGCGATTCAGCTGTATAGTGGATGGCGGAACTCTCAGAGTATTTCCCTTTGTTTTGAGGAACGCAAGAGATTACTGAACTGATTGGACATTTACGTCACAGTTGACATCACCAAATTGTTTAACAAAGCTAACTTGATGCGTGGCAGTCTGGTTTGTCTCAGTTTATGGTTTAGGATGGCATGTTGTGAAAAATGTAAGATTTTTCTGACATTTTTCACAAAGAAGACTTGCAGCTTTCTCTGAGTGTGCTCCACCTAGAAGTGATTTCTTTGTTTCAGGCAAAATTAGCATTGGTTATATTTTATGGGGTTTAATGTCCCAAAGCAGCCCAGGCTATGAGGGATGCCATAGTGGAGGGCTCCGGATAATTTCGACCGCCGGAGGTTCTTTGACAATATGATGATGTTAGCAAATAAGATGGTTTCTTATACTATATAGCTAATGTAGTAAATAATATTTTGCGAAATGGAGCGGAGTTGCACGTCGTCCTCCATTTTTGTGCACACAGATTTTGCCGCCAGTAACAGCATCTTACTGTTTTTTGTTTTTTTTTGCGATTTCAAGTGTAATCTGCATCTTCAAAGCACAGGTTCATTGTACAATATATCACCTGTTTACCTGACAAGTCCTGGTATTTCGATGTTGCTTTGTCCGTCAGTTTTGACACTTCATACGAATTTTCGCACATCCCTCTAAAATATCAACTGCTGGTATTTTGCACTGGAAAGCTAACAAACCTTTCTAGAGGTATGAGTATACTGTTTAGGCTAATTTATATTTGTTTTCGATAGAAAAAAAAATGGCGTCTGAAAGGTTAGGTTCGGAAAAAGTGTCTCTGGCTGTTTAATGATGTCCACACCTATATTTCATTTTCTGGCGTTTTCTTCTTATACATACTCCAGTTTCAGTGAAAGTTGTGTTTTTTCCTTAGGATGCAGTCATCTTATCAGTGCAGGCCAACTTCAGTTTATTCGTAGTATCCTTTTAATGGGACCCAAGCAGCTTTTTAGTTATTATGTTCATTGCAATGCTCAAATTTCAAGACGTTTTGTTTACACCATGTTGTGTGCCACCCAAACTGGTTTGCTGTGAGCTTGCCCTGGAGAGTAATCTTAAATTGTTTTAGTGAGGTGCCTGTTATGGAAAGTTTCCGTATCATATTTAAATGCTCAATGCCTGTGTATCTTGTTTGCATAGTTTTCTCCGTGTTTTTCTCGAGGTCCAGTTGTCTGCAGCAAAAGAGTTTATTCTGTATTATATGTGTTTGTAGTTCATAGAACCATCAAAAATATGTTATGGAAAGGTACGACAAGCAAGCAGTGATTAAATTATTGTTATTATTATTATTATTATTATTATTTGATTACTATTATTATTTTTGCTGGCCTGTATCTCAGATTTAATATGCCTTTCTTTGTGTTCTGTGATTTAGTGCATTAGAATTCAAACATAGCATGTTAGGGCATTCAAGGACATTTTTTGGATGAAGTATTCTCTCTGTCCCTGGTGCGTTCAGTTGGTTTGAGACCTTTCAGGCAACTCAGACTAGCTGCATCGAATGGACCAAATGCCAAATGTTTTGAATTTGCAACATACCAATTTCTCAAATTTTAGCAATGTTTACAATTATTTGAATCAGCTAGCGTAATGTGGAGGAAGATTGTTTTTTTTTATCGCTTGATAATTTGAGCTTTTAAAGGTTATATACTAGCATACAGTTTGAAGCTGTAGTATACGTTCATTTGTGGACTTCAGCTAAAGGATTGCTGTAAGATATGTCTAGTAGGATACAACTTTAAAAAAAAATAGCAGTTGCTAACACTGGGCATGTCTGCGGCGTCCTCTATTACTCCGCTGGCCAATCGCAACAGTAAATGAAATCAACTTTTGAATGTTTGACTATGTCAGATAATTCGCGTTGCAGAATTCTACAGCTCATAATTTTTTTCTTGTGGTGAGCTTCTTCTTTAGGTAACAAGAAACTTCTAAGCAGCAGACTACTTTTTCATAGTGGAGAAATTCCATGCACGGAGTCTGAATGTTGGCGGAGCTTCACTGCAGACTTGTTGTATCCCACTATACAACCATATTACATAAGAGAGCAAGAAATCATGGAAAGCTGCAGTAGGACTTGAGTTGACTGCCTTCTTCATGAAAATAAATAAATAAGATGTCTTTTTTATTCTTTTGCAAAGCTTATAAGATACTGTTTTATAAAAATTGTGTATATTTGTTTTGAAAAATTAATTTCGAATTGTGATTTTAACAGCTTAGTTCTCATAGGGATTGCTGTGTTTCTAATTCAACAAAGTAGCATATTGTTGGTTGGAACTAAGAGTGAGCTGACACTTTTTTTTTTATTTACACAGTACTGCAAGCCTCTAGGTGAGGCTGTAAGCAGGAGCGGGAGAAGAAAAAAAAAACAAAACATCCACTGCTCATGTGATCTGCTGATCTGTGAAGAGAGAAATACATGCGGAATGGCGATCAGTCACTGTTTTCCAGTAGCACATGCACTTAAGTGCCATCTGTGGTGTGACAAGACAGTTCAGATTATGGGGCCCGCACTGCTAAGTACATGGGGGTGCACGATAGCTGTCGGCTTTGCTTTCAGTCTTTCAACCGGATGGCAGCGGGTTCCGTCACTGTTCTCTCTTCTCGTTGCATGACAGCCCTGACCCTGTGTCAGTACTGTGAAGTTTGTTTTTTTTCGCTGTTCTTTGGTGTGTTTTGATAGAATACAAAAATGAGAAAGGCTAGCTTTCATTGCCTGGCATTGAGGTCTCAGTGCGTTACCACTTTACAAGAGTTGTGTTTGATTCATGAGCTGCATTTTTGATCTCACTTTCCTTGCTTTTGCATCTCCTCTTTTGGCGACATTTTTTTTTTTTTTTTGTGAGTGAAAATTGCTATGTTCTGGAGGGCGCATGCTTGCGAAGTATAAATAATTGGCCTGTGTTCATGGCACAAAAGTTAGTTTTCTGTGTAGTTACGGTCTGTAATATTACCACGGGAACTTATATACGAGCAGTACAAAAGCATTGCACTTGCATTCCAATTATAATCCAATTCCATTCTAATTCTGTTCTTATTCCATTCCAATTTTTATTTCAATTTTTTATTTCAATTTCTATTCCTTTGTAGTTGGTGCAGCTGTAAGTACTAGTCCTGACTATTACTAGTTAACATTTTGTATTTTCCTGCTTCCTTTGATGACATCGCACCATTTCAACCAATTGCGATTCGCGAGTTTTGTAGCGCCGCCACTCTTTGGGCGATGCTGGGTTTTTGTGTCGAGGCATCTGATGCTTTCACATTAAAAGATTGTTAAAAAACCTATTAAAGATCTCTTGTCATGGCTAGAGATATAAAATCATGGACTCATGGCAGGTAGTGGCATTTCCTGGCAGTAGTTATATTTACGTATATGGTGACAGTCCGTCAACAGTAAAGAAACTTGCATTGAACAAACAAAAATACATTGAACGAACCTAGGGGACTTCAAGGAAGTGTTTGTCATTGAAAGTTCGCTGAATTGAAATGAGGGTACACCCACTTGTTTTCATGAACTAATAAATATCAAGCATTCAAATGGTTCCCAAGTTCATTGATTGAGCAATACTGGAAACACCATGCATTGCATACATCGTGTGCTTGGCACTTTTGATAATGTGCAGTAATTTCTTCTGATCTTGTTTACACCATTGTTGCTGTTGTCAACTGGCCGACTTTGTCTATGCTCTTATGCACCTTTTCGTTTGCAAATACCCGCTGGGTAGTAAAGGCTTTCAACTTCTATAGACGCAGTGATGCCCTTTTTGCTGAAGTTGTGTCATTTTCTTAGAAAACAGGCTCTTCCATGACTTTCTCCTCAGACTGAGATATGGCAAGCATGCTAGCCAATAAGTTTGGCTGTACCACTTAAGCTACTAGCCAACTTGTGTAGCCATACAAAACTAAAGCAGAAATGGCATCCTGCAGTTTTAAAAGTGAAAGTATGATGCTGTGAAACTTTCCAACTTGCGCAGGCTTATAATTATGGTGTCTGAAGTTCCATGGACAAAGTTGCTGCCAAAATGATTCATTCTGACTTGAAAGCTGTACGTCATGCTTGTAAAAATATTCACTGACCCAAAAGTTGGAGTATGTGGAAACTAATTCAGCTGAAACACATTTGCAGTGTACATGATAGGTTAACTAATAAGTTTGTTCCAGTGATGTATGTTTATGTGGTATTTCACTGTGTGTTATTTCTCATCTCCCTTGTCAGGGTGCGGCAACCATGCTGCCTCATTGGAGGAGAGTCCCATCCAGGCAAACGTGACACAGCACAGCCATCTCTTCAAAAAGGTAGGTGGAGCAGTTTCATTACCGTTTTTTCCTTTGCAGGTGGCATCATCATGGTGGATGGCTTGAAAATGGAAAAAAAAATCTAGTGTGTGAAAGCCTTTTTCAGTCGGCATTAAGGAATATCTTCATGAGCTGCCAGGGGCAGAAGCACTGCAAAGGAATGCAGTTTATGAGCATTTATGTTAGGCTGACTGGCAAGATTCCATCTGTACAGCTATCTTTAACTTCATTCGGCATTTGAAACTGTGTCACAGTTACGGTGCCTTATTTGCAATCTGCTTTAAGTGCAACCAGCAGTTTAGTTTCCTTGAGTATTTCCTGGTTGCGTCTTCCCAACTGATTCAGTGGTAATTGCATCTTGCTTGTTGAAATTCCTTTTCCTCTGCCTTTAAGTGCAACCTAAGAATCTGAGCGCATAAGCTTTGAGCCTATAAATATTACATGATATAAAGGTAGCAAGTATTGGCTTTTTTTTTTTGCATTAAATACAGGAGTTAACGGATTGCACAAACAATCCTTGGGAAGACGGCTTTTTTAGACGGTTAGCTCATTCCTCAGTTTCACGCTGTCGGCAGTGGCGGCATTCGCAGTGCCACCTGCCTCGGTTGGCAGGTGGCCAATTGGAGAGGGCATCTCCTCACCACTTTTAGGGAAGATGAGGGAGAGGGAAGTGGGGGAGGGGTTTGTTGCTTGTGTGTCTGCCTTAGCTATGGCTGGCGGTTGATTTGAAATCCATCGCCGGATGGGGATGGGTACAAGTGGTCCCTGGCTCAACGCCCGACTTTCGGAGTGCTTTCTGCAGTGATACTCCGGAGTATCTCTGCAGTCCTGGGAAAGTCCAGATTCACCTCCGGCTCTCTGATTTTGTGAGAGTGCACTAGTACTTACAGCCGCATTCACATGCTTTGCCATTGTCATTCCGGTCCTGGTGGATGCCAACCTGCCCACCGCTTTATGGGCAACCTGCCAAGGATGTGAAACCAAGAGAAACGATGCAAAAGAATGGCCACCCTGTGCTAGTTCGCCCTAATTCATGTTTGGCCTAGCTACGCAAATCGACTGTCATCTTCTTATTAGCCCATTCTATTCTGGGACTTTGCGGGAAAAAAAAGAAGTCTATGAAAAATTATTTGCTGTCACACCATGGCTAACGCTCAAACATTCGCGTTACGCGCTCGTAACCATTCTGTGATTTTTTTGAAGGGTCATAGTGTTTCTGTGGATAACAAACTTTTGTATTTTTTCTCAGCGTCTGTTGAGGTGGATTAACATGTAAAGTATATCATATAACAGCCTAGATAGCACTGTATCTAGCTCATTTAGAAAAAAAAACTCCCTTTGTGTCAGTCAGGGCCAGGCACGATACTTCAAAAAAGTATCTTCGATACTAATGCCCGATATTGCAAACAATAGTAAACAATAGTATTTCCAATACCAATACAAGGTGCAGAACTGAAATTGATTTCCGGTACAGGTACCCAACACTGTATCATCGCTACTTTGATGTGTCACTTAAATCGGTAATATAAATCAAGCCGGTAATATGACTAGCTGAGTTAAGAAATTTTTCTTGGGTTTCTGGAACAGTTTGTGTATTCAGTATAGCGCACTGTTCTTGAAAGAGCATAAATGAATCCAGCCTCGTGCATTTTATTTAGGCAGGGTAGGTGAAATGTGCTGACACTGTAGTTTTGGCCATATTCTGCTAGCTTGCAATTATTTATATTTGTAACTAGCATTTAGTATATACTATATGAAAGCTTGTCGCTTGATGTGCTCCATGCAGATTCAACGAAAAATGCCACCTTTATTTTTCTTCAAGCATCCGCATGCTTTCGGTGGTTCTCAAGTTGGACTTAAAGTGTTTGTGAAGAGATATGCATTGAGCTCCGTATCGTTGAAAGATTGGTATTTCGCAAAAGATTATGCAAAATTCTGAGTATTTGTTTTAATTTTTTTGTTTTATTACTGATTCGAAGGACGCGAAAAAAAAATGCATTCATGTCTTATACTTGGGTACTCTAGCACATGTGCGAAGCTTGCACCGTCCCCGCGAGGTCGTATTCCCGGCACATGAATGCGGTAATGCTTGGATGTTTCTCAGAATGAAAAGCAGATGTTGACTGCTGATGAAAAACGCTTACCTAAATTATTGCCAGCAGCGCACAGATTTGCTGTGCATCTGAAGCTCAGAAGGTGCTACTTGCTTTTGCGACAAAGTGCTTCTGTGCGCGTCACGATATTGTTCTTTGGACTGTTGCATGCACATGATGCTAGTACGGTCCTAGTGATTGTGGAGCTGGTTCCAAGTAGTCCAGATAGGAGATTTTTCTTTGTCTGCGTGTACACAATGGGAAGGTCTGTAGTCGGATACAATGGATACAACTCTAGAAAAAAGCAGCAAATGCCCCTCCAAGGATCGAGGCCCTTCATCCCTGTGATGTAGACAGATTCTCATGTCGTCGCAGTTAATCCCCTTCCACCTGCCAGCTTCATGCTGTATCACTTTAGCCAGTGCAGAGGGATTAACCACGATGTCATGACAATCAGTCTACACCATCGGGTGAAGGGCCACCTTTGAGGGGCGTTTGCCATCTATCTTTGTTATTAAGTTCCATTTGCCATCCAAGAGTTAGCATTGGAGGCACACACACATGCTCGAGAAAAATGCAGTGTCAATGCTCTGCAATGCACAAGCGTTATGTTCGCATCGAATGGGCTTGTATCAGGTGTTCCACCTGCTCATAGGCTGCCTGGTACATAATCAGGCTAATCTCTGCAGTCTTCATTAAAGAGTGCCTCCTCCTCCTCCTCCTCCACATGCCCAGACATTCCTCCGCAACCTTGCGAAGCTCTCTCTTCAAACATTACGGATCTAATTTGAGTTCGTTTTGAGTACTCTAAATCAGTTTGTGAAGAATCACTTCATCGAGACTGTGGTGCACGTGTACAGGTTGCAGCTGGCAGTTTCTCAAATGAAGCTGCGTGTCCGCAGATTTTTGCGTTTCCATCTTGTTGTTCAGCTGTCGATCAGAACCAGGCATTGCCAGCAAAAGTGTCTTTGCATCTTATGAACCACTGGAGCTATGTCTTAAACGAAGGCCAGAGCAGCAGTCATGCCACTCCCTTTACCTCCCTTGTGCCCTCAGTGCATGCTACAACGCATGAAGGAAAGTCCGCTTTTGACCTTGAGACCAGTCCTTTAGCTGCATGGCACAATCGAGAGTAACGACCATAGCTTGAGTTAGTGCATCTGAACTTGGCTGTGATTCCACCTGAACAATCGAGCTGCCTCAGTGGCTCAGCGGTTGTGGTGCTTGGCTGCCGACCCTAAAGACATGGGTCCGATCCCAGCCATGGCAGTTGCATTTCGACCAGGGCGAAATGCTAAAGACTGTGAAATGTCGGTGCACATTAACCCCAGGTGGTCGAAGTTGTCCTGAGCCCTCCACTATGGTACCCCTCATATCTCGAGTCGCTTTGGGACGTTAACCACCATAAACCAAACCTAAACAACCTGAACAAGCATCATGCCGCCGTCATGCTGCTGTCATGGTGGTCATTTCAGTCGCCGTACCACTAAGTAGTGACATGAGTCCTCCCTAGGTTTCAAGTCATGGTTGCTAATTATTACTACTTCCACCTGCTCCTTGTCCAGTCGCCTACCTACTCATTTTTCTATTCTTTGCTGTGCTCAAACGCTCTGAGCACCGCAAAGCCTGTAAACCTGTGGCACTTCCCCATGAGCCAATATGTCTGTAACCTTGAAAGTCACATGATATGCACCGGTGAGAACTACAAACAAAACTATTAGCCACATGACCCCCAGTCCAGAGCATTCGGGGCGGGGTATGTTGCACGAGAGGCCTAGCTCTGAAGCCAGGTGCATAGGGGCATGTACTTAATGTCGGTGCAGACGAATACGCCGGTCATGCCTGCAGTGGAGGTACGAGGTCTGTACATAAAGTAATGAGACAGCTCTCGGAGTGTTTTATCTGGCAACACTGAGGTGTTCTTCATGCCGGTGGTCGGAGGTAAATGACCTACACATCTTCAGTTAAAGCGGGAACCTCGCCACTTTAACCGGTGGACTGTGAGCGCACTTCTCGCAAATTCATGTTCTCGCAAATTCATGTTCTTTTTGTGTGTGTTCTGAAAATGAGAAAGCGCAGTTATGCGTAACGCTGTGCAATCAAGTTTTGTTTGAGATTTGTATACAATGCAGCTGAAACTTTTGCAAAGCTTAAAAAGGCTTACATGGAGCTGCTTTGTCAGGAACCAGAATGTTCAGATATGGTTCAGAGCATTTTCAGAAGGCCAAGGATCCATTGAAGGTGAGTCGCATTCAGGAAGGCTATCAACACCAAGAACTGACAAAAACAAGAAATGGATCAGTGACCTCCTGTGATATGACTGTTGTTTAGCCTCCAGATTGATTGCAGATGAGCTGAGTTTGAACCATACAACCATTCATCAAATGTTGACTGATGAATTGGAGATGAGAAAAATTTTTGCAATAATTGTCCCCAAAACACTCACTTCTTGGCAAAGACGAGGACGGAAGTGTGGTTCGACCTTCTGGAGCGGATTGAAAACAATTCAGATTTTCTCACAGATGTCATTACGGGTGGTGAAACATGAATCTTCGGGCACAATCCAGAAACAAAACGTTAAATTGAAGAGTGACACACAGCAAACTCGCCATGACCAAAAGAGGTGAGAAAGAGGAAATACGACTGACCAGCTGAGAGCCATTCCCATTTCTGCGTTTCGGCACTTCTGTGATGACTGGAAACAAAGTTTCAAGCATTGTATTGCTTCCTAAGGGAACTATTTTGAAGGAGACATGAGTTGATTTTTGTTGAATTATTGAAAAAGTCTCATTACTTAATTTACAGACCTTGTACAGTGAAGGGAAGGAGATGGGGTTTGTTGGGGAACGCACCACAGCGAGCAAGCCAGGCAATCTGGCTGACGTGTGAGGTGGGGTTTGGGTAAAGGCGTCATCGAGAGGAGCAAACCGAAGTGAATCAGAGAGGATGAGGATTCCAGCCACTGTAATGCAGGGCGCAGGGGTAGCACGCTCGACGGGCATGAGCCAACTCATTCCCTTCAGTATTGCAGCGAGAAGCAGTTCATTTAAGGAAAATATATCTAGTAGGGTATGAATACTGTGCACCGCATTTGAGGTTGTGGTGCGCAGAAAGGCATTGCTGAGAAAGGCTCGACGGCCGCTTCTTGACTATCTGTGCGGATCTGCAGAAGTAGGCTCGGTGATGATAAGAAGTTTGGCGGTGTCCTTGTCAGGGATGCCTGCATAGAAGCCATGGGAAAGGAAAACAGTGAAAACATTGTGTTCGAGGGCATCGGCGGGAAGGGAACAAGCCCAGGCCGCTGTGTGACTTGTGTGCTCTGTGGGGACATGCTGCGACGAATTGGGAATGACAGAAATGTTATTCAGGTGAGCCCAATGGAATAAGGGAAATAGTTTGGTTCAAGACGCTGATTCTGCCATGAACGCACAGTCCGATAGGCAGTTTTTGGGTTGAGTTTTCTGTACCTTGCGATGGGTGTCGACAAGTTGTTTTAACGAGGGAAGCGAATACCTGATGGATACGCTATGTGCACGTGCAAAGCATCGAATCCCCATGACAGTTTTGGCATCCTGCCGAAGCAGTTTCCAGCCGTGCATGCTGGATGCTAGTAAGGACTACATACGGAATGTGATAAGGAATTCTACTGTGTGCCATGTCAAGGGTAGTGGTACTTGTGTAGACATACATCCCACTCACCGTTGTCCTGAAGCCAAAATCCAGGGATCTAAATATGATATTTTCCTGGTGCGGGTGAACCATCGAACCTGCATGGGATCAATTTGTCAGTCATCTTTCGCTAGCTTGGTAGGTCCATTGCTTCTGATATTGTACTCGTTTTTCTTAGGAGAGAACCGCAAGGGTGGTGAATATCGTGTAGTTGGCGACTGTTTCGGAGAAGTGTGACAAGTCTGCTTAACTTACATTAGGGAGCCATAGGATTTTCATAGAGTGATATTATCGGCGTAGATAGTGAGTCATGAGTTTCCACTTGCCAGAGTAGGGACGTGAGACCTTTCAAGGCCAAGTTTTGGACAACAACTACTTTTTGATCGCTAGCTTTGACAGCGTTGCACCTTATGTATGAAATGGAGTATAAAAAGTGGGCAAGGAAGTGCGGAAAGCTAGCCACTCGTTTTGGGAATTGTATGAAGATTCTCCGCAGGGTAGTGTCAGGAAGATGCTGCATGGGTACGTACCCGAGATAGGTCAGGAGTCGCATCACATGCGGCCGAATTCCCTTACCACATAGGGAAGAAAGCAGAGGACAACAGTCACAGGTGACATGTGAGTATCGGCTGAGGAGGCAGGCATTTGATGTGCGAGGAGGCAAAACAAGGACAAAGGACTACTGAAAGGGTGTTAAGCACTTAGACACGATTTTTACCATCCGCTGGCTATGGGCTTATGGGCGTCACGTATGTGTAAGGATGTCATGGTCATATTTAAGTGATGTAATTCGTGGCAGCAGTGAGTGTGACTGCAAAGAACAAGAAATGGACATCCTTTTTTTGTTTGTTTGTTTCACCTTACCCTGCTTTTTTCAACCATTTCGATCCAGTCTCACAATGAGGAGTTCAGGCTCTTCTTACGCGCAGCTGTGTAGATCCGTGAAAAAAAAAAAAGTGCATCGGTGCTTACAACTTGCTCAGAGCGGCGGAGAGCACTGTACTGAAGGTTAGCTTTCATCCATGTGGGCTGTCTCCTGTCTCCCCAGTTACCTCAGAGGAAACTGCCGAGTAAAGCGGACGCCGAGTAAAGAGGCCCTTTTTGGGGACCTGTGTACCATAGAGCAAGAAAGACCTGTGTAGTGCAGTGCGTTGCAATGCAGCGCCATGCGCAGGACAGAGGAGGGCCCTGTACGGATGGCCCTCACGGTGGGCCATTGTTGCAGGATTGGTGCCTTGAGCGGAGAGGGGGGCTCGTGGTTGTGGCGTCAGTAGCGAAATTGCCGGTTAGCCCGTGCGCGCGCCATGCCCTCGGCCGTGAAAGACAAGGCCTTACCGCGACCCTCGCGCTTCATGGCGGAGATCTACTGGACCGCTCGTTTGTGTCTCAGCGGCGGTAGCGCGTGCGAAGAAGGCGGCAAACTGTGAACCTGTAATGAGCCGCGTGCAGTGCATTTGCCGTACATAGTAAGTGTGTATTGAACGTCTACGATGGCGTCGCGATAATCGTAGGTGTCCTTGGGATCATGGGGTCCTCTTGCGGCCGGCATTTGCTGTGCCCCAGCGCCTCTCGTGTGTGTGTTGGCCGACTGAGTGGCCGGCGAGGTCTTCGATTATGCGAAATGTTCATTCGCGCTGTGCGCGTGCTAGTCGTCGTCGTTGGCCCTGGCGCGATGAGAGTGATTGGACGGAACTCCTTCACTTCGAAAGTAGAAACGGTGATGGAGAAACAGCCCCATGCCTTACGCGTCGCGTCGGCGTGAATCGATTTCCGTCCTCTTTTTATTTCTTTGTCAACGTGCGCAAAATTAGCCGCGGAGACGAAGCAGCCGAGGGCACGGACGGCGACTGATGTCCTGTCCTCCCCTCCTTGCTCGCGTTCTGAAGTCTAGACTTGTCAAACCGGTTTCGATAGGGAGGTGATGCTTTTCAAACCGGTTTAATAGGGCATATGCAATGTGTTCTGCGTCTACTTGGCGGCTCAGAGGAATGCAAATAGCAAAGCGTCCGGTGAACCGCTTCGCGTGTCGGTTTTGCGCGCAGCACCTGCAATAACAGTTAGCTCCGCTGCGCTGAAAGTGGTGGTGGACCGTAATAATATCGGCTCAAGATTTTTCAAAGGCTGGGCTGCGATGACTGTGACCCGTATAGACGGATGTGAACGGGAGGCGCTTGATTGAGAGGCACACGGTGTAGGCACTGCAGTCCTTCCTACCCCTCCTCGTTTCTCGTCTCCTAATCGATTGAAATGCTGGGGCCGCCTGAGTGCGTGCGTGCGTTCCCCCTTGGGCGACGACGCATTCGGCTGACCCAAGGGGCTGACCCCGCCCCGCGCGCGTGCGTCGGATTGCGTGCGCACCACGCCGCACACGCAGCCTGGCCCGACTCCGAGCAGCGAAGCGCGCCGCTTGCGTCGTGTGTGTCGCTCAGTCGACACGTGCAGTATGTGTGTATGTGTCCCCCTTCCCGCTCCGTTGCCCGTACCGAGTCTCGCCTTTTTCTCCGACTGCCTCTGCTCCTCGGCGCTGTCGTGATCCCCCTTCTCCTCGCCCTTCGGCCACTCCGCCAGGTGCAGCGGCCGACAGCAAAGATGGCGAGGCTGCTGCTATCCTGCCTCCCTCGGCGACGCCGCTGACGCGACTGCTCGGCTGATCGGAGCTAGGGTTGCGGCGCGCGCCATGTGGGTGGATGCTGTGGTCGCGAGAAGTGGCGTTACAAATGCTTGCGCTGTTTGGAGAGCGAAAAATTAAAAAAAAAATGCTGTCGATTTGCGTAGTTAGGCCAAATACGAATTAGTGTTCGTCGATGACAGTTGTTCGGATAGTGGTAATGGGTTAATGTACTACATATATACGGAATTGGTCATTCTCTCCATTCTTAGACAGCTGGAAGTCTTCCTACCACTCCTGATGCAGTGGTGTAACGGTCAAGCGATGCACCACTGCCTCCTACCGTGGCAGGTGCTGCCATCGGTGGGACCTGGTTTGCTTGTGTTGGGTTGCGACCTAGGTTGGACTTCCGGAGCAACCTCTCGTGATTAAATGAGCTTAAACGAACAGGTTTAGGGGCTATTTCAGGTTTCCCGGTATGCGCTTGTAGGCCGTTCTGCAGTGGCAAATGCCTCGCTAGACGGACGCATCAGTGCTGTAGTCGCCACTGGAGTCAATGGTCACGCGTCTGGAGACCTCTTCGGCGTCGTCAATGTTGGGCTTATCGCGAGTTGAAGTATTGCAACGACAGAGGACGGCCGACGCGACGAAATTTTGGGTCTGCTGTCGCTTGCCTTGTGGTTGTAGAAGTAGACAGACACGTACCAGTTCACTTCGTAAGCCACGCTTGAGGTTGTGTAACCATGTTTAGACGTTTGAGGAAATGCCATTGAAATCTTCAATACCCTCAGTGAACAAGAGTTGTACATGAATACGCGTGCGTGTCTTTGTTGGTCATACAAATGTAGTGGGGGTTCGTTGAAGAGCTGGAGCGCCTCGTACGATACGATGTAGGGTGGCACACAGGACCTCTTAATGGTCCAGTGCTGCAAAAACAGCTGCTGCGTTTCATTGCACACTTGAGCGCTTGAATTACCGACGCTTCGGTAATTCAAAAAAAAAAAAGAGGAAAGTGGTTGGAGGCGTTAGTACCCAACAGCGGTGACGTGTTAAATGATGCTTTATGCTTTTATTCATCAAGAATGTGCGGGGAGAAAATGGTGTGGCACTCTTGTAGTTAGGTCTGAAGGAGGCTTTTGGAAGTTGCTTGGCGTTTCTCCAGACGACGGGCTTTTGTTTTGCTCTCGACTGCGCTGTCCGGCGCATGTCTTCGTCTCCCTGTGTGAAATGGCGCTCCTTCACTTCCTCGTTCCTTTTACGTCGCTGTCTTCCGCTTCTTGCGCTCCTTTGTCATTTGGCGGCAAACCTCATGCAGCGAGCGGGAACAAGCGGCAGCATGCGCGTCCGGACCGCGTATTCGCCACCCAGTGCAAACCAGCCGGCCGGCCTCGATACTGTCGCAAGTTCTAATCCCAAAGATACTATTTTCACCGAAAACGGAGCTTTTAAAGATTATATATAATGGGAAATGTAGGTGTCGCCGTTTTCGCATGGGAGCCGCTATGACGTCATCAAATCGGTTTGTTTTGCCTACGTTCGAGGCTAGACCGCATCGCCATACTCTTCCAGCCAATAGTCATGTCCCTAATGCTACCGACGTCATCGATCTTTCGCGAGTTTTAATCTAGTGCCGCAAAAAAAAAAAAAGCTCCTTTTTTTTTTCGTATATATACGTCTAGTACGATTGTCTCGCAAGCGTGAGCGATAGCCGGCCCCGTTCGATGAAGTGTTTTTATATTTGCTGCTAAACATTCTGGGCACAATTTGCCCCTGTTTGGTGGCACTCAGCCCGCAGAAAGTAAGAAATAATTTCCTTCAGGCGCTGAAATCTCCGCTCTTGAAAGGCGCACTTTTTCCTGCTACAATGGCTGCCGCGGTCAGCTCAAAACAGACACGTTGTTTCCACCATTCGCGACTGATCCGCTGCGCATTTTACACGCAGGCGTGAGCGTGCCTCTCCTTTCCTCCCTGCATTTGTACGCCCTCTTCCTCCCCCGCGCTTCGCTCTTCGCACCCTTCGCGTTGCTATCGGCGCGGCCGTGCTGAGCTTTGGTGGCGGCGATCAAAACGGGGGGAGCTTCTTTAGTAGCTAGCCTCGCTCATGGCGGCCTGCGATGGTCTCGGATTGTGGAAGCGGCTAGAACAGCAGCGCCGTCGCGGCGCCGAGAAGCCGCCGGGATTTCGTCGAGACCACTCGATCCGTTCTCCTTCTTTCCCTTCCACGGGCTATGTTGCCTACTCTCCCTCCCCGCACCACGCCGGGCCAGGCGTCGCCTTGCATGCTCCCCCCCCCCCCCCCCCCCCCTCTTCCCGCCCGTATTTGGAAAAAGGCACCTCTCGTCGTGATTGGCTCCTCTGGTGTCTCGCTTGTTTTGCTCATTTGTTGTTCTTTGCTCTCCTGTATCGTGCTGTCGGGCCTCGGCCAACTGGAGGCGCCATAATGTCCGTGCCAGTTCTCCCGGTCTGTTTTGATCACACGCAAAGAAAACAAGGAAAAAATATGTAGTCTTACTCTATGCGTATGTTATTTAAGTTCGATCTCGAACCGTTTCTTGTGCGTGCATTTTCGCGGTCTCGTTTCCCACGGCCGTGCGTGGACCGCTGGTGCATAAATGTATGGGGATTTCTAATGCTAGTACGCAATGTTTGGTACATGTTTGGTCGCCGAATTGAGTTCGCGTCTCTCGCTATTGGAGTCAACAATACCAGTGACGCCAGTGTCACCACTGCGGCGTTCCAGGATTTTTATACAGTCGCCCAAACCGTATTGAAAGTCATACTGGTTGTGCCTTGCGCTGGCCTTTGTTACTGGTACATAGTGGTGAGAACTGTTCCCCAAAAATAAAAATAAACGTGACCCTGTTAGAAATGGCAGGCAGTAGAAATGTGGCAGGGCAATCTGACTCAACTCCGTTTCTATTAAACTCTCCACTTCCTTGATTCGTGCGTAAGTGCATTATATTGCACAAACTCGAAGATTGCCAGGGAAAAGGAATTTACGTGCGAGTAATGCGAAAACATCGTAATTCAATTCCAATTTTTAGTTTGTAGTTGATGCAGTTTTATGTACTACATTCGGATACGACTAAAGAACGAAGCGGCGGATTCCCCTCGAAGAATACCCTCGAGCCAGTGGCGTCTACGGATTTTCGTGACCGCGCATTTAATTCTTTTAAGCCGTCGTCAACTATTCTGGGGACTGCAACCTGCATAGAGTTCTGTATTTCGCCACAACGTAATTTTGCTGCCCTCCCACCGTGCTCAGGTAAAAGAACCGTTGTCATTTCCTTGCGTGACGACCACTCGCTAGCGCTTGCGCGTTCGCATTTGCTAGTCTTCGAGTTCCCTGTCCCTAGGGCAGTTGGAGCACGTTGCAGTTGGGCGGTTCTACGCGCTCCCGGTTACGTAGCGTTCACGCCTGCGCGACGCAACCAAGGTGCCCGCTTCGAGGTGACTTCTTTCGCGCCCTCTGCAATCGCCGCACCAGCCTTCTCCTCACCCTCGGCGCGATAGCGGTACTTTTCCGCCGCGCTTTGCGGGCAAGTGGCGGCACCTGGCGGCAACCTTCAGAACCATTAACCAAAACAAACCGGAGCGTTGTTGCGCGGTGCTTGATCAGCACTGGCGGCTGTAACTGTAATGGCGGCGTGTGCGTCCTACCCTTGGTCCCAGCTCCGGCTGACGCGAATCCGAAAGCGGAACGAGTCGTCGTAACGCGCGCGGAAATGGCATGGCCTTGAAGCTGGTAGTTGTGCGCCGCATCACGCGGTTTTGACAGTGCCTGCAGCTTTCATCGCATGCGCAGTGGGAGCAGCTCAGCTGCTGCTCCGCGTTTGCGAGCCGATGTCGTGAGTTGGCGGGCAGATGGACAGCCACAGGCCTGTTGTGCCGTCATCCATTATTTTCTAGTGGCAGGTACGATCGGGAGTGTAAGTGTAGTGAGCCTCTGAGTTTGCACTTGTGATAGTAAAATAACTTCTGCACTCGTTCAGAGCGGGCATGGGATGTATTTGTGAAATTTTGCCGGAATTAAAAGTGTAGGTTCTAATTTTCTACTTGGCTGGAGGAATCACGTTTCTCATTAGCTTTCATTCACCTCGAGTGTTTTAAAAAAAAAATTCATTTCCAGAACATCTTTTTCCTTATGTCAATAAGTTGATTGGCTATGAGATATTGATTCTAACAGCTGACGTCATTTTAACACTGCCCTAATGAAGCACTTAAATCCATTTTCTAAACTCCAGCCACGCTATGCAGGAAAACAAATGTCGACACAACATTCCAGCGTTCTGCTAGCAAACCAACCTGCCATCGCATCTGAGCCGGAGCGGCGGAACCGCGTCGCCGGTAAATCCGTCCGCGCTGCTCTCCCCCACGCTGCGGCGAGCGAGATACCTCGGGAGAGGGCGTCGAGATGGGGAGAAAAAAAAATGAAAGAAGGTCGAGCGGCGCGTACCGGAAGCGCGCGCCTCTCGGAAAGAGTTGAGCGAGCGGCGCGCTGTGTCTGTGGTGGTTCCCCGGGGGGGCGGGGCCCCTCGGCTCACGAGTCGGCGCGGGCGCACGTCAGGAGAGAGAGAGATGGAGAGCGCAGTGAGAGAGGAGAGCATTGCGGCTAAGCACCCGAGGAGAGGCACGCGCCTCGCGGCTGACGACGCGGCGCGGTGCGTCATCACCACGCCGCTGCCGCCGCCGGCGTCGTCGCACTCAGAGGGAGAGAGAGAGAGAGCGCGCGAAGGGAAAGCACGCGCGGCGATCTCGCGCCAACGCGCTCGGAACACGTGCGCCCGTCAGACCTTCACCCAGTTCGAATTTGGCGCCGCGGAAGTGCACCGCGCGAGAACGATCGCGTCACACTGCCGTTCCTCTTCCCACCTTCCTTTCTACTGGCTCTCTGTCGGGTCTCGCTGGCTGTGGAGGGGAGGGCAAAGAGAACCCGCTGCTACTGCGCGGTGGAACGAGGGGGAGCGGAAGGGAGAGGAGTTCGGCTGCGGCCTTCCCTTTTATTTCTCTTCTGGTTACGCGCGGTCGTTTTTTTTTTCTCTTCGTTCCCCTTTTTTTCCGCCTCTCTCTTTGTTCGTCTGGTTGTCTCTGCTCGCCTCCGCTTCGCCGCACTATATATATTTACCAGGTTGTAATCGGGCGCGTCGTCTCTCGCCCTCTCCTCCTCCGGAGTACTCTTCATTCTTCGCGCGTCTCTGTGGGAGTTGCTTTTTCATGGCTCCCCTCTGCCTCCTTCCTCTTGGCTTCTCTCTCTCCTGCTCCTCGCTGGTTGCTCGCTCCTCTCCTCGCTCCCGTTTCGCCCTCCTCCGCTGTTTGGTCTGCACCGTCGGCGCTCAGCTGTTGGAGATTCACTTTCGCGGCCGCTGCCCGCGTCGGCCCCGGGCGACGGCATTGGCGAGGAGGAGCGGGGCGCGCTCCTCGCGAAGGGGAAAAGATGGCTGTTTTTGTTTGCGTCCCGCCTCGCAGGTCTCGCTCTTCTCTCTGTTCGCTCGCTCTTTTTTTCTTCCCTCTGCCGCCGCCGCAGGCGCTGTACGAGGCCGGGGTGTCTCCGCCGCCTGCTTTTTCTTTCCCCTTTTCTCCTTGCGTCCTCTCGCTCGTGTCTCCGGCTTCGACCGCACGGCTCGGAGGCTCCCGATGCTGCTGCGCTGCTTGCTGCTGCCTTTGCGGCGCTGGCGGGATGCGTTCTCCTTAGTTCGCCCTTCGCTGCGCTGGATAGTACGGCGGTTGCCTGTACCCCGTTGTGTTTTTATGGCGTTTTTTTTTTTATTGAAGGGGGTGGGGGGGGGGGGGGGAGGTGAGCTTGGAAAGTTGAGGACTGTACGTGACATGGCAACGTGGCTTGCGACGTCGATACATGTTCCACGCGGTGTCTGGAGCAAGTGTTCGTGCAACGTTTTGGCGGAGTTATAAAACGAGTTTTAGAAAAAAATTCATGTAGATGGAATGTTACAATTGGTGCTGGTATAGTACCGTCTGTTGCAAAGTTTACAACCCTTAGCGCCTAGTGGCGCGGTGGACTAATTTTTTTCAACAGACGGTACATTACACCTTGGATGTCCGAGCGATAACGAACGGAATGTCTGTAGCGAACATCGTTTGTAGCAACTTGATAAGCGGGTTTCAAAACATTTTTATTCTGCTAGCGTGGTATTTGGCACGCAACTATATTCTTTCTTTTTTTTTTTGCCTCAAAGGTACAAGCGCGGCCTTATAAATAGCGCTTTTCTACGAAAACTTTTGGCGCATTCTTTTCCTACCACGTTTGAGCTTGATGCTGCCTGCTGCTGTATCCACGCCTCTGTCGGACGTCCCGTTGTCGTCGTGAATTTACGCTTCTATTACTGTCGTCATGCGCTGTTCCTCCGCTTTTTTGAGTGTTACAACGTCCTTGCTACGAGGGCGTTTCCACGCTGCACCCGAGTGGATGTGTGGCGCCTTCCCGCTGCCCACCGATAACGCGTCTCCCCCGGTCTTCGGCTTATCGCAGCGTGACCTTGTTGGTTGGGGGGCTTGCGACCATCGTGCTCACGACGGCGCCCCGTAAAATATGTCACCTTTTACGGGTGTCGCGTAATGCGCCATTGGAAATTTCGCATTGCGGTAGCTACTGCATTTGGTAGACGCGTTTTAGCATACTGTAGACGTATTAGCGGATACGCATACCGGTTTACCGGACGCCTACTGCTCACGCGCCGTGATATGGACGAGACAAGGGCCACAGGGCGTGCGCAGGAAGCATCCGATAAACCGGTATACGGCTGGAGTAATACGTCTAGTGGCGGCGGGAAGCATGACGAACAGCTCGGCCTGTTCCCTTAGTTGCAGGTGTATTCCGCTTTTTGAAAGTGCTTCATTCTAGTTGTTCCACATCCCTCTACTTCTACGCTTGAATAACGCATAGGAATTGAGCGTGGCTGTAGCTGAAGGGTGTGTCCAGTGCGCGTTCGTGGATACCTCTCTGTTCGAAAGACGTTTGTAAACGTTTTTGAAGAACGTCTTTCTTAGGCGGCTCTTGCAAGCTCACATAGCAACAGTCATCGCGTCACATTTCTTGAAGGGCCACTGCCCAGGGTCCGGACATTTTTGAAAAACAAGCCCACTGCATAGATGAGGCATCGAAGATAACCTCTGCAAAATACTAGAGCCATGCGCGCCCCGAAAAGCTGCGAAAATTCAAATCAAACCCCGCTCGTTCTTTCCTTCCTTCAAAAACGAGCACGGCCCACTACTCTGAACCCCGTTGACGTCATGGGGGGTTACTTTCGCTGAAGGCACTCCATTGGTGCATCGTTCTGACTGACGGGAGAAGATTGGACGTAGCGTTGGCGTCGCGTCGTCTGCACAACGCTTTCCGCAGCGCCTTCTGTTCTGGCTCATGCCTGCAAACCCGCATGAAGGAACAAAACAAAAACTGCGGAGGGAGCGTGCGGCGACAGCCTTGAACCCTTGCCATAAAAAGTAAAAAATAGTAAAACTGAGGGAGTTGGTTCGCCCCCCCCCCCCACCTCCCCCCGCCGTGATCACCTCACGAGACGCTCTGCGTACGCGCTCCCTTCTCAGATTTTTTTCTTCTATGCAAGCCCCCCAAAACAAGGTTTTAATTACTAGTGCAGCAGAGCCTTTCCCTCGCTCGCCCACTTGACCGCTCCGCACACACACCGCTTATCTTTCGTGCATCTTGCGTACGCCTTGACTCCAATGAATGACATATGCTTTCGAGGGGAGAAAAGACACAAACACACAGAACACAAACACGCATGGAGAAAAGCAAACGGGCGGTTGCCGGGTCCGCGCTTCGCCGTGTGTTTCGAACACAACCGACTTCCGCCCCTCCGCTCGTGAAACGGTGGGGAGGCCTAAAAGAAAATGAAAAGGTGGCTCGTTAACTGGGAATGGCAAACAGATGTATGAAAGGATGCGCTCGCTAACAAGTCTAGGTGGTCGAGCCGATCGCGCCTCTCGATCGTTCAGTGTGCGGAGAAAATGCAAAAACCAAGAAAAGAATTCTATTGAAGGCGGGGCCATGACGTCGCCCTGTGACGCACTCCACAGACACCACGCCTCCGGCTTACACCGGAGAACGAAGGGGTGATTTTGCCTTGCCGAGCCTACTCGACGAGAAGCGGGAGAGAAAAATTTCGAGGAGGGAATGGAAGGAGAGGAGGCTCGCTCAAAGTGAGGTAGAGAGTGTCTGCTGGCCGCGGGTGGGCAGGGGCCCTTTAAAGGCCCCGTGCCCACCCCAGCGCAGCAGACACTCTCTACCTCTCTTTGAGCGAGCCTCCTCTCCTTCCATTCCCTCCTCGAAATTCTTCTCTCCCGCTCCTCGTCGAGTAGGCTCGGCAAGGCAAAATCACCCCTTCGTTCTCCGGTGTAAGCCGGAGGCGTGGTGTCTGTGGAGTGCGTCACAGGGCGACGTCATGGCCCCGCCTTCAATAGAATTCTTTTCTTGGTTTTTGCATTTTCTCCGCACACTGAACGATCGAGAGGCGCGATCGGCTCGACCACCTAGACTTGTTAGCGAGCGCATCCTTTCATACATCTGTTTGTCATTCCCAGTTAACGAGCCACCTTTTCATTTTCTTTTAGGCCTCCCCACCGTTTCACGAGCGGAGGGGCGGAAGTCGGTTGTGTTCGAAACACACGGCGAAGCGCGGACCCGGCAACCGCCCGTTTGCTTTTCTCCATGCGTGTTTGTGTTCTGTGTGTTTGTGTCTTTTCTCCCCTCGAAAGCATATGTCATTCATTGGAGTCAAGGCGTACGCAAGATGCACGAAAGATAAGCGGTGTGTGTGCGGAGCGGTGAAGTGGGCGAGCGAGGGAAAGGCTCTGCTGCACTACTAATTAAAACCTTGTTTTGGGGGGCTCGCATAGAAGAAAAGAAACTGAGAAGGGAGCGCGCACGCAGAGCGTCTCGTGACGTGATCACGGCGGGGGGGGGGGGGGAGGGGGGGGGCGAACCAACTCCCTCAGTTTTACTATTTTTTTACTTTTTATGGCTAGGGTTCAAGGCTGTCGCCGCACGCTCCCTCCGCAGTTTTTTTTTTTGTTCCTTCATGCGGGTTTGTAGGCATGAGCCAGAACAGAAGGCGCTGCGGAAAGCCTTGTGCAGACGACGCGACGCCAAGGCTACGCCCAACCTTCTCCCGTCAGTCAGAACGATGCACCAATGGAGTGCCTTTAGCGAAAGTAGCCCCCCTTGACGTCAGCGGGGTGCAGAGTAGTGGGCCGGGCCCGTTTTTGAAGGAAGGAAAGAACGAACGGGCTTTGATTTGAATTTTCGCAGCTTTTCGGGGCGCGCATGGCTCTAGTATTTTGCAGAGGTTATCTTCGATGCCTCATCTATGCAGTGGGCTTGTTTTTCAAAAATGTCCGGACCCTGGTCAGTGGCCCTTTAAAGGGCAGGGGCAGGGGCCCTTTAAAGGGCCCCTGCCCACCCCATAATCCCGAACACTCTCTACCTCCCTTTGAGCGAGCCTCCTCTCCTTCCATTCCCTCCTCGAAAACCCCACAAAACCTTGTTTTGGGGGGCTTGCATAGAAGAAAAAAATCTGAGAAGGGAGCGCGTACGCAGAGCGTCTCGTGAGGTGATCACGGCGGGGGGAGGTGGGGGAAGGGGGGCGAACCAACTCCCTCAGTTTTACAGTTTTTTTTTTTGTTCCTTCATGCGGGTTTGTAGGCATGAGCCAGAACAGAAGGCGCTGCGGAAAGCGTTGTGCAGACGACGCGACGCCAAGGCTACGCCGAATCTTCTCCCGTCAGTCAGAATGATGCACCAATGGAGTGCCTTCAGCGAAAGTAACCCCCCATGACGTCAACGGGGTTCAGAGTAGTGGGCCGGGCCCGTTTTTGAAGGAAGGAAAGAACGAGCGGGCTTTGATTTGAATTTTCGCAGCTTTTCGGGGCGCGCATGGCTCTAGTATTTTGCAGAGGTTATCTTCGATGCCTCACCTATGCAGTGGGCTTGTTTTTCAAAAATGTCCGGACCCTGGGCAGTGGCCCTTTAAAGCTATCTTCGCCGATACTCCTCCGCAGCCATAGACTGGAGGAAAATTCAGACCAACACTTTCCCTAACTTGTTCATCCTACACAAGATTAGCCCCACTCAATATAAAAACACATGCCCTTGGTGTGGAGCTTGCCCTACGCTCTACCACATATCGTGGGAATGCACAACGAAACCAAAACACTTAACTGTATCCAACCCGACATATGAGCAGTGGGAGGTGGCCCTGACCAGCGAGACACTGGATCAGCAACTTAAGTTGGTTCAGCAAGTCCGTCAGTCAGCTAAAGCCAGTGGCGCCTTGGACTAGGGGTGCCACCCAAGTTGCTCGAGCAACCTTCCTCAATTCAAATAAAAGTTTTCTCTCTCTCTCTGTTCTCAGTGACTTCCTTCAACAGTCGATAGATATTTATTGGCTCGGGCTAATTTCGCCTTCACGTAGTTCAAGGCCGTCGCCCGCTTTGAGTGGGAAAGCACTATGTATATGGCTCATCGGCGGCGAAATTAGGCGGCGGCGGTGACCAGCAACAGATCCCAGATGTCGTCACAGTGGTGTCGAAGAAAAATGAAATTTCTTTATTTCCTTGGTTGCGGGGATTTGAACCCAGGACCTTCAGATTGCGAGGCTAGCGCTCAACCCATAGGCTACAATACCGCGTTGCTTCTTGGCGAACAAAGGTGGACCTGTACGTACGTTGCCTTACGACTGTGTGCTAATCAGCAGATGCGTCATTAGGAAAGAAAATAATAAAAACAAATACAGATAAAAAGGAAATAAAAAGTTAATAAAATGCTGTCGCATTCAAAGAACGTAAGGAGTCTTAAGTGCCCTCCCTAATTAGTTTTTTTGCTTTGTAATTACTCTCCAGCCTGGCCCAATCTTCGCAGCCCTGCGCTCAGAGCAGTTGTCTTTTCATTTTTTCTTTCTTTTCGAACAACTGTTCTCTATTGCTTATGGAACATTTTTTGGCGCATGTATCGATATTTCGCGAGTTTGTCAGTGCGCGTGTGAATGCATTTCGTTTGCAGGTTGCAGGACTGTTTCAGTGAAAGATGAAAATAAGGTTGAGGTCATTATTTCTCCCTCGCTAACTCTGCCCTTTGGTACTTGTCGCTAATAAAGTTCGTGGACATGTTACACACGCCTTGTTACCGATTTCTTATCAACGCGATATAGTTTCAGTGCTGGTTCGAGGACCGAGTAGAGGTTTAGCATCATATAGGAGAATGTGGGTGGCCATACAAGTAACTTAAGGTCCTTTTCTTTATTTTTTCATCGATATTAGCGACGTTCTCAAAGCGAAACTATGCGAATGTTTCGCTATTAAAAGTGGGCGAGCGGGGCGCGTGGCCAAAGCAGTCATAAAACCTGAATAATCCAGTTTAATTCACGCCGTTAGAAAAAAAAAATGCGTTCTGATTCAGAAGAGAGCCAAGCGTAAGACAAATGCTTATCGAATTCCACAAAATCAAACAGTTACCAGTGGATCATTTTGGTGAATAGCTTCTGTTCCATATCCTGTTATTCACTCACTTATTTCTTAGTTTATTTTAAGATATTTCTGACAATAAGTGGTTACAATGCGCACAACTATATTTTACTTGTTCCGGCTATATATATATGTATTTAAGTGTCTTATTTACTGTGAACCTTGGCGTGGCAGTTAAGCTCCGGTAGCGTCACGAATAGTTCTGAACATTGCACTTATATTTATTTATTTATTTCAAGATACTGCAGGCCGATGTGGCCCAAGTAAAAGGGTCATAGAAGATAACAATCGCACCTTGATTTAGGTATGTACGTAAAAAAAAACTACATGCTGCATGGGTCAGTGAGAACAAAAAAAAACAGTAAAATAATAATATAATCAAAGGTGCTTCCAATGCCTGAATGAAATGATCAGTTTGAAAATGTGATTCTGGAAGTAAATTCCGATCTGATATGGTTTTCGGGAAGAAACTGTACTTGAACAAATTTGTTCGGGCAAAGATTGACCGCATGTGTTCCCTATGTCGTGTTCGCCTGGTAGACGAAGGCTGAATAAAATTGGGTAATGAAATAGTTACTTATCGATTCATAGTGAACAAAGCTGGTAGGTCAACAGCTGCGCAACAGTTGCTCTGGAGTTCCCCTGCGCAGTTCCTCACTCATGCCACCATCGCTCGAAGACTTGTATCGTCACATTTTCGCAGCATTGTTTGACTTCATCTGCGCGAACGTTCAGCGTGCACAGGCTGCATTGAACATCGGATGATCGGTATGGGTTCACAGTTTTAATTGTTATCGAGTTTCATGTTCGTAACTGTTAGTTCCTTTTAGACCTGTGGCCAACTGTGGCAGAGGTTACACAGTCGCTAGTTCGCCATTTGATTGAGTTTCCGCTGGTTAATTCAAAGTTGGCCGCGCAACATGGTGATCGCGACATGAAGCTGTTTGTTCTGCTGGTTACCGTGGTTTCGCAGCGCGGTCGCAAGCGTGAGTGGTTTGGGCTGCCACCGTGTTATGGCCGTCGTTCTCACGCCATTTGGACACGGCCGCCTGCAGTATCGATCGGTGACGTGCGCGCACATTTCGGACGGTTCGCTCGCAGGTATCGTCCGTATTGTCACGCCAAGCCCCGCCACGGTGGCTCATTGGCTTTGGCGTCCGGCTGTCGAGCCCGAGGTCGCGCTATCAAATCCCAACACGTACTCCTGACCCCGACTGCGGCGGTCGCATTTCGGTGGAAGGGAAAGGCAAACGCGCCCGTGTGCTGTGCGACGTCGATTTGCGTTAAATAGCCCCCGGTGGTATATAAATTCAACCGAAGCCGCGGTGGCTCAGTGGTTATGGTGCTCGGCTGCTGACCCAAAAAGACGCGGGTTCGATTCCGGTCGTGGCGGCTGGAATTTCTTTGGAGGAGAAATTCTAGAGGCCCGTGTACTGTGCGATGTCAGTGCACGTTAAAGAACCCCAGGTGGTCGAAATTTCCGGAGCCCTTCACTACGGCGTCTCTCATAGCCTTAGTCGCTTTGGGACGTTAAACCCCATAAACCAAACCAAACGAAGCCCCCCACAACGGCGTCCATTGTATCCCGCGTGCGGAATCGAGGCGTTGAATTTCACATGTCGTGCTGTGCAACGCCAATCTTCTCTATTCGTGCTGTGCAAGCCCTTTTTTTTTGTTTCTTTGCCTTCGAAATTACTTTCCCGAGTGTATTGAAGGGGGGGGGGGGGGGGGGGTGTAGGCAGGCGTAGTATGGTTCAGCTCAAGTAAAGCCAAGTTCTGGACTCGCCCTTCGGCTATCTGACTGATATTAGATGCGGATTTAGATGGCGGGGTATCCAAAACTCGGTATTCCGCGAACATTAATGTGGATCTTTTCGCTCCCAGTTTGCCAGTCTGTATTCTTGCATTGTGTCATTATCAGCAAGACGTCACCAATGTTCCTTCGAGCCCCTTCTTAGCGTTTCTCCGTGTTCCATTTGCTCTGGTATTGTGCGTCCAGCGGTTCCTTCTTGGCGAAGGCGTTTTCACACCTGAGCTCTTGGCCCCTTTTTGTGCCGGTCGACGATATTTAGCGCTATATGCGCGGTGGTTTCGCCACGCGATTGCATTGTCTGTATCAGCGCGTAGAAACGAGCTGATGCCCGTACAGCCAGAGCGATGAGCGTCCAATAACCTGCAGACCTGAGGCATCGAGAGTGAGAGAGAAAGGGAAAACGCGAGCTTTTAATAGAAAGTATAGCCAGCCCGGGATCGTGGACCGCGTGAGTGTGCACTGGCAGATATCGACCGTTCTTTCGCGGGCCACTTTTTTTTATTCAGTTTTGTTTCCCCCTTGGAACCCTCGGAGCAGCGTGTACCGCCTATGGCCCAGGAAATCCTAGGCGGTTTGCATTGCCGCCCAACAGATGGCGTGGCCGGTGTCCGTTTTTCTCCACGGCTTTGTTGCTCCTTTTCTTTGCGCGTACGTGGTCGTACCTTTAGGCTGGGCGCTGAGGTCACGTGTTTTCGGAGCGCCTCAGAATGTTCTGAAGGAAGGGGCCGGAGGGAGAGGAGGGGGTCCCAGGGTGAAATCGGGCCGAGCGGGCGGCCGCCATCATCGCGGCAGCAGCAGCCTGACGACGACGACGCCGGCTCCTCTGATGGCTTCTCCCTTCTGAGTCTCCTCTTTCTCTCTCTCTCCCTTTCTCTGTACTCCTCCCCCTTCTCATCTGCCCACCGCTCTTCAATGCAGGGTCGCATGCGGCGAGGTCTGTGCTGCCGCGCTGTGCCGACAGCGGTTGCGTAGCCTCGAGCGGGCAGGCAGAAAGCTTCCCCGGCGCTGACGCCTTCGATTGGCCACTTCGACGTGTGACGTGGCGCGGTTTAATCGGATCGCGACGTCTCCGTGCACCCTTGTCGGCACGCGTGCCAACTTTCTACTAGGGCGTGAGTGGGTTCCGATTGAAACAGGGTAACAGTAGCGTACACCCAACATATTTGTAGGGCAGTTGCATCGCCGAGCCCCAAGTTCATTTTTTCGTCTTTTGGAGGTTCAGCTCACCCCCGCAGCGGCGTGCTCGGGAAAACGGGGCAACTCCGGCGCGCAAATGCGCCGTCCGTCTCAGCTTTGATGCGCCTGCGCAGATATGCATCTCCTTGCAGGAATGCTCTGACCTCTGGTGCAGTGGAGCTTTTTGTGTGCAGGCTGGACAGAATAGCTATTTCGCAGTGGGGCATCTTTGCGGAGAGTGCGGAACTGCGATAGTTACTTGCATTCTGCTAGTAAATGGCAAGGAATTTTTTGGATGCTTTTGCTCATAATGGGATGGTGACAGTTGCGTAATTAGTTCGCCTTTACTACGGATTTACGGGCAGGTTGGGTGGGAGGCGTTAAGAAAGAAAAAGAAAGAAAAAAGAGCTCAATCTCACTTGACTGCGCATCATTCGCATTGTGTGTGCGTGTTTCTTGGCTCATCGTCTCATCGTTGTATACACTTCTTTGATTTTGGTGCGCTAGCATTTATAGTGTACATTCCCCGCATTTAGCCGTTGCTTGTTTGAAGCCTGCTTTTTATATACTGTATACATATGTATATGAAGGAAGCCAACAGCCACTGAAACTAAGGAGTATGGGGGAATGTTTCTATATTTTTTAATTTGGATGTTGATCAATGGGACACCAGTGTTGCAATTATTTTATCGCTCAAAGGTAATTTGTGAGAAAGCAGAAAAAAAACTGTATGCCGCTGGTGGTATCCGAAATGACGTCGTCAGAGTCACGTGACCGAGGTGGCAGGTGAGCGAAAAAATTCGGATTTGGTCTAACCTCACAAATCGACCTTAATTTTTTTTTTATATTAGGGAGGTGGGGGAGTGGGGAGAGGTGCCGCCAACCTGTAGGGGTCAATGAAATCCAAGGCACATTGATGTAAGTGAAGTTCATTTATTTTGAGCTTTGTAGTCGACCCATAAGCTCCGTGTAGCGATCCATATCATACTCTATCGCATAAACTCCGTTACCTCGACGTTTGTTCCATTTACTGCCCACGGTATAGAAGATTACCTGGTTTAATTTTTTTGTCATGACGTCTGCACTTTTTCAGTGTTTAGTTTCTTGAACGGTTGATATTTATTTTCTTCCCGTCCGCACTGTTTCCTAAGCCAGGCGGCATTATTGGGTGAGCTCTCATACTCTGTTGACTTGGCCTGGCAAGAACCGATGTGGGTCAACAGATCACGCTCAGCTTTTCTATTCCCCCCCCCCCCCCCCCATTTTTCCCCCTGCAGCTCTCTCGGCCCAGTTGTAGGCGCGCGTTGGATGCTTTTATCGAGCCTGTGTGTCCCGCCGCACAAGCAAGCGACGTTACATTATATATATTTTTTTCTCTCGCTTTGCCTAGCTTTCTTTCGTGTTCTTTTCCTCTGCACGCTCTGTCCGGCAGTGCGTCTGTGCGCGCCGCCTGGAGGGGGTTGTTTTTCTCGGAAACGCCCGCAACAGAGAAGACTATGCTACGACTATTCGAGGAATGCCCTTCACGCGACCTCTATCGCTGTTGCTTGCGGCGCTGTGTGGAAGTCGCCGAGGGACGAGGACGGCGCCGGTGTTGCGTCACGGGGTGTACGCTCTCCCCCCCGTCCATACCCTTCGTGATGCTGCTGCCTGGTCTCTCCTCTCTCTCTCTCTTTTTGCGTTTTTCGTTTCTTTGACCCCCCCCCCCCCCCCCCCTCCCGACACAGTTGTGCGCGTGCCGTGACACGCCTTGTGCATTGGAAAATCACTCGGGCACCCCGTTGTTGATTGTGGCGGACCGTTCGAGACCCACGCGGGTGCGCCTAACATGTTGGGCCTCTTTGTGTAGTGTAACGGGGCAATCGCATATCCCTTCTAAAAGATGTGTGCGTGCGTGTGTGTGTGTGCGTGTGTGTGTGTGTGTGTGTGTGTGCGTGTGTGTGTGTGTGTGTGTGTGTCGCAGAAACTTCGTGAACTGCTTGTAGACCCCCGTGGTTATGTGGCTGTGGCGCTCGAGCGCTAAGCCCAACGTCTTGGGACCGAATCCCCAGCCTCGGCGGCCTCATTTCTCGGACGGCGAAGCGCTAAAACGCCCGTGTGCTGTGCGGTGTCAGCTGCACGTTGAATAACTTCAGGCGGGCGGAATTAATCCGGAGCCCTTCCATAACTGCGTCCCTCATAGCCGCTGCAGCTTCGGGGCTTCTAAACCCACATTCATAAGTTTTTCCATGAAGTAATCTCTTTCGCCCCGAGGCACGCTGTCATCGTCGTTGAGTTTCGTAAATGGCGCTGTTTACAGCGACTTCCGGAAATTATTAGCGATGAGAAACGCGAGTTTTAAAAAATAAGTCTTTCTTTACCTCGATGCTTGGTTTTGTGGTGGTGATCTTGGCCCTGGCGGTCGCTTCTAGGGAACGGGTGGCTATAGCGGGCATGTTTGGCTTTCCCTCCAGCACGCTGTAAGCCGGTTCCTTGACATCAGTCCAAGTGGTGCGAATCCCTACGGCTGGGTCTAACGAATGCACCGACGGCCGAAGTGACATTATGGTGAACTGAGTTGGTGAAACCTCTCCCGTTTCTCTTTATGTGCAGGGGCGGGTTGAGAGTGGGGCTGCAATTTTCCGTCTTAGCGGAATCGTCCGTGGCCGCTAAGACTGATTAGGGAGTGCTCGTAAGTACTTTTCGAAGGCAACTGGAAAGTCGCCAGAAAAGCACCGGCATTGAGGCAGACTTCCTTTCTTTCTTTTACTTTCTCGAGGACACAAACATTAGGCGCCTGTGACTATTTCAGCCCAGGACGTAGATTTTACAGCTTTAATCAGGACGCGCGACGTCAGGTGGAATGCAGGCCCTCGGTATTTCGAGCGCCGGCCCACATTCGCGCGGAAACCGTAATCGCGACAGGCCTCCTCGCCTTGTTGAATCATGGCGGCCGCAACGGCGCGGCAGATCCACCGTGGGCGTCAACGTGGATGGGCTCGAAGAGAGGGGGGGGTGAATGGCAGCGCTGAGGAAGGAAAGCATCCGCGCCGTTGTTTCGCTGCCGCTGCTGCGGGTGTCGAGAGTTTGTCGCCAGTTGCCGGGGCTCACTACGCGCTGAGCCTAAGTGAAGTGATGAGTGCGGCGCAGAAAAAGCAATATAAATGGAATGGCCATCTTGTGTCGGGCCCCAGACTCCCCGTACCCCTTTCCTGCTCCGGTTCGGCAGCCGGCAGAAAAAAAGTGTGGCCACCCGGCTGGCGCTAGCCAAGGAGGCGAGAAGGTCCTCGGCTGGCCTAGTCTCCAGTCGTGGTTTCCGAATCGATTACCAATGAGGAAGGGCAAAGGCAGGGGCTGCAGCCGCGGGCGCGCCTCTGTTTGTGCACTGCCCGAGAGAAAAGGGGAGGGGGGAGGGAACGGAAGGTTCTCGTCTTGGGATCTGGCTCGCCTGGCTGGCCGCCGCGTTACAGCAGCCAGCGTGGCCTGCCCCCACTCTCCCCCTCGTGCTCGCGCGCGCGCGCTCCACGGGCGAAGCCGCGGCGGTGCGCAAATCTCCCAGGCGAAGCCAGGGGATCGCAGCAGCAGCGCAGAGGGGGCCGCGTGCGACGACGCCCGGCGGCGCGCTGCTGCTTCTTTTCTATACTTATGTCTTTGCTGCCTTTGCAGCACAGGGTTGCTTGCTTGCTGCTGCCGTCTCCCGGCGGCAGGATGGTGCCGTATGCTTGTGCTACAGCCTGTATTCGCATGCCACGGCTCCTGCTGCTGCTGGGGACGCAGCTAGCATCCGCCGCGCGTCTCGCCCTCATTCTCTCATGGTTGGCGCGCTGGCGCTTCTTCCTAGCGCTGTAGCCGACGGCGGCGTTTGTCCGCCTCGTGCGCCTGACCTCGGCCTCCCCTCTCCCTTACTCGCTGGGTGGTTGTTCTTTCTCTGCTTGGTTTCTGGCCGCTAGGCTGGTTCCCTTTCTGCGTGTAACCGCTGCCGCTCTCGCTCGCCCGTGTGGCCGCCTCCGGAGCGGGGTGGCGTTTGTTCCTTGCTTCGGCCTCTCACCCTTCTCTCTCTCTTCTGTCTTTATGAGAGTCATTTCTATCACTCCACTCTTTATTTTTAGTGTTTTGTCCATTGTTCTTTCTTTTTCTCCTTCTTTTTTTGCTGTGGTGATGTTTTGAAAGGCTTATGCTCTCTCTGTATCACCCTGTGTTTATGTGTACTTCCCGGTGTTTTCGTATCATCATTTGCTGGCCACCGTTTGTTGGTTTTTCCGCTGTTTTATCTATATCCACGGTACCACGGCGACAGTGGCCGCCCCTTTTTTCTCGCTTGGTTAGTGCATGGCACCCCTTAAGGCTTGCGTGGTGGTCTAAACACCGCTATTCTCATTGAATTTGTGGTACGGGAGGCGTCTTTTACTGGGAGGGGAGGGGTGCGTTTCTGGCGCGTGAAAGATGGGACGAACTGCAAAAGCTGGCTTGATGCTAGCGAAGTATCTGTTAACGGGGCCGAACATGCGGAGACTATAATGAGGTTCCCCACCGCAGTATTTCGGCTCCTTACGCAAACCTTGAAATTCTCGGACACGATCAAAGTGATCGCAAGATTTTTCGCGCGCCATATGCGCTGCTCTTGGAATCTTCGGAAACTATAGACATCCTCGGCTGCCTGTAGCATTTTTGGCGTTTCCCCGGCTAGCTTACAACTTCGGTCATTGGTCGGCCCCGGTCGGCCCTGGTTATCTCTTTGACGCTTCCGATTGGCTCCAGCTGTTCGCCTTGTTCCTATACTTTTTGCCCTCGTCCGTTGCTGCATTTGCCTGCGTCCCGTATTCCGGAAGTGTGCGTTCCTCGGAGCCTCTTTCTCCCTATCCGTCCCTGTGTATGGGCGATTGTAGCGCGGAATTTTCCACCGTCGCCTTTCCTTTCTGTCTTGCTTCACGCGTATTTTTTCTTTCTTTCCTTCTTTCTGATGCCAGCGCCCTTTTCCTTTGCTCGTGTACTTCGTGGCGCGCTCTTTGCGTGTCTGTGCGCGCAATTTCTCCGCTTCTTCTTCGACGGCCCTCGTGTGCAACGTTGTAGAAGGTAGGTGCGTGTGTCGCCCCTCCCCTTTTCCTTCCTGCTCGCTGGTGGCTGGGGAGGTTTTGACTGGGCTGCTGCCGCCGTTGCTTGCTGCGGCGCCGTACCCGGAACGCGCATGCGCACTGAGACGCGGCGACGCTCTGCGCGGCGGCCTCTCCGCTGCCATCGCCTCCTTTGGCTCGGCCGTGAGCGTTAGCACATACGCGCGCCTGCACAGACAGACGCACGGCGAGAGCTCTTCGCGCTGGCAGGGTCAGGCTAGCCGCGTGCACACGTAGTAAGCGAGCCTCTCGCAACGGCTTTGAGGTGCGGAGGGAGGCGGTGCTGCTGGAGGCAGGCTAGGTCCGCCCTGCCGCCGCCATCATGGTGTGGTCCGCTGCTCGCATTTCGGGTGCTGCCCTCCCATCCGATGCGGCGAAAGGGTCGATTGCCCCGTCTCGCTGGGCGCGCAGATGGCTGCCACGCCGATCGTCTCGATCAGATGCCGCTGTCGGGTCTGCTGCAGCTCGTGCCCGTATGGTGCCGGCGTTTTATCATGCGCGAAGCGTTTTGACGGCTTGATTCGTAATGAATACATTTCATCGTCTCTCTAGCTCTATGTGGTTTCGATAACGGATGATTTGCGAAGGTTTTGTTTCGTATTTCAGAAAAAGGCCGAGCATGTTTCGCTTGCGGGACGTCGCGCTGTGCTTGTACTCGCCCTTATGTGCATTCATCGTGGTGCCGCCATGGGCTACTTCCTAAATTTTAGCCTTCATGTTAAAAAAACAAACAAAATGTTGTGTACACATCTGTGTACGAGAACGCTTTCTTTGCGCGCATTTCAAAGTCGCAGGCCTGGTGCCACGTGACTGAAGGAGCGGCTTCAACGTTGCCCCCGGCGCCAGTGGCGCCAGTGTTATCAAACATCCTTTCTTCACCGGTCTCCATATCGGCGCCACCGTTTAACTGCCCGCTTGGTTATCAAATTAGCTCTATTCAGCTTGTCACGTGTCGGTGGTTTCCTCTTGCGGCGCCGTGTACGATGGTGATGATGGGGAGGGAGGCCGCTCCCCGGAAGTGTGGACATGGCGCGCCGGCGGACGTGGCAAAACAAAGGGCAGACCTTCCGGGCTGTGCTTCGTTGCGGAGACAAGGCTAGCTAGGCTGTTGCCTCCGCTGAAATTGCAAGTGCAGTGGCGGGTTGGAGTGGGGAGGATTGCGGGCGACCCAGCCTGGTAGCAATGGCGGCCTCGGTGGATCACGTCTTCAAAGCTACTGCCCCCCATCTTCTTTTTCGGGTTGCGCTGCCCCTGCAGCATGCCCCAGCAATCCCACGCTCAGGCTGTTTCCACCAGAGCGCCTTGATCGAAAGTACTCTTTTCGCTACGCGGTCTTAGTGCATGCTTCTCTCCTCATCACGCGGAGCAGGGTCGGGAAATGTTTTCTCCTGAGCAGTAGTCTCGGTGTATTTGATCACTTACCGTTCCGGGTCGCTCCTAATTAGGCATCTTGAGGAGTTACACCTGCGTATGTGCTCTCGTGTCTGCTGCGGTTATGTTTCGAGGGCGTTTCCATCACTGATATGACGAAGTGTGCGTGTGTGTTAAGGCGGCAGCTACGCTGCCGTACTTCGCTTGTTTGCCTATCAGCCGTCTCGCTTTCTTCGCCTGTCCTCCTCCTCTCTGGGTTCTTTTTTCACGGCGGCCGCCGCTTTTTTTTTTTTTTTCTCCTGCTCCTCGCCGCCCTCGAGCTCTCGCCAAGCTGCGCTGGGTTTGCCGAGAGACGCCGCCGTCGGACGACGACGTGCCGGCGTTTCTTTTTTTTTTCTCTCTCTCTTTCTTTTCCCCTCTGTGCGTGGAGCGGCAAGAGCTCTCCTCTACGCGGGCCAGCCGGCTCACACCGGAGGGGACGTCGACGCCATATTGGCACCTTCCTGAGCAGGGAGACCTCCTTCCTCGCCGCTTCTCTTCTTCCAGGGGCCTCGTAATTTCATCCGTCCCTTCGCGCGCGCCACGGCTGCAAAAAGCGTGTGCGCTTTCGTTTCGGCGCGGCGGGCTTTGTGGGAGTCGCGTTGCGTCTGCCTTGTATGGTTAGCACTTGTCCGCCCGATTGCATGGGAAGGAGCGCGAATGGGTCACACGCGTACAGGTAATCGTTCGCGATGTTATGCTGGCGCGCAGTGCAATGCCAGGCGCAACGAAGGTGAGGCACGCGCTGTGCGTTCTTGTTAGCGACCGTTCTATATACTCAGGTCCCCAATTTAAGGGGGCTGATAGAAAATCGCCCCCGAATGCTGCTTGCGTTGTGACCATCGTGGAAGGCTTGTGAGGTCGTGGTGCTGCGCGCCAGACGTCACCATGGTGCCTCGGGGTGAGCTTCAGGATCGTGGTCATTCACCTGTACACCGACAAGGAGAAAGGCAGGATTGAGCAGCCCGCGCTGTGTGTTGGAATGCGAGAGCGTCGCCGCTGCTGAGGCATGTGTGCGTGAGCGAGCGCGGCGGCGCAGCAGCGCCGTAGGGTGCGCTCCGGTTGTTTGGCGCCGCCGGCCTGTGCGTGGCGGTGGCCGCTGTCAAAGCGGATGCTGTCTGTCCGCTGGGGCGCGGTTGCTGGGCGGCCATTTTGGGCTGGCGCCATTGCCACGCTGTCTCTCTCACGCGGGGCTCGCCTCCTGCAGGTTGGACGCCGTGGTGCGGGGAGGCGCTGCTTTGTTGAAAGGAATCCTCCAATGCGCGTCGGCGGTGGCCCGACGTTGCTAAATATACGCTTCAAAGGAAGTAAATGAGGAAACGGAGAAAAAGCTCCAGAGTTGAGAGAATCTTGTGGGATTTGAGACTCGTTCGTGTTTATCGCTGTTAATTTCTCTGCTACTGCAAACCTGGACGATTGGTAGCTATGGCTGCCGTCGTGGTATTAGGGTCGCTAATGAAAGGAACGTCGCTCGAGTTTGCTGTTTCGACAGTGTCTACGTAGGTCGGGTTGGTTTCGCTTGGGGCTACTTCGGGTGCACGGACGTTTGTGGGAGCGGCACGGCAGTGACTCGTTCACGCAAGTCGTCAAGCGTCCGAGTTCATATTTTTGGTACAGCTGTGGTATGACGACATCATGCCAAACATTACAGATGCGCATGTCATGTATGTTTCCATCAGGCAGGAAACTGGCCAGCTCATAGGCGTTTGAGTAAGTGCTACTTTCCGGCCTGCGAGCCGCTTCGTCGTGTGCGGAGAGAATCCGAGCAGGTAGCTCCTCCCGGGAGCTCGAGTGGCTTTCGAGCCAAAGCTTCTTCGAGCACCGGCGGCCATCACAGCTGAGGGGAGGGGGGCACTCTTGTGCGGCGAGCCAGGCGCGGCCTCACGGAAAGGCGGCAGCGACCTTTGAGCCGGTTATAATCTCTGCCGGCGGCCCCTGTTACGTTCATTGATTTTTCTTTTTTTTTTGTGCTTCCTCTGTGCGCTTGTTACTCTCTTTGCTGAGCGAGCAACGCCGCCACCCCGGTACGTGCTCCGGGCCGCAGAGCGACGCCAGCGTTCCAGTGGGTGACCCTGCTGCTTCGCTTGGAGGGTTGAGATTTCCGACTTGCATGGAGACGACCCGTTGCCGAGAGCCGGCGACGACGACTTGAAGCGTACGCGCGCCTTACCCGCCACCTTTCGACGGAATGTGCTGGCGGTGGGGGAGGCGGTTAGGGCTCCTGGAAACCAGGTCCGCGTGATTTGCGGCGCGTGTGCTGGTTTTTAGTCACCACTGGTCACGTGACCATCTTTCTTGCAAGGTTCACTCCTGTGGCTGACGTGGCACCTCCGCACAGGTGCCACGTTGAGCGCGTTGAACGCTTCGCATATATTTGTGTGTGTGTGTGTGTTTTTTTTTTGCAACTTCTGAGAAGTGCAGTGATCAATGACCAGAGTTTCCGCTGCCGCCCTCGTCCGGCAAGCCGCTGACTCGGGAAGGCGTAGCACTGGTTCTGCGATGCACTGCTGTAGGCTTAAATGATTAGGACGCGTGCGGTTTGTAAAGGCATGGTTTGACATGATTGTGCCCATCCTCTGGTCTCTTTGGCTATCGTTCACCATTGGTCAACTTTTGGAATGAGTGGGTTACGACCCGCTGCTATACGTGCTCGGCTGGTGAAAATAGTTTCGTGGCAGCGAGTGATCGCCGCGTGCTGTCGACAGGCTATTTTAGAGCGAACTAGCTTGCGGTAACCGCCGCCAGACCGGCGACAGGTGATGCCATGAATGCCTATAAATAGAGTCTCAGTAGCGGTCGTGTCAGGCAGAAATGGCTCGCGCCGCGGACACGCACATCCGCCTTCTCCTCGCTCCTCATACTTACCTGCGGTGGCGTCATGGTTGTGGCGAGCAGTGTCTGTCGGTGTATTTCACTAGCATGCCTCACATGCGAGCCTAAGAGGGTTCTCGCGTAGCTTGCGCCTTCACCGTCCGATCACGTTCCACTTGACACTCGCGGTAATAGATGACGTACTACGCCTTCTGCTTTCTAATCAATTATATTTCAGCGGTAAAATAATTACGCTGTTAATTTCTTATTTGTCAAGAGACATGTATGCCATACTGAGGCCCTCAATCCCCTAGCTTTGTGTGCTTAATAGCCTAATGATGGCCTTGGTTCTGGCAGTCTTGATGGGTAGCATAACAGGGTTCTCGCACAGCTTCAGCCCTCACCCTTCGATCATGTTCCACGTGACTTGCGGTAATACAGAATGTACTGCATCCGCCGCTATGGACGAGAGTGGCGCTGGCGAACACACTCAAGGTTAGTTTATATGCAACATAAATACCCCGAAAGTAGATTGTACAGCCGCCGCCGTAACTCAGTTGGCCGAGCACCGAATGCGTATTCGGAGGTCGCGGGTTCGGATCCCACAGGCAGCATGTGGTCTTTCTTGCACTTTCTAATTATCTTTTAGCGCTAAATTAAGCTACTAATTTCACATTCATCATCAGCACAAGGCGTAAAAATAAAAATATAAACTTTCCTTTTGCTTTCCTTGGTTTCGGTGACTGCTTCCGTCACACGTACGAGTTTTTTCTTGGTACTTTTTCTTTTCAGCTAGGGCATTAAATAGACAAAATGGAAAAACAACTCAGTGTAACAAGGGAGTAATTACTGATTTGCATCCACCCAAGCGGAGCCTTACGGCTACAAAGGAAGGCTATACAGTTTTCTCAGAAACTTCGCAGTTTAAAAAAAAAAATGCTTTCTGGTCTGGGGCTCCAACCCGGTACCACCGCTTCAGCGCATGCACACTGACAGCTTGTGACAAAGAAATGTAGGGGTACTGTGCGATGTCAGCGCACGTTAAAGAACCCCGGGTGGTCGATATTTCCGGAGCCCTTCACTACGGCGTCCCTCATAGCCCGAGTCGCTTTGGGACGTTAAACCACATTAGCCAAACCAAACCAACCAACCAGAAATGTAGGCCACCCAACTCCTGTTTACTAAGACCCTGAGCCCTGCCTATTCAAAAGCATTTTGGCAGGTCTCGAAGCCATTCGAACGTTGGGTTATTAGTGAGGATATTCTCGCGTTGAACACCGAACAGTTGTGGCGAATGTTACGTAAACACGGATTGGGTAGCTTAGCGCGCGATAGTATACTCCAAGCGATCGGAAATACACTCGGTGATAACCGGAAACAGTATACGAAGGATTTTTTTTCCTTAACCGCGTTACAGCATAGCAGAACTTGTGCGCCCCACAATGAGCTCCAATGTAGCACAAAACGTTAGCTTGTTGGAAAACAAGTCTTAGTGAAATTTGCGTGCAAGAACTACCGACAGGCTGTGGTATATGCAGTGCTGAAAATGCTGCGCCAAATCGCGCCAACTTGCATCACTGCATTAAACCTGCTACATGCTGCTACAAATTGGTGGTTTTTTGGTGAAATTGCGTCAAAATACTGTTCCGGTAACCTAGAGCCGCGGCGAGTGCGAAGAGGTCGAGGTTGCCTCCTGTTGTGCACAGGCATGACTTTGATTCCTTCTTCCGACGTTTGACGATAAATGTGACCGACGGAATCCATGGATTAATATCCCAGTCGAAAAGTACGACAGGGCTGGTCCAAAAATGCGACTAAAAATTCTGTCGTCCTGTCGTTACGACAGATTTTTCTGTAGTGTTACGAAGATGTCTGTTGTCACGACAGAACGAGCTCTGTCGTTACGACAATGGTTGCTTCAGATGGAGGAGGACAAAATGAGCCTAGAAGCCAAGTTTGATGACTAGATTAATTAGTTAATTACTTATAGGCAAAAATGCCTAAATTGCGTCGAAATATCGTGGACGTCGATATAGCCACGGAAACAAAGTGACGTTGCATACACCGGAAGTCGTCACGGCATAGTGAAAATTGTCACAGAATGGTCGGGAAAACGTCGGATTTGTGTCAAATTAGATGGAAAAATGTGTAATTAAGCGTTATCAACACTTAAGATCTCCGAAAGATGTACAATTAGGGTATCGATATAACCACCGGAACTGTGTGACATTCAGCAAAGCGGAAAGTTGGGCAAGTTGGATAACGTTCATGATGTAAAAAATGTGTTCCCTGTGCGCTATTTTTTACATCATGAACTGTGTGACATCACATCCACCGGAAGTCGTTACGGCATAGTGTCCTCTGGTTTCGCCTCTCAACACTTTAGCCAAAGTGTCCTCACAATTTTGTACTTCAGGAGTATCTGTTGTGACAACAGACAATTTTCTGTCGTGTTTTCGTTTTCTATCCCTTTGCCGCCTACCGTTAATTGCACGGTGTGCGCGTGCTTCGCGCATCTGCTTCGGCGTCGCTGCCAACACTGCAGCCGCGGCCGCCGAGCGGCTTGGGTCGAACCGATGACTCCGCGCTCAGTTGCATTGAGTTTGCTGTACGCTACCCTTTGGCCTATTCATTTAGGGTCTCCGCGGTGGATAGAAACCTATTTCCTTCCAGTATACTGCCTCTTTGTTCTTCCGTACAAAATGTTGCTGCTGTGGTGTAGTACATTACCTTTCGAGTGCCGCCCAGTAGATAAGCCCGTTCAGAGAGAGTGGTGGGGTTCGGTATGAACGCCAGGCATTTTACCTTAGAGAGCAGGGTCATTGATGGGCGGTAGAAGCGCACGCTGCCGTGTCATTAGTTGGTGCTCGAATAAGTTAAGTTTAATAGTATTTTTAGTACTGACAAGCGCGTGTGTAGTCTGCAGTCCAGCACCTTTCGGCGCTTGGGGGTCTGCCTCTAATGAAAAGGTCGGATGACCTAAGCGTACCGCGATTCAGTTCTTGCTCAGTGACGTACCATTATTCCGCGTAGTAATGCTCTTCTGCCTTTGCCTTTTTTTTTTTACCCCTGCTTGCTGACCTTTCTCGCTAACTCGAACGGGTGGCGCCTCTTTCGGTTTGAGTGACCTTTAGCTAGGAGTGGCTCCTCACGCTGCGGGGTTTTTCCGTTGGTGTGCCGATCAGAGCGGGGAGCCAGCGGAGCTTCGAAGTGGCGCGGCTCTTATTTGCGACGCCTTCTTTAGCAACATTTTTTTGCCGGACTTGTGTTGCCAGTCTATGACGGGGCACGTTAGTTTTTCCGTACCTGCTCCTCGGCGGCGCCGTTGCTGGGCGCAGCCTGATATTTTCCATACTCCGAATTTAGTGGCCCAAAACCTGCATGCGTAACGAGCTTGACTTCGTAGCACGTGCTAGGACATTTTTCTGTTTCGGAGCAGTTCTCTCGTCTCCGGTAGGGACCCCATTCGTGTGTTGCGAGTGCTGTGATTGAGTGGTCCGTTGTCACCGCGCGCACGAAGAGGAACAATCTACATGTCCAGCGTCCGTCTCATGTAAAAAAAGGCGGGCTTTCCTGTTCCCAAGACAAGGCTGTCCGCGCTTCGTCGCTACCGGTGGTGGAGGGGAAGAACCACGTGCTGGAATGGTGCCCGCGCACGCGCGACATTTCTCGCAGGGGGCGAGAGAACGCGAGAGGTTGGGCGAGAGAAGGCGGAAAGAGCAAGGGGAGCCAAAGTTTGTTACGCCGAGGGCACGAGGGAAACCGCTGCACTGGCTGCACTGCGTTGCGGCGGGCCCTTTTGGTGAAAATGAAAAGAAATAAAAAAAGCGGCCCCGACGGTTTGGCGCGTCGGTTCGGCGGCACGCCTGCAGCGTCGCGGTATGGCCGTGGCAGCGGAGCGGCGCGTGATGGCTTTTTCCGTTGGATGCTAGCTCGATGCGAAACTGCGCTTCCCTGCTTCGCGGCCGCAGTTGTCGGCTGGGGATGCGACCCTGCAGTGTGCCGACTCCGGTCGAGAAGAGGCAGTGGCGGCGCGCCGATGCGCGAGAGAGCCATGTTTGAGCGTTTTGACCTCGTTTGGCTCGCGCGGTTGGCTTGACCGGTCGCCGCCTCGCCTGCTGCTGCTGCAGGCGCTGCGCTGCGCTGCGTGGCAGCTGGGGCGAGGAGCGCGGAACCTGTCAGCGCCGGCGGCGGCCATCTTTATCGCTCCGTCTCTCTCTCTCTCTCTCTCTCTCTCTCTCTCTCTCTCCCGTGTCCCTTTTTATTAGCGTCGTTCTCGGCAGTGTTATTACTTCTTATTATTACCCCGGTGGTTGGTCGAGAACGGCCGTGGTGGCGGTAGGTAGCGAGGGTGGCGGCTGACGGGTTGCCTTTCCGCGGCGTTTGGCGCCGGGAGGAGGTGCGGTCGCGGCTCGCTTTTCGGGGGCGAGTATTTGGGCTGTTCATGATGGCGGCGTGGTGTCGCCTTCCTCCCCGGCGCGGGTTGGGATGGAGTGGCGGAGGGGTTGGGCGTGTCAGAAAAAAGCTTGCCTGCCGCGTGAGATCACTTATCGAGGTGACTGACGTCGTTGAGTGGGGCCAGGAAGGCTGTGGATGGCCTGGCATGAGTCCTGCCTTACACATGTCGGCGACGAGTGGATTGAATGGCACTTTTTCCGGCAGTCAAAGGTGTTTCCCGGGCCTTCTCGCTTACTCTTAAGTGGGCCGGTTACGCCTTACCGCGGCGGAAATTTGGCATGGCGGCGCGAAAGAGTTGTTTGCTTCGTTGGAGATCTTCGACGGGTTACGGATAGCAGTAATGCAATTTAAAGGTGATTTTATTTCGCTTGTCAAAAATGAAGCGGGCCCCGGAGAGGACTTCGTCGGCCGATCGTACGTTGTTACTTGGGTCTGTTTTTCTTCTTTTCACGCACTGTTTTGAAGATACGGTTGTGAGCGTACCGCCGGTATCGTCTCTTAGGTTTCACTGAAGCAGTAGAAAACACCCTGAGGCTACCCCAGCAGTTGATTTGAAGAAGCGCGACACGTGGGCTAGGGAGTGTGTTTCATTGCTGAAGATATCACGTGCGGCTGAGCTTAGCCATGCAGCCGCACTGTCAACCCCTTTAGCTCTGTGCGTGGTGCAGTGTGAGCTTCCGCCGCGTGCGCCAGTGACGTTCTTTTGGCGATAAGGCCGGACAAGCGCGTATCTGGGGCAGCGAGGAATTGTTATCTACCAGAGTGGAGCGTCCCGTCGTTTTCGTTCGAGCGACGCGCTGTCGCCCTGGCTTGGTCGGTGCACTGGACTTCTGGACACGCCACCACCATGGTGGGTCATCCCTGCGTGGTGCTGGGTTACCCCAGAGTAGTCTGCTTGTTTCCGTAAAATACATCGATTTGATCCTAGTATTCACTGCGTCAACGCTGCTGCAGATGATGCAGGTGTAGTCCTTAGCGGAGCTGCATTCCAATTGTGTTTGGAAGAGGAGGCCATGAAGACTCGAAAGGCGTTACATAGAGCACGAAACGGTGCTCCGATACGCGATTTCTGTACGATTTGATGTCGTAACCAAGCATATAAATATGGGTTCATTTCTAACTAAACTTGACATTTCAACAAACGGATTTATGCCTGACCTCTGGAAGGTTGCACATAATTGCCGGTGACAAGTATACGTAAGATATGTAGGGCTCGTTTAACTCGTTGTTTCAAAACGTTGCGAACTGATCGTGCCACGAAAACTGCCCGCGGGCGAAGCCCTCGTGTCATCGGCCACATTGTGGCTAGATTACTGCCTCTGGCTTCAGAGCAGCCGTAAACAGCCGAGGGCTGCAGGCATCATGGCTGCCGCACAAGCTGCGCACACGAGTAGCGGGCGTGGTGACATCGGTATAGTCTCACCCTTACGGGATTCGAAGGTTGCCGCGCCATCTTTTATCAATGCCGCGAGCAGCGTCCTGGCATCGCGCCTTTTTCGGCTGTGGGGCTGAGCACGTGACCATTCCGTGCTCGTTGGCTTTTCCTGGAAGCAGCTTGCCTCGGGCTACCGTTAATGTTATATTTATTTTTTCTTGTTTTCTTGTTGTTGCTATCTGCTCTACGAGCATGCTGTGACGCCGTAGAACAAGTTTTTGCTTCTCGACCTCTTGGCTGAGAGTGATATTATTAGCCCGGTGTGGTGTACGTTGGAACAATGAAAAAGAGTGCAGTTTCAGTCTCCACCGCACTGCCGAAGCACACTGCACGACCTGGCAACTTTCACGCGTTTATCACCGCAGTAACATTGCATACGTGCGCTGCCAGTCGCTTATGTCGCAGTTTCACTCGCCGTGTTTTTTTTTTTTTTTTACTTCCATTTCTTGGCGAGCTCTTTCCTGTACTTCAAGCGAGTGTTTTTTTACAGCGGCACCCTCAAGGGCCTTTCACAGTCCACCTACCTTCCTCGCCTGGGAATGACTCGCTTATTATGCCTTGAAAGGGCTTGGATGTGTAGGCGTAGTGCCAGCCAGCGTGGAAAAAAAAAAAGAAAGCCAAATAAGGTGGACTGAGTGAACGGATGAGCCGTTTATTTAGAAAGGGAGGCTCAGTGCCGTTTTGGGGAGGAATTGGACTATTTTTAGAAGGCTGACGGATGTCGCAGAACTCGTAAAGTGGTTGATATCGCACTTTTCTAGAGTGTGCCCGTTCTCGATGTCGAAGGTAGTGTGATGATTTCGCAGCAGCAGCTTATTGGCGGAGGTGCTGCCGTGAGGAACGCTTTAAATTTTTGTTCTGGATCCGTTCATAATTATGTGCTGGAAGACCGGTTCACTTGGGACCATATATTAAGACGCCCTTAAGGTAAATGCGCGTTCCCACGATCACCGGCAGCTTGGTTGCCGGACTCTTTGTGAATTTGTTCGTCGAGTGATAGGCAGAAACCGCCACAGACGTGCAGAAGAGTGCAGTAGACGCTGCGAAGCCAGGCGTGTTTATTCATCGCGTCATCATGCTTGCGCAACCGAGAGTGGCCCAGCTCCCGAGGGCGAGTCACGGCTGTTCGCTCCCGACCTTCTTTTCAGGGCTAGCCTCTCGACTTCTCCCAGCTCTACGACTAGCGCTACCTTTTCGCTGCGGCCCGTGTGCCGCTTCTGCTGCTGTTGTCGGTGGTGCTGCTGCAGTAGCGGCAAAGCGGACGGGGAGCCTCCATGAGCCTCTCTGTCCGCAGCACGTGATGTCGGTTGCCTAGCGATATGCTCGTGACGTCACGCCTTTCTCCGCCGTCACTTGGGGCTCCTGCTGCGGGCTAGCTTGCCCCTTCCCCCCCGTTCTCTTTGTTCTCTCCTTTGCGCTTTGGTCGTTTTGTCGTTTCTTTCTTTCGTGTATCGTTTCCTAGCCTCTCTCGTGAGGCTCGATTTAGTCGGCGCCGAGACGGCGCAAGGAAGCTTCGGGAAGAAGAGCGGAAAAAAGAAACAGAAAACAAAAGCGAAAGAAAGCGTACAACGAATGCGTGCGGGAGAGAATAAAAGCGGGAAAAGAGAGAGGCGGGTGTTCGAGGCAAGTCTAACCGCGGGAAGGAGGGGGGCGGACATCATGGCGGGTTATACTGTGTCTGCTCGCGGACGAATAAGTGGCGGACGAGCGTGCCGTCCCAGGTACTTTTCCGTTTCCACAGTGCTGCCGCGTCGCGTTTCGAACCGGAGGCTTCGTGCGATGCATCATCGCCCGCCTGCGTACTGGTACGGAGGTGCGAGCGAGGCGAAACCGCTGTTTGTCGCTCGCGTTTAGGATTGCAACGCCTGCTCGGGAATGGATTCTCTCAAACTGATTGTCAGGTTCGCCTGGCAGGCTTGCCCGTAGTATGGCAAGGGTTTGGCCTAGCTGGTGGCGGAGCACATGAAGGGTTTCATCTCGTGCTTCGCTGTTTGCGAAGTAAACCTAAGCTGTCAGTCAGCGTTTGACCCGTGTACCTCGCTGTGTGTGACCGTTATCTGGTTGAACACTGCTTCAGGATTTTCTTGGCGCTAAAATAAGTGTCGCAGTAGTTGTCGAAAATTATAAAGGGCGGTTGTTAAGAAGTAACGCGTTCGGGTGTCGTGAAGCCGATTGCAAATTTGTGCGCATGGCGCTGGAGACTGAACATTTCATGTTGACGAAAGCTGGAGTCACCGTTCATGTTAACGAAAGCTGAATCACCGGGGTCGTTTCTGCGGGTTCACGTACGTAACTGTGGCTGCACTGGACATAAATTGGCAGCTTCTGAAACACAGTAGAACGAAAATCAATTCCGTTGTCTTGTGACTGCCCTTGGTTATCAAAGCACATGGTTGGGAGGGGCGTCGTTTTCCGCACCGCTATCTTTGGGATGTCGTGGCGCGGGATAGCCGGCGGTCTCTGCGACGAAGTAATAACACGGTGCCATGCCGCAGAAGTTTGCGTCTTCTAGGCCAAAGCCCTGGTTAATAAACTCAACAGCTGATGATCGTTGGCTCGCGTGGTGATGTGCAATCTGTGGGAGGACTGAAGACAATAGGCAAAAGAAAAGTCAACTAGGTGCCAGCGGTTGTTGTTTCTTCGATGTGCTACTTGTTCAGATTTCAACTTACTACGCCAGGCAACGTGTCAGCTCCCTCTCATTCATGCTCCTGTTTGTCACTATTGTTTAGGTTTACTCTTGGCCTTGTGTTAATATATGCCAGTGATCAGCGCTCGAATCTGGAGAAGTGGAGTTGTCACGCTGCGGCCGGCGCCGCGCCTGGAAGGTGGGCGGCTGGAGCCGTGCGGTATCTCATCCCTTCCGCTGTGACACCGTGGCATCGCAAGGGCTGTAACCGAGCTATGCTACGACGAATGTTGCGCTCTTGTCTCCTGCCCGCAGCGAAGCACTTCACTAATTTTGAGCGGTCTGCTCGTCGCGATTAGCGCTTGCTTTTTATCCGCACAGCACCGCCGGTGTACGCGCGCGTCCGACATGCCATTCCCTCAATATGGCGGCTGCGTTGTTGGGGCGGCGAAGTAGAGAACGGGGGGGAGGTTGGTAGGCGACCTGCCTCCATACACTTGGCTGCGGCAGCTGCCGCTGGGGTGGGGTGCCGCGTATGCCGTGCTACGGAGCGGTCGCAGGGTGTGGGTTGAGTAAGGTGCCTGGGGGGAAGGTCCCCATGTGAAGAGCGGCGGCTTTCGGGGCCGACGTGTTTTCTGTTTTTTTTTTCTTCGCCGCCGGGCGGCCATCTTGCGGTGAGGAAAGCTGCGCTCGTCGCGTCCGCAGCAGCAGCGTGCACGAGGCGGCCGCGGTGGTTGACCCGAACGCCGCCTGCTGAAGGACGCAGGCATGCATGACCTCATCGCGATCTGTGCCGCCTTCGCACGGGGACCGCTTGCGCGCGCGCGCCTTGCAGCAAGCAGGGCTACTCGGACGTTCGGCGAAACCGTTTTGCCGGTTCCAGAGCGAGCGGCGCATGCGCCCCCAGCATCGGCAGACGGGACCGCCTTGTGTCTGCGCGCCGCTTGAACGGGGGATGATGGGTGGGGGGTCCTTTCGTGGCCCGCCCGACAAGGGTTGCGGAGAGCGAAAGCTACGCTGTCATGGCTGCCGTCCCACGCTGCGGCGTTGCGACGGTTGCGCGGAAGTTTCTCATTTAGCCGATCGGCGCGGAGTTCGCTATGGGGTGCGTGCAACAGCCACTGCTCACGACGCGCTGCTGCTCATGCTAGGGTCGTTTCGAGCCGCTAAGATTGTCCATTTTCTCATCCTACGTCGCGCTTTCCTTTGTGTTGCACTTCGTATTGCTCCGTGGCATGGCGACCGGTGGCGTTGGGAGCGTCCTCATTGCTGTACCCCTTCGTTTCTGTCCACGTTGCGACGTAAATGTATGCGCTACCTTCTAGTGTCGCTGGGTGGACGGGAACGTATATTGCGTCTGTCAGTTCGAACCAACGGTCAGCGAGGAATCTTGAAGGTTAGTCCGCGCTTTTCGGTGCTGCTGTGCAAGATGACTTTAGCGGAAGCGGCGTACAGCCCTTGGCGTTGGACCATCCTTTGGCTCTGTGCAGAGTCCATTATAATGCGATACCATTAGAAGGGCCATATAGGCGGTTGCTGTCCGGCGGCGTCGATGTCGGCGTCTGGATGGATGGATGGATGGATGGATGGACGGACGGACGGACGGACGGACGGACGGACGGACGGACGGACGGACGGACGGACGGACTTTGAAACGGGGTGGTGGCAATTGCCACCATGCTGTGTGGCGCCTCCACTGCCCCCTGTCAACTGTCCTCCTGCCCCTCCTTCTCCACTAGCAGGGAAGAGGAGAGAAATGCTGGACGAAGAATGACTCGGCAAAAACGACAGCGTCTCCACCAACAGCAGGCACGTGCAAGCTGTTCCTTCTCGCATTGCTCGGGAAAGAGCAACCTTGGTATCCGGTAGTTCTGCGAGGACTCGCCGCGATCTAACGGTGAGGCACATTTCGGTTAGTCAGATTTGGAATAGAATGGCGAGTGGAGGAAATGCGATAACACTTCCTCCGCACCAATCCAGTTGGTCGCCCCTAATTTTTTTTTCTCCACTTCTCGGCGGGTTCTCCTAGTTGCGTCGTCCAGCCCTCGCGACTACGGCGGCCGCTTTGGCCCGCAAAAATGGCAGCAGCCGGCGCCGACATCCGTGGCGCGCTGGTTCGGCGAGTGATGGTGGGAGGGAGCCCCTGAGGCCATTCGCATTGCGTCACGGCGGGTTGCCGCAGCCGGTGTGTACTGATTCGAGGTCGGTTACGGGCTCCGACGTTGCTGTCGTCTTCTGTGCGCAGCGCCGGTCCTTCCGAGATCGTTGCGGCCACATCGCTCGAATCTCTGCTTGTACGCTTGTGCATCCCGAGGCTGCGTCGCCAGTGACCGCTTGGTCTTGACTCAGCGCCCGTGGCATTTGACTGTCGAGCGCAAGTTCGATCCTGGTCACGCCTAGCGAATTTTCATACGCGAGCAAAACGCTCATCTAGTGAAAGTCTCTGTGCATCCAAACGCGGCCTCGACTGGCCCTGGTTCACCACTACGGCTATACTTCGCGGTCCGAATAGCCCAGGCTGCTACTTTCGGTCGTTAATTTTCGATTTTTTTTTTCTGCGCGCTGTTGTTACTTCGCCGTATGCATTATTTCACCGCGTCGAATGGTATGTTTCCGGGCTAGTTGGTGCGATTCCATTTCGGTTGGCCAGCTTGAACGATGGAGACTGACCCTGAGAAGCAAATAGGACACGTCTACTTCTCGCTTTGGCTACTGATCCAGATAACTTGGTTCTAGTCCCGGCCGCGGCGGCCGCGTTTCGATGGAGGCGAATCGCAAAAGGCGCCCGTGTGCTGTGCGATGTCAGTGCACGTTGAAGAACCCCAGGTGGTCTAAACTAATCCGGAGCCCTCCACTACGGCGTCACCCAATTGTGGGGACGCAAACCCCACAGTTTGCATTTTTAATTTTTTTTTTTTTTTAGAAACCGTGATGTGTCCAGACGTGGCGTGCTGAGACTTGCGTGCGAACGGGCCGGGGCGAAGGACGATCGCCATATTTCGTTCCCTCCGACGTCGGTTAACCGAGCCGAAATGAAGAGTTCGTTAGTAATGCGCACTGTGTGTGATTGCTGTCGTAACAACCCTTGGTTCCTAGCGGACCTGAAGCACAAAAGGAGAGGGTGTGTCACAGAGCTGGACGTGGTGCCAACGTTGGACCCAATTTCTTCTGCCCCGAAGAGAAGGATGCAGCACGCAGAACGCTGTCTCCAGATGATCTTCCCGCGGTGGTAAAGCGCTGATAGCATGTCACGGACTTCCCAGTGGTTACTGTTATCGCTCGAGATAGGCGCTCGAGCTTCCTTCCGGCTCGATGCACCGTGAGCAGCGACCGTGCCTACCGCGGGGGTTTGTCGCTGCTGCCTGGCGGCACCCTGTAGCCCGGATGCGACGGCCAGCCATGTTTAAGTGCCCGCCGTTATTCCGAGATCCGTGCGAGGGGCGCTCCCCGCCCCCTCCTGGGTAGCGCTTATTTTTCTCGTTGTACCCCGAGGATCGTCCCCGCTGGCTTGTCTCAGAGTGGTCATAAGCGGAGGCCACAGGGCGCGCGCCGATGCCCGACCGGTTGGTGCACCCCTAGGTCCGAGTACCGAGGCCAGCCTGTGCGGTGCAGAATCCGTTGACTAGTTGCACTCGTTGCGCAGGCTGGAATTCGACTGGGAAGGCGGTCAGGAAGAAATTAACATCGAAATTGTTAATCTAAGCGCGCCTGTGAGTGTTTTCATGCGCTGAGTGAGACCGACACTTGAGCGGTTTTGTCGGGAGCTTGTACCACGGCGTTGTTGCAAGGGCCCTTCCCTGGGAGTGGAAGCCGAAGGTTGCGAGCGACCGGGCGGATACATTGGGTATCTGGGATTCGGACGTCGGGCGATGGTCGCTGATGCAGATATACAAGCCCAGAAAGAGAGTAACAGAGTGCTTCATTTCCATGATAGGATTTGTGAAGGATGGAGCTGCTAGGCAGGAATGAGCGTGGACTGTACATTAGTTTGGGAAATCCCCAGTTTCCTAGGCTGAGGAGTCCGCGTCTAATTATAGGTCCGCCCCGCCGTGGTGGCTCAGTGGTTACGGCGCTCGGCTGCTGGCCCGAAAGACGCGGTTTTGATCCCGGTCGCGGCGGCCGAATTTCGATGGAGGCGAAATTCTAGAGGCCCGTGTACTGTGCGATGTCAGGGCACGTTAAAGAACCCCAGGTGGTCGAAATTTCCGGAGCCCTTCACTGCGGCGTCCCTCATAGGCTGAGTCGCTTTGGGACGTTAAACCCCTATAAACCAAACCAAGCTAATTATAGGTCCCGTGACGCTGCACGGGATACTGTATTATCGTCTCGACACGTATACTTTTACATCAAGTTCGTCGGTGCTGAGGTATACGGGTAAGTGCACCCATTGTTGCAGATCACGAGACAGTCACAAGAGCGTCTTGTGTGAACGTTGGACGCATTTTCTTCGCTAGAGCAATTTTGCGGGACCTAGTCTGTATCCCGCGGCCAGGGGGAGACTGCAGGCCGACGCCCGATAGCTGTCCCTTTCAAGTACAGCCGAATGTTGCGGAGTGATCCCAAAATGCTTTCCTTGCTCGCCATCGGCCTTGAGTCTTCAGTCGCGAAAGAAAAGCGCCTCACACGGGCTTATTGCGCCCTGCACGCAGTTGCACGTGCTGACGTGGCTTCCTGTCGCCGGTTGGTCGTTTATCGTGCAGCTGAGCGATCCGTTTTATCCGGCCGTGCCTGGGGCGTCCAGTTGTTCTCTTCTGGCGAGACGGGTCGCAGGATGCGTCGCTTCCCCGACCCGACGTCTTGAAAGCGGCGTGGGAAAACGCCCCTAAACAAAGGCGACTCGGGGGAGCACCCCTCTTTTTCCCCGGGGACGCGCAAATGCGGCTGTTCGTCGTACACCGCTGCCGATGGCGTCATACGATTTCTCGTTGCATATAGTATGCGTCTCTTAGTCACGTTGGAGGCTAGCTCCCGACAGGGATTCGAACCGTTTAGATATATACCACCAATTGTATGCCTTTCCCCTACTTTTGTTCCGTGGGGTGTCGTGCAAATAGCAGCCGCATTTACGACCTCCGCTTCCGTTGAGCTGGTAATACGAAGGTAATAACGGTCAAAGAAGGTAGTAACAGTAGTAGTTACTACCTTTTTAGTACCTCCTTTTCCATAGAGGTGGTAACGAGGTCGTAAGAAGGTAATAGAAGGGTAGTAACTGTTAAAAGAAGGTAGTAACAGCAGCCGTTACTACCTTTCTACTTCCTTACTTTCTAAGAGCTTAGCTCATATATAACTGCCTCAGCGGACACGGTATAACGATGAGCTTGAAAAATGACGTTTGAAGAAGGCCACAATAGTGTTCAGCATTCTGGAAAAAGACCAACAGTTCACGGCAGAGCGCGTAGCTTCAGCAGTGCAGGCCGGGGCAGGAGGTGATGATCCCATTAGACACGCCCGCAGCCTTTACAAGTGGTCCACGGTCAACAAAATGGCGGCCGCTGTGGCGTCAAAGCAGTCCCTCCAGCCAATGGCGTCGACCGATTCTCCCCCTTGACCGACCCCTTTGGACCTGCTGGCGTGGAGATCGCTCTGCGCCATTAGCTGTAGGGCCTCATTTGAGGGAGCATGAGATGGGCTAGTTTTCGCTTTTGATTCGCTGGCTGAAACATCGGCAGGTGCCCCTTTGAAGAGCACCTGTTGTATCTGGCTGCAGGCGTCCTCCGATTCCTGACGAAAGTTTGTGCAATAGGGGTGGGGGGCACTGACCCCAGCAGCGCGCAGCATGTACCTTGTCCCCCGAGCGCGTACGTCTTCCTTTGTTCGTCCTCTGACGACGGGGCTTATTGAAGAAAGGCGGCCACGGGGCTGGCAGCCTAGCTTGCGTCCTGTCCCGCCGCTACAGAAGTACCTGTGCCATTCCGCCTTTCCACCCGAACTCCAAACTTTTATAAGCCTTCGGCTGTGCTTTGCTCACATGCCGCGATCAGTGGACTCCAATTTATCCGTTCTGTTCAAGGTAATTAATTGGACCCGACAAATAGCTTTCTGAAGAGTCGAGAAGAGGTTTCCCAAAGTGCTGCCGAATGTCATTTAAGCGGGGAGCTGAAGAGGAGAGGAGCAGACAGCGTTCTGTGTATCATCCCGATGCTGCCGGTGACCTCTGCCTTCGAAAATGTCGCGCTTCCCCTGGTATAGCTTGCTGTGTCGCTGTTTCATATATGTACTTTTATCTCAGTATGGATAGTGTATCATATCGCCCTACGCAAACGAGGTTCAAGTCACTCACGTATGCCTGCTCGTCTTCGGCACTACGGAGCTATATCAGTCACGAACGTCCACTTCGTTATATACGAAGAGAACAGAAATGCGGTGCATTTGGCACACACTTTTCGGTTATAAAGAATAGCCTACTCTCATCTCTCTGGAAGAAAGTATGTCTGAATTCTATCTTGCAGTGCTCACCTGTGGGGTCGAAACTTCGTATTTAAAGGAACGGTTTCAGATTATATTGAGGACAGCGTAGCGTACTGAGGAAAACGGTAGGGCTATTGTTGACAGATAGAGGACGTGTGAACTAGGGAACAAACCCGCGGTACACCCGCGGTAAATATATCCTGGCAGAAATCAAAAAAAGAATGAAAGGCGGTGGGGGTTTTTGGCAGCAAATGTAATAGCAGGATGGTCTCTTAGTGGAGATATTTAACATAGCGAAGAAGACGAAGAAGAAGAAAATTAACGCAGCGGAGACTCATACTGGATTAATGTGACTGCGCGTGCGCAGCCGGCATCCGTTAATCCGGTTGACGTCTCCGACAGTACGTTTCCGCTATGGTAAAACTCTCTAGTATAAAGGAGGGGATACTGAGGGTATAAAACATACGCACGGTCCACAGATTATCAGGCAGGGAGATGCGGCTAAAAAAAAAAAAAAATCTGCTGGGAACTGCAGTGTTGACGTAGCAACAGAATTCGTTCTTGTGTGACGGTTCCCTGTCATGTTCAAGCTACCTGTACAATATTCAGGAGCCGTGCGCCACAAGCGCGGGGAGAGAGAGAAGAAAACTTTATTTCTTTATTTATGCGATCAAATTCGAGGAGGTTTTGACCTCCAAGGCTAGGAGTCGGCCAGGATCCCTTGGGACCAAGCGGCTGCCTACGCTCGATTACTTCCTTTTTGCTTATCTGGATCCGAGTTGAGCATCTAGTCCCTGGATTGTTTTCTAAGTGTGTGCATGTCCATATCATGTGGATCATGTTTGCTTGACCCTTACAAATTTTGCATTCACCGTCGTACTGCCCCGGGTACCATTTGCTTAATGTGTGCGGATTCGGGTGTGTGCCCGTCTGTAACCGCCTCCAAATTGCTTCCTCCTTTTTGCTGAGCTTGCGATCAGCTTCCGGGTATAGCTTCCGTTTTAGTCTATCGTGCTGAACTATATCCCTGTAGCTTATCAGCCTGTCTTTTTCCGATTTGTGTGTGTGTGTGTGTGTGTGTGTGTGTGTGTGTGTGTGTGTGTGTGTGTGTGTGTGTGTGTGTGTGTGTGTGTGTGTGTGTGTGTGTGTGTGTGAGAGAGAGAGAGAGAGAGAGAGATTGGGGGGGGGGGGATGGGAGCCAGCTCGGAAAGTAAGACCTCGAGCCATTTCGTTTGCCCCTTCATTCCCTGCCAAAGCCTGGTGCGCGGGGGCCCGGATCAGGAGAATTTGGCCATCGACTCGGTTTTTCCTGCCTCCGCAGAGACGCGACCGCAGTTGTAATTGTGAATTGCGCTTTTGGAGTCGCTTACTATGACCTTGGCGTGTTCCGAGGTGGTTGCTAGTGCGATGGCCACTTCTGCCGCCACTGCAGTATCGTTTCTGACCGTCCAACAGGAGGAAAGGCAGGGTTCACGTGCTTCGGTCAAAATTTTAACGAAGAAAAGACGTGCTCCACGTTGACGCGGCCGAATACGGAAGAGGAAGGGACAGGGTAAAGGCCGGGATACATGCGGCGTTTTTTTCGACGACATTCGCGCGGCAGAAAACGTCGCGGCGGCGCGACGCCCGGCTGGAGATACATGGAGCGTTGAAGCGGCGGCGCGCCGCCGCATATCCCTCGACGCGAAAGCAAATGTGATCGACAAGTGGCAAACACCACTGTGCAAGGAGGTCTGTGAGAACAGCGACGCTGACCATTCTGTTAAAATCAGGAAAGTTTCACTTCGACACCACTGTACAAAATTTAGCACGCGCGCTTAAGTATCTATAAAGATTTGCGTGCTCTGCTCGAATGCATGCCGTCGCGTACCTTTGGACGCCCGCTCAGCCGCGGACACCAGCGGCTGCAGTTTTCTTCGACAGATTCGCTTCAGGGAGGGAGCGCAGGCATTCCGATCCAAGATTCGGCCGTGTTCTCCAAAAAAAGCGACATTTCAAGTCTGATGAAGCGTTTATTTTCACGACAATAACATTTCCGTGCCAAAAACACGGCGCAGCTCGACGGCCTTGGCGGCCATGTTGGCGGCGGCAGGCAGATGACCGGAAGAGCGGGCTTTCTGCGCTGTCATTGGCTCGCTTCAGCCGCCGCTTCCGGTCTCACCGGACGCCGCGCGTCAAAATCTAGCCGGTCCTGACCGGCGGCGGCGGGCGTTTTTCTCGACGCCGGGCGTCAAATCTGCGCCGTCGGGCGAAAATCGACGACGCGCCGCGGTAAAAACGCTCCATGTATTCCGGCCTTAACGGTGGCTTGTGACGAGAACAAGAAAATACGACGGGCGCGGAAAAATATCTAGGCTTCGTCGATGTTTTATGCGTTCACGCGTACCCCGGTTCAGTGCGGTCACTTCCGGGAACGCTTATGTTTCGGACCGACGTAAATTTGTCATCTTAGCGGTTAATGTTTAGTGTTCGTCCTTACTTAGCCCCCCTCCCCTTTCGATGACTCCGGAAACAGGTTTGCGAGCTTCGCAAATTACACGTTCGACGCCAATAAACAGAAATCGAAAATTAAATAAAATATCGACTAAAGCTGGAATTGTCGAGAAGGAAATTCGTAGGAGGCGCGGTGAGCTCTGCCTCGCCCTGTCTCGGCCGATCCGTTTGTTGTGCGCGGGGCTCCTTTGGCAACGCAATTGGGTCAATGAAACGTTTAGCTGGGCTTTTGTGGTGGCGAGCCGCCGGCCGGGAACGCGTTCCGCCCGTGCAGCGCCTCACTGTACCTTTCACAATCGCCCTTCCCCCCCTTCTTCTCTGCGACGCAGCTTTCACGCCTTTGTCCCAGTTGCGGTCCGTTGTCCTCTTCGAGATGGACGCGTTTGTTGCAGCCACCCCTCGAACGCCTGTGTTTCTTGACCGCACTCGGCCTTCAGTCGCCGAGTGTGTTTATATTTTGTTTGAGAAAGGGCAAATTCCCAGCTGTCGTTTTTTTGGTAATTCAATTGAAAGTTATCCAGTAAGGATAGCCAGCGGAATCCCAATAGAAGTGTGCCACCTTAATTTGCAAAAGCAGTGCGACCCCAAGCCGAAGAATAGACCGGCAATCCATGGGCATAGCGGAAAGCATATATACTATTCCGAAGTCCTTTCCAGCTTGGTGGAAGCGCTCGTTTGGACGTTTTTAGCATACCGGAGGCGTATTAGCGGAGACGTGTACCGGTTTACCGGACGCCTTCTGCGCATGCGCACCGGTCCGGTAGAACGGCACACGTCTACGCTAATACGCCTCCGTCCGCAAAATTATACGGAGATTGTTGAAAATTATAGGTTACAGAGGAGACTGGTGCCACCACCGGATAAAAGTCTAAACAATAGTGAGGCAATCGCATGGCGACGCCTCCAAGCTGGGAACTTCGTAAACCCGGTCTGGGCCTATCATGTTCGGAGAGATAACAAAGAAAACGATAAGTGCAAGCACTGTGGGGCGAGAGGGACCCTCGACCACATAATCTGGGAATACGCTAGCTCCCAGGGGCTAACGAAAACATAAAGTGTAGAGAAACCTGGGAAGCCCTGCTTCGGAGCGAGGCCCCTGCCCCACAGCAACAAGCCATCCGCCTGGCGGAAGAAGCCGCGAGGAATCAAGACCTCTTCGCCTGCTTCTGATCGCGGAGGTCCCGGCCCCCGTCACCAGTGCCAGCGTGCCGTGGACGGGGAGTAGGGGGCCTCCTTATCTGGTGGAAAATGAAGTTGATATCATCATCATCATCGTCGTCGTCATCGTCTCCGGCTAGGCAGAAGAACGCGCCACGAACTCCATAAACTCATGAACATATAATGCAGTGGGGTCGTGCGGAGACCCTACGTGTCCCATATCCCTCGGCCATTAAAGCTGTTTCTCTCTCACTCTCTCCACAATGCTAGAAAACGTCTATTGTTTGGCCTCAAAACGCGGCAGCGATGCCTAGCTTGGGCCGATGGCAAAACATGTTTCACTTTCTGTGCTGGTACTATTTCGAAAAACGTGGTTACTACGTCAGTACAAATAGAACGTTTGACTCGTGGGAAACCTCTTCGAAGAGACCTGCCTTTGTCGAAAATGCGCTGTGTCCCTCGCTCGCGTTCTTGCTTATCGCTCGGAGCTGACGTGGCGGCTTGGTCGTTGTGTGAGCGCAGCTTTCGCTGCGGCGGTCCGGCGGACGGCCTTCAGCAGTGGCGGACGAGGTGCGTGAGTGGGGGAGGGGGGGGGGGGGGGTTGTCGCACTTTGCACTAGCTTTCGTAGCATGTATAGGTGAGGGCCGCTTAATTGTCCAGCTTCGAACGGCATTGAATGCGGAAGTTTTGTGAACGTGGTAGGGCTTGGAAGAAGCAGGGTTTCCGAAAATTTTCGATTGCTGATGGCGATCGTGATTGATCTCGTTCGGTAATGCTTTGGATTGAAGAATGCTTGTATGGAGCCAGCGGTAAAAGTGAGAAAAGCAACTAAGCAACATTCGTTCTACTTTTTGATTCCTGTCTTCTTCGTTTTCGTCGTTGCGTGTAACGTGGCCCTGTGCACGCAGTAATTATATCTGTGCCTTTGCAAAAAAAAAAATAGAAGAAAAAGGGGGTAGGGGCAAGAAAGTAAGGGGTACTGCATAAGTTGCCTCATTTAGGAGGACTACGGTCGTGCACGGGAAGTGTGTGGTTTTTCGATAATAAAAACTACTCGAATGAATTGTTGTCTGAAAGAAGTCTTTGGCTGCCTCGTCATACGGTCGTTTCAGCCTGCCTATTTTCGAAAGCGGTGTATATGCAACAACGGGTCGCGTTCGTGTCCACAACCGAGGAGTAGAGGAGAAATACTGGTTTGGTTTTATAATGTTTGCCGTCCTAGAGCGACTCACGCTATGATTCGACCGGCTGAGGTCCTTTAACGTGCACTGGCATAGAGCACACGGGCCTCTTAACATTTCGCCTCCATAGTAACGCGACCGCCGTGGCCGTAATCGAACCCGCGTGCTTCGGGTCAGCAGCCGAGCACCAAAACCACTGAACCAGCAGGGCGGAGAAAGAGGCACCGTAATCTAACAATTGAGAAGTCTGCAGTGTTATAGCTTTCGCAGATTGCGAAAAAACTGCTCGACTGGAGGAAATAATCGGAGTAATGCGCTTGTTGCATAATCAAAATGTTTGGGAAGCGGGAGTAAAAATGCGAGCAGTCTGTGGTGAGACCGTGCATGGAGGAATGAGAAATGGTTTCAGAGTGCTTAGTATTCGGAAAAGCGCAGTTGTGTGCCCGTCTCTTCCGTGTCTGTCGTCTGGCGGCGCTGCAGATTTGAGGTGTTAATGAAAATGAAGGGGCACGTACTAGGAACCTCCGACTTTCGCATGTTCCCCCGCGTACATGAGTGGACAGATTGCAACGGGTGGTTGAGCTGGGCGAAGTACATCGGGAGCTTTAAGTATTTTGTGAAGGAAGCTAATAGGTGTTCAATAGTTTGCCGAAGAAGCATCCGTTTACGTCAAGTAGCCTGGTGCTTACAGGATGAAAAAGAAATCAGTGGGCGTTACGTAAGAATGTCTCAGGATTGCACTAGCAACCAACTAGCTCAGCTTTCTAAACTTAATGTAAAGAAACTTGAGTGATCGATATCGTAGTTGAAATTAAGATGTAGCAGTTTCGGGCAGGGCGTCCAGTACACGGGAGAGAGAAACGGTAGGGAAGCGTAGCCGCTGGCGGCAGAGCGCGTCAGGTAGATCTCTTGAGGTGAGGTCAAGAAATTTTGCTCAGGAAGAGGTGGGGGGGTCTAGTGCAAGACAGGGCAAATGAGAGATCAACCTGTAAGCTCTTGTCAAGAGTCCGACGGTAAACGTTGTGCGGAAATATCACCCTCGTGAGCTAGTTCATTTTGAAGCGCAGTTCATTTACCTGAACGTGTGTTCTATATTCTGGAAGCAATCTATCTATGCAAGCCTCCCTCAACATCGCGTCTGTGCATTCCTTCTTGGGCGTCGGAAATTTCCCGGGCGCATAAAGCGCGGTGCAGGTGGTTACATCTGATCGCTGTTGAGATTATGACCTCTCAGAGGACGATGCATGCATCGCGTCGCCTCCTCTCGTCAGCCATTCGATTCGACGCGCAGAGCGGACGCGTCACCGAGTCGTTCGGGCGAGGAGCCGCCGTTCTGGACGTTCATGGCGGTGCGTTGCTGGGCTGTGCGAGCCAGAGACGAACGGAAAGGAGCGGGAGGAGGGGAGAGTCGAGGCGTTCTCAGGCCGCAGACGGCCGACGACGTGCCTCGCCGCCGCTGCCTCATCCAGGCCTCGCCCCTACGCGCCATATTCGCTCCGCTCGACGAGCGACGAATATGGCGCGGCTCAGCAACGCAACCAGCCAGCCGGCCCCGCTACCCTTACTGCCACCTCTTCTTGCTGACGAGGAAATAAGAAATGAAGAAACGTTGCCGCCGTGGAGGACGGCCCACGACCCCCCTCCCCCCGTCTAGTCTTCATCGTTCCTTGTCCGTGTGCGTGCGCTGTCGGCTTGCTGCAGAGAGACGTACGCACATCACTGGTAGCTTTTGCTGCTTCTCGGAAACCGAACAAGAAAGCATGTAAAAGTTGGAGGGAGCTGAGGTCGAGGTGATGGGCTGATTTTTTCCAAAAGGTGCAGGGAAAAGCGAGGGGAGGAAGCAGAGACGACGATGGCGGCCCGGCGAATCGAAGCGCGCCAGCGCCTTGCGCACAAATCCGGGAGCCTCCCCACCGCTCTTCCGAGGGCAGAAGCAGCAGCAGCATCGAGCTGTGTGCTGCGTTTGGCAGTGCGGGGAGGGATCGGCCGGCCCGAGTGATCGAGGCTTGGCGAGCAGGCCGGCGCCATTGCTAGACATTTGAAGCCCCTTTTCCTTCGCTTGTCTTTATCATTATTACTGATCCTTGCGGCCGCTGCGTTACGCCAGAGAAGTTGCATTGTGTTAAGACCCGGAGTCTCTCCTACCGCAGTAACTTCACGCGTTTTTTTTTTTTTTTTGGTCGCAGTTGGCCTCCCGAGGCCAAATTTCTGTCGCGTCTTTACTTTTTTTTTTTTCTCCCCTCTGCGGCTTTCACCGACTGCTGCTGCTGCTGCGGCGTGCTCCCCCGCGTAGAGGCTCTCGGGACCGGGAAAGAGAGCGAGAGAGCGGCGACGTCTCTTTGTTCTACTTATCGACGCCGCGTCGCCTGCCTCCGCTGAGCGCGACAGTCTCGCCTCGGTTTGCTTTTCCTTGTGCGGCTGCTTCTGGCGCGCTTTAATGGTTTGGACCCGAAGAAATGGCAGCTTTCCAGCTGCGTTCAAGAAATCGAGAAAATTTAGTTTGCAGATACGATGCGCTACGTTGCCACGGCGAGCAGCTGATGGCAGAAAACGTGTGTGCGCGTGAAGCGTGCGAGCTTTCTCTCGTTTGAGCTAAAGGTTGTTGGCATCTCGCTGTGGTGACGTGTAGAGGTGGGAATGGAGTTCGCTTGTCGCGCTATGCAAACTCGGCGAACCTGTGCATGATGGAGCCGCTTGTCGGCTACGCTGTGCCGTCCTTTTTCGGGCGTAAAATGAACGCTGAACGCCGGTCGGTTGGTGGGCTGGCAGCGAGGAGAGGAAGCGGGGTGGCCAGCCCAGCGCCGTGTTAAGGCTGGCGTGTGGTTGTGCGAGCGACGCCGCTTTCCTCCTGCATCTGTCTCTCTTGCAACGTCTGTGTGTGCGTGTCTGTGTTGCGCGCGCTCGTCTCGTCCTGCGTTTTCCTGATTTCCTTTCTGACGCGCTCGCTTCATTCCCGGTCCCTGGCGTGCACGTTTTTTTTTCTTTCCCCATCGTTTCATCTCCGTCGCCCCCTCCCAGCCCCCCCCCCCCCCCACCTTCCGCCTTCTGCAGTTCGGATCTCCTCCTCTCCCGCTTCCCGTCGCGCGTTTCATCGTTCGTTCACTCGTTCCTGCGTTGCTCTGCCCGAGTTCTCTGTCTGTGGCGCGGCATGTGCTCTTATATGTCGGCGTGTTGCTGCACCGAGGGAGGGGGAGAACTATTTTCTTCTTCGCATGTGCCCGTATCGCACACTCTGCATTTTGCGTTCTTTTGTCGCTGGGCCATGCGGCGGTGTCGTTCCCTTTTTTCTTCTTTTTCTCTAGCTGCCGTTACGTCTCTCCTTCGCGGCAGTCTTGAGCGGCGGCAGTCATCGGCCGGGCCTCCCGTCCACAATCCTTCCAGGAGGGTGCCCCTTCGTTCGCTCCCCTCTCTGTCAGCTCTCCCCCCACCCGCCTACGAAAACCTGGCGCACTTCTTTCTTTCTGCTGGGGGGGGGGGGTCGTCTTTATTCGCGCGCAGAGGGAAGGGTCTTCGGCGGCTTCCTTCTCTCTATCTTGGCCGGCGGCGGCGGCGGTGCTCTTTCGGCGGACAGCGTAGGGGCGTGCGTTGTTGCGTCGCTCGCTCGCTCCTCGGTTGGCTCATTCTCGCGGGTACGCGCGCTGCACAGACAGACGCGGACCCAAGCAGCGACCTCTCCTCCGCGGGGAAATCGGCCCCCGCCGCCGTTCTCTGCTCAGCCGGTAGTTAGCGCGACTCGCTGGGCGCGCGGCCTCTGTGTGCGTGCGCCGCGCCGCCGCCGAGTGTGCGTGTGTGTGCCTGCCTGCGTTTTCGGCGGCGGAGAGGGACGCGTCGTACGTTCTCGCCGCTGAGGTGGCTGGCTGGCTGGCTGGCTGGCCCGCGTGTGCTCCCCCCCTCCGGTCGCCGTGTCGCGGCGGCTGTTGTGCGCGGCTGAGCTGCTTGCTCGCGTCGACCACGCCAGCGCCATTTTGCGCTCCCCTGTCAAGAACTGACCTTCCGCCCCGGCGCTCTTCGCGCCGCCCCGCGCCGATCGCCTTCCTCTGTGGCCCGCTTGCGTCCGTTTGTTTGCCTCCCCTGAGGCTGTTTGCGCTGGAGCGTCGCTGTCGTCCCAGAATGTGCTGCGACCGGCCACGCGCCGCCGCGACTGACTGCCGCAGGAGCATGTCCCGTGCTTGGGCGCTTTCCGGCCTTGACTGTGGCGGCGCGGCGTCGTCCTCGGCGGACGTCTGAGATGTCCCCTGCTGCATGAGTCGCCGCAGCGACGGACTGGCAAGGATTTCGGCGCAACAGGGACGACCCCCGTGTCTCGTGTGGATGTTTGTCGGTGGTGGCGACTTTGGCCGGCGCACCGACACCCAGCAACTCCGCGTCCATGTTCCTTGCGCCGCTCTGCGCTTTCCAAAGGTGCGCACCGTCGTCGTCGTCGCTGCTTCTTCATTACCTCGGTCTCTTGACGCGGATATGTGCGGGGTAGTGAAGTGCCGCTGTTTCTGTGTGTTTTACCAGGTGGTATCGCTGATACTGCTCTGGCTATTTCGCTTTTGTTTATGGCAATGGCCAAAAGCTTCGACATCGCCGCTGGCGTCGTCTTCAACAGGATTATGGTGCGCCTTCTGGCTCTTGGATATGTATGACACTTGGATACGGCACTGGTGGCCCCGGAAAAAGGTACCGCGTGTATGTCGACGGCTGCAGCCGAGCGAGCGCCGACATTTTGTTTCGGATGCGCCTGCTCTGCCAGCGCCGGACGTGGCTCGAGAATGGAGGAGCCCCGTTTGGTTCGCTGCCACGGCTGATCGCTCGGCTGGCTGGCTGTCGGTCCGCCGCGCGCGCTGCGTGACGTCGGCCGCCCGTTGGGTGAGGAGAGGCGGCCTCCCGGTTGCGCGCTTGTGTTGGGGAGGGGTGTGGAACCGCGAGCCTCGCGACCAGCCGCCCGGCGACATCGTGCCGCTTGAGCTTTTTTTTCTCTCTCTGCTTGCTTTTGCGCTTTTGTACCGCACTCGCTGGGAACGCCGCGCTTGTTTATCTATCAAACCGCCTTCCTCTTTACACGTTGGCTGCCGCCGCGCTCTCGAGCGTCGATAGATTGGATTACCGGCGAACCCTCTGTCTCTCTCTCTTCCCACTTTACGCTTCTCTCCCTTCGTTTACGCGCGTAGCAGTTCCTCCCTCCTGTCGGGCTAGCTTCCGCTGTGCGCACACTTGCAAAACGAATGCGGCCGGCGCTGTTTTGGGGCCCGCTGTTTCTATATCGCCCGCTTTTCCCTTTTCTCCGCTCCCTCACCGTCGCTCCTCGGAGGAACTGACTCGTGCGCCTGCGACGCTCCGCTCGCCTGTGTTGAGACCTCGTTGGTGTCGACGATCAGGTCGCCCCCTCGAGCGCCGCTCCACTGGGGTTGCTGAACTGGTGCTGTTCTCGTAGGCAAATTATTCCTCATCATTTTGCAGGGAAGTTTCTCTCGCGTGATACGGGCTGGTGTGCGGCGCCTGAATTCTCAGGTTGCTCAGTCTTGACGCACTGTTGCATCGCCTCACGGTTTCGCGTGCATCTTAAAAGATGCCGTGGCCTCTGGTGAACTGAGGGCGAATGCTTCCATTTCGTTGTGCTTGTATGGCGAGTGCGTTCCGCCTGTGCGGGCAAGGAGAGTCGGTTTGGAGGGTGGGGGGACGCGGGGTCGTGCTCGATTCGGCCACGGCTGGTTGAGGAAGACGAGAGGGTGCTCTCTCGTGTCTGCCAGTCTCTATCGACGGCCGCTCGGGGGAGGAGGCCTGTTAGGGTGGGTGAGGGCGCGGTGAGCGTAGCAGCCTTCGCGCAGCGCATCGCCATCCGCGCCGTGACGCCGTCCTGCTTTAAAGGGAAGTGACGTAACTCTGCGCTTCTCCTTGCCCATTTTCCCTCTCTTGGCTAGCATAAGTGCCTGATGAACGAGTGCGCGGCGTCTTTTAGATACGCGTGCTACTGGGTAGTTTTTTCTTTGCACTTAGCGGTTGCCACTGGAGATTGATAGAGAAGTATTATGATTAGTCGAGGCCAAATGACCTTCACGCTGCGTTCAGCCCCACTGTAGCTGCTGTGGAAATTTCTCTGGGAGAATTTTTTTTTTTCACGATGGGACCAAGCTTTCCGCGCATGCGGAAAGCTCCCCCCCCCCCAGCTCTCCTCTTTTTTTTTTTTTTATCTTCGGCGAACGCAAGCACGGAAAGCTTCCCGTTTTTTTGTTTTCGGGTTCCGTGCGCACTTACCGACGCGACTCTTTCAAAAGCGTTAGCCCTTACTAACGTTTGTCAAGGACGCGTCTCTCTGCAATGGAAATCAAATTCGGTTTGGTTTGGTTTATGGGGTTTAACGTCCCAAAGCGACTAAGGCTATGAGAGACGCCGTAGTGGAGGGCTCCGGAAATTTCGACCACCTGGGGTTCTTTAACGTGCACTGACATCGCACAGTACACGGGCCTCTAGAATTTCTCCTCCAAAGAAATTCTAGCCGCCGCGGCCGGGATCGAACCCGCGTCTTTTGGGTCAGCAGCCGAGCACCATAGCCGCTGAGCCACCGCGGTGGCTTGGAAATCAAATTCACCAAAACAGTAAACACATTACATCACATAGCAACAGTGGGCGCGTAGCGCCTCAATTGATACCTACATTTTCTTTCGATCCGTTATAGTATGTGCCAGAATAGCGGCCATCGAAGTTGGACCGTCCCCCGCGACCACTGTTTGCATAAAATTGGGGGGCCACCTGTTTGGCGCAGAATGTTCCAAGTGGTGTCACATGACTTGGCATATTTCCAAATATAAAATTACTAATTAAGATGAAGCGCAAAATATGTGACATTCGTTCTCACCGACGACCTTTCCGCCTCAGTAGACCGTTGAGGCACTTACCCTGCAAACTGAGTGTGTGGAGAAACTGTCTCGCCTTTTGGCGGACACCTCAACTGCACCTTGACGGAATGAGGTGGTGAAAGAAGGAAGATATAAAAGGCGCATTAATTTCAACCACCTGGTGTTCTCTGACGTGTGCAGGCATCTAGCGACCTCTGAAAATTGGTCTTGAAATGAACGCCACAGTAAATTACACTCGCTGGACACCTCAACCGCGCCGTGAGGGAGGCGTGGAAGATGGTTTGATTTATGGGATTTAGCATCCCAAAGCATCTCGTGCTACGGGGTATTCCCTGGTACGCAGTACAGGGCTCTGGATGATTTCGAACGCTTGGGGTTCTTGAATGTAGTACAAGGACTTATAGCATTTCGCCTCCATCGAAATGCGACCGCCGCGGCCGGGATCGAGCCCGCGTCTTTCTGGTCAGCAGGCGAGTACCATAACCAATGAGCCACCGCGGCGGTGGAAGAGGAAAGGGATAAAGAGGTGCCGTAGTGGAGGGCTCAGTAATTATTTTGATCACTCGGGAATCTTCAACGTGCGCTAACATCGCACAGCACACGGGCACAGCACATCGCATAGCGCCTGAATGGCGCTATGCGATGTCAGTGCACGTCAATGGTCCTCAGGTGGTCGCAGTTATTCCGGAGCAGTCCACTAAGCACCTCTTCCGTCTTCCATCCCACCTTCCTCCCTTCCCTCACGGTGCGTCGCAATGTCCACCAAGAAGTGAGACACATACTGCGCCTTTCATTTCCAAAGAACTAATCACGGAAGCACGAGAAAAAATGGTTTTTGAGGAAAGGAAATGGCTCAGTATCTTGTCTCGCATCTCGGCGGACACCTGAAGCGCGCTGTAAGGGAAGGGATAAAGACTGGAGTGAAAGTAGAAAGGAAGAAAGAGGTGCCGGCCCGGGAACTCCGGCCCGTGAGCCGAGACGAGCCCTTAGCCACTGAGCCACCGCGGCGGGTCAAGGGGTAGGCTGAAATTCGGGTTGAGGTGGTACATACGCGTGCGTCATTTTGCCGTGTCGCAACAGAACAAGCGCCTCCACGTGTCAGACGCCTTTGCGGGGAGGAGGGCCAGCCCCCGTCGTACGGAAAATCGCATCCGCTGTGTGCGTCGTTGAGGCGGTCGCAGCGCAGCGCAGTGCAGTGCGGTATCGCTTCAGGCGCACTTACAGTGTCGAGAGTACTTTCACTCAGTTACTTTTCTTATGAAGATAGCCCTGCAACTTTTGCAGTTAACGGCTCAATACAGGCTGCTGAACATCACTGCCTTCAGCAGTCGCAGCCCGGACGCACTTGAAACGGCCGGTGATAATTGGTTATCGGGAAATGAAAGGCGAGGCAACTGTCTCACTTCTTGGTGGACACCGCTACGGTGCCGTAAGGGAAGGGAGGAAGGTGGGACTGAGAGAAGGAAGTGCCACAATGAAGACCTTCGCAACAATTTCGACCACATGGGGATCTTTAACGTGCACTGACATCGCACAGCGTTTGGCCGCCTTTTGCGTTTCGTTTCCATCGAAACGCGACCGCCACGGTCCGGCTCGAACCCGAGTACTCTGGCTTGGTAGCCGTGCACGCTAACCACTGAGCCACCGCGGCTGGTAAACGGCCGAGTCCAAAAGGATAGAAACTCATCCCTGTGTCGGGGTGTTGATGCTAGCTTTTAAAAAATTTATTTTTACTGATATTAAAGAGGCAGAAAAAGATATTGTACGTAAAATGAGCTGAAGGAGCTCTTGCGGTCGTCCGTAAAAACACATCGGGAGTGATCAGTCAAAGACCGCGGTTGCAGCCCGAGAATCGGGGGTTCATGTGCTGAGTGCCACTGTTGTTGCCGCTTAGGATTCTCGAGAAAATAAGAGAAAAAAAACATGCGACGAAAGAGTGCACTATCGTGCGCATGTTGCTAGCCAGCCCCACGTAGAGATGGGCGAAGTCGATCTTAGATCTTAGGCGGTACGAATAAAAGCGAACCTGCTGGTTTTCGTCGACGCCGGCGGCCGGAGACCTTGAAAGATTCTTGAGCCTACTTGCTTTTTGCTATCACTTGGCGTACTCGCGGCAGCTTCCTACTTGTACCCATCTTTGAACCTCATAAGCTTGGCTGAGGGCTCTTACCGAACACATCTCGTTCACACAAACTATAGTTTTCGGTTTGTCCATGCTTGGAGCAGTTGCGAGCTCGGCACTACTGCGTTTCCCACTACGCACGCAGGATGGAACAGATTTGAATTCCTTCGGAGGAGAAATTCTAGAGGCCCGTGTACTGTGCGATATGTCAGTGCACGTGAAATTTCCGGAGCCCTCCACTGCGGCGTCTTTCATAGCCTTTTAGTCGCTTTGGGACGTTAAACCCCGTAAACTGGTTTGCAAACCAAACCAGATTTGAGAAATCGTAACAGCGCTAATTTCTGCCTTGGTTTCAAGAAAAGTTTTCAGATTTTTAGTACAGTGGACTCTCTTTGATTCAAGCTTGCTTGTTATTTTGAACTCGGTTTTTTTGGACTGACACTTTACTTTGTTCCCGTCAGCATGGTGTGTGATATATATATAAAAGAAAGGCTACCCAAAATGCGAAGTTTCCTTCGAGTCCAAGCTGTCAGTAGTCCACTCAATGTCTTGCATGAATTCGGGAAGTAATAAGAAACATTTTACTCCCGTCGCATGCATGCTGGGATTGGGCAGCTTACGCGTAACCCGTGTGCCACTTTGCCGCGACCGGTTCTAAGGAACGCTTGGCTTCTTTCGAATGCAGCTAAATGTCGTCGTCTCTTCGGGCGATGTTGCGGCAACGTTCATTTCTCTCTCTCCCTACTCCCTCTGCCACCATTTTCGCCGCGGCGACAGTGTGCGGCAAGGTTTCCGCCCGGTCGGTCTCCGGAGGAAGCCGAGGCGGTCGCGCTATTTTGAGCAGCGCTTTTCTTCTTTCGGTCACGTGTGGCGGCTGCGACATGGCGCCCCCGCCGTTCGCAGATCGATAGGGCCTTCGCGCACACTCAGCGCCTAGCCTAGCGCACCCCCCCCCCCCCCCCCCCCTTCCCAAACCTTTTCCCAGCTTTGCCTGAAGCGTGCTAGCGCGGCCTTGGTCAGGCTGCTGCTGGTGCAGGCGTCTGCAGGGGACCCGACAGCCGACGGAAAAAAAAAGTAAAGGGCAGAAAGGGCGTTCGGGGTCCATCTTTGACGCTCGGTTAGAATTGTGACTGCTGCGAGGAGCAGGGGGAACAAACTTTTATTGGTCGAATGACAAAGAGGGTAACGGTAGGTTTTAGGGATAAGGTTTAGACAGGCGCGTTGCCCCTCTGGACGGCGCTAGGAGGTTGAAGTTCTTGCTTCTTTGCGACCTCTGTCTAGGGCCCGACCACTATCCCGAGTTGCACCTCAGGGTCAGGGCTGCGCACCGCAGACTCCTTTGCTTTGAGATTTGGGGGCTCCACGAATCTCTGTGCGAGGACAGGTTGCCCCCGTGCAGCCATCTTGCTTCCACATGCGGAGAAAGGCTTTTGCGATGCGTGGCTGTGTTTTATTGCAGTCCATACGATAGGGCAGGGGCAGATAACGGTGCTACTCCGCCGCGTTGCAGACTTTCATCTTTTACCCCACTTTGAGATATGTGTATAGTAGTGCGGTGGGTCTGACCTTGGGTGGACTCTGTCGATTGGGGATGGATATTGTGTCCATCTAGGCTCCCTATCGCGCCAAGTGTCACGTCGAGGAGGGAGGGAGGCGTCTTGCCAATGTAGCAGCAAAAAGCGTGCCTGTTCGCATTCGTCCGCGGTCATCGCGCAAGTGCCGAACGTCATGTCTGCTTACGATCGGTCGACAGCAGTGTCATGTGATCTGCCGCTGTCTTGCTAGCTTTTTTTTTTTGCTTATCTCGCAAACGTTCAGCGCCCTTTTATCGTCCATGTAGCCGTCAGCAACGTACAGCGGTTGTCCCCGGTCGGCGCGTCGACTCTGGGTGTTTCATTTGACTCAGTGTTCCTTTGTACACTGGACTGCTCATCCGTACTATGGAGGGGGAGAGAGAGAGAGAAATGGACACTGCAGTTGACCATTTACAGTTGACCAGTGGCCAAGCGTTTCTAAGGAACGAGTAACCTTTTTGCAGCTGCGTTCTGCACCAGTAACGGTGATCAGCGATAATGAGTACATACCTTGGACTCGTCGGGCTACATGGTTGCAGCGTGGGAAGTCGAATTCTGGGAATGCGCTGCGTTATGAACGCACCAGTACACTGTTTGAAGGGCGCCGTGTTTGACTAGACGATAAGAGTTGAGAATCGTTTCACTGGTTCGCCGTCGCGCCGACGGTGGAGACCGGATAAAGCGACGGCGAGGAAAGGAAACACGGTCGACCATTTGAGTGGTCGACCGTGTTCAGTAACATCAGTAAGTGTGGCTAAATCTGGTGCGCTCTGGGTGTACGGGTGGCGATGGGAGCTAGTATCAAAGGCCGTTCGGTACGGCTCGCGTTAACGGTACTGTGTATTCCTGCCAGCACTCCAAAGACTCATATCGCCCTTTCGGGCAGGGTGTGAAGGGGACACTCGAGACAACTTCATCTAATCATTGTTCTGAGTAAAAAAGTGATTTTCGGCCTCTTTTAAGATGTGTTGACATTTGTCGGGCAGCTAGAGACGCATTTATTGGCGAGAAAAATTGGATGTGAGAATCTTCCCGCCAGTCGATTCAAACTTGTAACAGACAGGTTCCTACCGTTTTGGAGTGAATGCCCGTGCAGCATAGCCTCTGAGATCTGTGAAGACAACTGTCGTCGCTTGCGTTTTACTTCACACCTACATTTAGGTGTGTGTGTGTGTGTGTGTGTGTGTGTGTGTGTGTGTGTGTGTGTGTGTGTGTGTGTGTGTGTGTGTGTGTGTGTGTGTGGCAAATTAATATTAGCTCCGTTTAGAGTGGTATCTTGTGATCAGAACGCGCGGTGATACAGGCCAACTTCTATTTGGTCTCTTTGACCCCCCCCCCCCCCCCTCACCTGTCCCCCACCCCTTTCCTTTCATAATAAGCGCACCGTTACGCCGTTCACCCCTGCGGGAGCATTCGAACACCTAGCGGTGCATAAAAGCGTTGCGTCATCGGAAGTAGCCGCCACTTTGCCGTGACCGCATCGCCTCGCTCCGCAGCCCCTCCAAACGCTGCACGCCTTTTGAGTGAACCGAATATAACGGTGTGCGGCCACCCGAAAAGTCGCCGTGCCCTCAGCGGTGCTGCTTCTGCGAGTGCCATGGGCAAGAAAAGAAAGGGGGAGGGGTGCTGCTCTCGTCATGGCGGCGGGGCGTGCCGACAGTTGACGTGGCGTGCGGAAAATTCCGTGCATGCTGCGTTGGTCCGTTCTCTCCGTGGTGGCTTGCCGCAGCTTGCAGTGCAGCGTGTTCTCGCCGTGGCGCTGGCGGTCATGCCCGGTCGCGGCGCCATTGTTTCGCCCGCTTCCTCCCAGCTGTGGCACGGGAGCGCTGCTTTGGGCCGGCGCGGTGTCGTGGGTGTGGTCGGTGTACCCCAATCCGCAACTATGGGGCGAAGAAGTAGATTGGGAAGTTTCTGATTTCGTTATGTGTCGCTCATATGTCTCAATGGAGTTTATGTAGCTGTCAGTTAACGGGTGATCCGTTAGAGGAATAGAGCGGATCCCAAAAGGGGACAAGAAATTAGAACGTTAGTGGGGATGAGATGGGCACAGCGGGAGCGGGACAGAGCTAACTGGAGATCAGTGGGAGAGACCGGTCGTTGACCTGACAGGGCCTTTGGTGAATTCCGAGTCGATTTTCTTTTCTCGTCATCGCGCTTGTCGAGACCGGTTCTCATTCGTTGGCACCGAGGAGAGAGCTGTTCGTAATGAGAGCGCAGGCGCATCATCACCGCGTCCCGATGCCCGCAGGCGTTTCACGCCGAAGCAACGCGGTAACACGTGGCACGAGGCAGTGCGTCGTCGTCGCCCGACGTGCTTTTGATTCCCGGGGCGCGAGCTGCTGCGTCGGCGTTGCGGCCTCCGCCATTGTTATCCCCCCCCCCCCCCCCCCCCCTTCTCCTCTTCCCCACTTTTTTTCCGCCCGCGCCTTTTATGTAAGGCAAGCAGCGCGCAGCAAACGCGGCCACGTACCGGCGGCGCATTCACTCTGTCCTCGTCTACGCCGCCTATGCGCTGAGCGTCGTCGAACTCGGCGGCGCAAGCACGAAGGCTACAGCTGGGTATCTTTACTGCGAAATATGTATATAAAAAAGGGCCGTCCCATTCTTCGAAAAGCGCCCCAGAAGAGTTCTCCCTCGTGTCCGGCTTTTGTCCCTGCTGTAGTGCAGCTGTTAGTGATTCTAATCTCGCACAGGCGCTTCTTAAAACGCTGTGCTGCAACGTAGCTCGCTACAACAGAGCCTGCAAGAGTGGGGAAGTTCTGGTATACGAGAAGAGTATTAGCTGCTTTTGTCGATTGCGCTGTCTTCTCTCTAAAAAAGGGGGAGTGTTTCCCAATTCCGTCGGCAGCTGCCTCATGCCTAAGTATACTGTTGCGCCGTGCTGGAGGCGTCTGAGCCAGCGTAGTGTACTTACTTGATTGATGATTATCAGCTGCGCGCTTTTGTGGGGGGCTGCGTATATAATTCCACGCCTCGATGCAGCGTTAGTTCCACCGCCAGGTATTAGTTAATATAAGCGTGCGCCGAAATCCTTGTGCGCGGGTGGTTTCGCATTCCGCCTGCACCGAAACCCGGCCGTGATCGAACCTGAGGCTCCTCTATTCGAAAAGTATATGGCGATGTGTCTGATGCGTGCAGCGAGAACAAAGCACCGAAGTTCTTCGTCAGGTCTGTTGACGGATGTCCCGTACTAATTTTGCTGCGTGGCATGGTTTTGTCTGCTTGGGGTTGTCTGCGTAGCTTATTCAACGCCGGCGCAGTTTCAGCCGGATAGGGTGGAATACATCGCGAGTAAACCCCGCGTTGATGAGGAATGGAGAGGACCCGTTTCCGTGGCACCTCCCTGCGTTGGGGGTGGACGCTGGAAAAGAGGGCGTTGCAGGCGCTAGTGATGGTCGTCTCCACCGAGGGCCCGCTCTATCGCGGAAACTCGTTGGCCGGCGTCTGGTTCCTTCCTCGTCGACCTCTCCGTGGCAGCGTCGGCGGGTGTGCGGCGCCGCGAGTGTTGCACAAACTTGCCGCTTGCGAGGTGCCGCCGCGCGAGCGCACCTCGCTCGCGTTTTGGCATGAGCAGGGATAATGGGGCGCCCCGTTTCTGAGCGGTTGTCGGAGGGAGGCGATCAAGCCGCAGATTCCAATTCCTGCTTCCCGTGCCTCTTGCCCCAGTGTGCTGTCATCGATGCTGCCTCATTTTCCGTTTGAATTGACGCTTCGTTGTGCCCGTCATATACTGGGTTGGCAGTCATCGATAATTAGTGGTATGTAGTTGAAAGTAGAGTATTATCGAACATAGTATCAATACAGCGCAGCTTCCTGACTTCCGTCTCCTCAGTTGAAACAGAGCGGTGGATCTGTTCTCTAGTCGCTTCCACGTCGCGCTCATCCATTCTCTAAAGGTCACGAACGGTTATTCATCTTTCGGCCGGGGTTGTCACAGCGGCTTGGGGCGAAGCTTTTCTGCACAGCCTTTGCGAACCGATCTTGTCTATTGTTACGGGCTTTTCCCCGGTGTCCGAATTCTTTCGAGCCCGCTGACCACTATCAATCAAGTTATACTGCGTTGGCTCAGACGCCCCCAGCACGGCGCAACACTGTACTTAGGTATAAGCCAGCTGTGGAAGCAATTGGGCAAGACTCCCCTTTGTTATACAGAATACAGCGCAGTCGAAAAAAAAAAAAACGGCTCATTACTCATCTTATACACCAAAATTCCGTGCGACTGCGGAGCGCACACGGTCACTCCCGCGAGCAGGCATCACCCGCTCGAAGCACGTGTCCCGTGGCCTTTCTCGGTCCTGCCCGGGCAGGAACGAGTCGACCTCGTGACGTGCGTGTCATTGTGATTTCTAAATGCTTTCTGTTCTTGTTTTGGCATTAAGTGTTTGAACACAACGGTGAAAGGGAGCCTGAGGTTAGTCAGTGTTTTAGAGCAGCGCTTCTGTTCGCCAGCAGGGTACCCGCTTAACTCCCGCTATCACTTTCGGCTTGATTGTACGAGCGTTTAGTTATCGAAAGGCGCGCCGTGCATCGGAAGCGATGTTTCCGCTTTTGTTTGAAATTACTCTCAGGGGCGTGTAGTTCTCTGGCAGTAGTTCTCCTCAAAGCCAAAGGACCTCCTGCCGGAACCGTAGAAAGCCTACGAAATTTTCGTATACATATAAAAAAACAGCAAATGCATAGGAAAGGGCACGAACCTCAGAATTGCGTGAATTTCAAACTCACCAGCCGGAGCCGAAAATGCGTCTTCCCCCATGGGGGAGGTTTCAATGGAACAAGTGGAGCAGCTTTGCGCTAACTGCCCGTGGTGACCCCATACAATCTTGGCGGGGTAGATCAGCATGCATGCTTGTTCTTTGATATCCAGAGGTCTGTACTGTAAGTGGCCTTGTGGGCCCGAAAGCGTTGGCCACGAACCACACTGAAACTGAACGGAATTATAGCCCACCGGGGATCGAACCGATCACTCTTGGGCAGGAGCCAGGTATCCTATCTGCTTTCAGCAGCGCGCGGAGACTGTGTGGCCGACCTCTCATGTCTTCGTGCGCAGCGGCTTTTGGGGCTGATGACAACCCAGTGCAATTATTGTTTGCAAAATTGAATATTTGGCTCTTTCTGGGTATGCGATGTTTGCCCGGCAGCATAAGACATTCATCGCCCGAAAAAAAAGGGGTGGGGGGGGGGGGGGGGGGGGGGGGGGAATTCATCTATCCGCCAGTTGGTTGAAACTTATGACGTCCTTACCGAAAAGGACGGGTTCGTCACTGTCTTGAAGTGAATGGCGGTGTAGCGTAGCCTCTGGGATCCGCAGCATAAAATCAGTGTCGACGCACGCATTTTACTTGCAAAATCGGCCGGTGATGGCGACACCCGTATTTCGTTTTTTTTTTTTTTTTCAGTTTATAAAAGCTGTCTTTGAGAGTGGGCCTCTGATTACAGCGGGGTGCCCTATCGATACAGGCCGACTTTAATCTGTCCTCAGTGTCCCTTTAACTCTATAAGTGGTGTATACTTTAAACATCCACCTAAAAGCGGTGAAAGAACCCAAATTTTTCATGCGGGAACAACAGGGAGGAAGTATGTTCGTGGTATTCAGTTCGCTTCAGACTCTTAACATATTCGCATGAGGTTTCGACGGGCTGTTCTCAGTTTTCCTGCGGCGCGTCCGGAGTGAACCCATCTGAGGTTTTAGCTTTATTAGCACATCAGTTTACGACCCTGCTCAGCGCACCGAGCTTGCGCAAGCATTCATGTTCTGTGTTCTTTCTGTGCACAAGTTTCCAGCACCGTCAAGCGCGTACTGCTTCGCCAGCTTATCATCATGTGTGTTGCAGCTCATATTGAGCGCTTTAGTGCGAGGTTTCCTGCGGCCGGGGCAAGCGAGGCGCGGTGCGAATGTTGGCTGCGTCTGAGGAAGAAAAAAAAATATTAAGGGTGCACATACATGTTTCTTTTACGTGCGAAAATGCGAAAGCATTTCGAGTTCTGTTGCTTCCTTCATTACTTAGCAATGTAATTAATCATTGATGACAATCAGTTATGTTAATTGATTTTCAGTTAAGTATTCATAATTAATGTATTTAGTTATATAAATTATTTCCGTTATTTGTATTGTTCAGTTTTTGAGGAAAGGAAAAGGTGGAGTATCTTTCTCACATATCTCGGTGGACACCTTAACCGCGCCGTAAGGGAAGGGAGGAAGGTGGGAGTGAAAAAAGAAAGAAAGGGGTGCCGTAGTGGAGGTCTCCGGAATAATTTGGACCACCTGGGGATCTTTAACGTGCACTGACATCGCACAGCACACGGGCGCCTCTTTCGTTTCGCCTCCATCGAAACGCGGCAATTACTACTATTTCGCCAATTTCGTAAATTAGTCGGGAGTAATTAGCGAAATTAATTGTCCTGTTTAATAAATTCTATTTAATAGTTCAGTCATTATTAATCATGGCAAATCATAATTACACTCTTACTGGATGATCGACAGTTCATGAGGACACGATTTGCAGTCCACAGCCCGTGGTGGCATATCCTGTCCACGCCACTCACGAGGCAAGCAATGCTTTCGCATTAAAATATAAATAAAGCCTATTAATAAAGCATAGCAACTAGCGGCTCTGCGCATGGACCCGAGAGGTCCGCGTGTTTCCGTTCCTTTCTGGCGCTCTGCTAGTTTGCTCCGGCCTCCCGCGAGGAAGTCGCCCTTCGCGGTGTATAACGAGGCGCGTGCACTTATGGTGGGATCATAGTCGCCTTATCTCTATGCTCTGTGATTGCCTTCCTTCCTCGGGGCTCTCACGCACTCTCCATCCGGGAGCGCAATCGGGCTGCGCTATCGCTCTTTGGAGGCCTGCGCGCACCGGGTCGTTCTTTCGGGCTGCGTGTCGCAACACCGTATTTTTTTCCTCCCCCGCCCTATCTTCTATTCTGGCTGGTTGATATCTTTACGACGTGTTTGCCCTGTTTGTGTGGTCGTCTTTTACTTGTTTGACAGGCTGCTTCGTTCGAGCACGTGTGTCTAATCATTGACTGCGAGACGAGACAGTCAGTGGTCTTTCTTTTCTTTTCAGTTATCTTTTTCGGTTTTCGCGTTGACTTTTCGTCTTATCTACTTTTCACTCCGACTTCTTCATAAGAAGCAAGGATAGTTTTGAGCGTAGTTAATATTTTTACGGCAGTCAAGCGCGGACAGGTACGTTGGTCCTGCATGGTCGTGTTCACGCAACTTTTTGTTTTTGCTTTTCTTTCTGAAGTGGAAAACGAGCAAAATAGCGTAGCATTGCAACCAGTGTGGTATCCTGCTCTCTCTCTCTCTCTCACCGAAAGCGTGGTTGGAAAAGTCCTTGTGTGAGCTCCATCAGTTCTTTCAGTGATCTCACTTCGTGCACCGAGCCGCCTGTTCGTGCGACCTTGGGACTCAGTGTCACAGGTGCGCAACGAGCTATCCAAGAGAGATGGCGTGCTTCGCCCATGTTGTGCTGCTTGCTGTTCTCCGAGTGTTCACGGAGGCGGCCGGGCTCCGTTATTTAATTCCGAGTTTCGGCGTAGCCAGTTTTTTTCCATTGCCTCCGGCGCACGGACCTTGCCGACAGACAGCTGGCTCCTTCGGGCTCGGTTCCTGCGTCGGAGAGAGAGAGACCTCTCGCATTCCGCGAAGGGCAGGCGGGCAGCAGCCCGTGTACCTTTTGTCGTCGCCCGAAATGCGACTCTCCACTGCTCGTGGTATGCCTAGCCCCCCCCCCCCCCCCCCCCCCCCCCCGTTTTATTTTATTGCGCTCTTTTGTTTTTATTTATTTTTTCCCAACTTCGTTCCTTGCCGAGACGTACTCGCCCCAGATTTGCTCGCGGGTCCTCGTTTTGTTTTGTTTTATTTTTGCGCATTGGAGGTTTCTTGTGGAGAACTGGGGGGTACCGACGGCGGGCAGGGACCACGCATGCGGCGGAAAAGCGACCGTAACAGGAAGGCCCGGCCACAGCGAGCGAGCGAGCGAGCCTTTGCGCAAAACTAGCTGCCCGGCTGCGGCCATGGTTGGCGACCTGGCCCCCTTTTTCGACGTGGTACAGACGGGACTCGCGGAGAGCGTGCGGGTCGTAGTCGTCGGTGTCGTTACAGAATTTGCTGTTGCAGAATACCAAAAGTCGCTCCTTCCATCGGCACTGGGCGTGAGCGGTTTGCGCGTTTAATGTGACGATTCTCATGAAATTGCATCCCGCCTATAGTTTTGTCATTCTTTGTCGGCGGTTTCTAAGTGACACCCGGCGGCTCTCAGTGGGCTTTGAGCCAGCGAAAAGCGAAAGCGGGTCACAGCAGCGCCGCTTGAGCCGCTGACGAAGAATGCAAAGTAAAAGGTGGGATAGAATAGAATCACAATAGAAAAGTCCTATTAAACCAACCCTGGTAACTGATTCGTGGCAACAAGTTTTCTTGTTTGACTCACCATTCCGAACTTTAGTCCATCTAATTTGATGTGGTTCGGTACGACCGGGAGCGTACTGAATTCATTTAGCGATTACTCAGCAAGTTTAGTCGTGATATTTATTTAGTTCATTTTAAATTGCTTTTTTTTTTAATAAGCGTAGGTGTCCTTTCAGAGTTCCACGCTGAACTATGGAGGCTTGTAGGCTTCAGTCAAGTCGCTTCTTTCTCAAGTGACTGTTACCCGCAGACTGATGGAAATAAGTTATTATTGTACGGCACCGCTGTGCGAAAGTGCCACCGAGGAGTTCCGCCACTCCTATGAGAGCGCCCTCACCGACAACCTGAAAAGAGACAGTATCGATCGATATGCTATTTACGCCGTTGAGTGTGATCGGGAGTCGTCGCATTGACCGAATTTCGCGGCGGGAACCGCGGCTCGCGGTTTACATTTCCGTTCCCAGTTTTTCCCTTTGCTTCATTACATTGCAAGTGGGCTGTATCCGCTTGTCGTACCTGTCGCCTCGCTGCGGACTGTGACTCGTGGATCACGTCCTTTCTCTTTTCTTTCGCTGCAAAAAGAAAGTTTTGCACTGCATGATTGCATTCTACTTCTTGCCTAACCACTGAGCTCAGTATTTTTTGTCCTGCACCACTGACAGAACAATCAACGGTTTCACATGCAGTGGCAGCTTGCTGCCCTTTGATTGTGATTACCATGATCTCTTTCTGAATTAAACTTTCGTTCGCGACTGGCAAACTGTTGAAGGGCGCCGATAGTGCCCTCAACGCAACGCGTGATACCCAAGGCGCGGGCGCAGCCCCGTTTACCCTGCCCTCTGTGCGGAAAGGTTATAGTGTGGTGGGGGGCGCCTGCGGTGCCTCGATGCCTTGTGTCGTGGATAGGGGTAAGGAGGCTGTTGGGCGGTTGGCGTTATTTATGGCTCCCGACCTCTATCTCGCAGTGTTGAGGCCGCAACCAAGGAAAGTGTGGCTGTTCGAGAATGCGTCACAGTCTAGGTTCGTCTTCTTGCTGTTCCTCCGGCACATCTCTCTCTCTCTCAAATGTCACCAGCTGATGAATCGCAGTTCGTTGTCGTGGAGGCGAACTTCGCACTTGCGTGCACGTACCGGACCGAACGGTACCGCTTCTTCGATGCACGGTGGCCCGGAATGGCGGCCGGAATCGTCGCTTTTCCTCCGGTCGGCCGCCCGCCCGCTCGCACCATCCGCCCGCGGCGCCGCCGTGCAACGAACCGGCTGCGCGATCATATCTGGCGACTCCGCCGATTGCGAGTAATTCTTCCGCACGCGCGCGAATGCTTTTTTCCAAGCGTCTGTTCCTTCGTTTGGTTCAGCCTACGACGATTTCTCTCCTAGCCTTTCCTCGTGGAACCAGCTGACTTTGTGCGCAGCAGACGCATTGCCCTTCTCAAAGGTTCCCAGGGCAGCGGGTCTCGTTCCAGCACCATTAGAGTGGCTGTTGTTGCATTCCCAGCGCAATAAGACCTGGGACGGTGAGAGAGGGAAAAAAATCGTTCGGCGCTCTACGGCGATGGTTGTGGGAACCCCTTTTGAAGGCCCGCTCTTATTGGGTTCGTTCGTCGCGTAGCCGCTGACGGCGTCATTTTGGGTCCCGGGATCTCGACAGCTTGACACTTGTGCTGGGGCGCGGTTAGCGTTGCGAACAAAGAGGTTACGAACGGGAGGCGCGGTATATGTCACGCGAAGCTAACTGCGCCCTCGGGCACTCAGATCTCAGTCACGCTTAGCGGTTTGGGTGGGGGAGGGGAAGCATTGGTTCTGATGAAATGACAGGCGCAGTAACTGTCTCACTTCTCAGTGGGCACCTCAATCGCGCCGTAGGGAAGGGAGGAAGATGGGACTGAAAGAAGAAAGAGAGAAAGAGGTGCCGTAGTGGAGGTCTCCGCAATAATAAAACACGGAACTGCTGCGCGAGGTCCTGCGCCTGATCGCACTTCCCCGCTCGGTGGTTCCAAGAGAGGCCGCCAGGAGCGCTGCGGCTTTCAGTGGTGTACTACGCTGGACGCTAAGCCCGACGCAAAATTCCGAAAGTGGAGTTCACACAGCCCCTGCGTCTGTGAAACTTCATTCCTCACGATTTCGACTGTTTTATAAGAGATCCAGGAATGCTGAACCGTTGCAGAGCCCTGCAGCAGCGAACCGGATAGCTGGGGAGCGCATGAAGTGGTGTTGTGGGCCACGTCGTTGTTGTACAGCGCTGGATACGCACTGCACATTTCCCACGTGCGCTGTGAACGAGCCTTCGTCATTGGCGCGCCATGCTTCTTGAAGGCGGGGCTGGTTTTGAGAAAAAGAAATGACGTAGTAGCTGTGTCACATACCTCTGTGGACACCCGAGCCGCGCCATGAGGGAAAAAGGAGGGAGTGGAAGAAGAAAGGAAGAAATAGAGCTGTGACAAAAAAAGGGGCGAGGCTTCTGTCGTTCTCTCGTCTCCTATGTTTGTTCCTCGCGCTCTGCCAAGGCGTGCACCGCGACGTTGCCTTTGTTCGTTATCGCGAGGCTGTGCGTGGCCTGCCACCGTCTCCCGGCATGGCTATCTCACGCACGTTTTTAACCCTCCACATGTGCCAACCGCGTGTGACGTCTACGGCGCTGGTCCGTAGTCTCTCGGCGGGTGCAGCGTCGGGCCCACGGTTTCCATAACAGGTTTTGCTCGCATCGCGCGCTTCCCAGGGAGCGCGAGCGGCCTTCCGCCGCTTCCTTCTCGGGCGTCTCGCTCGCACCGCTGCTGGGAGTCGCGTTTCAGATCGACAGCTCGCCCGGCGATCGGAGACGCCGTCGCGGAACGCGTGGTATTGTTGATGCCGCGTGTCCCAAGGTTATTTGAGGTGCAGCGCGGTCTTACTGGCGGCATCCGTCCCCCCTTTTTAATGTTTTGAGTGGAGCGTGCGTGGGAAGAAGCACCGCGAGACAGCGTCACGTGAGTGCGTGCGTGTGAACGGCGAACTTTGAGGCAGCGAGCAGTTTTACCTTGCAAACCCTGCGGACCTTATAAGGGCGTACTGGGGAAGTGTTCACTTCGATTATGCAGATTTGTTGGAGCCCCCCGCCCCGAAACGCGGAGATGACGGAGGTATGGCGCCAGCTTGCCCGTCTTTGGTGTTGCGTCATCTGGGCTGAAACTGCACTTGCCATTGCATCGTCAATTGCAGTGCAAGAGACAACTCTCGTTTGGACGTTTCCACTTCGTGGATATTTTCAGAGGCAGTTCGGGCTAGTGTGTTCAATGATTAACAAGATGCAGTGCAGAAGTAATGACACGCGCTGACTACTCCGCAACCGGCCCGGCTTCGACAGTTCCATCCGCACCGGGAATCGACAACGAGTGATGTGTAGCGTGAGCAGCAAAAAAATGTTAACGTCTATTTGTCTGTCAAAAGCGGTGACGCGAAACTTGTCAAGCTGCTTGTCAGAGCGTGGTGGAGGCGCTAGCAGGCGAGTTGCTTTTTGCGTCGGAAATTTTCCGAACCCGCGTTACAGTGAACTAAGAAGCGACAGCGTAGCGGGCGGGGATCTCTGTGGGTCCCCGGCGGATCCCAGAGTCCACGCTACACCACCATTCACTTCAAAATAGACGTTCATAGCGTGCTGGAGACGTATTAGCGGAGACATATACGGGAGGCGTCCGGTAAACCGGCATACGTCTCCGGTACGCTGTAAACGCGTAATAGATGCAAACCATTCTTTTCGGCAATGACGTCACCAGTTTGCATCGAAGGTTTTGAATTAGAAGTCCAATTTTCTCGCCCATAAATGCGCCTTTTGCTGCCGGCCAAGCGTCAGCATAGCTAGAGAGACTTTTTTTTTGCTCAGAACCGCTCATCAAGATCACGGGCAGCGTCCCGCGATTTGCGAGGCCACCCGCGTGCACTCGTCCAGCAGGTCGGCGTCGCGAATGTGCCCGAGGAGGAGCCATGCGACGCTGACTGCCTCAGCGTGAAGCGTCCTGCTGATTCTCATGCTGACCTCGTGCGGACAAAGCGGCTTTTGCTTGAGTTTGGCCACCCACGGTCGGTTAATTTGGTGAAGTCCGCAAGGAACGACCGTGGTCCACGACCGCTAGATTTTTTTTTTTTTTTTATGCGAAAACATTATATGCCTCGGGCGAAGAAAAATCCTTCACCGGGAGTTGTCTGAAGAATGTGTCCGCAGAAAGTGGCACCTCTCTCGTGACCGCATTCGAAATAAAATTCGCCGGCTTTGGAGTTCGAACCCGGACCCTCTCTGCGTGCCAGGCGGGCACGCAACGCTTATGCCACGATGGGTTTGTTCAAGCGGGTTGGAGGGGAGCGAAGTTTACGTGTTGTGGTGTGTACGACGACGAAGTGTGTTGGCGATGTGTACTGATGTATTAGACACGATGGCTTGCAAAAAAGAAAAGTTGCTGACGTCATCCAAGGGTCACGTGATTAATAAGTGTCACGTGACGATTACTTGCAAAAAAAGCTGACGTTCAAATGCAAATGATTTCGCATTTCTGCACTGCAGCAGACTGCAGTGCTCTACAAGTTAGTGAAGGCAATGGGCATCTTTCCGAGCTTTCATCGTTCACCGAAGCGCGAGGGCCTCGCGAGCACGACCTTTTAGTAACTAGTTTCAATACAACGCCGCGTTGTGGGTGTGGTCATTTTAGTGCCAGATTCGTGCATCGATTTGGCCATAGGTTGTGAACGCTGGCGGAACTTGTCAAGTTGTAGTAGTATGTTACTGGCGTTGCGGTGACTTTGGCTGTAATGCGTCAGACAGGGGAGGGGGGAGTATCTATAGCTACTGGTTACTATGAAATGTTGAAGGCTGAACTTCGCAGTGAGGAAATCAAACCCCCTGCTGAAGCTGCTCACTTTCTGCTTGCAAAGAGTGCCGGCAAGCTGCGCCTAGCAAGGCGTCAGATTCCTTGACGGAGATTCCGTGCCCGTCGAGGATATTGTGCAAGTCATGTTGACGAATGCAGCTGCACAGGTTCCTCATTTCGCATCTGTGGCGCCATCCGTGGTGAAGCAAGGACGTCGCTTCCGCAACGGCAAATGCGAAGGAAGGTCGTATTGCTCTGAAGACTGGCGTACGACCGTGGCGTACGACAGACACTGGCAAGGAGAAACTTGGCGTCTCTCAGTCGCGAACTGTTTGGTTTGCCGCGGGCCGACCAGGCCCAAAAATCGTTCGCTGCTGAGTGACGATCCTGATCGTGGGAGACAAGAGTGCTGACGGCTCACCCCGGTGACCTCTTCAGGTCGGTGGAAGGGACAAATCAGCCGTGACCACCCCCGCTTTGTCGGCTGCTCAGGGCGCACGCGGGCAATGGGTTGGCGCCGCCGTCTCTCGCTCTCCTCTGCTAGTCCCCAGGAGCGCAGTTCGGCGCCACAGCCGCATTCAGCATCGCCGGCGAAGGGGATTAGAGCCTTTGTCCACGCCGTCGCCAGAAGCCGCCTTCAGGCCAGCGTTTCCTTGCGTCTTCTCTTAAAAACGGCGCCTTTGATCAGCGTAGCCCGATGGCGCCAGCACGGCTCGCCGTTCTCCGCTGGCTGGGCCCCCCGATCACAACAACATGCAGTTTGGGAAAGTTTTTCACGTTTCATGAAGCGGCATTCATTGATTAATGTTTTGGGTGCACCAATTGTGAAACAGCCTTCTGGACGTAAAACGGAAAGAGGCAACGTTCTAGATTTCCGCTCTAAAGACTCTATAGGGAGAGTAAAATTTAGGCTTCGGTCTCTCCCCAAGTCGTTGACAAACGACATGAGACACCTGAGGAGCCGTAGCCGCGGGACAAAAGATCGCGCTACACGACTCTTCAGCGCTGCTCTCCGTAGATCTCACGCGGCACTCTCAAGCGATCGCCGCAAACATGTGGCGTGCTCCGCGTCGACGAAGGGGGCAACGCCCGTGCTTCCTAAGCCTACTACGAACCACGAGGCGTGGGTGGCCGCGCCGGATTTTCATCTAAGCCGTGATGTGTCTGGTTCAATTTGCATGCGGCCCTTTAATGCCCCTCCCCCTGCCCTTTCTTTTGCAGGGAGGGGGGGAGGGCGTCGTCTTTTGCCACGACCCCTTCTCTGTTGAGCCTGCGTGTACGCAGGCGCCTCAGACTTCGGCCATAGTTCGCCGTGGTCAGGCTTTGTTCTCCGAACTTTCCGCCCTCGAAGTGGTTGTTTGGGCCATGTGGTTGTAGTGGGATGGCAGCGTTGTTTCTCAGTAGCTGTCGAACAATTTCTAGGGTTGCATCTCTCAGCAGCGTAGCGTGCAGACCTAGATGCATGGTTACATGGTGAAAAAATTGGCGCTTCCATTTGTTCATCCATAATCATCATCGTCAGCCTGACTACGCCCATTGCTGGGCAGAGGCCTCTCCCATGTATCTCCAATTAACCGTGTCCTTTGCCAGTAGCGGCCACCGTATCCCCGCAAACTTATAAATCTCATTCGCCCACCTAATTTTCTGCCGCCCCCTGCTGCGCTTGCCTTCTCTTGGATTAAGGGCCAGCGGTTATCTTGCCTTCACATTACATGGCCTGCCCAAGCTTGATTCTTCCTCTTGATTTCGACTAGGATGTCACTAACCTGCGTTTGTTCCCTCACCCAATCCGCCCGCTTCCGATCTCTTCTTTTCATAGCTTGCTGCGTGTACCTTAACTTAAGCTGAACCCTCTTTGTTATCTCGGTAATACTGGTAAGTGTGAACTTTATATTCGGCTTGGCCCGTTGGCTGCAAGCGTCGATTTGGTTGCGGAAGTACGTATTTCTTGAAACGAACCTTCCTCAGAAGGTGCCCTTCAGAAATTCGCGAATATCTGGAGATTCTTCCACTGTAAGAAAACATTTTTTTAACGCGAAAGCGGTAATTCTCCTCTTCGACATAAAATTCGTCGGCATTGTAAGCCAAAAATTCCCGGAGAAGCAGACAAGGTGGACCTCCTGGGTCACGTGACCCTGTAGTGTCATTATAACCTGCCCACCGGATTGTGAGCAAACTGACCACTGTGGTAGGTAGCTGTTGATGATTGGCCTCGAGCAGCCTGAGTCGCACAAGGCCCACCGCTGGGAGCACCTGCCATCGCAGGGCACTGGCGCATCACTTAACCGCTGCAACACCGCGCCAGGAGTGGTGTGAATACTCCCAGGGATCTATGAATGTGAAGTCGAGAATGACCAATTCCGCGTATATGGGAATTAACCCATTAACGATTACGCGTCATACCCTGAAGGCGGAGCTACACTTCTTTTTTTTTTTTCAGTTTAGTTGTTATCGTTTCGGATATAGGTATAATATCCCGACTAGCGGTGCAGATATGATTCCACAGCCGAATGCACGTTTCCGAACTGACATTAACCAAGTGCGAAGTTCCCACTTCCCGGCATTCCCGCGGTTGAATAATCGCTCTTTACAGTACAGACATAGTTTCCCATATGTACAGTCTTTGCAAAAAGTTACCAGGCTGGACGGTTTGTTTCTCAGTCGTATATGGAAGCCATTATGCCAGCCATCGAGCTCTAAATCTCTGTATGGTAAGGTGAACCCCTGTCCTCACCTTCAAAGAACTTTTCGTTCTTTAGGGGAGGCGTGAGGGCTCTACTATACGAATGAGAAGCAGACCGTGCAGCCTGGTTAGTTTTGGCGAATTCTGTTCCTGTAGAGAACGCTGGCGGCGCTGCACTTCGTCCACCTGAGGCGTGCCGAGAAATTTCTCATTGCCTTGGCTAGCGTTGTAAAAAAAAAAAAAAAAAATGGATTGTGTAGTAACAATACAACTTTTATCGAAGCAAATCCTAAATGGAATGCTTTGCTCATTTCCATACGACCGTAATACCGAACATTCACTCATATTATATTTCCCGAAAGGCACGGGTTCGATCCCGGCCGCGGCGGTCGAATTTCGATGGAGGCGAAATTCTAGAGGTCCGTGCACTGTGCAATGTCAATGCACGTTAAAGAACCCCAAGGGGTCGAAATTTCCGGAGCCCTCCACTACGGCGTCCCTTATAGCCCGAGTCGATCGCTTTGGGACGTTAAACCCCATAACCAAACCTAAACCAAACTCAGATTTGTTGAATGACTAGAAAACGCTATATTAATCGAATTTTATCCGCGTACGGTGAAGAGCATTGTGGCGCAGCCTTGATTCCGCTGCAGAATCCAATTTTTCGGCCGAACACTAAGAAACTCGCACCGACGATGGTGCCTCATTTCCCTCTCTAGATCATAAAAAAAAAAAAAAAAAAACTCCATGCTTGCAGCATAGCCTCCTTTGTACTCTTTAGGATGCCATGCTTACCGATATTTCATCGCCTCAAGTCCCTTTTGCTGTCTGTTCTAACGCTGGTTGAGGTCTGCTTGAACAGGTGCAGCTTAGACGCTCGTTTTTTTGACAATGACTGCGTCGAGCTCATCGTTCGTTGACTAAGTACCGTTCTCGGGACGCTGCTAGCTTAGAAATATGCTGCCTCCGCGAGGCTGTACAAAACGCTCGCCGCAGAGGAGAGAATACTGCGATCCTTTGCACAATCCGGCGGCCTTGGATTCTTCGTGGCTACCGCAGAAGGCCCCTTGTGGTATTGCTAAACTTCGCAGTAATTCTAATCCCCGCATTAGCAGCGTGCGTTGTTTATTTAAGTGCCTGTTGTAGACCACAAAATTCGGGGTCAGCGGTGCAGCGGACAAATATTTAGCTCGAAATTAACTAAGAATTTTCGCACATAGCCCAAGCACCAACTTGTTCATCTGTGCGTGCTCTAGACGGCAGCATAGATGCATTTTTCGCGATGCTTTTCTGTCTAGAGTCACTGTGATTGTCTATTTTTGTTTTGGTGAAGAGTAAGGAACTTTTTTTTTTTCTTCTGTGCTGGCAACATCAGGCGGTGACAGTCGTGGGAAATTCCCAGGTCTGCGAAGCTTGAAGAAGGATCTCGGTATTCCGGCAACTGCACCTTTGTGTAGCACGTTATACATTTGCGCACCTTGCGGACGAAGCCCGAATGTCGGACCCACTGCTCAGCTTTGCCGCGTGCTGGCTCGCAAGCGACGTAGGGTGAGTTGTAGCCGGCATTACATTCGCATGGAGCCATTGACGCCCTTAGGCTTAGCATGTGGTCGCGCTCTTCCCTGTGAAAGCTCGCCTTCGAAATTAGTGAGTTGAACTCCGCCTCGAAAGATTTGGTTTGGTTTATGGGGTTTAACGTCCCAAAGCGACTAAGGCTATGAGAGAAGCCGTAGTGGAGGGCTCCGGAAATTTCGACCACCTGGGGTTCTTTAACGTGCACTGACATCGCACAGTACACGGGCCTCTAGAATTTCTCCTAGAGGCCCGTGTACTGTGCCCGCGACTATTTTCCTGCAGCTGAAAACTGGCGGTTTTAATCGCTCTCTGTCAACCTTTAAATCCACGCTGGGCGAAGCCTGGAAACTATCTGTTTTCGTCAGTAGGCCGATACGTTTCGTATAATCGCACAAGAACGCGTGAGCACTTGGTTATTTTCCATTTGGAAGAAACGCGCTTTGTAGTCATGATTTCGGGCATGAAGAAAATGGAGGAATACGGGGCTGTCTTGTGAGCGGCGTCATATTTAGCGAGCGCCCTCGAGCGCTGTTTCTTTCCTTTGCGGCTTTATTTTTCTTTTTTTTCATTCCGAGCCGTCGGCGCTCCCTGCGCGGTCGTCCGCAGTCGTCACCTCCGCCTTACGTCACGGCACGTGCTCTTGTTCGTTGCCGCTGTGTATGCGGGTCGGTCGGTACCGACGGTGGGAGGCTAGCGCCGAGCCGGCGCCAGCAGCCTCGTGTGCTGTACTCGCTCGCACCGACTGGGAGCTTTCCGCGGAACGATCCGCCGCCGGCGACTGGCGTGTAAAAAGAAAAAAAAAAAACGAACAGTTCTCGAGACGGGAAATCAGGCGGCAGCAACAACAGCCATGAAAGGATGGGTTGCTTGCTGCTGCCGCAGGATCTTTTCAAGATGGCTGTAGGGGGGCCGCTCCTTTCTTCTATCCATCCGAGCGGGCGGCCCCCCTTATAGCAGCTCGCCCGGTATTCGATCACTACTCTAGCAGCGTAGCTGCTATGTGGACGCCGCCTCTGGTCGGACGAGGGAGGCGACGTTGGCGTTTAGGTGGCTTCCTCTCCCCGGGAGTTTATTATTTATTTTCGTTTTTACCCCTCGCGACTGGCTCTCGCTTCTTTGTTTCATTCTTTTTGCCGCGTTCGTTCGCTCGGCCCGTTTCTTTCTCCCACACTCTGTCGTTCGCTCGCTCGCGCTGGTTTGCACCGCTTCTCTCCCTCCTTCCTTCGCTCGCTCGTTCGTGCGCTTTCTCTCTATCCCCTCTTGGTTGGTGGCTGGCTGCTCGGCGAAACGGTGCGTCGGCGTCGTGCGCTTTGGAATGCGCCGTGAAACGAACGAGCGGCGAGGTGCGTAGAAGGCAGCGCGGGTCGTCTTCGGCGGCGGCGCCAGTGATTTCCTTCCTGGCGACCCGTGCTGCGCTGCCTGCCGCCGCCACTGCTGTGCCTCGTTCGCCTGCCCGGTCGTGTGTGCGTGCGCGACTCTCGCTGGGTGTACCGCCTGCTGCCATCGTCCCCGTGTGACTGGCGCCGTCGTTCGGGTCATCATCATGTCGGCTCGCCTGTTGTGACGCGTGGCCGTGTGTGTGCGCGCTCCGGCCGTCATGGCGGCTGCTCCTGTGGGGCTTCGTTTCGGCGGGGGAAGGCACGTTCTTTGTGGTTATTCATTCCCTCCCTTCCCCATCTTATCTCCCCCTTCCATCCTGCTTTCTCTCTTCCCCTCACGACTCGCTCGTTCTCTGCCTCCTCTCTTGTGCTCTACCCTCCCCGAAGATCTTTTCCTCCTTCACCTTTTTTTTCTTTCTCGGTCTAGAAAGACAGCGTGAGATGCTTATTTGTTATTGCTTTTGTGTTATTCTCTCACTCGATTTGCGGCGGCTGCCATTCGAAGGATGGCGGCCCGAAGAAAAACTGGCTCGTCACGCTTCTTCTCGACACCGCTAACTCCAGCCCTTGGGGTACGGTAAACTGGCTCGGGCGTGCTACCTTTCGAGGCGTGGGCCGTCGAATAGCTGGCCTTTCCTGTCGAGGTGGAAAAGCACCGAGGGGTCGCGTCGTGAGCTCGATAGTCGTCGGAAGTGACGTCGCGTTGCAAAAATAGCGGCGCTGGCGTTCAAATTGTGTGAGACTTGTGCGTGCGTTTTTGCGCTCATTTGTTTGCTGCTTGGTGTCGGTCAAAACGCAGTTCGGACCCTCCTTCGCTGAACCATGAGGTGACTGTGGGGCGAAGCGCGTGAACAATAAATTGGGGCTCACTGATCGCATTAAATCGAGGCTTTTTTTGCCTTTCGGGCATTTCAGCCGTCGCAGCGGAACGTTGCATTATCATAATTATCTTGCATGCTTATCTCGGGCAGAGGATAAGCCGACGTTCATATGGAGTCTATAAAGTACGGCTAGCTAGAGAAATGCTTAAGAACAAGATGGGGAGGGTGCCGTTGTAGGTGACCTTGGCGATATCGCACGCATCGTGTTTGTTGCAGCGCTGGGGTGGATGTCGCACAAAGTGCTACAAAAATAAAAAAAGCACAGATTACCGTTGGGCGGCGCCAGCGACGGCAGATAAAAGACAAAGAAGCTTCCTTGCACCATGCAACCGTCGCTTTGTGTAAATCCCGATTCGGGCCTGATCGTGGGTCACTTTTGATACCTCTGCACCATTGCAGCATTCGATGTATGACACTGGTCTTGAATGATCAGTGGCGCTAAGGAAAGTCTGCGCTTCCTCACGCAGAGTGCCCGTCGCGAAGCTTCGCGAACTTTCTCGGACCCTTTCTTTGGGTGTGATGTATTGCCGAGGAGCAGTTGGAAAAATGATAGCGACTTTTTTTTTGTTTGTTTGTTTCCTGACTGGTTCGCAATCACTTGCCACTTTGTTTCTCGGTTTATACGGGACGTATCTGTTAATCTGGGCCCCGCTATCGGAGCGTCCTTTAAACGTGTAACCCGTGAGCTGCGCGACGATATGGCGTCGTCGTTGGGGTGTTGTCCCCTCGCGAAACCCGAGGCTGTTGCGTGGAGGAACGACGGCTGCCCGTGGCATGGCCGCCCGCTCTGCGCCGTAATGGGAGCGGCAGGCGTTCTCGCTTCGCGAATCGATCCGCCCCGTCCGAACGGAGCCTTGTGTCTCGAAATATGAAACGCCATCAAAATGGAAAAGGGGACCGTCTTGCTTCTGAAGTTCGTTTGGTTCTCACTGGGTACATCTTGAAAGCAGCACAAAGGCACGTAGAAGTGTGTTTCTGCATAGCTGTTACGTAATTGTTCCTGCTTAAGGAGGGCAGCGGGAAATGTAGTCGTCAAAGTGCTTACTGAGGTGGTACCAGCATGTAAAAACAGATGGGTGGCTAACCATGGCTTTCATCACTACCCACATGGTGCCCATGTATGCCCCATGTATGCCTCATGTATGCCTCATGTATCTAAGCCTCAATTCTCTTCTGCTTGTTCTGTCTATGCAGGTGGGAGCCTGAGACAATGGACAATATCCATAGTCTGGACCCACGAAAACAAGAATTGCTGGAAGCTCGATTTCTGGGGAGTCGGGTGAGTTGCTTTCCTTGGACCAGTGGCCACTTTGTGTGGCTACTAGGCTGAATTCACTTGTGAACACTCCTGTGCCTTATTCCTCGAGCGTGCAGCACAACATGGTTAACTGGTCAACCAGTATGTACAATTTTGCAAGACCATTTAACAACATAAAAACAAAAATCATAACTTATTAGAGATGAATGTAAAACTGGGAAATACTGTTTTGTTCATGAGCGGTGTTAATGTTCAATACTGGCCGCCTGATAATACTTTCTTTTTGCACTATTTTCTGTGAACTAAACAGTGCAAAACAAAGGAAGGGGAGCTGTGTTGCACTCTGCATCATTATTCTGTAGGAATGGCACAGCTCTGGAGGCTTTTCAGTGGCACTTGGTGCCATTCACAGCGGTACTAGCCTTTCTCGCAAAGTGTCGCTGCGGCAGAGCCTCGTGTTGTTTTTTTTTGTGTAATGGCACCCGGCTGTTTCCCCCAATGCAGCAACTGTGCAACAACCTGGGTCAGGGCGGCCCTTACCTGGGCCAGACATCGCAGTCCTCATCGGGGGGTGCCATGGCGGCAGGTGCTGGAGTGGGTGGGCCCCTGGGGGGCGTGCCGGCTTCCCAGCTGCTGGGCCACGTCTCTTCCTCGGGCAGCTCAAACAACACCAACCACAACCAGGACTCCAACATGAGCAATGCAAGCCTCGGATCGCAGCATTCTGACAAGGAACTCGAGGTGGGTGCTGGGACAGGATGTGCACGAAAAGAAGCACAGTGGCTGTGCCTCGGACTGTAGGGCCTTGTGGAAGGGAGCTTCTCCATCGTAACTTCCGTTTTCTTCAGCAACACTGCAACTTCAGAGTTATGTGATGTGGTACTTTTTGGGGCATTCTTGTGGCATGGTTGGCGCTGCTGTCTCGGCAACCACCAGAAATGTCTGGCCATGACTGTGCCTTTACTTCCTTCCTGATCTCAAGGCATCTTAGAAATGGCTTTCTGGCACCTATTAAGTCATGTTTCTGGGGATTTTCGAGCAGCTCACAGATTTTAATCTGCTGCTTCTTTGTCTGTCCAAGGCAAGTGTTGCAGCTGATAGCATTGGGAACAAGTTTGTAGAAACGCCAAGCCCAGGCAGGACATTCTGTCATTGTGTTTGCACCAACCAGATCCTGCACTGTAGCCAATCAAGCCAATGGCTCCAGGGCAGCAAATATATAGGTGATGTGATGAAGGTGGATACCCCTTACAGAGAGTTTTACAGGTGGATGCAAACAAGTCTGCCACTGAGCGTCCCTTGAGTAGGGTGTTGTGGTGGTGACTGATGTTAATGGCATCTCATTGCAGTGGCCAACGCAGACTTGGAAAGGACTGAGTTACTATCAGTCTTTCTCTAACCAATGCCACAAAATCGGCTTGCCATTTTGGTGATGAGGGAAACTGCATGAGTTTAGCTTGAGAAACATGCAGCAGCAATGAGACACGGCGTTTCTTTTGCCAGCATTTCACATGGAGCGTCCTTTTCCAACCGATTTGGCTAAATGTGCATTCCTGAGGTTTTCTTCAGCAACACTGCAACTTCAGAGTTATGTGATGTGGTACTTTTTGGGGCATTCTTGTGGCATGAATCACTATTAGTGACTGTAAAGGTAAAGCGGCACACTTTTCCCGTATTTGTAATGCCTTTTGTCAGGCTGTACAACTGAATCTTGATGTTAGTACCAGAGATGCTTCACAATGTCTGCTGCAGTGGCATAAAACTGTATCACTAACAGATGGTTTTTATATTGTCTTCCTTAGCCGCAGACCCCTGATAAGCACCATCGGACGCCTCCTCAGCCTGATCGGAAAAGGAAACGCCCGAAAGAAGATGCCGCATCTACTGCAGGTACTAGAAGCAATGATTTAAGCCTCATTTGTGCTGTGTTCCACATTACTTGTAGGATTGATAAGGAATTCTTTTTTTTAATTCTTTTTTTTTTAATTCTGTTTTTCAATGTGCTATTGCAGTGGTGTCAGACCCTACGGGCACCCACAGTGATACATATTGCCTGTAGCTTGGAATGCATTGTACAAAAGGGGTGTTGAGATCATGTCACATGATTAGCATGTGCTCTATTGCATGTTTACGTTTGGTTGTCAGGTAAATTTTGTTTTAAGGCGAAAGCCCTTTATGGCTCATACTCGCGGCCAAGGTCACGTCCGGTGTAATGCTGTCTTCCACGAATAACGCGGCAACCAATCAGGATAGGAGAAAACGAATGGTAGCATCAGATAGCACGGTAGCACGGTGTCCCTTTTTGATTTTGCCTTTTTTTTTTTTTTTTTCATTGTATTTCGTAATGAGCCACTCTCCTTGTTCTATCAGGATCAGAAAATACACCTTGAACTTAGCTGGTGTATTTTTTTGTTGCACCGCAAAAGAAAGACACAAGCTTGTAAAGTGAGCTGAAATGTGTTCTCAGCGAGCAGTGAGGTGTTCTTTCTATGGGCACGCATTAGGAGAATACAACTTTAGGCAGCTTGATGCAGTTGCTGAGTGAGTGAAGGCATGGAACAAAAAGGAAAACACAGGACAAGCGCCAGAGATTTGTGCATGTTCTGTGCTTGATTACCTCTTTGTGCATTTTTTTTTTTTTCCAAGCTGTTGTAAGCACATATTTTGGAAGTTTGTGAACGAACTCTGTGGAAGTAGAGTTTCAATAAGGACTGAGTGATGGAAGGCTTTGGAGTTGCTCTCTTGTTTGCGCAATTTGTTATAGCATTTGGACGCTCCCTTTTATTGTCGAAGGAAATGAATTTCAGACTTAACTTCTATTTGACCAAATGCAGCGGCCGTACCTCTACATCGTACTGAACCTACATTGAAGGGCTACACTGACGTTATTAAGCCCTCGCATATTTTACTAAAACTTTTGTGACAGTATTTGCAATTTCATGCTTTGGTCTGTCATGACGTCATACTTTGGCCAAACTCAGTTTTGCTTTTCTGGTTCTTGCTGTTTTATAATTGTTCAGTCATTATTTTGAAAAACTGTTCATCGAAACTTAGACAGGGAGGTTCAATGAATAAAATGATAGCCAACTCAAAATGTTAATAAATGCTCCTCGAGTTCTCTTTCTTAAAGGGACATCAACTACGGCAGGCTTGCTTTTTTTTTTTTTGTAAACAGCTGTGTCTTTCATGAGTGTTGACTTTCATTTTGGTAGCAAAATACGCTGTCATTGTTGGGATATTGTGTAAATTAGAATTTTTTTTCCTGCCACTCTGATTCAGACTTTTGACTTCGGTGATGACGCCTAGTTTTGTGGGTTTTCGTCGCTTAATTTCCATATTTAACTTTGTTTTTGCTTTCCTTTTGCTATAAAATTGCACCCCCCAATGTAGTATCCTCTTTCGAGAGCCTTTAGGGATATTTTAAGTAAATAAATAAATAAACAGTACAAAATTACCTGATTTCAATCACTTAATGCTTCATTTTACATCAATCTTGTCGCGCGTGTATATGGAGATGGCCGTTGATAGCATCACTAGTCCTCTTTTGTTTATATAAGTTCCATCTTTTGTGTGTGTGTGTGTGTGTGTGTGTCTGAAAATAGCTATCTCGTATAGTGCAGAATGTGAAGATTCGGCATGCCCACTTTAGATATGCATATTTTACATTATAGTGATGGAAATATTACTGTCATTTCCTTAGACTTGGATCTCCTAAAATATAGACAGGTACAGTACACTAGCCTGTGGTGCACCATTTGACCCGGCTGTACAAATTCCTTCTGTGTGTCTTTTTGGTGAGAAAAGTAGCTTGTGCGATTATCTCTGACCAGTGCTGCTCATATTTGGCTAGGAACAGCCGCGTAAACTTGTTTTACCATTTGTTCATGCTGCTGTCGCCGAAATCAGACAGCAGTTGCTTTTACGTGGATAGTAGCAGCTGCTCTTGAGATGTAGGTTGCTGTAGTAGGTTCCGTTCTTTTTCAGTGAAAGGAACCCGAACAGCACCTGTTGACAACCCAAAGAAAATAAACGAGTACTTTAAGGTAAGTGGCCGGACATGCTTTGTCTTTTGCCTGTGTTGTGTAGCGCGTGTAATTTCCCGTGATGGATCGTTTTGAGGTGAAAAAGAATAAGTAGACAGGTGATAGGTGATAAATAGGTGATAGGCTCAAGTCAGTACACTCAAAGGAGTAAAGGCACTAAATTTTACCGAAATGCTTGTTAAAAGTTTTCTCTGCATATGTAAAAGGCATACTGGCAAGTAGCAAGGTCAAGCAAGGCCTAGGACATAATTTATTTCCAAACTGGGGTAAGCGTGAATGACCCAGATAAACTTTCAGAACCTGCAAGGGTTGTTAGCACAATGCGTGAAAAGAGGTTCAAATTTTACTGCATCGGCGGTGCGTGTGTGACCGACCATGTGGCTGTCGACAACATGGTGCAGCATGTGGAGGCTGCTCTGATCATGACTGGAAGCGGTACCAGTAATATAGCTTCTGACTCGCAGAAACTGAAACTGACTGAAATAATTTGAGGTGCATTGGCAAATAGTACATAACCTTCCATAGTTACTCCATATACAATGTTTAGTGTGAAAAAGTGCAACCCATAGGCTTGATGTCTATATAACAAGAACAGTACTTATTGTATGATTAAACAGGCAGCACTAGGCCTCCTCGCATCGATCACAGTTTGCAGGCATGCTAACAAAAGTATGCGCACGTTTAAAATCTGAGCGTAAGCACCACAGAATCGGGTCTTCTTGTAAATGCCAAGTCTGAACCCATGGTGTCATTTTTTGTTGCCTTTAACTCTTTCCTTACCGTGGAGAAAGTGATCTTTCTTTAGGTTTCAGTAGCTTTTTTTCCCACAGAATGCAATACATGAGAACAAAGCTAAATAAATGTGCTTTTTGGCTTATAAATATGAATAAGGAATTGCATGTTGAAGCAGCAATACACATTTATCGCCGAGAAAATGGGATTTTAAATCTTTCTGCCATTGGATTCACACTCAAGGTGTTAACACTAAAGAGCACTGTTTGCCACTGTTTTGAAGTGGATGCAGTGTAGCATAGCCTTTGGGATCGCCGAAAGCTGCAAAATTGAACCGTGATGGCAACGCCTTTGTTTTTTGTTTGTTTTTTGGTCCTTCGTAGCTCATAACAGCTTCGTTTTTGGTGAGAGTGGTCTTGTCTCTCTGTAATTAGAATGTGGTACTCTGTCGTACCCTGTCAGCATGAGCCACCTTCTATGTGTCCCCAATGTCCCTTTAAGCATCAATGTACATTCTTGATCTCAATACATATTGTATATTCCAGGATGGTGGAAGCGAAGTGTGCTTTCAAGTATGTTGCTAAACACAAGTTTCATCTGTGGTTTTGGTGGTGACAGTCGATTAATATGAATGGTATTTTAATCTCAGCTGTGTGTGCACTATAAATTCAGGAATGGAGTTTAAGAAGTCCAGTAGGTTAGCTGCGTTGCAGGTCTCGTTAACCTTTGTTTGTTTTACTTAGCTTGAAGCACAGAGGACAATCTTGCACAAACGACCACAATGTTGTGGATGATGAAAAAAAAAACCTCCTCCTCCTCCTCTCGAGGGTTTAGATCTGTAGTGACAGCTGGGCAGATTGTGCGCCAGTGATCTAGTTCAGTGTTCTCTCATTTGTGGAGACTGCACTGTACTATGAAAATTCATTGCAGATCATTCTCGTATTTGTTCTAAATAGTTTTGTGGCAAAGTTCTATAGCGCTTAATTTTGCGTAACTGATGCAGTTCTGCAGTAACATGATAGTGTGTACATCAGTGTAATTCTGTTGGCCTTCACATACTAGTTGACTGAAGACAGCTTTCTTTTTGTGTACATGTGTGTGTATGTTCCATTCCTTCATTCACTTGGCACATCCTTTCATGGAGACAGCAGGAAATGTTATTAAGGCACCTACTTTTCCAAACATGATGATGCGGGAACTTTCCACCAATGCTTGGTCTCCCTGCCAACTTTCTTGAGCAGTGTTCGGAAAAGTATCTGCCCAGAGAGTGTGTTGTCTCTCGGGAGGGAGTTTGATCGAGAGCTCTGGACTCGTTTTGTTTTCTTTCTCTTCTCTCCTTGCCTGGCTCTCAGAACCAGGGGCATAGCCCCAGCCGCTTTGGAGGGGCCAGGTCGCCCGTGCCTCAGGGCTACTGCCTGGTACGTGCCGTCTTGCCCGCCGTGTCACCACCTTTCCCACTTTCATGCTTGAATCTCTCATCTCTCCTCATCTCATGTGGCACGCCTCATCCTTTGACACTGGTTTTCCAGTTTGTTCGTTTTTGCATCGACTCACCACCATCATTGTACGCTGCTCAGCTGTCCTCATTTCTGGAGTGTAGAGACCACCGCCACAACTAACGCCCCGAGCTTGTCGTTCACCTGTCCAGTTTTGGTGAAGGCTGTTGGCTGCCTGAGGGCTCGTGTAGCTTGTGTCCTTTGCCTGCCCTCATCCTTCTTGGTTTCCCCGGTGGACTGTGGATTATACTAGCACGAGAGCATTGGCCACTGTTGAAAGCTTCAAAATTGCATATTGAAACCCTGCCACCATCATAAAACTGCCTCGCATAAAGTGAGGGTGAAGGTAAGGGTATTACAAACCGTCTTTTCGCTACTTTTCCACATGCCACAAGGCAGCATGTCAGCATATTTTCTAGGACCAGCCTGTCGTAGACACTGTCTCCTAGTGCATGCACCAAGCTTGTCTCAAGTACTAAGTGTGCAGACATGCTAGTCCTTTTCTCTGCTGATGTCCGAGCAAAGATTTCCAAAAAAGAAAAAGAGCATTACCTGTGCTGTCTTAAGACGTATTATTGGTGTTGGCATTGGGTGGCATTCCTTCTAAGTGTATGGATACTGACAGCTGGCCTCACATCGTGTTGCACGTTGAGTGCATAATGAATGATATCATGCTAAGCACCTCATGTTGTTGTAATGCCTCTGCTCCACCCTTGTGTGTCATCTTAGCTTCTTCTGTGCAGCTTGTAGTATCTCCTTTGTGAGTCTCGCATTGGTGCATTTCCTGAGGACAAAATTTCCTGCTTTGGTGTGTTCTGTTGTCACACACATTTTGTGGCCGCTTGCCTGGCAGTTGGCGGTTGACCTCACTCTGCCATTCTGTTCCAGGGTGGTAGTTCACTGGTGTCCCCGCTGACCTCTGCGCTGAACAGTGTTGACTATGTTGGGCTCATGGCACCGCCTCAGAGGCCTGCACAAACAATGACGCGGCAGGTCCAGACGGATCTCACCATCAACAAGATCAAAGAGCTGGAGAGCAAATCGGCCATGGACTTGGAAATGAGGGACAACAGGATAGATGAGCTCCAGAGGGTGAGTAGCTTCGGAACGACGAAGGCAGAAATTCTGTCTTCATCGCTTTCTTGTGCATTCAACCGTATCTTCAAAGGACTACTGAAGTAGGTACTGAACTGCAGGAACTACAGAACTCAGTGGAGATAACTGATTCCAGTATTTTGTGCCGTCACTTGCAATTGAGGCTACCCATGACCTCCAGGTGGTTTATCATGGGAGTCGAATATAGCACTCAGGATCCTAGACATCATGTGTAAACTGATGGTAGCTGGTCGTCGCCTTGAATTGCATGCATCGACCAGTAAATAATTTTGAAACTGCAAACTTCTCTCACATTTTTCTTATCGACAAAATTGATCTTGCTGTGCACTTTGTGTCTGCAGGGTAGTGAAGAGCTGCGACGACAAATTCAGGGACAGCAAAAACTAATACAGAAACAAGAGGAGCAGCTCCTCAAATGTATAGATGTTACAAAACAACTCCTTATAGAAAAGGTGAGTTCCTTGTATTTTTTTTTTTGGTCTTTTTTGTATCGTCTGGTGGTGTTTGCTGTGCAAGCTCATGGCTGTTTCTAATCTCTATTGGCTCCACTATTTTGTCAGTAGCCGTATTGCTATATTTGTTTGAATTATTGCATGCTTAGGAAATTGTTACGGAGTGTAGCGAGCAGTTATTTTGCCACTATACTTTATCTCGCAAGTAGTTGTGAGAGGCACGAGCTCTTTCATCCGATCAGGGCCAAGGAAGACAGCAAATTGTTCCTCAATTATTTGAGCGGTGTTGTGACTAGTTTTCAAAACAGTTATTGCAGCAGTTGAAAGGTAGCGCAGTACAGTGTTTTGAAAGTACAGTGAGTGTTTCATTCACTGGTTAAAGGTTTAAATTAGCAGAGATAGTCTGCACAAACAGAGTACTGCAGAGGCCTGCTGCAAAGTGGTGCTCTGCCATTTGTAAACATGGCATCTGCCAAGTTGGCCAAGTCTCCTGTGTACACCAGCTGGACACTGGTGCTTTATGCAGTGTGCACCGTTCGGATTAGCTCAGATCACCATAACCTTCACAGCACTGCAAACAACTTATGAGATCGAGTATAGCTGCTGTAGCTCTTTCCCCACCGACCATTGAGTGGTATTAACCTTGTAGAGCTTTGTACAGTGGCTGCTTGTAAAAGAAAAAGCCTTGCCTAATGCGTGATGCTGGAATGTTCTTGGTTTGTTTTTCAGTCTGCTATGGAAAAGAAGCAGTCAAGACAGAAATGTATGCAGAACAGGCTAAGGCTAGGCCAGTTCGTAACGCAGCGGCAAGGGGCATCATTTGTTGAAAATTGGGTAGATGGTTATGCTTTCAACGATCTTTTGAGGTGAGTATCGCTTTCTTTTTGTCTTTACTTTTTTTTCACCCAAAACACTGTGTTGAGCCTTTCTTGTATTGTTTGTCATCTTCAGCAGATACTGAGAGATAAGACTATTAAAAGCAGTTAACTCTGCCTTAAAATATACTTGGTTCCAACTGATGTCTAGCTGTTTTTAAGCTTTATTTGTGTGGGAAATGATTCTTGCTGCATACTTGTTGCAGCTTTTTGGTGATGAGCGGCAGTTTTTGCCCGCTGTGGTGGCTTACTCAGTGGTGCAATGTGCTGCTGAGCTTGAAGTCATGGATGTGACTCCTGGCAGTTGTGGCCATGTTTCTAAGATGACAGTTTGGAAAAATACGCCAAATAGATTCAAAGCCCTCGACTTCGACTTGCCTCATACCCTATATGTAGCTGTGGCATGCTAAAATACATTTCTCTGAAAACGCTACACTTTTGCCTGTGCATTGTGGAAGTAGCCCCCATGCCACTGTGATTATGGCAGCACATGCTGCAGGGGAAGTGGTGGCCTGTGGTAGAGCGTTGTTTGGTGGTGTGCACCCCTGCAGGAAACAGGAACAGATCACATCTGAGCGGGAGGAAATAGAGCGGCAGCGGAAGCTGCTGTGCAAGAAGAAGCCCACCACGGGGCAGCCCAAGGGCAAGGGGGCGGCGGCCAACAATGGGGCGAGCACAGCTTCGGCCTCGTTGGCAAACGGCGAGTTTGTGAAACCCGAGTCTCCCAAGGACCTGTCACTGCTGCGGCTCACCTGGTATGAGTACTACGAGCAGGAGGAGATCCTGAAGCTGCGCCAGGTGTCGCTGAAGAAGGAGGACACAGACCTGCAGCTTGAGCTGGAGAAGCTGGAACGCGAGCGGAACCTGCACATTCGAGAACTCAAGCGCATCCACAATGAGGACCAGTCCAGGTACGGGCAGTGCTGCCTCTGGGGCCTTGTATCCTGCTCGCGAGCGGCTGTTCATTGGCCTGCTTTGAAGAAGGGTTTTGGAATGTGATGTAGGCTGTAGTGTTTGCTTAGATCAAGTTGTGTATTGACTGTTTTGTTGGCCAGATGCAGATGACCACGATTTGTAGCTTGACCTCGTGCCACTTGGGGGGCCTAGTAGACAATGGTGCACATTGTGGTAGAATGTTACTACCTTGAAATGAGCATCACTTTTAAACCTGCTGTGTGTCCAGAGGCCAGGTACTCTAGCAAGACAGCAAAGATGCATGTTGTTGTGGAGAACAATGGTCTGAAGGCAACTGCAGTTTTTTTCATTGTTGCTAGGGAAAGTTTAAAGGGACTATGAAATAAATTTATTGAGATTACGTAAAGATAGGCAATCCATCACTCGTCACCCAGCACAAGAATTTTTGAGCTAGCATCAATAACAATGAAGTTATAGACAAAAAAAAACACGCTCCTCCTCTCCCCCCTCAACTCGTACGCGCGGGGCACCATAAAAAAATAAAGAAAACAGCTCCAGGACTGGGCTCCGCCCATGAATACGTCATTCGCTGACGTTCGGTTTACGACTTCCGGTTGTCGCACTCCCGAGGAGCAGCGTGCGTCGGCAGCGTCTCTCCGGTCTCTGCGCTTTCTTGGCTCCCGAAGTCGCGACAGAAAGAGGCGGCAGAGGTAAATTGAAACCGTACGCGCGAAGGCAACGCCTAGCTGGCTCGCGCTTGCCCGAGGGGGTCGCGCGGCGGCTCGAGCAGACGATTTTCACCGCTACCGGAAGTGTGCCCGTGACGTCGTAGCTGCCGCGGCTCGAGCGAATGACAGCGTGTGGTGGCCTGCCGACGTCATGGGACTAGTGACGTCTGTTTTCCCGATTTTGGTTCCAAAATGGCGCCCTACGAAGACACCAAACGGCCCGCGAATTTTAAAAAACACGATTTTTAAAAATTCATAATAAATTGCCGGCTCAGTTCCGAAGACTCATACTTGGTGTCAATGCTTCTGAGCATCACTTCTAACATTTACAAGCGGCTTTTAATTCTTTGCATGGTCCCTTTAACTGAAAACAAGGGTGTTCTGTGCTCTGCATATCTGTTGAACTTAAAGCGTGTCAGTAATCTTTCTGCGAATAAGTAGGTAATCCGCTATATTTTATTGACCTCAGTTTGTCTTAGAAGCATTATTGGCATGTTCGTTTTGAGTTTACATCGTCCACATAAATTCGTTGTTCTTATTAGTCCATGCATTCAGTATACTTTCTTGGCATGCTGCATGTAAAACATTGTAAGGGCATGACATGCGATCTTGTCGCTAAATTAGTAGAATTTCAATCTTTTCTGTTTGTAGCTTTTTGTGGACATTTGGCATTATAAAATGTGTACCTTATCACAAATATATATTTCAAAAAAGTAAAACTACTGCACGTTAGAATTTCAATAACTTGATGACATTTTAGTGTGTGACTGAAGCATATTTATCTTTAGCAAGTAAAGTTCAAAAAATGTATTAGCACCTTTTTTGCAACTAGAGTGAAGGAGTAGAAGTTATACATTCAGGACCTTGCATTGGGTTAAACTTGTGGAGGATGCTAATTCTGAGCACTATTTCAGGTTTAACAATCACCCTGTCCTAAACGAGAGGTATCTGTTACTAATCTTGTTGGGCAAAGGAGGCTTCAGTGAAGTTCACAAGGTGAGAATTTGATTTGATGTCGTAGTAGTGATCTATGAATCTTACAACTGTAAACTTAAGTATATATATATATATATATATATATTTTTTTTGTAGGCATTTGATCTTAAAGAGCAGAGGTATGTTGCCTGTAAAATCCACCAACTAAACAAAGACTGGAAGGATGACAAGAAGGCAAACTACATCAAGTGAGTTTACTGGCCCTATTCATAGAAATTCATGGCCATAATGTGTGTACGTATATGTGTGTGTGGGGAGGTCATAGTTGTCATTTAGTCTAGTCTTGTCACGGGCTGATAGCTGTATGCCTGACAACAGTGCAACAAGTTCATCTGTGCCTCTTTATTTCAGGCATGCACTGAGGGAGTACAACATTCACAAGTCCTTAGACCACCCCAGGGTTGTAAAGCTTTACGACGTCTTCGAAATAGACCCCAACTCGTAAGTGGCCTTCTCCACTAAGGCATGGCCTGGGTCCTTCGCTAGCTGAAACTTCTGCATCCGTTTGTGCTGCTGCAGCTAATGGCTTCTGTCTCTTTGATCCTTGCTCTTTCTTTCCTTTCCTCTGCCATTTAGGTTATCACCTTGTGGGGGGTAAGCTTTTATCATGTGCATATTAAAAACCTGTTGCTGAAAACGCTGTTCTTCGCTGGGTAGGTAGGCAACATACCCTTTCCCTAATTCTTAAGCAGCTCCACCACAATGCTGTGCACCAGCCTAATGGTCAAACAGTAGGCAGAGGTTGTGGTTGTTCTTGTCTTGCGGAGTAGATGATGTCGACATTGTTCTTGTGACGGCACAACTTGCATCACTCAATCACTGTCATGGTATTCAGTGCTTTCACTGATGGCCAATGACACCATTAGTTAAAAAAGGTGCATTTTGAATGAGGGAAAGGGTGTATTGTGTGATCATTAGGGAAAAATGACAGGTGCATGCTCAGTCTTTCATGCTGTTTTGTCTCTTCATTGCATATTGCACTGGCTTTTTTGTGTGTAACATAGCTGATATAGCTACAACTACTGGTCATGGTGAGCTGACAGATCAGTGCTGCGCTCACTTTCGACTTTTTTTTTTTTTGTCTGAGAGTGTCAGCAGGAAAACAAGGACCTAGTTAGTATGTTCTTTGAACGGTGTTTTGATGCTAGCAAAACTAGCGAGAGTACACCAGCAGAGAGAATACTGTGGTTGTTGCTTTAGTGGTCAGTATGTCAGTGTGCTTGCACTATCAGCAACGAATGAAACGCGAACAAGAAAACTGAGGTGGCAACACAAAAACACCAATGTATTAGCTCCTGTATTGCAAATACAAGCGAAGTAGAATAACACTTCTAAAGAAGAGTCTTTGTTCCTTCGAAATTAAAATAGCAGGAGCTAGTATTCAGCTTCCCCTGGCTAAGAGCTGCTTATTTTGCAGTCCGTGGTTCAGTTGTCTTGTTCGCGTTTCATTTCTTGCTGATAGTACTTCTCTTGGCTATTGAATTTTTTGCCCCGAGTGCATCAGTTGCATACCTTGTACAGTTAAGTGCCTTTGTTGTTAGTTTTGTTGTTACTGTCATCACCATAATTTATTGTTGTTGTTCAGCTGTGTGTGTTAACGGTGTTCCTACAGTCGAACCCTGCTGTTATGTTCTCGGGCACTGTGTTTTCCCGGCTGCTACATTTTCGTGAGCCAGTCCCGTCCAAGCTCTCATAGAAACCCATGTAATGCAGACTCGGCTCTTAAATTGCAACTGTGGCAGTGTTCCCATGCTACGTCGCGAGTGTCGCTTCACAACGATGCTTTGCCTCATGCTGGCATTTTCATGGCCTACACTTCGCTTGCGTGGAACGGCGATGGCAGACTGACCAAAGCGGGATTCTACTCCATCACCGCTTAGCCATCACCGTATTCAGCGGCTTCCGTCGTGTTGCACCTGTGCTGATGCTAAACACACTTTCGCGCTGCGTGAATGACTGGCACGAAAACGAAACTGCCGTGGCTAACGCTGTACAGGCAGCACTGTACGAGATACAGTTGCACAGGTCCGCTCCGAGGCGTTTGTCATCCATGTTTTTCTTGTCGCCTGCAGCTTAAAACCCAGTTTTTAGATTCCCGTAGACAAGGATAGACAAGGTGGAAGCTGCTACCGTAAAAACAGCGCGAACGCACACCGTGCACAAACTTTGTATGTCCGCTCTATACGCTGGCCCTCTTCGCTGATGCCCCTCTTCCATCAACAGCTGCTCAGGCAGGTGGAAAGCCATCACAGGGCATTTAGGACACTCTGTGCGTACGAACGATAGGGAACGCTGCTCTTATTAGATACTAAAAAAAAAAAGGAAAAGCAGACAAAAGTTTAGATTTTTTTTTATGTGCTCTTCTCGGCTACTACGTTTTGTGGCTTGTACGTTTGTTTTTTTTCTCCGTGTTCCCATGAAAAACGTAGCAGCAGGGTTCTACTGTACCATGGATTGGGTGCAAACGAAAATTATTCACTATTGCTGTTCATGTACTCGGTCCACTTAAATTTTCATCAGTTCATGTGTTATGTTCATTTTCTACATTCTTGCACTCTTTTCATTCATCGCGCATTGTTTCTTCATCTTGTTTAGCACACACCTTGGTTGCTGTGTTCTTCTTGCATTTCTGTATAACCCATGGGTTATGCTGGTTCGACCCTGCTGTCCTGCCTACCCTCACAAGCCCTGCATTCCTAATTAAACGTGATCGAAAATGTACTAATGAACAAAGATGGAAATAAAGAAATGTCTTATTGTTGTATTACAAACGTACTGCCACAACGGTCAGCTGTACCCCTCTTCCAATATTTATTTTTTTGGTGCCCATCTTTCAGTGGGAAACCAGCAGTGTCGTGTTGTTCGCTGTCGGTTGTGAGCTGTTCTGTTGAGCACTTCTGCGCTCGTGGTTGTCTTCTTACCATGCGTGTGCGTGCATTTCCTTTCTGCAGATTAACATCACATGGAGCAACTGAATTTGTGTCCTCCACTCCCTGTTGTTTACGCAGCTTCTGCACAGTGCTGGAGTACTGCGACGGCCACGACCTGGACTTCTACCTCAAGCAGCACAAGTGCATCCCCGAACGGGAGGCACGCTGCATTGTCATGCAGGTGGTGCATGCCCTCAAGTACCTCAACGAGATCAAGCCGCCCATCATCCACTACGACCTCAAACCGGGTGAGAGCGGGCTCATTTGCTGCCTTTGTCACCTATGATTAGTGCATCCGTGATGCTCATACATACTGTCACATTGGAGTTGTGCACCGCAAAACACACGTATTAGGGAAGGGACCAATGACGAAAGCATACTCCAAATTGTTTGCATTAGACTCATTCTTTTGCCCTACTTGTGTTTTAGACTGAGTTGTTCAGATCACTAGCACTTTGCTTGCAGTTACCTCTGGTTAGTCCCTCTTAGCTGCAGAACTCTATTGTAGCCGTTCTGATCACTTGCAAGAATATGTTCCTAGCGTGTGAAAAGGACTTGCACAGGTTCGTAGCAAATGGCTGCTGTGCTCTCGTAAGACGTGCTCTTAACTGAGGGGTCACGGATGGCTGGAAAAACTTTCCTGCTGTTTTTTACCTGGTTCTTTTCTGAAACGCTGCAATTGCATGATTTGCAGGCAACATCCTTCTGGGCAGTGGTAGCCTAAGTGGCGAGATCAAGATCACAGACTTTGGTCTCAGCAAGATCATGGATGATGATAACTACAGTCCCGAGTATGGAATGGACCTAACTTCACAGGGTGCTGGCACCTACTGGTATTTGCCCCCTGAATGCTTTGTTGTGGGCAAGACGCCACCGAAGATCTCTTCCAAAGTCGATGTCTGGAGTGTGGGTGTCATCTTCTACCAATGCCTCTATGGTAAAAAGGTGGGTGTCCTTTTTCTCTTTCCTTTTCTTTTCCTTGATGTGAAATTTTGCAGCACTTTGTCAGGCTGAAGGTTTTCGTTTTGTGTTGTTTGAAAAATAGTCTTCTGTGAATTGTGCATAGGTATAACAAACCAGGGATCTGTACCTTGAAATTTTAACACCAAATATGGACAGCTCACTTGAAACTAGAGAAGGATTAAAGAAACAAAATGAGAGATGCAGTTAGGGGTCAGGTGTTGGGAGGCTCACTTGAAACTAGAGAAGGATTAAAGAAACAAAATGAGAGATGCAGTTAGGGGTCAGGTGTTGGGAGGCTCACTTGAAACTAGAGAAGGATTAAAGAAACAAAATGAGAGATGCAGTTAGGGGTCAGGTGTTGGGAGGCTCACTTGAAACTAGAGAAGGATTAAAGAAACAAAATGAGAGATGCAGTTAGGGGTCAGGTGTTGGGAGGCCTTCTTAGATAAGGCAGAGGTACAATGTTCAAAACATTTGCAACCGTGTATGCACATTGTCATATGCTACCTTTACACTAGTTCACAGGGAGAGCAGTACAGTAGAACCTCACTGTTACAATTTTCGCAGGGCTGCAGACGTACAAGCGGGACACGTAGTAGCCAAGTACAGCATAAGAAATAAATTTAAAGTTGTCTGCTGCTTCTATTTCTTGCAAGCGCAACAAGCTTCTCTGGAATTTGCAAGGCTTTGTGGCTCTCGTGATTTTTCTGCATGCGCAGAATGACCTAGACACCCTGCGATGACTCTCAGTCTGCCTGAGTAACTGTCGGGGGAGGAGAGGCGACAGTGGGGAGGGAGCGTGCACAGAACTTGTCAGCTGTGCCTTTTTGGCTGCTGGCAACATGAAAAGAAAAACTAACGGCACAGAAATTAGTCTCTGAGTCTGCCCACGCAGCTGCATCTTCCTACAGCGCTGCCTGCATGGTGTCTACTGCAGCATAGTTTATTTTTTTGTGCCGTCGGCCATTCGCGCACTCGCTTTGCAGTGGCGGTGGACTGCAACAGCTACAACAAAGCTCATGCTACCCATAAGCTTACGGGGCATCGGCTCAGCACGCTGGAAGCCGCCGGACACGGTGGTGGTCTAGCGCCATTGAAGTGTAGAATCCTGTTTTAGTTGCAGCGCAGCGTCGCCGTTCCACGCACGGTGAACATCGGCAGGCAAAATGCCGGCACGGGGTAAACCACTACCACTAGGCGACATTTGCAATGCTCCATGGGGGAACAGTGCCGCTATTGCAATGTATCGGCCGGGTTTATATTGCATGGGCTTCAATGGGAGCTTAAGTTAGACTGGCGGGCGAAAATGTAGCAGACGGGAAAACGCAGCATCCCGGAACGTGACAGCTGGGTTCTACTGTATAAAGGCCCTCAAAAACTGTAAACCCCTCAGCTTATTGCCTGTCATATACAAGGCATTCACCGCATTACAGATTGAAGGACGCTGCAGAGGCGTTTAACATTTTGATCCAGTTCTGCTTTGACACCCTCAACAGTCTGTGCATAATAAATCTAGATGGAACCGTAAAAATCCTTGCCGTACAGTTCTCACTGTCACATTCAACGTCAAGTGTATTAATTCTGACAAATTTCTGGCACCGTTCGAGAAGTTGTTGAGTTTACTGCACAATTGAGGCCATACTAGACTTGGACCGCCCCAGGTGACAAGGCTTTCAGCAGTGGTATTCAATAATACACCATTTTCGTCATCGGTGAGTTGTAGGGAAATCCACTGAATATGTTGCACTCCCTGTATGTCACCTTCGTAGATGCCGCCTTCACAGGTGACAAGAAAGGATTCAGTTCAGTGTAAACAGCAGCAGTCATGTATGCATTACTCAACCAAGATGTTGACAAACTGTTTGTGCTTACAAGCGGATACAGTAAAAGCTCGTTAATTCGGACTTCAAGATACTGGAAAATGTTTTCGAGCTTGTCAAAAGTTTGAATTACCAAATGACCCAAAAAAGACCATTAAAAACTGTTTGCATCACAATAAATTTATTTGGTGAAAGACTCCGTAGCAAGGATCACTGTCATGAATATGTACCCCCTCTGCCAAAAGTAACCGAAAAATGGGTTTGCGTCCGTATTGTGGGTTCTTTACGGCACTGCTATAGACTAAAAAGTCCCCAAAGGCGAGGACAAGGCTTCTTGTTAGCTTACATAGGTTTAGAGCTTAAGAGCTGCCATAAGTGCCCAGCTACACGACTAAGAGGCAAAACCCATTGATCAGCTACATATGGCAAAGGCAGTACATGTTCCCATGAGGCATATGACGATTGCTCAGTAAAGTTCGAAATATCACATACGTCCAAATTATTGGTCTCTGAAGAATCGGTCAGCTACTGTAGCAGTGTGGTCCTGCATATTGGCCTGAAGTGGCTATAAACTCCAGTATAAAGCCAGTTTTGAATCAGTGTATTGTTGTACATAGAGAGATTGCTGTCTGTGCCGTAACAGCCCACTGCCACAGCTCATGCTGTGCTTATGTTGCCTGCACTGGCCTTTTGCAGCCTTTTGGACACAATCAGTCCCAGGCAACCATTTTGGAAGAAAACACGATCCTGAAAGCAACGGACGTGGAGTTTCCTGCAAAGCCCGCTGTCAGTAACGAGGCTAAGGTGAGTCCCTGCCGCTTGCGTTGGAAAGTGGAGGGCGACAACGAGTATGCCAGGAGCAGTGTTGGCAAATTGCAGTGACTTGCTTAGGTTTCTGTTAAGTTTAGAAGTGCAGAACCACTTGTAACACTGTCAGTACCTTGTAGGTCTGACGTCTTGGCTGTGTGCATTAGCCAACTGATTTTTTTGGCCTTGGCTGGCACTGAAGAATGGTCAGAACAGTAAGAGAACAGTCTAGAAAATTTCTTGCGAATGAAAGATTCGTTGTACTGGGAGTAATTTGAAAGAATGTGCAGTGGTGCTCTGCCTTGTGCTGTTCTTGCTTGTGCCTTGACCGGCTTTCTTTTTAGCTGCATTTATTTTGTGTATGACATGCATGTGCTGTTTTGAACACAGAGTATGGGTAGCAGTACTTTCATGTGGCTTGCACTGATATACCTATTGAGAAGGTCTGCCAACGTGACATCAGTTAAAGAGGCGGCGGAAACGAAGTTCACTTGCGACATTCGTTGGTCAGTGTAGCAATTTGCAGCAAACCGTTTGTACCCAGTGCGGTGTTTCTGGTGGTCTTTCTTCTTAGTCGCGGATGATGAATGAAATAGTGAGAGCCACCCATGAGTGCCGATGCGCTTTGCGTTCTAGCCAGTAGAAAGGAGCCACACTTACTTGTGACCAGCAGTTTGCAAAATGATGACGCTCAAAAGGGGCACCTGGCTTGCAGAGTACATGCATGCGGCTACACTGTCTTGCTGGTTACACTTGTTGTTACCTTAGTCGTATGGTGGTACCATTAGTCACGTGCTCGCATGATCTCTTTTTGAATCTGTTGCCCATGGTTGCAGATAGTCACAATGCGGTCATGGTTAGGCTTCACTTGTGCCTCGTGATGCTCACTTGGAGAGCATAAAATGACAGAGGAATGTGCTATAAAAAGGCAATAAAAATGTGCCAGACAAGCAGAGAATTTGGAAAGATGGCTCGTGCACTGAGGTATCCGCACCCGAAACATGCTATTTTATTACCAAAAGAAATCGGTCTTCTGGAATTCTCTCTGCATTTGTCACAAATATGTCAGTCGTATGAGAAAACTCAGTTCCTCCTAATGGTCCGAAGTTTGTCAGCTACTCTACGCTTACTGTTGTTACTTGCCACACTATCCCTTACTCTGAGATTCAAAACCTCTGCATGTGGTTCGATGTGCCCTCCAGTTGACAATGTTCACTTTTTCTGTCTACTTCACCATGTGAACTGTGAATGTGCTGTGAAGTGGGCTGCATATTATTACTCCATCTCCATGTATTGTGGTTAGCTTGGCTGTAGAAAGAGACTAGTGTTTTTGCAGTGTTTCTTTTCATGCGGACAAAAGCCCATGGATGTCAGATAAGTGCCTGGCTGTTTAAGATGATGTGCGACTGTAATTCAGTTGTAAGCACTGCTGTTGGCAGAGACAGCATTCCAAGAACTGCCTTGTTTCTCTTCCCACAGCAATTCATCCGCCGCTGCTTGCAGTATCGCAAGGAAGACCGCATTGACGTGTTCAGCTTGTCCAATGAGGAGTACCTGAAACCAAACTATTCGAAACACGGGCGGCAGGCCAGTGCCTCAGACAAGTCGTAGCCGCTGTTGGGGCTTAAGGGACGCCTGTGAAACTAGGAGGAAGACAAAGAAACAAATGAAGACGTGCAGCGGGAACACGTTGGGCAGACGACGCGCCGCCACCACCGTCAGCACCACCAGACGAGCAAAACCAAAACAGCGACGGTTGCGCACTGCTCCTGGAGCAGTCCCCGGCAGTTTGTTGTTGCTGTTGTTCCGGGGTGTCTTCTGCTGCGACCAGGCGGAGACAGCACGCTGCGTTCCTCGCCACAGCAGCAGTGAGGCAACGATGATGACGACGTGAGACGTGTGCGGCTGGGGCCTGACTCTGTGTGCGTTAGCGGAGGGAGGAGACACGTGACTGGACTGGTGACAGCGTGTCCCTGCTCTTCTCCCTCCCTCCCCCTTCCCACATGCATCATATATTCTCCTCCTCCTCTCTTGCTGCCTGTGCCCGCTTGCCTCGTCGCCCTCAACGCCGGGGTTGTGCGTACATGTGTGTGAATAGGCATATATGTGTGTGAGGGGGAATTTGCCTTCTCCTCTTCCTATACTACTTCTCTTCCCCTCACTTGTCTAATATACCTCCTCTCTCTATCTCTCTCCCCCTTCCCTTTTCCGTCTCCACTATCATGAGATACGTGCTGCCAGCTACTCGCGCCAACTGCTGTGAGATATGCCGAGTACAGATGGACAGATGTGACCAATCAGCTGTGCTTGGTGGCATGCCAGTTGTTCTTTTTTAACATGCTCTATTCACTTGTTATGAAGCCTGTGAAATATTTTGAGTCATTTTTTCCCCTGGACATATGAATATTTTTTTTTTTGTTCCAAAGGCAAAACAGAAATCACCCAGTGAATGAAATGAAGCAAGTATTTTGTGCTGTCTTCGGCATTCTTTCGTCATTTGAGGGAGCTTGGGGTGACCTAGCGTGTACTATCAGTTGCTGAAAATCTATTGCAGTGGCAGAGGCGGACACAAAAGTTGGAAACTGTGGTATCCTACTTGCTTCAAAAGAGGCCTGCATTTTTCTTCTGGTGTGATCGGATGAACCACTGACTTGATGAATTGTCATTTCATTTTTGTATGCTTGGCATTTTGATTTCATTGGTACTGCATTGAGCGTTTGCCATTTATGTACGGTGAAAAATGATCACTAAAGCCGCTTCATTTTTGTTGTTTTCTGTGTGCACAACTTAGTGTGTCCCTTAGAGAAAAGTTTGTGGAGGCGAGTTACGCCACCACGGCCACACTGCTAAACCTTTTATGTTCTTCTATAGCTCTGCACAGCTTGCAACGGTGTTGCAAGCAATGCCTTCGACTGGGCTTATAGTGCAGTGCACCTTTTTTCTACCTGCGTACTTTTGTAGCAACGACTTTTTACAAAGCATGTTTTGTTCCTTGCAAGATGGAATTGGTATTATATGGTCTGAACAGCCAGTGACATCTAGTTACGCAGGGAGGGGACCTGTAACTATTTTGACTGCTGCAGTTCGTCAAGCATTTCGCTGAATGCCGAAGAAAAGCAACTCATTTTTGAACAAAACTTTCAGTCCATGTTCTATACATTGGTAACTTTTTCCCCCTTAAGGAGTCTGACGAGAATAATGTTTGTGGAATTGAGACACTGGGTTTGGCTTCTGGTATCGCTGACCATGGGTGTGTGCCGACATGCCGTCTTTTTTTTTCCCCCCCTTTTCATCTCATCTTTCCACAAATGCATGCACCTTTGTGCAGAATCTTGCAATGCACTGTTGACTGGACGTGCTGTTCTTGTAACCTGTGTGCAAGTGGCCCATCCCACGAGCTCCTTAACACATTTCCGTTTTGCTTCTTTTTCAAGCACTTCTGCCAGTGCATAGTTGTGGCTGTCAACCATGTTTTGGTGTAATGCATGTTCAGTCCTTTATTATTATTTTTTTTTATGTAATTTGGAGGCTTTTTTTTTTTCTTCCTCTGTCTTGAATGTACAGCAATCTAGTGAGCACTGGCAGACATTGTAGTTTTAATATGTGTTAAGAGTTCTGTGTTGAGAGGCTGTACGTAGCAGGAAATTTTTTTTCTTTTTTTTTCACATTCTGAGCTTTACACTCGTAATGCTTTTTTTTTTTCACCCATGAGGGAAGCAATGCAAACCGTTTTGTTGATTGAATATGTTGGACAGACTAGACGCTTCTTTCTTGTTGGAAGGGGCTGTATCCTTTTAGAGATTGACTTTTTTTTTTTTTTTGTAGAAACATTCACTTGTGTCTTTTTGTGTGATGTTGAGTCAACTCGGGGAGCACACTTTCTAGTCAAGCCCCATCGTCCTTTACACCACCCCCTTCCCTCCCTCCCTCTCTCTCTTTCCCCCTCTTTACATTAGTTGTTAAAAAAAAAAAGACACACTATATGAACAGTGGCATGTCTTGCCCATCTCTGTACTACTCTGTGATGACTTACTACTGCCGGTAGAAAAACCACGCTCTCGAGAGAGAGACTGCTGCTGTCTCGAGACCATGGAGCTCTTGGGATGGACTAGCCAGGAGCGAATGTATGTAAGCGCGTGATCATTGCCGTTGTCATTTGCTGCCTTCACCTTCCTCTATTTTTTTTTGTTTGTTTTTCTGCCACGTTGCAGTAGAGGAAACAAAGAAACTTTCTGTTAATATTTTCTTTATTCTATAGCCTTTTTTTTTTTTTTGCCTGCTCTCCACTGCGAGTGCTGTGCCACGAGCAGACTCTGGGGAGTGGCGGAAACAAGTTAGAGCTGCTGCTGCTGTTGTGCAGTGCACTTAGAAGAAAGGAAGAAAGGGGTGAAGAAGAAGAAGAAGAGAGTGCTTCGTTGCGAAGTGTGTACAAAGTGGTGTGCGCGTGTGCAAGCTGTGCTCACCTCCCCGTCTCCTCTCTCCGATTTGGGCTTGTTGGTACATAGCAGACATTTTTTTAAAAGTGAAGCAAGCAGGGCAGCACAGAGAGACTGTGCAGTGCTGCTCTGCCTGCTCGAGGACTGGCGGCTGCTATCGCTGCCACCACAGTGATGATGGATGCGAGGGGCATGCTGCGTGTTTTTGTTGGGAGTGGAAGGACTTTAGCCGACACAGATGCACCATCTCCAAAATTCCTCTGCGGGGATGTTTCTGTGTTTATTTATTTTTAAGTTTTGCCCAGTAAAAACAAGGAAAGAAAAAAAAACATCTGAACTACTGGTGGTTTCTCGTCCTTTCTTGTGGTCGGCGTGAGTTCACTTAGCTGTTGCACACTGTCAAGGTCGTGACTTTTTTTTTTTTTGTCCGGGCCAGACCCACAGAGGTAAGTGTAGTGTGTAACATTGTGTAGCATGATTGTTAGATAGAGTACATATGAACCGAACAACAATTTGCCTTTTGGGAATGGTATCCCTGTAAGTCTAGGTTCAATACTTTGACAGGATTGGGATGACCTGTTTTTGAACTCCACTTGAAGGTTTCTCACTTATAGGTGTGCATGCATTTCTCGTTTGGACATGCATGACTTGCAACGTGCATTTGCATGAAAAGTATTTTGCGGTAAGTTATCGCAGGGGGCTAGTAAAGCTCAAGAGTGGTAGTGTAAAGTAGCAGGAGAACCTGCCTGTTGTGGATGGTTTCTAATGTGGCCTTATATAAACGGTTTGCTTTTTCTTATTTTGTTGTCATTTGAACTTTGTGAGTTTGAAGAAAAAGCACATAATAGCTTTGTAATTCCTGCTTAAAGCACCCATGACATCCTTGCAACATGTTGCGATCAGTATTGCCCTTCAGGTATATCAAAATGCGGAATTTAACAAAAAAGTGAGAAAAGGCTGTATTCACGTCAACTGCCTGCAGAGAGAGCATTAGCATCAAGTGCCAGTCAAGTGTTTTTCCATGCCTGGAGTGTTTTGTAAAAAGTAAGTTGATTGGCTGTGCTCTACATTTTTTACAAGCAGTAACACACAGCATAGTAAAATAACCTCGCGACTTTGCTAAGAAAGAGATGCTCATAAGGAAAGTTTATGAAAGTTTCAGCCAAGCTCTCCCATATTAGTCTTCGAGTTTTCATGTGTTCATAGAGTCTGGCTATTCTTGGATAGTTTAGAGCTGCTTTCAAAGTCTTCCTTGAGCGCTATTCTATACCATTTACCGGGTAAGGTTTCTCCAGCCTCTGAAAGCTTTGGGGAAGTAGGGGGGATGGGGGCTGCATCCTTGAAATAGTCTGAGGTAATGGAGGAAAATAAAAACTGCTGAATGAGCTCTAAATTCAACTGCTCAGCAATGGGTCTATTGGTGCCAGCATGCATTTCAGAGCAAATAATGCTGCTAGTGTTACATAAAATGTGAATATGGAAAGAAACAAATTCCTTAGTCGCCACAGCAAGGCGGTGATGAACAGTGCAGTTTGTTGGCATAAATGTACATTTACTTCGAAATATTTTATGCCTAAACTTAAATGTGGCAATATGACAGGTCATGCTTGTTTTTGTGCTGAAATTCATGCCCTTGAACCTTTGCTTTCATTTGCTTTTATTGAGGTTTTCGGGAAAATAACTGCAACAAACACTGAAAACAGTGTTTTCCGTTGCACTTTTCAAAAACACTCCAGTTTAGCGATTTGCTTTGCTTGATGTGGGCTTTTTACCTGGCACTCAAAAATGCATGGAAGCCAGTTCCTGCTGGCTGCATTTTCTGCTCTGTAGATTTACTGCCACTGTTCATCCTTGGCAGTACAGTGCCTCATAGTAAAAAAAAAAAAGAATGGCATCTGTAGTTTGTAGATCCGGTGTCGCAGCTGAATGTGACAGTTTTTAAAAAGGGCTTAAGTGTACTAGGCAAGTGATACGAACTCTCTGGTGTTGAGTCATGTGGCTTAGCCTCAAGTTTTTTTTTTGTTCTCTAATAGTAGGTAATTAACTGGAATAGATAACTGTTTAAACATTGGCCTGAGAAAAAAAAAGTGTCGATATAAAAGTTTTAGATCGCCTTGAAAAACAGCTGGCTGAAATGCTGGCAAGAAAGTATCGTTCATGTATCTTTTTTTAATTGGCGCTAAAAGAAAGCGCATGAAATTCAAAACATACTTGAGCGCCCAAAATGCAATCTTGGAGTGCAAAAGTCATTTATTTCGTATTCCATGTCCAGTACAAGCATGGAGTCTTATCGGTGAGAGCGCTGTGGAAATAAGTGGACTTCTTACTCTCACAGCCCGTCCTGGGGCACTCGAGTAGCACCACTGTAGAGTGTAGATTATGAAATTTGCATGCTTTCTTTTAGGGTCCACAAAAAAAAGCTATGTAAAGGGTACATTGTTGCAAATATTTCAGCCAGCTGTTTTTCACGGCGATCTACAATTCTCAGATTGACACTTTTTTCCTGACTGCAGTACTTAAAAAGTTACCTAGTTAATCTGAGCAAATTAACGACTAAAAAGGTATTGCAGACTAGGCCATATGACTCTCAACAGCACTGAGTTTGCTGCACTTGCCTAGGGCTCTTCATCTTTTTAAAAACTTGATTATATTTAGTTTGAGTGAACAAAATGTTAAATTCACAAAACAAAATACCATTCTGGCTGCTGATAGAACATGTTATTGCTCTATATTTGATGTTATTGAACAGGTGAGAGTAAAAGTAGTCTTCCAACAGAGTCTTCCAACACAACTGCTTTATATTGGACAACACGGATCTAAGGGCTTGGTTGCAGCAGTCTACTGCCCATAATGAGAAGAGATCATGCCCGTTCCATTTTCAAAAGAAAAGCCGTGGACACGCAGAATTGTTAAACACTTTGCTGGTCGTGTGTTTTGTGTCCTATGATCACACACACTGTTGCAGCTTCGATCAAAAGTTCCTGAACACCATGACGGACCGCTTTTTCTTCGAGTACACCTTGAAGAGCACTGCACTGAAGAGGCTGTACACGGATATCCAGCACAGCATTGGGGCCCATTCAATCCAGGTGTGCTGGTCTAAGCTCTCTGCATGTTGCAAACAGCACAGCACAACTTAGTCACTCAATTCTTTGTTTCTTTTGCTACCAAAAGTTCTATTTGAATAGAAGCACAGAAAAATTTGGAAAAAATTTAGGACAGTTGCTTAGGCTGATTGTGGGCAGGGCAAAGAGACATCTTTTGCATCAAATATTACATGTTTGCCGCAGTTGAAAGCAGCTGCTGGGTGTAGATAATTTTTTGTTGCCCTTGGTGACATCATAGTGAATGACCGCACATCAACCTTGCAAGACAATTTAGAGGTATGTGAACTAATTTACAAATTCCAGAACTTTGCATGAGACATTTGAGACTTGAGACATTTCTTTTGGTTGCATTATATGGCAAAAACTGCTGCGCTATTGTTCCTGCAGTGCATTGCTAGACAAATGTATTCGAAAGTGCTTACTGCAGTTGCTCGGCCACTGGCATTTTGCTGCTGCAGGGTATGTGTTTGTGGGCTTGGTTCATTATGTCTTAATATGGCAACCACATTAATTCTTACTGAGGTTCAATGAAAAATATTTGTGTGCATATCATGTTAACCTCAGCTGGTCTGAGGTCCACCACTATGGCATACATTATAGCCTAGGTGCTGCTCAGTGTGTAGGAATGCAAAAATATTGTTACATGGCAGGAGGCGTACACACATCACGCGAAACAATGGTACACTCACAGCGATCACAACACAAGCACAGGGCGCACCGGATGCCAAAACACAGGCCACTGCACAGGATTCGGAGCCCAAGCACGCGCCAAGCGCCCTCACACTTCGTCTGCCTCATATTCTATGAGTCCACCCGTAGCATGGCCCCCCGTACACGGCGAGCATGTCAGTAAGCGTGCAATTGAGTCGCTCAGTGAGGCCATTAGTTTGGGGGGTGGTAAACGGTCGTCAACTTGTGCTTAGTTGAGCACGTGCGAAGAATTTCATTTATCACTGCTGAAAGGAAGGAGCGGCCACGGTTAGTCAGCAGTTGGTGGGGTGCTCCATGATGAAGAATGACGTCCTGAAGAAGAAAGTCAGCGACATCAGCGGCAGTACTCGTGGGGAGTGCACGCGTTATCGCCTACCGGGTGGCATAATCTGTGGCAACTGCAACCCATCTGTTCCCAGAAGTGGACTCGGGAAAGGGGCCGAGAAGGTCCAAGCTGACACAGTAGAACGGCTCTGGAGGGATGTCAATGGGCTGAAGAAAGCCAGCGGGAGCAGATGCAGGCCGCTTGCGATGCTGACACTCATCGCAAGCACCAACGTAATGGCGCACTGAGCAGTAGAGGCCAGGCCAGAAGAACCGACGATGGATGCGGCCGTACGTGCGAGTAATGCCTAGATGGCCAGCAGTCGGGAGGTCATGGAGTTCGTGGAAAACGACTGTGCGTAAGTGTTTCGGGACGACTAGGAGAAGGTCAGGAACAGTGGGTTGAAATTTCCGGCAATATAAAATACCTTCAACGAGAGCAAAGCGGTTCAGTGAAGGGTTGGTTTAGACGGACGTTTGGCGATCAATGATGGAGAGAAGCTCCGCATCCCGACACTGTTCTTCGCCTATAGTTGTAAACGGTGATAGAGAGAACAGGTCAATGACGCTTGCGCTCGGCGGAGTATTAGTATGGGCAACAGGGTAACGAGAGAGGCAGTCGGCATCTTTGTGCAACCGGCCAGACTTGTAGATCACAGCGTAGTCATATTCTTGGAGTCGTAATGCCCAGTGACCGAGGTGACCGATAGGATCCTTCAGAGAAGAAAGCCAGCACAGTGCATGATGATCTGTCACAACTGTGAATGACCTGCCATATAGGTAGGGTCGAAATTTTCCAACAGCTCAGACGAGGGCCAAGCACTCTCTTTCAGTAATGGAGCAGTTCTTCTCTGAAGGGGATAGGAGGCGGCTAGCGTAGGCAATTACACGATGTGTGCCGGATTGACGCTGGGAAAGGATTGCCTCGATGCCATGACCACTAGCATCAGTATACGGACTTGCATAGGAGCTGACACGTCAAAGTGTGCCAAGACCGGTGTAGTAGTAAGCTTTCTTATAAGGTGGGCAAAGGCTTGGTCTTGGGATGACCCCCAGAAAAAACTTACATTCTTTTTAAGAAGATCTGTGAGCACCTGAGCAATGTTGGCTAGCGTTGCCACGCATATGCCAGGTGGAAGCACTTGGGCTGAAAAGCTGAAATTGATTAACGGCAGTGACACACTGTTTCCCCTGATTGTAGCGACAGTATGGGGCAGTGCAACATTGCGGTGCAGCAAGAGATCTCAAATGGGTGCAACTAATTAGTCACCATCGGCGACTGAGGAGGTAGGACGTAGGGTAACGAATGAGGTGGCTAGTGAGAGCAGAGAAACTTGGTCGGGCGAATACAGTCGGGGAGAATGCAAGGGTTCAGGATCGACGGTTGGGAGATCTAGGTGCAGGACGCCTTGCGAGCAGTCTATCAGGGCAGAGTGTTCTGATAGGAAATCGAGGCCGAGGATGAGGTCATGAGCACAAGGGTTCAAAACATTGAACTACACCGGGAGGTCATGGCCAGCAACACTAACGCGTGCAGTGCAGAGTCCGTCAACACTAACTGTTCCGCCGTCCGCGACACGCACCCGAGACCGAGCCGGCGTGAGAACTTTACGTAAACAACGACAAAGGTTTGCACTCATGACAGAGATATGTGCTCCAGTGTTCATAAGCGCACGCACGGGAATACCATCAACACAAACGTCTAGTTGGTTCAAGTGAGAGGTCTGTAGAGGATTTGTGGGCCTGGTCGTGGATGCAGCGTCACCTCCGAGAGCTGCATCAGCTAGTTTTCCAAGTCAGAGCGGTCGTATGAGGCTGCAGCCAAGGATCGAGGGAGCTGCGGGGATTGGAAACGACGGGCTCGTGGAGATGGAGAGCGGGAAGAACGACGTGGGCGGGAGCTGGCGAGATCGTTGGCTGAATATGATTGGTCAGGAGGTGGTGGGGACGGAAAATGGCGGGGCATATCTGAACGGTTGTCATAGGAAAGCTCGGTGCGAGGAGTCGGAAACCATCTATTGCGGCAGTGCCAGGAAATGCGGCCGACACAGGAACAGTTGAAACATATTGGGCGATCATTAGGCGTCCGCCACTCGGCTGGATTTCGATAGTGATGAAAGTACGGAGCCCTGGGACGGAAAACATTCCTGCTTGGTGGCCGGATGCTGGAGTTTCCAACGGAACAGATAGCAGGTGCGAGATCCAAATTTGCAAGTTCCTCTCGCAAGACGGCTTGAATAAGGGACACATCGGGCAAGGGGTGAGTGGGGACAGTAGGTTGGGCGCCGCATGTGCACAGGCCCCCCATTTCGCGGTGAACGATGCGGGTGACTGTGTCGGTGATGTTGAGAGGTGAAGTGGGAGGTGTGCTAGTGGGTGGCTGCTGCATAACACACGAAGATGTGGCGGCCGTACAGGGACGTCATTGAAACTGTGGAAATATGCGCCGGCTCTTTACTTGCTCGAAGAGACGGCACTCCTTTAACCCTTTCACTGCCACTCCCGAGATAACTCAGGCTACCACATAAGCACACCCCCTGCCTCTCCCGAGTTAACTCGTTTTGGCTTTTTAGTAGTAGTAGTAAAAACTTTTTTTTTTTTTTTCAAAAGGAAGAGTTAGGGAGTAGGGGGATGGAGATAGATAGATGTGGAGCTACAGTGGTCGGTCTTCCCTAGTCCAGGATACCGTTGGCCTCCGCCGCTGCCTTGGCCCTCGTCACCAGCATAAGCTGTGTGCTCGGGTCGGAGTCAGCCAGGAGGGCCTCCCACTGCTCTAGACTAGGGCTATTTACCTTTGGTAGTAAAGGGCTTTTTTCGCAGGGGCTGGTACGTTGTGGCGTAGCCCCCACACCACACGCACTCTTTCGCGTATCTGTTCGGCCACATTTTGTGATACATGGCTCTGCTTGGGTAGGTGTCTGTTTGTAGTCATCTGAGCGTGGTGGCCTGCTCTCTGTCGAGGATATCCGCCGGAGCCGAGTACTTCTTGCGCGCTCCCAACAACGCCTTCATTGCCTCCCCGTAAGATTCTGGCGTGCTGAAGGGTTCCACCGGCAAACCCGCCCTCCGGTTCGTGAACCCTCGGACAACGCTGTCTGCCATGAGATTTCCCTCAACCCCAGTGTCAGGGACCCAAATGATGGTGTGTTGAATGTTTGTGTTGTTTGATCCATGTCTGTGTTGTTTTTGTTCGAAGAGGATACTCGCGGCTTTTTGGCCGATCCTTCCATCTCTGTATGCCCTTGCTGCAGCCTGAGAATCCGTGGCTATCCAGTAACTCAGTCCCTGCCGATTGGCTTCAGTCAGGGCTAGAGCTATGGCGATCTCTTCCGCTGCTTGTGTTGTCCTTGTGCGCACTGATGCACCAGTAACTATATTCCCATTGGCGTTCACTACTGCTACCGCCCTAGCGTTTTCCTTCGTTCTGTACTTGGACGCGTCAACATACAGAACCATCTGTTTCTTCTTTAGGAACCTGTCCAACTCCAATGATCTCGCCGCCCGTCTTCCTTCGTGGTTCTTCGGGTCCATGTTTCGGGGCACTGGTTTAACCAAGAAAGTGCTCCTAATTTGGCTGTCAATGTCTGTCTTGTCTTCGCCCTCGTCTTCTGCCGGGTATCCTAGCTTGATCAGTAGTGCGCGGCCAGCGGCTGTTCTTTTAAATCTTTCCATTTGAAATCTGAGCATGGTTTCGCTGTGCTCCTCATAGGTGCCGTACACCCCCATGTTCATCAGCTTCTCTGTCGAGGTGCAGGTCATGACGCCTAAGGCTTGCTTATACGCCCTTCTGATGCATGTTTCCATTTTGTTCTTTTCCCCTTTGTTAGGTTGTAGGCACGGAAGCGCGTACGTCATCCTCGGTATGATGAGCGCAGAAGTGATCCATAACGCATCTCGCTCCTTCACCCCTTTTCTCTTGTTCGTAATCCGGCTTAACATCCTGCATATCTGTTTCGTGGAGTGTTCCAAGAGCTGGATGGTATGGTCCCGTTTGCCTTTCTCCTGCAGCCACATTCCCAAGATGCGAAGCTTATTTGTCCTTCTTACGGGTTGTCCATCTATCTCTAATTCTATCGTTCCCCTGTCCTCTTTATTTTTGTGAAGTCTAATAAATTCTGATTTTTCAGGGGAGCACTGCATCCCGCTAAATAAAGCAAATTGACCGATCTCATCCGCCGCTCTTTGCAGTATTTCTTGCTTGTTTCCCGTCGATCCTTTTGTCGTCCACACTGTGATGTCGTCCGCATAAATTGAATGTTCTACATCTTTGATGTTTTTCAGTCTCCTAGTTAATCCAATCATTGCTATGTTAAAGAGCAAAGGTGAGATGATGGATCCTTGTGGCGTCCCTCTGTTGGGCGTCGTCTTCTTTTCTGACCTAATGTTGTTGATGCCGATCGTTGCTGTTCTGTTAGACAGGAAGGCCTTTACGTATGCGAAGATCCTCTCCCCACAGTTTGTTGCCGAGAGTTCTGTGAGAATGGCATTGTGGCCGATGTTGTCGAAGGCCCCCTTGAGGTCTACGGCCAAGATTACGCCTTCTCGAGTGCCTGATATTTAGTTAGTTAGTTATATTGATTTTTATGGCGCAAAAGCAACTGAGGCTATGCTGCGCCAACCTCAAGGTTAGAGTTTTTGTTAATGGTGAAGCTTTTTAAAAATACTTAGAGTTTGTTTAAAACGTTGGCTTCCTTGAGAAACCTAAAAATACATGAAATGTCAACCAGTGCTCGATCACCTAAGAGTAGCATGGGGTGTAATGGGATGCTTTCCCTGTAAAATGTTGTGAAATATTTCTTTCTTAGTTCTTCTAATTTTATGCATGAAATTAAAATGTGGTTCACTGTGAGTTCAGCACCACACATTTCACAGAGAGGTTTGTTTTGTTTGGCTAGCAGAAAGTTGTGCGTGAGGTGGGTGTGTCCAATGCGGAGCCGACATAAAATAACTTCGGTAAAACGTTCTTGATGCCTACATGATTGCCATTCCCCTAAAATTGGTTTCACAGAATGTAATTTGTTGTTTACGTGATCTTGCCATGCGGCCTGCCACTTATTTCTGAGTTTACTGTTGATAAACTTTAAGCAATCCCTGTGCGGTATGCTCACTTGTTTTATTTGGCCATTCCGGGCTTGTGCAGCGCATACATCTGCTTTTTCATTACCTACGATTCCAACATGGCTAGGAACCCAGCAGAATTTAATGTTACGTTTTTGTTTTGTGATTTTAACAATGTTATGTATGATGTTACCTATTATGGGTTCAGCAGCATTTCTGGAGTGCAGTGCTTTGAGCATACTCAGGGAATCGGTGTAAATGATGCTATTTTTGATATTCTCTCTTACTATTTTTTCCACAGCTACAAAGATGGCATAACACTCAGCAGTAAAAACCGATGCGCATTCTGGTAGTCGCATTATCTGTTTGTTTTTTCCTTGGATTACTGCACTTCCAACGTGATTTTCTGTTTTTGAGCCATCGGTATAAAATTCAATGTAAGTGTCATACTTTTCTTGTAGTGCAAAGAATTCCTGTAATATGTACTCATTTGGCGTTTGCTTTTTATCTAAATGTGTCATTGTGAGGTCACATACTGAAGGCAGGCTGTACCATGGTGGTAAATATTCATTCCTTTGTGCAATATTCGGTAGGGCATCTAGTACTGTTAGCTCTTCACATTTGTCTTCAAAGCGCAATAGTAATGGTCTGATAGAATGTGGTTTGTTGATGAATAATCTTTTAGATGGGCACTTGGTGACAACTGGATGGCAGAGATGTTTCGGAAGAGAACGGATTTTTAAGACATATGAGCATGTAAGGGCGATTCTTCGATCCTCAAGAGCGGCTTCATTAGTTTCAACGTAAAGGCTAACTACTGGTGATGTTCTGTATGCTCCAGATGATAGGCGCAGACCAAGATTATGAATGGGGTCTAATCTTTTTAAGTAGGATGCTCTTGCCGAACCATATACTATGCACCCGTAGTCCAGCTTGGAGCGCACCAGAGAGCGATATATTTGTAAAAGGCTTGCTCTATCGGACCCCCACCGCTTCCGTGAGAGAACTTTTAAGATATTGAGGGCTTGAGAAGCTTTCTTTTTAAGGTTGTTAATATGTGGTAGAAATGTGAGTTTCTTGTCGAAAGTTACGCCTAAAAATTTGTGTTCTAGTTTAATTGGTAGCGCAGTGTGATTCAAGTATAGACTGGGATCGACCTGAAGGCCTCGTCGCAATGAAAAAATAACAGCTACTGTTTTTTGAGGAGAAAATTTAAACCCATTTATGTCTGCCCAAGCACCTAGTTTATTTAGTGTGATTTGTATTTGTCTCTCACAGGTTGATATGCTAGAGGACGTGCATGCTATTTGTAGGTCATCTACATAGACTGAATACATTATGGACTTGGGTATTACTTTAGCTAAGGAATTCATTTTTACTATGAAGAGTGTCGTGCTTAGAATGCACCCCTGGGGTACGCCGTTCTCTTGGGTGAAAGTCATGGAGAGAGTTGCTCCTAGGCGGACTCGGAATGTGCGGTTAGCCAGGAAGTCGTTCAAGCAGTTCAACATCCTGCCGCGGATACCTAGCTCTGCTAGGTCACGGAGGATGCCGAACTTCCACGTAGTATCGTAGGCCTTCTCCAAGTCGAAGAAGACCCCAATACAGTGCTGCTTGTGGATGAACGCCTCCCGGATGGTGTTTTCTAGGCGGACAAGATGATCTGTGGTGGAGCATGTTTTCTTAAACCCACATTGGTGTTTATCTAGTAGTTGCCGAGATTCAAGTACGAAGGTTAGTCTAATGTTTATTACACTTACGAAAGATTTAGCAATGCAGCTGGTGAGGGCTATTGGTCTGTAACTGCTAGGACTTGTTGGTGGTTTTCCGGGTTTGAGAAAAGGTATTATGACTGCTTTTTTCCACTCGTCAGGTATATTTCCAGTTATCCAGATTTTATTAAAGAATTTTAACAGTGCCTCTACAGCAGCCTCGGAGAGATGTGCAAGCATAGCGTAATGCACGTTGTCTGGTCCTGGTGCTGTCTTTTTTCCAGAAGATAATACTTTATTTAATTCTTGTAGTGTGAGAGGCTGGTTATAATCCTCATGTACACCTGCTCCAGATGGAAATTTTTGTTTTTCAGCTATTGATTTGTGTTTCTGAAATGTGTTTGTGTAGTTGGATGAGCTTGAGATCTTAGCAAAATGCTTGCCCAGTATGTTGGCCTGTTCTTCTAAAGATGTTTGTGTCCCGGGTGCCGTCAAGAGAGGAAGTGTGAAAGGGGTATGGTCACCAGTAAATTTACGAACTTTTTCCCACATTTTCTTTGATGTTATTGAACTATTTATTGAGGAGACATATTTCTGCCAAGAGGTTTTCTCTGCATTTCTTCGCACATACCGCGCTCTGGCTTTTGCCTTCTTAAAGGTGAGTAGGTTCTCTGCAGTGGGATATCGACGCAGAGCGCTCCAGGCTTTCTTTTGTTGTTTTTTTGCTAATGTGCATTCTTTTGTCCACCACACTTTGTGTTTCTTTTGTGCAAGTCCTGTTGTTTGTGGTATAGCGAGTGTTGCGGCCGATATTATGCATTCAGTAAACTTCTCATTAATTTCATCTGTGCTAAGGTCGTCACAAAATTCCTTTTCCAGAGTGGCACTTTTTGTAAAAAGTGACCAGTCGGCGAGCTGAATTTTCCAGCGCCGTGGCCTTGTGGGGATGATTGGAGTCGACGATGAGAGCCTGATGATGGTAGGTAAGTGATCGCTGCCCATGGGGTCATTTAAAACATCCCATTTAAAATCGTTAAAAAGTAATGGTGATGCGAAAGCTAAATCGAGAGAGCTCATTTTTGCTGTGCTTGGACAGCAATATGTGGCTTTTCCCGTATTTAAAAGACAGATATTATTCGAAAGTATGAAATCTTCGATTGTTTGGCCTCTAGAGTCACAGCGTTCGCTTCCCCAAAACGGAGAGTGAGCGTTAAAATCGCCAACTACCAGGAATGGCTCCGGCAGTTCATCGATCAGGCCTTCTAGATCTTGGCATGTTAATGTGATGTGTGGGGGAAGATATACAGAACATATTGTAATGGTTTTGTAGCTGATGACGCTAACCGCAACCGCCTCAAGTTTTGTTTTCAGTTTGATTTCTTGAGCCGGGACGCCGCTTTGGATGATGATTGCGACGCCTCCCGAGAGTCTATTTGCATGTTCGCGATCACGCCTAAAAGTTGTGTAATGTTTTAAGATATTTGAATGTTGTGGACCAAGATTGGTCTCCTGGAGACATAGGGCTAGAGGCATCACTGACCCTAGAATATGAGTTATATCACTGTAGTTCCTCAACATTCCTCTACAGTTCCATTGTATTATGAAAGCC